>NC_085841.1:301795901-302395901 GCF_035594765.1 Anolis carolinensis
AACAGAGGCTAGATGGCCACCTATCGGGGATGCATTGATTGTGTTTTCCTACATGGCAGGGGGTTGGACTAGATGACCCTTGGGGTCTCTTCCAGCTCTAGGATTCTATGATTGAAAACCCATTTATTGCCCATCTCTGAAGTGCTTTACTCTAAATTTCCTATTTTAAAAGGACTACTACATTAAAAAAACACTCTGCTATTCTTGTCTCTTTCATACTAGCAAAATAGATGACGCAAAGACCATTCCTGCCCCTGTTCTTAGTGGAGCTTCAAATCTTGCATGATATATTTTGTGCATTTTTGGCTGGCCCAATAAAGGTATTGCTGTTTTGTGAATTTGGGATGGTATTGTATAGAGCTGTAGATAAGGCTTGCCCTAGGTCTCCTGTTGAGGATAGCTGGATAGCAGAATTCATCTTGTATACAGGCCCTTGGTATCTGCTAGGGTTTAGCTCTGGGACTCCACATGGATGGCAAAGTGTGTGGAAGCTCAAATCCCATTTGTATACAATTGTATAGCAAAGCGTTGTCCCTTATTTAAAATGACAAAACCAAAGTTTGCTTTTTGCAATGTGGGAGGGGGGTATTTTCAAGCCGTAAATGGTTGAACATAGATTGTAACGGTGCTCCATGCAGTCATGCTGGCCACATGACCTTGGAGGTGTCTATGGACAACGCCGGCTCTTCGGCTTATAAATAGAGATGAGCACCAACCCACAGAGTTGGACAAAACTGGACTTAATGTCAGGGAAAAAAACCATTACCTTTTACTAGATGGTTGAATTCATGGGTGCACAATCGGTTAATACAGAGGGTTGACTGTATATCGAAGACTAAGTGCTCATGTACACTATAAATTATAGTATTGTTTTCCACTTTAACAGCCATGTCAACATTCTATGGAATTTTTTTATTTGCAGTTTGGGGAAGGGTTTTTATAATTCTCTGCCAGAGAGTTCTAGTACCTCACCAAACTACGAATCCAACACTTCCACAAGATGTTTCCATGCCAGTTGAACTGGATCATAGCATTGTATTTGTGGAATGTGAACGGACCTCTCCCATGGTTCTTTGACAGCTAAGCAGTGTGCCTTCCCGTATGACCCTTTTTCTTTGATCCAGACAGTTTCAGATCATCCATCTGATTTTCTAAACTGCATGGTTCCTGTGGAGCATTGTGGGGGAGGGTCCTTTGCAATGCATTTCTTAGTACTGGAGTTTTAGTTTGGTGCTTAAATTGTAGAGGCAGAAGCACTGCTTGGTACAGAACCACCCTGTTTCATAGCTGCTGTGCCTCCTTGGGAAACTAGCTCACAGAGGCACGACACGTGAGCCTCTCTCACCAGAGACGTGATGGCGTGGAGCTCCTCCCCATTACACGTGCAGCCTGTAGGGAAAGGACAGGCACATGGCTTTTGCTGAAACTGTGGAACTGACAGCCCATCCCTTTTGCATAAGCTGTTCACTGGGAGGACGTGGTTGCTAGCTTCTATAACTGTTGGCGCACAAGCTAAGGAGGAAGCTGATTTGGTTACTTCAGCTTTACATAAGCTACTAACTTGGCTCTGCCTACTTCTCTTTAACTCTTCCCTTTCTGGCATGAGGGAAGAGTTCAAGGGATTTGTTTTTGTCTTGTGTTTTGGAGGCTTCAGCAGGGAAAAAGATCACAGCTTCAAGGTCTTATGCAAACAATTTCCTTTCAAACTACAGCAATGAATAAAATAAATGCAAAATTGCTTGCTTTTTAAAGTGGTTGGCACCTGGATCTAAGACCGTCCTGAATGCCTAAAACATTAATATCCAGCAGAAACCATTCTGCTTTCCTACAAAACATAACGCACTGCATTTGACACTGTGCAAGGTCACCTAAGATTAAACCTTTCATTATATTATTTCCCCAGTTGTCACCCAGAGACAACTCATACAGATTCCTTAACCACACAGGAAACCATTTTAGTAATGCAACTCCTCACATTGCTTGGGCATTCTAACCACACCTGCAGCTCCCTCTTTTTCACACACTACTGCTGTTATGGTTAAAACTGCCTGAACTCTTGAGGAATCCTCTTGGCAACAGTTGGGCTATTAGCTTACGATATCATGTTTCTCAGCCTGAGTGAGAGCTAAAGAGTTGTCAAGTTGAAGGCTTGAACACAGTTCCCATGGCAGCAAAATTGCACTGCCTCCACAGAAGTACAAATTCACAGTTTTACTTGCTGACGCTCCAAAAAACATCCTCCCCAGAAGTGTTTGTGAGCCTCTCTAAGTCCTTCAATGTAATTTTATGATATGCCTCCAGCCCAAGTTTAATTGTAATATAGGGTTTGTTATTACCCATGTTTTCAGCTATCTGCACAGAGTTTTGAGATGAAGCTTTTGTAGAAACAGGCATATACTATTTGTCCTTGCTCTTCTTGTTCTTTAGATTTTGTTATTTCATGTTCGAAGCCATTGTGTATAGCTGGAAGGATGCAGTGAAAGAATTTCTTCCTGTATGTGTTGGACTATAATGTAGAAAGAGGGAGATTCTTAGTACATCCAGGGAGCTTCTCTTGATGGAGGCATTTATCTACCTGTCAGGTGAAACAGTACAATTTTGCTTTCTTTTAATTAATAGATTTGTGGTATGTCTGAGGATGGTGAAAAATGGCCCTTGAGCCCTCCACAGTGAGGTTAAATACATAGGTAGAGCAATGGGCTCTTGGTATCCACTGGGGTTTTGTTCCATGACCACCACTTGACACCAAAACCTGTAGATGTTGAATTCCTATAATATACTGTTGTGTGGTAAAATGGTCTCCCTTAAATAAAATGTAAAAATCAAGGTTTGATTGTTGGATTTATTTATTATTGAATGTTTTCAAGACCTGGACGGTTGAATCAATGGACGCAAAGGAAAAAAATGTATTAGTATGGCATAGAGATAGCCTTTAGCAGATAGCACTTTAAAATAATGTTACTGGGATGAAAAGATGCAGTTTTTCTTCAGAGGCTGGTACAGGTAGTTTCTGCGTTACAAACATCTGACTTACAAATGACTCATAGTTACAGACGGGGTGAGACATCAGGAAACGAGAAAAGTCTTCATTTTGGAAGGGAAATTCACACCTGAAAGAGTAATCATGGGGAAAAGGTGTCTTCACTGAAACTTTATCACCAATCCTTGTTTCCACAACAAGCCAAATTTTTCAAAATCCAATTATCACAGGGACAGAAAGTGAGGTGAAATCTTCTGAATAGGGACACAGACAGCAAAACAAACACTACAGAAAAACTATAGAGAGAGGGGAGGGAGAGAATGATTTATATATTAAATGTTTGTGTCATGGCCAAAAATCATTAGATATTTCTGGACAGATTACAGAAAATAAATTTAAAGAATTAAAATTTCAAAACAGTAAAATAATGTAATTCTAAAAATTTGAAACACATAAAAACAATGGGATGATTTAAATGTGGAATAATTTGTAACAGTGACGTTTGGGGGTATGGATTTGCTAAAGAATATCATGGATAGCAATTCCGCTCTGTTAAGAAATAAATGAGAGAGCAAGTGTTGTTTTGTGTCTTCTGTATTTCTTTTCTCTCACGTGAACCTGTGAAGTAACTGCTCGTCCTAATACACGTTTGACAATGTGGTTTCCTCCCCACCTTCCGTGGGAGCCAGTCTGATCTTTAATGGCCTCTTCCTGCTCTTCCAGGATAATTGAGCTGAATGGACACAAACCTCCTCTCACCTACAAGCGATTCCAGACCATCATTAGTCGCATGGACTTGCCCAAGAAGCCAGTTGCCTCCATAACGCATCAGCAAATGGAGATGTGCAAGACGGAGATCCAAGACAATCATGATGAAACATATGGTGTTCCTTCTCTGGAAGAGCTGGGTATGTTGCTGAACTGTGTGCAAGCGGCACTTGCTTTCTGTGGTCTTGGAATGCTTCCAAGATTAGCTGCAGTATTCTTCTTACCTGTCCTGACCTGGCTGCAGTTTATAAGCAGCCTTCAGATTATCAGTGCATCTTGGTCTTGAGAAAATGAGCTGATTTAGCTGTCTCTACTATATCCTGTGCCAGATCATTACAATTATTTTAGATAGTAAGATAAGGATAATTACAGTTGAGATAGTAAGTTGCCCTTTTAAAAACTGAGCACCTTGGAATTGCTTTTTCATGAGCTAACGAAAGCAGAATTTGATTAGGTACAGTTCAAGGTATTTTTTATCCTACCTTTCAAGCTAAGTTTCAGGATAGCTTAACAATAAGAATATAAAAGCACAATGAAGCCATTGAGCCAAATAGAAAAATGTACTGAAAGTAGCAATATATAAAGAAAATACAATCAGACTAAAATACCTGATATGAAATTCTGGGGAGATTTTAGAAAATATTCCCCTGGTGTCCTAATGATGCCAAACTATCCCTGTAGGAAGAACCTTCCACATTTGAATCATTGCTGCTAAGAAGACCCTCCCCCTCATAACAGATCATTAATAATTTAGAACAGAGAACATTGTCAGAAGAGGCCCTGTGTTGAAGATTTTAGTATATAGACAGGCAGATACTGTTCCAAAGCCATGAAGGTTGTTCAGAGTCAAAATCAGCACTTTGGTTTGAGTCCAGGAGTGAACCAGACCCCCATCAAGAATCGATATAGCTCTGGCAAAGGGCTTGCAATGTTGAGTCCCAGTTTACAGTTTTAACTGCTATTTTTTTTAAATGAATTGCAGTTTCCAAACCACATGTGGTTAATGAAACTCACAGACCTGTTGAAAACCAGATCAAATACCACAATTGTAAAAATCAGCAGGTATATCTCAGTTCACAAAGTAGATGTGTTGGTATATCTTCTTTAACATAATATTTGATTGAAGGGCTTGGGAAGAACATGGAAAGAATAAGGATATGTTCCTATGCCACCAAAAAGAACAGCAGTCCCACATGTTTAAACATGCATTTGGTTTCATAACTAACAATCTGCACATGTAAAATGAAGCAACTCAGTCAGAGTCAGACATGTCTTGCATAAGTAAACAAAAACATTTCATTTTTAGCCACATTTTTATTGAATTTTCAAAAGGATACAATTTAAACCCACAATTAAAAACAAAAAACACAGACACTAAAATAAAAGAACCAAAATAACAGTAAAACAATCTCCAAGTTCTTCCTCCCCACAGCTCTCTCTACCTCATATCTCCTCCCCTTTAAAAATACAACAGTATATAAAAGACATTTAAAACAATTGATTTCTCCCCCACCCCAAGGCCAAGGCATCTGTCAAAATATTACAATGTACTTCTACTAGTTGCTTCAACTTCTGCTAAATATAAACAAATATATTTAAGATTAATACCTACCCACAAGTAATATTAATTTAACAATTTGAACATTTTGAGTAAAATTCAATTCTTGGAATTTCAACTTTTATATCCCATCTCAGTATTCACCCCAATTTTATTTCTGTTCTGTCCCTGAGCTGTTGTCTTCTTTATTGTCATAACAGCTGAAAAGAGAATGTAATAAGATTTAAAATAACACAGGAAAAAGTAACTAAAATCATTTTGGAGTTTAGTAGTTTAGACTAAAAAGTACATAACAGGAGGATATGACAGAAGTACACGGAACTATATCCAATGAAATTAAAAGATGAAAGAGTCAGGAATTGCTTCAGATAACACATCGTAACTAGAGAATTTGTTTCCACAATATGTGGGGATGGCCACCAATTTAGCTTTAATCTGCTTTTAAGGGTTATCTTGATGATCATGTCAATCATGGCTGTTATCTTTAGAGGTGGCATACTTCACAGTACTAGTCATGGTGAAACAATAACAATTATGATTACCCTCATATTCTGCTTGTGTGCTTTACATAGACATGTGGCTGGTCACATGGGAGCAACATGCTAAACTAGGTGGGCTTTGGTCTAATCCACATGGGCTTTCCTTAATTTTTGGAGGCTGAAACTATTAAAAAGAATGTGAAAACAGATACTGTTTGGAAAAAGTAGCACCGACTCAGTGTGTAGTGAAAGGCAATGACAGTCAGCCCTCCACATTTGCAGGTCTGATTTTTCTGGATTTGATTATTAGCAGATTTGATTTCAAAGTTTTCTCTAAGAAACTCTAGGTCCTCTAGTGTGATTCTGTGGTCATCTTTTGGTGAATGTTGGCCGTAGAGTTATGCTGTAGAACCTAGAGATTCTTAGGTCTTTTTGATAAGCACTTTCTGAACAGCTTTTCCACATTCACGGGGTGCCATGGCTCTAACCCCAGCAAATGCGTAGAGCAGACTCTACTGTAAATGTTTCCCACATTCTCTTGATCAGGATTCAGACTCTATTCTAGTCCCCTTATAGCACTGGACCAGTGCCAGTCACTGGCACGTTTCTAGGCAAGAAAGGAACAGTGATAGCCAATGGGCACAAATAAGTGCACCTATCTCTGGCATAGCAGCTAACTTGAGGTAATCTTGATCCTAACATATTATGGGTATTGCTTCATTCCTGGTAGACAGAGGTAAGATAGTAAACCACTTACATACTAGATAAGGCTGATGGGTCTGTCATAGACTTGAAGAAAGGGAGAGCACCCCTCTTTGATCCACTAGGTTAACTCTCTGGAATTATATGGCTGGTTTCCTATTAATTTCTGCCATCCAATCCCATTTAATAACAGTGTTTTAAGCAGGGGCTTTAGCGGGGGGGGGGGGGGGTACTCATGAATTTTAACTGGTTAATCAAATCCCCATGAGTGTCCACTGAAGTTTATCTGCTCTGAGTGTCTACTGAAGTTTATTGATGGACCCTGATTTCTAAATTATTTTGCATTATGGAACTACTCTTCATGATTGACTAAAAAAAAGTTTCAAACCTTCCCTCCCCAGAATTTTTTTTCTGGCTATGGCCTTGGTTTTAAGTCACATCATTCTTGCAGGAGAATGAGAAGCTTTTTGTTGGCATTTCCTGCCAGGAGGCGTAAGTCTTGGTTCAGATCTGCCCCCTGCTGGTTCCAGATAGGAATTTCATGTTGAGCAGTCCAGAGCGTGAATAGCAGGGGATGCAACAAAAGATTCAGTTGAAACTGGGGAAGATAGATTTGTTGCCAGAGTTGTAGATTAATCTTCCCCCTCGTTCCCTTAGGTTTCCCCACTGAGAGTCTTGCCCCTGCTGTTTGGCTAGGAGGAGAGACGGAAGCACTCACTCGCCTGGATAAGCATCTGGAAAGAAAGGTAACCTTGTATAATTTATGCAGCCAAATCACCCTTGGGGAAAAGCAGTCTTTGCAGTCTCACATTCTTTAAATTATGCTGCCTACTGAACTGCCCTACATTTGTTGGATATAAATATTTATTAGTGAACTTAAAATATCCTGAGGAATAGCATAGTCCAGTGCTAGTCTTCATTCTTCTTTCATATTTCATGCTATTACCTGAGTCAGCAGCTCTGGTTTGTTTTTACACATCTGCAGCTTCTGCCAATCTCATGCCCTGCAGATGTTATGGACTAAAACTGTCATAATGTCTGTTACAGCATGTGGGAATTATGGATCAAACCCCTTAGTTGAGGAGGGCTCCTTCTGTATATGCAGACAGACTTCATTTGCCATTATTATTATTATTATTATTATTATTATTATTATTGCTGTATTTTAAATATTTAAATATTCTGGTTTTTGTGTACCTTCAAGTCATTTCTGACTTGGCACATCCCTAAGATAACACCTTTAACAGGTGTGGGTTTGTTTTTGTTTTTGGCAGGATTCGTTCATAAGGGGTTAGTGCTGCCTTCCTCTGAAGCTAAGACAGTTTGACTTGCATCATATTATCAAGTGGGTGTTCATGGCCAAGTGGGGATTCAAACCTTGGTCTCCATAGTTGTAGTCTGGGTCTCAAACCACTGCACCATGCTGGTTCTTATTGAAATGTTAAGTATGTATTAAAGATAGCAAATATTAATTTTGATTAAGCATTGAATACTAACTGGATAAAGATAAAGTTATGCACCTGGCATGAATAGATATGCTACTTTGGGTCTCATACTGGCAGAAAGGCAGGATATAAATAAAATAATGTATACTTCATCAAGATATACTAATAACTGGTACAAGTTACATACTGAGAGCCAGTATGGTATAGTGGTCTGCGATGAGGGTTTGAATCTCCACTAAATCAAATCCATTAGATCAGTGTTTCTCAAACTGTGCTCCTCCAGTTATTTTGGACTTTAGCCCCCAGAAATCCCATCCAGATTACCAGCTGTTAGGAATTGTGGGAGCTGAAGTCCAAAACATCTGAAGGAGCACAGTTTGAGAATCACTTCATTAGATCACCTCATGCAAATTTCACTTCTCAGACTTAGAGAAAAGCCATGGCATGTCTAAATCTTCCCATGAAAAACCTGTGAGAGGGTTTCCATAAGCCAGAATCAACTTGAATGCTCATAACAACTTCTGAATGTCCTGTATTGCAGGAGGTTGAACTAAATGTCCCTTGTGGTCTCTTCCAACTCTTGTGATTCTATGGTTATATATGTATGTATGTGTTTACATGTATATTAACCATCCATAAAGGTAGTGAAATGTACTAAAATGGGGACAAGGGGAATTAACACCAAGCTTTCATATACTTAGGATTCTGGCAGGCTAATAGACAAAAACCAATCAAGCCTTTTCATCTCTGTTCTGAAATATCTGACTCATGTATCTTACCATGTTTGATAACACATCACTGGGTTGCATTAGAAGCAGACACTGTTATTTCATTCAATTTAAGTAACTGTGTCCATTGTTACTAAATTGAATGAAGCATGAGGTCTGAGTTTCCAGAATTGGATAGCTGTAATATCTCCCTATTTTTTTCATCCCCAAGTATTTTAAGCTATCCTTAACTAGTGAATTTGGTGACAGCAGCAAGTAGCATTTGTTTCACACTACCTTTTATCATGTTTACCTTTTTTTGTATTCTTCCCTTTCACTTCTGCCTTCAAGGCTTGGGTTGCAAACTATGAACGACCACGAATGAATGCCAATTCCTTGCTGGCCAGTCCAACAGGGCTCAGTCCCTATCTTCGGTTTGGTTGCTTATCCTGTCGTCTATTCTACTATCGGCTCTGGGAATTATACAAAAAAGTAAGAACTGAAACAAGCTTCTGTCTAGAGTTTAAATGCCATCACATCTCTAACATATGATATTGTGATAGCAATTTACAGTGTGTTGGTGGATTCTTTACATTGTAATTGTCTGCATGTTGGAAATCTCCTGCATATATCTCCACATATATGTATTTATTTATCATAGGTTTGTGTGCCTTTTAAGTTACATTCCTAGGGCAAATTGCCAAAAGAATGAAACTGAAATAGAAAATTTAAAGTCACAAATTAATAAAAGCAGCATAAAATAATCAGTAAGGTAAAAAATACATCCAATAACTCAGGAAAATAAAAAAAGTTTTTGTCTTGTGCCGAGAAGATAATAAGGGATGCTATTCCTGAAAAGGCCCTCTTTGGTGGATATTTGGCTCATTTCATATTACAAGACTTCTCACAGCAGAACTGTTGAATACCTATACAAGATTTTAATGCAGAAGATCAGGACATCAAATTGGGCCCAGAAACATACCTGAGTTCTGTGCCATTTGCATAGTGCACACATGTTAGGTCTGACCTTTTGGAAATCTGGGGTTCTTTACAATTTTAGCTTATCGGAAATGGAGTACTGCACTAGTGCATGACGCTCAGTCACTGCCACTGCATGCAGGAGTGACTAAACAAACCACACTCCTTTCCATCTTAAAAGCTAGTAACTATTTTCCTCTTGACTGTTTAGAAGTACCGTTATTTATACACACACACACACACACACACACACACATATATAGTACAGATTTCAAAGAAATGAAATGTCTTGAGAGTCATTTACTAAAATCTGAAGAGTTAAAGCAAATATTCTGACCCCACATACCTATTTTTGGTAAAGAACCACTTGGCAACAACCATATTTTTCTCAGTAAGACATGCTGACTAGGCCTCTTAAATAAATGTTTTCTGAAGAGATGATCAAATTCAGTTAGTTTCCTAAATAGGCAGTTGTGATTGTAGCCTCAACTCAAGATGCAGTTTGTCCACTGATATGCAAAAGAGTTTTCAAACAGTCTTATTTCTTTGTAAGCAACTTAGTCTATTTTTGTCTTCTGTAGGTGAAGCGGAATAGCACTCCACCACTCTCCCTCTACGGCCAGTTACTCTGGAGAGAATTTTTTTATACGGCTGCCACAAACAACCCCAAATTTGACCGCATGGAAGGAAACCCAATTTGCATTCAGATCCCATGGGACAGAAATCCTGAAGCCTTGGCAAAGTGGGCAGAGGGCAAGACAGGATTCCCCTGGATCGATGCAATAATGACACAGTTGAGGCAGGAAGGCTGGATTCATCATCTGGCCCGACATGCTGTCGCATGCTTTCTGACTAGAGGAGACCTGTGGATCAGCTGGGAGTCTGGAGTGAGGGTGAGTCATGGCAGGCAGAGGCCATGTTGTACGTTGAAAACAGGAAGACTTTAGTGTGAACTTGGCAGTGAGTTAAGTTCAGATGTGTGTTGTGGGTGAGATTCTGACCACAGTTAGTGGGGTAAGATTCTGATCCCAAAATATATGTTGTTGGCTTGGATAACATATCTATATCATTTTCCGTACTTGTAGACTGAACAGTTATTGAAAAAAGTCAAGGAAGGAAGTGTAAAAGCAGCATTATAATTGAGCATTAAGAAAGAAAAAAAATACCATAGAAGGTTTACATAACTTTAAAGTAGACAGTGAAGACATTGAAGTAGTAAAGGCTTTCTCTACTTTAGTTCTGTCATAAATCAGAGAAACTGGAAAAAACACTAGGTGAAACCAACACAACTCCCCTGTTGTGCCAGCTCCACTGGCTGCCAGTCTGCTACTGAGTACAATTCAAAATGCTGGCTTTAGCCTATAAAGCCCTCAACGATTCCGGGCCAGCTTACCTGTTCGAACATATCTTTATGAACCACCTCGAAGATTAAGATCCGGGGAGGCCCTGCTGTTGGTCCCGCCCATTTTGCAAGCCCAGGTTGTGGGGATGAAATACAGGGTCTTCTCAGTGGTGACTCCTTGACTGTGGAACTCCCTCCCTAACGACATTACATCAGCCCCCGCCCACATAACCTTCAGAAAGAAAGTAAGAACCTGGCTCTGGGATCAAGCCTTCGGAGAACAGCACAGTGCAGTAATAGATCTGGAATATCTGTAATGACTACAGAACAGCCTTAGACTACAATTTCTGGATGGATGTGATTTTAATATTGAATGTAATTTTAATGCTTAATATGTATTAATTTTTAATTCAATTTATTTTAGCTTATATTTTGTATGTGTTTTTAAGGCATTGAATAATTGCCATATGTAAGCAGCCTTGAGTCCCCTTTGGGATAGAGAAAAGCGGGATATAAATAGGGTAAATAAATAAACCAGGAAAAGATTAGGTCTTGGAAGAGCAATTATGATAGATAGAAAAAATGTTCCATTTGGAAGATGTGATATTGAATACAAAGGTCAGGACTGTCCTTGCCATTTTGTTTCCAATTTCTATTTATGGTTGTGAAAGCTGAACATTGAAGATAGCTGTGACAAAATAAATTAATTGATTTGAAATGTAATGCTGGATAAGTTTTCTACAGATATCATGGGTTGGTAGAAAGACAAATGAATGGGTATGGGAGCAAATCAAGCCTGAACTTTCCCTAGAAGAGCTAAACTCATATGAGATGAGCTGGGCAAGCCTGGATTGAAGACAATCACGGCTCAGGGCATGTTTGTGAACATAGTGCAGCTGCAAAGAAAAGCAATCTAACAAAGACAGAGCTTGGCTTTGTGATAGACAGGGTTTTTGATAGGGGTTTGATTTGGGAGAGATAAGGAACATATGGTATAGAGACAGCACAGTCACAGGGGTAACAACTGCATGTGGGTTTAGGAAGGAGGAACCCGTTGAGTGTTCAAGGGTTAATATATTAATTACATGTGTTTAATAAACTTCCACTTGCTTGTTTGCTGTCTCTATACATACTAAATTTAATAGAGGACCGGTCACACTAACCACAGCAAGCCCATCACAACAGCATAGCCACAGGTCCACATATAATTAGCCAGGATAGGGTGACTGTTAAGACTCCAAGATTTGAAATTGCAGAGCCAGCATGGAAAGGGAATGTCTCACAATTGTACTTTACACATATGAAAACACATGGCTCATTAGAAAATACAATAAGGCTTTGTTAGGTGAAAAGCAGTAAGAAAAAAATAGAAGACCATATTACAGGTGGGTAGACTCAAGGAAGCTGGGGCATGTTTTGGAGATCTGAACAGGGTTGTTGATAACAGGAAAGCCTGGAGGTATATCATTCCACAAGTACATATTACATTGAAGTCTACTTGAAGGCAATAAATAACAAATCATTTTCCAAAGCTTGGGTCATGATTCTTGACCCATAACATTTTGGATTGCTTTAGGCATTTTTACCTTGTTCTTCAACCGAAATGAAAAGGTGGTTTACATAAAATTTACTTACAAGACAAGTAAGACAGGCCTGTGATCTCATGCTACATTCTTGACCTATTCATCAGAATTTGCATGAACAACTTAGTATTACCTCTGACCTCTTCCATTAAGGTCTACCTTGAAGGACTTTTCTCATTATGCCCCCTTTTTTTTATTTGCAACAGGTTTTTGATGAGCTATTACTGGATGCAGATTTCAGTGTGAATTCGGGCAGCTGGATGTGGCTTTCGTGCAGTGCTTTCTTCCAACAATTCTTCCACTGCTATTGCCCTGTTGGCTTTGGGAGGAGGACAGATCCCAGTGGCGACTATGTCCGGTGAGCACATTGGCTAGTTCTGTCACAGAACATTGCCAGTTTTGTCAACCCAGGCCAATCAGTTCCATCAGGCTGCAGGGAAGGAAGTGGCGGAAAGAGCATTCTTCCATCTTCTCTGTTTATTATAGACTAGTTGCCTTTAGCAGCTCTTTACCTGAAGAGGTTTTAGTCCAGTTGCCAATTATAAGAGCTAATTTTTAACATTATTGGTGCCTGTGGGTGTTTTTCCTCTTACTAGCTCATCTTTTCCTCCCCCTTTTGTGTTGTTATTTTTAAATTATAAGCCTGTTCCAACCGAAGAACAGATCACAATGCTTTTTAAACAGAGTGCAGGCTCATTTCTGTACATAATTGGGGCAGCAGACAGGATACAAACATTGTTTTTAGTGTTAAAAATGTTTCTCAACTTGCACTGCAGACGATATCTACCCAAGCTGAAAGGCTTTCCCTCACGCTATATCTATGAGCCCTGGAATGCTCCTGAATCAGTGCAGAAGGCAGCAAAATGTATCATCGGGGTAGACTATCCCAAACCTATGGTGAACCATGCAGAAACCAGCCGATTGAATATTGAGCGCATGAAGCAGATTTACCAGCAGCTATCACGCTACAGAGGCCTTTGTAAGTACTAGCAGTGGCAACATACTTTGGTTTTGTATTAAAGAAGCTAATGTATTCCAATGCCACTCAGTTTGTACAAGGCAGAAATGGCTACTTGCCCACAGTAAGTGTCATTACTTCTTGCAGGCCCTTGAACTGCTTGACTGTTAGGACAAAGAAAGGTGGAGATAAAGCTTTTGTCTTCAGAATTGTAGCAGTAATGTTAGCTCAATGAAATGTACTAATTTTATACATCAGAAATCATCTCAGCATATCAGTTCTTTTAATGGATATGCTTACCTTATATGTTCTTTATATATATATATATATATATATATATATATATATATATAAATTTTTATTAGCTTTTAAATTAAAGAGCTTACAGTGAAAGTGTGAGAACAATAGTTTCCAAGGAAAGAGGTGAAGGATAGAGAATTGACTTCAGGAAACAAAATAATAATAAAAAATAAAATAAAAAGTAATAGTAATAAAAATAGTAATAACAAAAATAAAAGTAATAAGTGAAAAAAATGAAATAAAGAATTATATTAAGAAAGAGAGAAAAAAGAAAAAAGAAGGAAGTTTTTATTATATATATATTTTTTTCATCTCATACACAGTTATTTAGTAAAGTTTGTTAATCTTCTTCTTGGTCATTTTTACTTCTTCCTTCAGCTAGGTGACGGCATCTTCTTTACCTTCACTTTGTATCTACAAACCTTCTATATAGATTAAATTAGTACCTTCATTTGCATTTCTATTAAAAAGTTTTTAACCGGATCCCAATTTGTTTGCTTTCTTGGAATTCCATAGTTATTTTTTAGGAGGTATGTCAATTTGTCCATATTCATTATTTCCAAAATCTTTGTTAGCCAGGAACTTAATTCGGGGATTTCCTTCTTTTTCCAATATTTGGCATATATTATTCTAGCCGCCGTGGTGAGGTAATTAAAAAGAATCTCTTTATTTCTATCGTTTTGTATATTAAACATCCCCAGGAGAAAGTATTTTGGGTCTAGATTTATTTTAATCTGCAACATCTTTTGTATTGCCTGGTGGATCTCCTTCCAATAGTTTTTAGCTTTTTTGCAAGTCCACCAGCAGTGATAGAACGTTCCTACTTGATCTTCACATTTCCAACATTTATTTGAAATTTTTTTTATAATAATTTGCTAATTTTGAGGGGTCAAATACCAGCGATAGAACATCTTAATCCAATTTTCTTTCAATTCTATTGCATATGTAATTTTTAATCTGGAGTTCCAGGCCCTTTCCCATTCCTCTAAATAGATTTTTTTACCCAAGTTTTTGGCCCATTTTATCATACTATCCTTTATTGGTACCGTTTCAGTCTCCCATTCAATTAATTTTTTATATATTATGGATATATATTTTCTTTCTGCTTTCATCACCCTATCCCAAAATTTTTCTTTCTCCTCGAATCCCAATTTTTTGTCTTTATTATAATACTCTTTAAGTTGTATGTATTGGTACCATCCCACATTGCGAAATTTGTGATTAATCTCTTCCAGGCTTTTCATAATATAAGTCCCATTTTCTTTA
Organism: Anolis carolinensis; assembly: GCF_035594765.1. NCBI lineage: Eukaryota > Metazoa > Chordata > Lepidosauria > Squamata > Anolidae > Anolis > Anolis carolinensis. Next base: position 301,810,968 of record NC_085841.1, read on the forward strand.
GTTAAGATATCCTTATATCTCGGCCAAGTATCTCCTCCTGTTTCTCTCCTCTGACATGCTTCCAAAGGGGAAATCCATCCTGGGGTTTTCAAATATAATTTCTTTTTATACTTATCCCAAATTTTTAATAGTGAAGATCGCACAAAGTGGTTGCCAAATTTTTTTTCTTTTAGTTTTTGGTCATACCACAGGTATGCATGCCATCCTGCCCTTAAATCTATTCCTTCTAGTGCTAAGATTTTGGCATTCCCCAATGTGGACCAATCTTTCACCCAAGCAAGGCCGCACGCATTGTGATAGGTTTGGAGGTCTGGAAGATCCAGTCCTCCTCTTTTCTTCTCATCTATAAGATAGATTCTTTTGATTCTCGGCTTTTTTCCCATCCAGATAAACTTACTTAGTTCTTTGTTCCAAGTTTTGAATTTTTGTACATTTCTAATAATCGGGATATTTTGAAATAAAAATATAAACTTGGGCAAGACTGTCATTTTTATTGCCGAGATTCTTCCTAGAAGTGATAATTTAGCGTATTTCCATCTCTCTAAGTCTTTCTTTATTTCTTTCCAAAGAGGGTCATAATTATTTTCTAGTAGTTGTGTGTTATTCGCTGTTATTGATATACCTAGGTATTTTATTTTCTTCTTCACCTGAATCCCTGAGACTTTTGTTAGTTCTTCTTGTCTTTTTTTGTCATGTTTTTGGGTAATATCATAGTCTTATCCATGTTTAGCCTCAATCCTGAAGTTTCCCCAAAGTCTCTTATTTTGGCGAGCCAGTAATGTATTGTGTTTATTGGGTCATCTATCACACAAATCAGATCATCAGCAAAAGCCCGAAACTTGTAATTGTATTTTTTTATTTTTACACCTTTCAATTTGGGGTCCTCTCTAATATTATTTAGGAGAATCTCTAGTGAGAAAATGAATAGCAGAGGAGACAACGGGCAACCTTGTCTGGTACCTTTGCATATTTTGAAATAATTTGATTCCTCTGAATTTATTTTAATTTTTGCTTCCTGTTTATCATAAATTTGATTGATCGCATTTATGAATTTATAGCCCATGTCCAATTCAATCATTAAAAATTTTAAAAAATCCCAATTTAGAGAAATCATTGATATAATTGAATATTATGAATTTTCAAACAAAGATGAGTTGGCACTCCTCGCTATTGACATGGAGAAAGCTTTCGATAATCTAAATTGGGACCTTATATGTTCTTTAGGTTTATTGGCATCTGTCCCTTCCTGCATGGAAGACCTCAGCAACCCAGTTGCAGATACTTCTTCGAGCCACGGAAACTGCATCGGTACAGGTAAGCTGGTGATTTCTGTAAATTATGTGATCCTTTCAGTTGGAGAACCAAATACATAAGATTAGTTTCTGCAAGAAAAGGAAGTGGCAGAGTTCAGTTTTAGCTCTTCTCCACTAGAATTGCTTCAGACTCTTTTTCTAGAGGTTTTGTTATTTCATGCAGGTCAGTGAATATTTCCTATGCTCTGCCGTACACAGTGGTCCTCCAGATGGCATAAGAGGATGTTTAAACAGAGAAGCTGAAATTAGCTGACATATTTAAAATGCTTGCTAAGAACTCAAGGGTGAAATATCAATGCTAAAATCTGACATAAAGTCATAACAGTAAAATTCCTCTCTTTTTTATGCCATTTCCCATTCAATTGACCCCTGTACCTTTTGTACTTGGATCCCTAGATAACAGTGTGCAGGAGTGGGGAACATCAAACCTGAAGGTCTTGCACAGCCCTGGAAGCTTACTGCAAGTTCCGTAAATCTTCCTTTCTAAAGAAAATAATGCCAGGACTTTCCAGCAATTGTTACCTAGAACCTCCACACACAGCTCTCCCAGTGTGCGAAAAAGGTGGAAACACACACACATGCACAAGCCTGCAAACAAAGCTGATTTTCTCAGAGAAACTCTCAAGATGGTGACATGAAGTTCTGTTGCCATGTTGAAAGGTACTCTGAATTAAAATGGAGCTATTTTGGCATGCTGAGGGGTGCAGCCTGCAGGGAATTTGGGGAAGGAGGAGAGAATTGTCACCTCGCTGCCAATCAGTTGCTCACCTCTGCTCTTGAGGAATGTTATAGTTACAATATTTTGGAAACCTTTTTTGCAGCATCCAGGCAGACTCATTGTGGCCAGACATCTCCAAAACGGAAGCATGATGTCGTACAGGAATACAAAGAAGAATTGTACAAACGAGCAAAGGTGGTGGCTTCACAATTTGCAGAGAATCCACGGCAGGAGCTTGTGCATGTAAGTATCTAGCATAGACTTGGAATTGGAATCCACATGAATAACCAATAAAGATGTTCAAATTTATCTTCTGAGAGTACCATTCCATCACCATTACACCTGTAGAATGAGAGCAGCAGTCCTGTTCTTTGTATCCTGGGGCAGCTCTCATGATTCCCAAAACACAGAAAGACTATTGTCTGTTTTGGGCAGTCTCGAAATCATTTGTTCTGGTCTCCTGCTCTAAGTAGTAACACCCGAGAGCTAACTTTTATGGAGTGATATATTGTTCCTATGGGAGAAATTAAAATTGGTGAGGAAGAGTGTTTGTAAGGTTCTGGTTCTGCATCCACAATCACTAAACATGAGATTTCCATTAATCCCTCCCATTGCCATCAAATGTGGTATAAAGTGTGGCCAGGGCCATGGCAGTTGGAATGGAAGGGGGGGGCTTTCATTTGCCTAACAATAATAATAATATCCTGCTTTTTCTCTCTTAAAACTCTTTTAAAGCAGGATGCCATACCTAGGTGTGATGGAGCAATGCCATTTTCTTTCTCTCTCTCTGAAGCTAGGGCAGTGGTAGTTGGGGTGGAATTAAGTCCACCTTTCATCTGTTTCTGGGTATAGGCATGATGGAGCTATACCTCCCTCTTCTTTTCTTATTCCAAGACCAGCATGATGCCAAAATAGATTTTCTTTGCTACTTTTTCATATTTATTGTATGTGGTTTGCAATTTGGTTTAATAAACACAAAATATAAACTAATAGTTTATACACAAAAGCCCTGAATAACGTTGTTCCTTTTATTTGAAAGTTCTAATTTGTCAAGTTTGAACTTAGCTTCCTAGTAACAGAGGCCAGCGCATTTCCCTCCTCACTCTCTTCTTTCATCTTAGAATTAACTTGTTGAAAATTGCTCTTCATGGTTCCCTTTGTAAAGAGAAAATATTACATTCTATCCCACCAGCTTAATTTTCATACTCTCTTCACCTAAAATAATTTTATACATTTATCGCTATCCTTCCTCCAAGCAGTTCAAAGCAGTGCAGATGGACTTCATTACATTTTAGAGCTTCTCTGTATCCGTGTGAAGTTGGCTCATAGAAATGCATTGACTTGCATATAAAGCCATTTTTAAGGACCTAATTGGTCCTTAAAAAAACATGCACAATTGGGAGTTTCAATTCCAGTATTTTTTTTTCTCCTCTCTCCTTCCTTTTTTTCTCCTGGTATCCAGTCTGCCAGTACACTCCTTTTGGCTAAATAGATTACAGAGCTCATCTCCTACCACTCACTATCTTCCTTGCAAATGTTCAATATGACATCTTGAAACACCTTTCCTTCTACTCCTCTGCGCCTCCCCTTCTTTCCTTGCTGTCTTGCCCAATTTGGATAGCAAGTTGGCAGCTGAGATTGTTCTTTTAAAGCTACTGCTTCAGGCACTTCATGAATACCGATAATAGTTGTTGGCATTATGCCATTAATTGTCAGCTGGAGGTTGGTAGGTACAAGTGAACCATGCCCCTGAGCAAAAGTGGACCATGTTGGCAAAACCATTGTTCTTCTGTTATGAATTTAGTGTGTCTTTGATGTTTAAAAGAATATCATAAGAAACATATGCTAATTGTTGTTTGCATGCTGGATTGGGAGTTCAAAGTGGATCTGTCAATTACTGCAGTCTTTCTGAATAAGAAGTGCCATTTTCTTGCTTCTTGCAGGGGGTTGGACTGGATGGCCCATGAGGTCTCTTCCAACTCTACGATTCTATGATTTCTCTGGAAGTCAGTTTGTGCTTCTAGGATCTTATCTCATTTTCTATGGGAATGAAGACATTGATGTATGGATTCTTTCATTTCTTTACAGCATGAAATGGGAAATTAACAAGGCAAAAACCATGTTTTGGAGTGGCTGCTGCGTTGGCTGAGAAGAATTTCTTCCAGAAGTATTAGAACACTGACTAACAACATTATCCGTTATATGTGTGGATGTGTAACAGTTAGCTGCAATACGTCAACTTTTGAACTCCTGCTCAGGACGCTTCATCAATAGGGAAAAGAAATGTTGGAGATAAAATCCCTGGTTCTCCCAAGAGACGCTTGGAATCAGCTCACAAAAGGCTTGGGATAATACTTTGAATTCCAGTTACCTCAGATGCACTTTTTTTGTCGCACCATTTAGAGTACCTCTTTCTTAGTGTTCTCTCGTCTTTGTTGAGGTATCAGAGATGTGATGAACCATGCAAAATTCTTTGTGGTGCTTGCTCACCATAGTTCCACGGGCCACACCTATTAAACACTCCAGAACACAGTCTCCTAGCATTTGAGTAAAATGCAAGAGCATAATGCATCAGAGGGATATATCAATAAATATGTGTGGTTAGTCTAAGGATAGCATGTGTCGATGTATATAAAGGGACAGTACAGTAACAGCAATGGCCAATTTGATGCAGGGCAATGACACCTGTCCTATGTCCATTGTGGATGGTAGGAATGGCTGGAACAGCTTGTTAGATCTAAAAGACCAGTACAGCTCTTCCACTGCATAGTTTCTGTTGCAAAGATCAAGTATGTTCCTGAGAAAAATACTTTCTGGACATTATTTTCCCATAGGAAGGGCTATGTGTTGCAATTCTGCAGGAGAACAAAATCTAATATTTTTTTAAAATTGCTTACTTAAAAAATCAACTTTTTTTCTCTCCAAAAGCAGGTGACTAGCCTTTATAAAGGAAAATACTTGCTTAATAGGAAATCTAAATGAGTGCTGAATTTTGTTTAATCTGAAGACAGTGTCAATGCCCTAAATAGCTTTTTGTCTACCCTGATTTGTGAAAACTGAATAAGTTATGCAACGTGAGTGATCACATGTATGTGCTTCATTTGTATAGTTTATACAGTTCACAAAGCTGTAAGTTGTTGAAAAAAATGGACTTTTTAAAGGCACAAACCACAACACACTCCTTCCTATGTCTTGTAAGTTTTAGAAGCAGTGCTTTGTTTTGGAAAACTTTCAAGTTCATTATAGTCTTGACCTTCCTCTTTTTATTGTAAGACATTTTGTCACATGCATTGAACACAGGTCCTTTGAAGTGATCTTTGTAAAGTAATTCATTGCTGGGACTCAAGGTGCATCTACAATGTAGAATTGATACAGTTTGACACCACTTTAACTGTTATGGCTCAATGTTATGGGAATCCTGGGAGTTGTAGTTAAAGGCACCTATACTCTAACAGAGAAAGCTAAAGACTGTAAAACTACAATTCCAAAGAGTCTACAGCATTGAGCCATAGCTCAAAGTGGTGTCAAACTGCATTCTGCACCCTAAGTGAGACTGAAAGAACTCTCCTTTGTGGATATTCCACTTTTTACTTTTCTGGTATGCTTGGTCCCTCATTGCTGTGGATTTGTACTGTTCTTTGTTTTTTTGTTTTGTTTTTTTTAATTACTCACTGGGTCCTGTGCGATACATTGCATGCCTTGCCATCACCTTATTTGAATTCAAACCAGATAGTATCATAGCTCCTTGAGGTTATTGATCACATTCCCTTCATTTGTTGTCACAGTATCCTTTGCAGGTTTACCAGACCCCCTCCCAGCTTCAGAGCAATGGGGAATAACATGCTTGTGGCCTTGAGATTTGTTTCATGTAGCTGGCACCATGCAGCGAAATGAGCTGTCCTGTATAAGGGACTTCGATTCTTTTAGCAATTAGATTCCATTATAGATGGAGTTAATATCAGCAACCAACACAGTTATGAAACATCTTAATAACCTGTTTCTTTATGGTGCCGGGTCTGTTAAAATTGAAGACCAGACTTTGGACCAGCTAACCATTTGGAGATACCTGAAGACATAAAGAGCTCTGGAAGCAGCAGCCTTCTATTGGAAGAGGCATGTGGAAAACAAATTCACCCAAGAGACTTTTCCACTGAAATTCTTGGACACATTTCTCAACTGGGACTTGCTCTCTGGGCCTCATTTTGATGTCCTTGATCCCAGGATATTATTTCAGGCTTCTCCCTAGCAGCAAGCCAAGTATAACCCATGCTATTTGGTGTCCTGTCTCCTTGTAAAATATTCAAGATGACTCTGTTCCCTACCACAGCGTAGGAGAGAAACGCACTTTCTACACTACAGATTCAGACTGACTTCTCTACCATGAAATGTTTTCCTGCTTTTACAGTTGTGTTGTAACTATTAACTTGTTTTTATAAATGTCTTTATCTCTCTAATTATCTTTGTTAATTTTGATTGATTAATGTAGTGAGTTCGGTTGTAGAAAAGCTATTCCTCATCAGAAAATGTCTTAGGTTTGGGAATCAAATACACAGCTCAGGAATCATTTACAGTGGACCTTCCTTCACGTTTTACCAACATGGATAACTCAAAAATGTGCCAGTTACTTTCAAAATTGCAGGCTATGGTTCTCACAGTGGTATGCTCAGGTACAAGAACTAGAAAAAATGGGGCTGTATATGTGTGTCAGGAGCGACTTGAGAAACTGCAAATCGCTTCTGGTGTGAGAAGATTGCAAGGACATTGCCCAAGGGACACCCAGATGTTTTGATGTTTTTACCATCCTTGTGGAAGGCTTCTCTCATGTCCCCTCATGGAGCTGGAACTGATAGAGGGAGCTCATCTGCGCTCTGCCTAGGTTGGATTCGCATCAGCAACTTTCAGGTCAGCAACCCAACCTTCAAGTCAGCAATCCTGCCAGCACTAGGGTTTAACCTGCACCACCGGGGGCTGGTGATAAGTCATAAGATGTAAAAGGACTCTAGTTGTATGCATGGGATAAAAAGCAAGCCAGAAAAAAGCTTCACTAACAGTTACACTGCTGACAACTACAACCCCATTTGTTTGATGTTTTAAGGAGCCTGAACATGTTCCTTCCTTGAGGAACTTATCTAAAATATGGTGTAGTTCTAGTTAAATTTCAAAAAAATGTATGGTTATTTCAAGGGTGTATCTACACTGTTGAATTAATGCAGTTTCTCACCATTTTTACTGCCATGGCTCAGTGCTATGGAATCGTGGGTTGTGTAGTTTGGTGAGGCACCAGCACTGGAAGAGTAAACTAAAGACCCTGTAAAAGTACTACCTCTGTGTTTCAATAGCATTGAGCCGTGGCAGTTAAACTGATGACAAACTGCATTAATTCTACACTATTGATGCAGCTCAAATGTAGCTCTTGTTTCATAAATTGAATTATCTCATGGAGTTTTCAAGGTAAAAGGCACTACAGTTGCCTTCTATTATGCTGCTGCCATTGTGTCAGATAGTTCTTCCACAAGCCACTCTCACAGATACAATTATCACTATGCCTAGTAACTTTTTGGCACATTTTGTCTGGTTCCACAGCAAAACCTGGTCTGATGTTAGAGACCCTGCCAGTAGCATAGCCTGTAGCCTCACTGGAGCACACAATCCCACCACCACAAAAAGATGTTGCAAGGAGGAAGCTGGAGATCTTTCAAAGACATTCCAGAATCAAGCATAGTCTCGTTATGTTCCCATTTGTATTCAGGCTCCGCAATTCCTGTAACTTACTCAGTTCCACCACTGTTTAGCAATACAGTAAGCCCTCCCCATTTGCAGGTTTGATATTTATTAGAAGGTTCTCTCCATACAGTGCCAGATTTACCATTTTGCTCAGATATGCTTAAGCGCAGGATCCTGTTGGTCGGGGGGGGGGGGGGGTCCTGCCCATTTTTTTTTTTTACAATGGATTATGGTGGTGCAGTTCTAAATTTGAAGGCATTGTTCCGGAGAGATTCCAGACATAATGACAGAACTAATAGTCTATGGGAGTGTGCCACAAGTAAGGGGCCTCGTAACTTGACTATCATAGGGCCTCATTTGCCCTAAATCTGGCACTACCGCTAGGAATCTTTAGGTCTTCCAGTGTGACTGCTACCAGAGATTTACCATAGAGTCACACTGGAGGACCTGGAAACAGTACCTCTAGTAATTTCTAAATTCTACAATGTAATTCTATGACCAATTAAAGAATAGAACCATCCCTGAAACATGGGAACGGTCTGAAATAATCACAATTTTAAAACCCAATAAAGAGAAGACTAACCCCAAATTTTATAGCCCAATTACCCCATGCAACATGTGTTATAAAATCTTTACAAACATCCTTGCTAATAGATTGGCAGACATAACCCCACAATTAATAGGGGAAGACAACATTAGCAAATCCAATCAGAAATATACTTAATGTAATTAACCAAGCTAGCAAGAGAGAAACAGTTATTAAAACTGGATGTTTACAAAGCATTTGACACGGTTAACCACCAGTATCTCTATCAAGTCTGCAAAGACTGATTTGGGGAGAGAATTCTGTGAAATAACTAAGGAACTTTATTAAAGCAATTGGGCACAATTACTTATCCACGGGACCAGAACAAGAACAATTAAGATTAAAAGTGGGACTAAACAAGGTTACCCCCTCTCCCTCATCCTTTTTGCATTAGCAATAGAACCTTTAGCAAATTTCATTAGAAATAATAACAAAATTAAAGGATTTAAAATTGGGAAGGAATTAATTAAAGTTATTTTATTTGCCGATATCATGGTTCTGTTGGGGTTACTGGAGGACTCTATAAAAGAAGTTATTAACATAAATTTGAAAACTTATCAGGGTTGGCCATTAACGTTCAAAAATCAAATTCTACATAAAAATCTGGCTTCAAACGAGTTAAAAAGATATATAGGCCATCTCGGGGATAAAATTGGACGAGAAGAAGTTAAAATATTAAGGGGTTAATATTCCCAAAAATGTAAACAATATAACTCAATCAAATTATAACTTTTATGGAAAAAAGTAAACAATCAAATTTGCAACTGGAAAAACCAGAACTGGGATATGTCTAGTAAAATTAAGATAGTCAAAATGATGATTTTCCCCAATTTTAAGTCCTTTTCCAAGTCCTATCATATAGTGTCCCCAACAAAATAATTAAGAAATGGGACAACTCAAATTAGATATCAGGAACAAATAAAAATAGAATTGCCAATTCAATATTTTACTTCCCAGAAGGAAATGAAGGATGCAGGACACCCAATCTAGAGGATTATTTTGAAGCCTGCCAATTAGCAAGATTGTTAGAATTAGACTGCGATGGTTCAAGTAAATGGGCCAGAACTGAAAAACAATAAACAGATGGGATCATTGCCTGTGTTTGAAACAGTGGTTCTCAACCTGTGGGTCCCCAGGTGTTTTGGCCTACAACTCCCAGAAACCCCAGCCAGTTTACCAGCTGTTAGGATTTCTGGTAGTTGAAGGCCAAAACATCTGGGGACCCACAGGTTGAGAATCACTGGTTTAAAGGATGGGCGGAAAATGAAACTCTAAAAGAAATCAAAGGGGGACCAATGATCTCATCCATGTAGTGTTTGAAAAAATGGCAAGGTAAATTTCCAATAAATAAAGTAGATAGACTCCCAATAGAGTGTCTAGACAATAAAAAGGAGCAGATATTTGGCAAAGCAATAACAAATTCAAAACAAAATGGAATGAAATTGATAAGAGACCTCCTAAACCCAGTTGGGACAATCGAGGATTGAGAGATGATAAAGGAAAATTGTGGTCAATGTAACTGGCTTCTATGGAATGGTTTGAAATAGAGGATTTTGAATTGGAGGAAAAAGAAAGAAAGGTCCAGAAACAGATTTTGACCAAATTTTAAAGTGGAAATTAGAAACGGAGAAAGGCCTGGTGGGTTTCATATACAGGAAATTAGTTGGAAAACAATATAAATTGAAACAAACACTGGCTGAGATATGGAAAGAGGACCTGAATAGCAATGAGATCAATTCCATTAAAAATCAAGTACATAAGAACTAGAGAAACACAAAGGAAAATACTGACCAAATGTTACAGAATCCCAATTACATTAGCTCACATAACTAAATCAACCACAAAATTACATTGTTACAGATTCAGAGAAATTGGTTCCTATATGCATATGTGGTGGGAATGTGACAAATAGCTGAATTCTTATGTGCATTCTCTTTATTTACATTTTCTCCACGTGACTCATTTTAACGATATATGATTGATCTTTTTCATGTACTGGTTGGGATTTAGATAGCTAAATAACGTCACAAGAATTCATTTTGTGGCATAAAGACCACTTTCTTTCAGACCATAGGTTCCACATTGATTCCTGTTAATACTAATCCTCAGAAGAAATACTGAAAGCTACCTAATTGTATTGAAGCAATAGGATTTGACCATTTATTTTGAGGAGGATGTGAACTGCATTTACGAAGCATATTATCTGTATGAAAGCTGTAAATAACAACCAAATTTCCTAATCAGAAATGGAGTGAAAATATTTATGGGTCATTTAGCCAAGAATAGAAAAATGGGAAAAGATAATTACAATTGTTAGCAATATCAATTACCGTACTCCTTTACCCTAGAATAAATGTTAGATCAGCAGTGTTGTTCTTCATAGAATAGAATTTAGATACATTAATGGATTCCGGTGTCTATAATTATATAATATACATGCAATATCTACCAGAGCCATAGATCTAAAATTCAACTTTTGGATAGTGATTAATAATTTTCTAACTTCAGTAGAAATTACTAAGGTTTAATACATTGCTCCTGACTTTAACAAACCTCTCCCTTAATGTATTGTAAACCATGAGTAGCCACACAATTCTTGCAAAGTTATCTTTAACAAAAACATCATTTTTGTCTGTGATTTAATTTTTTTCTAAGCTGTTATGTTTAGAATTTATAAAAATCTGCATTATTTTCAACGCTTTCCTATATAATGGTATCAGATGTGGGCATTCCCTAGATGTTGAATTCCAGTTTCAAGTGTAAGTGTAAATAGACACTGATCAAAATAAATAAATTTTTACTAATTTTGTGTTAATCAACATGGAGTCATCTTGGTTTATGTTATCACTGGACCAGTGCTGACATTTGTCTTTCAATAGTGAAACAAAAGCTTTTTGTTACAGAGAATTGCTGGATGAGACTATGAGTGCAATTTTGGTTCCTTACACATCATAGTTTCCTATTGCCTGTCAAGCTATTTTCTGGCTGGAGTTCCATTAGCGCTGCAGAAAGCAACATAAATTGCACTTATGCTCACAATTATCAAGGGAAAACTAATGTGCTTCTTTTTAAGTATCAGCAATTTAGAATCAACACCTAGAGTCTTAAATCTTAGATCGTTACTGTGGAGGAAAGAAGAGAAACACAATACTGTACCGTACCTAAGAAAGATTCCAGTTTAATACAGCTGGTAGGAGCCTCCGGTGGCCTGGGGATAAAAGCCTTGTGACTTGAAGGTTGGGTTGCTGACCTGAAGGCTGCCAGGTTCAAATCCCACCTGGGGAGAGCGCGGATGAGCTCCCTCTATCAGCTCCAGCTCCATGCAGGGACATGAGAGAAGCCTCCCACAAGGATAGTAAAACATCAAAACATCCCCGCATGGGGGCTGGAGCTGACAGAGGGAGCTCATCCACGCTCTTCCCAGGTTGGATTTGAACCGGCATCCTTCAAGTCAGCAACCCCAACCTTCAAGTCATCAGTCCTGTCGGCACAAGGGTTTAATCCACTGCACCACCGCAGGATATTACAAAGTTTTCTCCTCCCCAGTCTGGCTGCAGACAATAGAAACAAAAAATCTGTACAAAGAAATATTAAAATCAGAAATCCATGAAATGAGAAGCCAAGAAATGCTTCTAAACATGCAGAGCACCATAACTATCACTCCCTACATCTGTACTTACTAGATATAACCACCTAGAGGAAGTCGAAAACCTCACCCCCTTTGCTGCACTCCAATGATTGCATAGTAGTGTCTCTAGCACGAATTTCCACCCTTTCCTATTAAATTATCTTGGGTATGCCTCCACAGAACATGGACTGAAGCTGACACTTTAACAAGCATAATGTGCTGATTTATAGAGAAATGGCGTTGAAATAGAATTATGGGTTATGTCCTACCTTTTCCCCAATATATCTGCTCAGTAAATTCAAATAATGGAAGTTTTGGGCTCTATATAATACTAAAAAGGCTTAGTGATGTGACATTGTTTTTCTGACACAAATCATAGCGGATATGGTTCCAGATGAGTGCTTGATTCCCATGTAGATTTTTAGAAAACTTCCCTGAGGCAGAAAACCTGGTTGTCTCTGAATATTAAGATATTCGATATATTAGTGTCATATTGTTAAATTTAAATTGGTTTAATAATCCCTGGATTTTATCTCCAGTTTCCCACCTGTAAGAAGGATCGGACTGAGAAGCTTCAAGCAGTTAATTCTGTAATATGAAAAGGAAATAAAATATTCAGATTTTGTTGTAATAATATTGCTGCAGTGGGAGACTTTTCTTTGTTGTACTTTCCTTTCTTGTAGTAGGATAGGATTTTTTGGTTAACCCTTGTACAGTTAAAAAAAGAAAAGAAATATGAGCAGGAGCACATTGTTGGCCATGAGTAGAACATTATGTACAGATCAAAATGATCCAAATGTATTGAATCACTTCAGTACTAGGCTTGGGAAATTGCAATTTTTAGCAAAAGAATGCATATCCTCGGCACTTTTTTATTCCTGTAAAATTTGTTCAGATAGATTTGGTACTTTTTGAAAATAAGTTCCACATATAGATTGCATAATTCATGTAGATTTTTTTTCTGAATTATGGTAGTTTTTATTTCCAGTTGGAATTGGGGCTTGACTATTATCCCACTTTTGAGGACTATTGCTAATTTCAGGCTCTTACAATGGAATGAAAGGCCTGTACATTAAATTATTCGATTTACTCATTACTAGAGATGCAGTCCTTTTTCTCAGGACTTTACATTTACTCATTCATTCCAATCTGCATCTAGCATGAGAATTTTGCTCTTGTCTTGAAAGATCTTTATGGCTTTGCTCCACTCTATTCAATTTTGACTCATTTTACCCTATGTTTCTGCCTGTTTCTTCCATAATCTTTCCTTCTCTGATGCTCACCTCTTAAGACAGGTACTCAAAAATTTCCTCCCTCTTATTCTCGCTTGCTGCTCGTGCCCGGAATTCCTTCCCAGATTACTTATATAGGAATCCCCTTGAAGTTCCTCCTGAGACCAAGAGTGTAGGTAGAGCCATATTTGGTTTTGCTCTTCTATGCGCTCACTGGGTGACCATCACTCATCCATTCTGGCTCAGCTTAAGCTTCCTTCCCTGCTGACAGTGAGGCGGAGTTGTCTTTCTGCTACACTGAATTGCTTAGATAAACAGCAGGGGAGATGGGCAATGAATACCATGAGACTGGAGCTACTTTTAGAGGAAGAAACTGGCAAAAACACCTCTGAGTATTCCTTGCCAAAAGCAAATTCATGAAATCACTATAAATGGAAGCACATACGCACATTAATGTAATCAACACAAACAAGCCATGCTCTTACTATTGTACCCCAACCAAGCTTGCTCCCTCCTCCCTATGACTTCCCCTCACATATTTATACATGGCTGTTGTAGCTCAGCCGTCATGATCTGGCTGTCCACAGGAGACGGAGTTTGATTCAGATTCTGATGCGGATTTTGGGTCTCTCCAGGACTTGGATCAAAGCCCAATGGCTTTGCAGGTGCCCGAAGTTGTGCTTTCAGAAGAACCGCTAATTGGGGAACATTCCAATGTTCAGTCAAGGTTGGGTTCGCCAGATGGTGTTGTTGCAGAGGAGGATGTGACTTTTGATCGGAGACAATCTTTTGCAGAAGATAGGAGTCGAAGGGAGGATGTGAGACGAAGCTGGCGCTTGGCTCTCAAGTGCACTAATGAGTAACTTTCCCATGTGAAGTTGTAAGTGTTCTGACTCTCACTGCCTTGTAGCCCTGAGAACTCCTTAAAGGTGCCTTGTTCCCTGTTCTTGTTGCGGTGTCAACAGAATTTCTGTTCCAGTCTCTTGCTCCTTGCTTCGTTTCCATGCCGGTTCTAGGAACTCCAGGTGGAGTTTGTGCCTTGTGACTCTTGAGTATACCTTGCCTTGTTAACCTCGTTTCCACTTCTCCTTAGAGGATGCTTTCCATGTGGATTACAGTTGGTGGATTTACCGCGCCTTGATCCTGATCCCTGCAACTTCTGGCTGTTCACTGACTTTGACTTCTTGGTAGAACTATCGAGTTCTGTTTGTGGATTACAACTTTGAAATACTTTGTTGGACTAACTATTGAACAGTTAAAGACTTTATATTATCTACTGACTATATATTATCTACTGACTTTTTACGCTATTCGCTTGCATATATATGTTCTTCAATAAACTGCTTTGCTTATGATTCTGGCTGTAGTGTGGTTTTTAGAGTGCTCTCGCAGCCTTGGGGTGCAACAATGGCCTTAATCATGTCTCCTCTCAGCCTTCTCTTCTGCATGCTAAACATGGCCAGCTCTTTAAGCCACTCCTCATAGGGCTTGTTCTCCAGGTCCTTGGTCATTTTAGTTGCCCTCCTCTGGACACATTCCAGCTTGTCAACATCTCCCTTCAATTGCGGTGCTCAGAACTCGACACAGTAGTCCCAGTGTGATCCGACCAAGGCAGAATGGGGGGGGGGGGGGGAGCATGACTTTCCTGGATCTAGACCAGCCATGGGCCAACTTCGTCCCTCCAGGTGTTTTGGACTACAACTCTCACAATTCCTTACAGCCTACCAGCTGTTAGGAATTATGGGAGTTGCAGTCCAAAACACCTGGAGGGCCAAAGTTTGCCCATGCCTGGTCTAGATACTAGACTCCTATTTATGCAGGCTAAAATCCCACTGTCTTTTTTTGCCGCCGCATCACATCGTTGGCTCATGTTTAAGGACACCAAGATATTTATGAAGCATAAATGAATGTTGTGTTTAGACTTGGGGGCCCCTCCCCAAGATATGTCATGATGTATGTATGTCTGTGGAAACTCAGGGATTCCAGAATCCTGGAAAAGAAATCTGAAACCCCAAACATTCCTGGTCCCGAGCATTTTGGAGAAGGGATATGCACAATAATAATAATAATAATAAACTTCAAAGACTCTGAAAGAAACCAGTACAGGTGGTCCCAGTGCTGATGGGCACATTGGGTGCCGTGCCAAAAGATCTCAGCCTGCATTTGGAAACAATAGACATTGACAAAATTACGATCTGCCAACTGCAAAAGGCCACCCTACTGGAATCTGCGCACGTCATCCGAAAATACATCACACAGTCCTAGACACTTGGGAAGTGTTTGACTTGTGATTTTGTGAAACGAAATCCAGCATATCTATCTTGTTTGCTGTGTCATACTTATAATAATAATAATACAACCACAACCATCATCATCATCATCTCTTCCTCCTGTAAGGCTTTCGGGAGGTGGGCTCATCATTACAGCCAAGAGTCAACCCCTCCCTTCCCTAATAGTCTCCCTAGCTTTTCACAAAGAAGGGCTGTCCTTTCTTTCTTTTTTCCTTGCTCCCTTCCCTTTCTCTTTCCCTCCCTCCCGCCTTACTTCCTACGTTCTTTCTTTCCTCCCTTCCCCCCCCCCCCTTTCCTTCCATCCCTTCCTTCTGGCCTCCCTCCCACCTGCTTCCCTCCGGGCCCTTCTGGAGGGGCTCCTCCTCCTCCTCCTCTGCCTTTGCTGACGCTGGGCTGCCCCTCCTTTTCCTTTTCCTTTTCCTTTTCCACCTGCCTGGCGGCGAGGGGCGGCCCCGCTTCACCTGCCTCTGCTGCAGCTCCCCGGGGCGCCAGCCAGGAGAGGAGAGGAGAGGAGAGGAGAGGGCGGGTGAAGAGGAGGAGGAGGAGGAGGAAGAGGAGGAGAGGGACCCCTGCTCTCTCCCCCTCCTCATCTGCTCCCCGCTCTCCTCGTACCTTCCCAGCTGCTGAAACCGCGCCTGCTCCGGGGCACCAGTTCAGCCCAGCCTTCTCCTGCCCCTCTACCAGCCTCAGCCGCCTCTTTCCTCCTCCTCCTCCTCTTCCTCTTCCTCCTCCTCCTCCCCTGCCCGCCTGTATGGAGAGGGAGAATGGCGGATAGAGAGAACGGAGCCACGTCCCCGACCGGATCCTCCCCGTTCCTGGGCTTGCACCTCGCCTCGCCCCCCAATTTCAGGTAGGGGAGCCTTTCCTTCCTTCCTTCCTCTCTCTCTCATCCAGAAGGAGATGCTATAGCAGAGCAAGGGAAGAGACTGAGAAAAAGGGGGAGCCACAGCCTCCTTTCTGCCCCCACTTGCCCACCTCCCCACCTCCAATGGCTTCTCATAGACCCCCTCCCACAACATCCCCCCCTTTAGATTATGTGCTTTGTAAGAACCTTTCCACCCTTCATTCCTACCTATCTGTCTGTCTGTTTGTCTCAGCTTAAGATGCAGGTGAAAGATGCTTCTATCTGGACTGAAAGATGAGGAGGCAGTGGGGAGAAATGGAACCCCCCCTCCCCCATATTTCCTCCATTTCGTGCATCTTTCTAAGGAACCAGGAGGCAATCGTGGGTGCAGTGGGTAATCCACCCCACCCCACCCCCCATACACACATACAATCCCCTTTCTTTCTTTCTGGCTGGTGGCATTGCCCAGCAGGTGGGTGCCAATAGCGCATCTCCCTTTCTGGAACAGGTGGGGCACAGGAGTGTGGCTGACGTGTGCCACTCCATGACAAGGAGCCAAGCTGCCTCTGGAACAGAACAGCCAAGGCTGGGAGGAGGAGGAGGAGGAGGAGGAGGAGGAGTGGCATTTGTCTTGTTGCTTTGGAAGGAAATGGGGATATTTTGGGGTGTTCAATATCACTGACATTCAAGCTGCTTGGCACAGACCTCCCTGCCTCCTTGTTCTCCTTATCTCAGCCCCACAGTATTACACCCGACACAACCCCATCCAAATTCAAGTGCATCCTCACACTGTTTCTCACCTCCCTACAAATTTCCTTCACATTATTCCTTCCCTGTTCCCCAAATATCATCAGTTTCTACAGACAAATCTTACACCTTCCCAGGAAATTACAACCGCAACATTGATAAACATGGACACTCGAGAAGCTGCCCATCTCCCTGTTCTTCCAAGTGAATCCAGAAACCAATCCTGAAGGCAGATTTGTAGCTGATTGAATAAGGGTGGTAAATATTTGACACCATATTGGATTTGACCCATTAGCAAAATATGTAATGTTTACAAGGATTCAGTGACAATAGAAATCAGACAGGCCTCAAAACCACCTGTTTCAAGCATATATGCATGGGCTATTGAGATGATTTCTTGAAAATCGTAACATGATCCTACTACTGAAGGTACATCCTGCCTCTGGGTAGCAAGTCAGCTCCTCCATGTTTGCTCACTTAACTGCTTGTGCCTGGTTTTTGCTCTTTGTTTATCTGCTTTTTAATTGTGGGAATGAATATTGTGTTTACAGACCGAGGATTATTGGTTTATTCAGTGTGTTTTCTGATTTGAAGGCATTGCAGAGTGAAATGTTTTCTGAGCTGGAAGCTAAGCTCCTCAATAGATTCTCCATGTTGCAAGATTTTTAGAGTGTCTTTAACCTGGACTGGTTTCAAGAAAATATTTCACTTTTCATGGGGCTGGAAATGGAAGGAGATGGGCTTTTGAATGATTGATTATGACTTTGTAAATGAGGTTGTCTATGACTTATGGGTTTTGTCTGAGTAGAGCTGTCTGCTTGTCTTGTGTATCTTTGGATCTGAATGTTAGTAATAGAAGATTATCAAGTTGTCCCCAAAACCAAGAATCATCATAGAAAAGGCAACCCTGTTTCCAGCCTAAGTCTATGGCTTGCCACAAACATTAATATGCAAAGAAGCTCCCTCCAAATAATAACATCTCTGATGCAATGATGATGGCACTAGATTCAAGTTTGCTTCTTACCAGCTTGAGCTTTCAGAAGCCTAATATTTAACCTTTACAAGATACCATAAAACTTCCCACATGGCATTTTCAGATGTCAAAAAGAAACCACTGCTTTTGTTTAATCTAGTCCAGATACAATGCTACAAGAACAATTTCTCATCTCTAAGAAAATGGGAGTAAACATGCCATGTCCTCCATATTTTAGTTCTTGGAGACCACTGGTGGTCCATGGACCACAGTTTGGGGACCATTTCTCAAAACCAATTACAGTCCTGTCTCTGATAAAATAGCTCAGTCACCATTTAAAGCCAATCAACACCTTGTGTCAATGAATGGCATAAATTAATCATCAATTGTTTGAAGAAGTCTGCCCTGAAACTTCAGTATTATGCTCATATCCATATTTCGACTTATCATTCCTGGGCTTACTGTGGAAATGCAAAACTGTGGATAATAGCATATCCTATTGAAATGAATGACTTCTGGAAGAATCATTCTGAAAGACCTAGACATTCTTAGCAAGAACACCTTTCTAACATTTCTAGGTCATAGCATGACTCTATGGTCAACATCCAGCAGAAAGAAACCATGGAATTGTGCTGAAGGACCTAGAACAGTGATTATCAAGCTGTGGGTCCCCAGGAGTTTTGGCCTATAATTTCCAGAAATCTCATCCAGTTTACCAGCTCTTGGGATTTCTGGGAGTTGAAGGCCAAAACATCTGGGAACCCACAGGTTGAGAACCACTGGCCTAGAAAATGTGTAGAGAGAACATATTTTGGGACATGAGTAAGTAAACTATAGACACCAACCCCAAAGTTATGGGGATAGTACTGTACTGCTAATCTGTTTAACTGGGCAATTCCAAGTGTGAATATTATATGAAGGAAGGAAATATTGATTGATTGATTGATTACTGTATTGATACCATTACAAGTGTTCTCTGGGCAGTGCACAAAGGAATATAAAAATAACAGTAGTTTAAAACAGTAAAAAACTGCCTAACCACTCTGTCACACTTCCTCCATCTCCAGCTCAAAATAACAATTTACCAAAAAAGAAAAACCAACGAACAAAGATCTTATGATTATTATGGAGGCATTCTCCAAAAGTGAAGCTATAATTGTGATTGTAACTTAATAAGGAACCCTATTAGTTTTCATTATGCAAAGGCGCTTCTGGGGTTCCAGGATCAGTGATGAATCCAGGCTCTCCCCCAGACTGCTGACCTGTGCCTTCGGGGAGAGTGTGATCCCCTCCAACACAGGCTGTAACCCCACAACTTGGTTCACCTTCTGACTGACCAGAAGTACTTCTGCTTTGTCTGGATTTACCCTCAACTTACCCTCATCCAGTCCATTATGGTTGTGCCTGAAGGAAATAGCCATCCAGCAGCATTTAGAGCAGAGCGTTCCAAATGTTTCATGTTGGTGACACACCTTTTTAGACGTGCATTATTTTGCAACTCAGTAATTCAGTTTTACTAGTAAACGAGGTTAAATCAACCCCTTATAAGTAATAGGGACACATACATAAATTGTAATAACAAAATGTATGAGAACACAACAAACCTGAAGGAACTCAAGTTTACCTTAATTAATTAAAGGTAAATCAGATGAATCAAGTTAACTAGCAAAGATTACAATAACCAACTAATCTATCTTCATGTGACACAGCTACACACTGCAGCGGACACACTAATGTGTCGTGACACAGTTTGGAAACTCTGACCTAGAGCACCACATTCTACCCATTCCACCATTAACTTTTCCTGTTAGGCTAAAGTATTTGAAACTCTTGACAATTTTTATTGCCCTTTTCCGTCCTTGCTCCAGCTGTGACATGGCCAGTATTTCCAATGCAGCTGCAACTTTGATTTATATAAATGCATCATTATGCTGGCCTTTTAATTTTCCAGCACTTTCTAATAATTCTGAATTGGTAGTTTGCTTCTTTTTACCAGTACTGACATTGGAGTATATATTTTATCAAATTAGTGATCATTGCCACGAGATATTTTTTCCTGGATAGTTACAACCTGCTAAGACCACATCAGTTTACAGTATTTGTGAACTTCAACTCCACTCTTCCCCCCCCACATTCCCATAAGCGTCATTATGCACTTATTTGTATCTGATTTGTCATGTTGCTGCCCATTCTTCCAGTTTAGAGAGATGTCTTCACAGTATGCTTTGATTTCATCATTTTGAATAACTGGGTGTTATCTGCAAATGTGAGTTTCTCAGTGCTCATCTAGACTTCAGATTCCATATAAATAATTTAAATCACACTAGTCCCAATACAACTGGGTGTTATCTGAAAATGTGAGTTTCTCAGTGCTCATCTAGTCTTCAGATTCCATATAAATAATTTAAACCACACTAGTCCCAATGTAACTCTTTCAGAAATCTCACTTCTTCTTACTCTTCACTTTAAAAGTCAAGATAAGAGCTCATTTGACATGGTACAGCAGCAAAATCCAGGTTTGTGAAAACAAGGGATCATTTAACTAGAGTTTAATAAAATTCCATTGATTGTAGTAAGATAGTTAAGCATGTGCTTTAAAAGTCTCACAAAATACTTAAATCTGAAATGGCTAATAGAGCTTGAAACACTTACAAAACGTTGCGCTCCAGGGACAGGGCAGCTCAGTGCAACAGTAAGTTCCACTTAGCCATGACCTCATCCAACACATCTCCTCTCCTGCCCAGTCTTCTGTGTAGCACATCATTACAGCAAGTCTGCAGTCTTGCTATTGAGGATGTTCAGTCCTTATTAGATGGCTGTGGGTGAGGGTCCCGTTCTTAGGTTTTTCCCCTAGGCTTCTTCTTCTTCTTCTTTTTTTTTTTTACTTCTGCAGGCAACAAGGCTCTGCTGTTACAGCCCTTCTATACACTGTATCATTTGGACTATTTATTTAATTCATTTATATCTCACTTTCCTCGTAGTATAAGACCTACTATAAGTTGGCCCACAATACACTTCAGCTCCACCCCCTCCATTCCCATAAGCGTCATTTTGCACTTAGTTCATGCATAACTTTAAAAATTTTGTCAAAAAAATCAATCACCCCCCCCCCCCAAAAAAAACTGGGCCGACTTATCTGTGGGTCAGAGTGAATATTGTATCATTATGCTTATCAAAAGAGGAACCATCCCCTTCTCTGAATAGAGTGGCAAAAAGCAAATGCTTACTCCATCCCAGGAGAACCTACAAGAAGTATTGAATCCTTCTACTCCCCCATGATGCCATTTCCGGATTTTTTGAATGCTTGGGTGGTGAAGTGGTTACTGATGGTTTCCCCTTTCTGTGGAATGGCCCTTGACTTATCCATGAGTCATATTCATAATTTTGCCCCCCCCCCCCTCAAACTGCCCTCAACTTCTACATGAGGTCGACTGATACATGAATATTTCCTCTAGTATAATATGTTGTTGAATGCAATGCATGCATTCAATGCAGTGCATATTACAAAAATGGATTTGCCCTCTAATGTAATGTGCTCAATTCAGGGAGGCAGGCAGCATAAATAAGGCCATTTGGGAATCCATGTCCCTCCATCAGACCGAGGCTGTTGAGTTCACCAGCCTCACATGATTCCTAACTGACCTCATTCACAAGGCCTTCAAACCCGAGGGGGAGGCCAGTTGGGAATTGTATGGGGCTGAGCCTAGGGGAGGCAGGCAAGAGACCTCGAGGGCTGCCCAGGAGACAGGATTCACAGCTAAATGGCAGGAATAACTGGATCACCAGCTGGGTGCTGCTCTTCTTTCTCCGGGCACCACTGAACCCTGGGGCTGCTCCCACCACTGGAAACATGCCCTCCAACCTCCCTGTCCGCCTCCTCTGGGCTTTTTCACGCAGGTGGGTTTAAGCTCACAATTATAATACACCATCAAATTTAATGCACCCCTCATTTTTGGCAATGTAATTTAGCCAAAAATGGTGAGTATTGGACTTTTTGGCAATGTAATTTAGCCAAAAATGGTGAGTATGAGTAAATATGGTACAGTAGAGTCTTACTTATCCAACATAAACGGGCCGGCAAAACGTTGGATTAGAAAAAATGTTGGATAATAAGGAAGGATTAAGGAAAAGCCTATTAAACGTCAAATTACATTATGATTTTACAAATTAAGCACCAAAAACATCATGTTTTGCAACAAATCAACAGAAAAAGCAGTCCAAACCATGGTAACGTTATGTAGTAATTACTGTATTTATGAATTTAGCACCAAAACATTGCAATATATTGAAAACATTGACTATAAAAACATTGGCTACTAACACATTGACTACAAATAAAGATAGAATTGCATAAAATGAACTTAAAGTAGCAACATTGTTGGAAATTAAATCCATAAAAAGTTCAATCCCTGCTGTCTACAGAAACAGCTGTGGATCGGGGCGGGAGGCAAACTGCATTGGATAATCCAGAATGTTAGATAAGTGGATGTTGGATAAGTGAGACTCTACTGTATATGGTAAATTCACTTCAAACAATGAGTAATACAAATTTATTTTAAAATTAAAGAAACAGCTTTAATTAATTTAAAACAGTTTAAAAGATATAACATAATAATGATTTAAAAATATAGCACATCCCAATTAAAATACCTTCTGCAATAAGAAGGTCTTATCTTCCTGAAATAGAGCCAAGAAGGGACTAGCCTTGGCTTTGATGAGGAGGGGATACCATCACCAGAAAACAACAACAGAGAAGACTCATTTCCATGTTCTCACCAGCCATAACTATTATGGCGGTTGGTCTCAAAGGAAGCCCCTCTCTGAGGAGCTTAAAACACTGGCAGGCCCATATTGGAAAAGCTGGTCTTTCAAAGAGGCAAGACCTAAGCTGTATAAGACTACCTAACCAGTAGCAGCCATGCATGAATATTGAAAACAGAGAGAACAAGTGAGATTTGCAATGAAACGTTGTAAAGTAGAGCATGTCAGCTCAGAGTGCCAGTCATCGAGTCATGACCTGTTCCATAATATGACATCCCATTTCCTCTTTCTGCTGCTTTGACTTTCGTCCTCACCAGTCATTCAATATTAGAATCATAGAGCAGGAAGCTAGCGCAAGGGTTGTTTAATTCAACCCCTTTTGTTTAATTCCATTTGAAAGCTATCTCAGCTAGTAACCATCCCCATAACTTGCAGCAGTGAATTCTTTAAGTCATAAAGCTGTTGAGTGGGGAAAACGGTGCTTGCTTTTGATTGTATGGAACCTGCTGCCAATTAATTTAATTGATTGGAAGTTCTGGTATTACAAGGAGGGGTTAATCTCAATCCATAGTGTGCATAATTTTATAAACTATCCATTTCCAGTCAGGCACCTTTTCTAGGCAAAATGATGAGGGTAAGATAGAAATATTTGAGCAACAACAATCTAGATCGATATTATTTTTGGACGTCAACTTCCAAAATCCTCAGTAGCTATGCTGGCTAAGGAATTCTGAGGACTGTAACCTACAAAATAACATGTCTAATATGTGTGCAAGAATTGGACATCAACTGGAAGATCGAAGCACTTGGATATTTGAGGTTATGGGGACTCTGGCTGCAGGTGGGGGGATGTTATTATTTCTTTAAGAAAATCAGTGACATTTCCAGTACCATATTCACTCTGACACAACCTTTCATCACGAATACTTAAACCTCAAACAAGTCAAACTTTATGAAGTGCCAAAACACTCCTTCTGCTACATCAATCTTGGTATATTTTTCTAACTTAAATATCAGCAAATGGTATCACTGAAAAATATGTTTAGGTTGCACTAGAAGTAGCCCTGAGCTATGGCTTAAACCCATGATCTTTGTTTTTACATTTATGGGCATCCTTTCCAGTCGCCCTCTTCCCAGGTTTTTTGTGGTTTTAAACTGGATGCAAGCAGAAATCCCTGTCTGCGCTTTCTGTAATGACCTACTTTCATTTTATTTATGATTCTTTTGCAAGGTGAATCCCAAGCAACTGTGCTTTCATATTTAGGGCTCCCTAAAGAGAGATGACAGGTATGCAGTGTGGCACGGCAGCTCAGTCTGATTAGAAAATGAAGAACTTCTTTAGGAACAGTATGTAGTTTCCTGCAGGTTGAATGTCTCTTTTGTTTGTAGCCTTTGATGGGATACCATTGTTTTACTGACTTCATGATTCTTATCAATGTGACAATTAAAACACACACAACTCAGCCAAAATCATGGATTTCACACGATAATGTGAAATTCAAGATTATGACAATTAAAAGGCACACAACTCAGCCAAAATCCTGTATTTCACATGAGAAGAGGCTATTGGATAGATCCTCCATCAAACCCACAATCCACCTTCTTTTCTTCTGTAGTGCATCTTACTCCCAGTCTGTAAATAGCTCTGCATTGTTTGTGCTCTTACTAGAAGAGGCTTCCTTTATATACACCAGGATGGTTAAAACTGTTGTACTCTGAACCAGTTCAACTGGCCTTCTCTATGAACTAGCAGCTACTTAGTTGTTAACAGCATCTTATCTAGGTCAAAAAAGTATAGTTACATTTAAGAAGCAGGCTGTATGTGAATCATAAAAATGAACACATGAATACATGCTGTATATAATGTAGCCTTGAATCTTTGCCACTATGCCCAAGTTGTATAGCTGTTTTCTCATGATGTGTTCTTCATCCTGGCTTTAAAGATTTCTTGCTGGTGGGTGCAATTGCATAGCATGGATTGGAACATAGGGTGCCACCTTATTACAAGATGGAATATATGTTCATCTAGCTAAGCGTTGTCTATGGCCGACTGACAGTAATTCTCTCTGATCTCTGCATTCAAAAGGCTATTTTGTTGTAGTATAACTTCATGTTGACTTCAGTGTATGGTGACTCAATGTATAAAGAACCTCCAAGAGACCTTGTTATAACAGCCTTGCTCAGGTCTGACACACTCAGGGTTTCCTTAATTGTGTTAATCCACCTGTAGTGCGTGCTTCTTCTTTTCATGCTGCTTTCCATTGTGCCAAACATTGTCATCTTTTCTAGTGAGTTGTATCATCATGTGATATGTCCAAAGTATGATAGCCTCGCTTTGGTAATGTTGACTTCTAGTTAGAATTCATTCTTGGTTTACTTTTGGACCCCCTTCTTTGTCTTTTTGGAAGTCCATAGTTTGGACAAACCTCTCCTCCAGTGCCATATTTCAAATGGGGTTTCGTCATGTCACTTTTCTTCCCAGTCTAGCTTTCACAACCATACATAGAAATTGAAAATATTATGGCATTGATGATTTTGACTATGGTACGTAATTACAGTTCCAAAACATCCGACTTAAAAATTACTCACAGTTAAGAACGAGGGTGAGACAACACGACGTGAGAGAATTCTACCCCTGGAAAGGGAAATTCACTCCTGAAAAAGTTATCATAGGGAAAAGGTGTCTCCACTGAAGGTTTTTCATCAATTCTTGTTTCCACAGCAAGCCACACTGGTCCATCATTTTTGCAGTGAGATGATGCTGTTCAAAAACCCTGATTTGCTGGGTCAGGAGTGCAAAAGGAAGGCCAACAAAGAGCTGGCCAAATATATTTTGCTACTAGAGGCATAGCAGTAAATGTTGCCCCTAAGCCTCGGAGCAATAGTACATAGTATCCAAAGTCAACCAAATTATTTTAATAAACTCTAATGTTGGATTTTACCAGACATATTTGATTCCTTTTTTTTCTTTGCCAGTATCCAGGAAGGTAGCTTCAAAACCTGGTGCATTTGACAGGTATACTGCTGTCAAAAAAGGTGACGAATAAAGGCACTTGAGTGCAGCTACTGTATTATAGAGGTCAGGAAGAAAATCTCATTCCTGACTGTTTTTATCTTTCTTTTTGAAATATAAGTTGAAAGCTAGGAATGGAATGTTAAACAGAATATCTCAGCATTAAAGGAATTTTCCTCATTAAAGAAGCTTACTGATTGAGGCCAGTTGGCATATTGATCTCCATATTGGGTGTGTTCAAGTTGTCTACCAACTTATGGCAACCCCATGAATTTTATAGGTTTTGTTAAGAAAACTTAGAGGTGGTTTTGCCTGTTCCTTATCTGAAATATCGCCTACAGCGCCTGGTCTTCTTTGCTGGTTTTCTATTGAAATACTTACCAAGTCCTCATCTCAGTATTATTAATAATAAAAACAATGTTATCCTGGTGAGAAATTCAACCAAGCAAGAACACACTGTTCCAGTAACCCAAAAGGATACATTACTTCTGGTGAATACAGTTGCCACTACCCCCACCTGGAGATCATCAACTGTTGGTATTCAATATGACAAAGTATCAGCTGTTTGGGGTTACTTTTTATTTATGCTCAGTGATCAACCCTGTAGGTATATTTTATGCCTAAAATGTTTGTTTCACTTGTCTGTTCATGAGAACCTCAATTGGTTACACTTTGCCTCACAGGTTAAAGTTCCCGAACTGGGAAAAGCTGTGCAGTACAGTGAAAACAACTAAAATCTTCATTACTAGAAATAGTTAGAATTGTGTTCATGTGTATGTACAGTTGACCTTTGTTTGTGATTATTTATATATTTGAATGGGCAATCTTCAGTCAATGGAGGCCTTTCACCTGTGAGTCACTGAGTAATAAAGCCACTGAATAATGAGATATTGAGTGATGAACATGCTTGTACACCTTCCATTCTGTCATGCTATTAACTTTGGAAGATACGCTGAACAAGTCTCTTTTCAATTTAATGAGGAATGTAAAAAATGCTCTATAAAAGGGTTTAATAGCTATTGCCCTGTCCAACAGCGGGGAAGAGAGAGATTTCTAAACATTTTAATAATTACATTCTGGGATATATGCCATGCAATATGCAATGAATAACTTGTTTTTAAAGCAAAACAAGTTCATGTCACAGGTATAAGTATTTATTTATTTATTTTGTTAAGTGTTCGAGACAAAAAAACCCTGATTTGCTGTCTTGAGTGCTTGAGTGACCGGGTTTGCCAATGAGAGGCTTGAGTTTTTGAGGTGCTGGATATTTGAGTTACTGGGGGTAACCCTATCTACAAAAAAGCATTTGAGCCTGGAAGTGGTTGCTGAGTAGAGATCTCCTGGGAATGGGTCTGCAAGGCAATGAGTTGATTTTTCCAACCCCTGGGAAACGGTGTGTTTGCAGAAAGCAGCTTTGCCTTTGCTTGATGATCACACAGTATGCAGCCTTCTGCTACAGAGCGGGGTCTCTGCATCCCTGGAGACTTTTAATGGCTTTTTCCAGGCCAGTGTAAACCCACATAGGAACTGAAGAGACCCGGAAAGACTGGGCAGGGCATGTATGTGTGTTAGTTTTCAGCTGGTAAGCACCATGGACAGGGTTTTCGTTCAGGAAATGCTGTGGTTGAATGGAGTAAGAATTAGCATATTACTTTGCTTGTGACAATTTTAGACAAAGGTGCTTTTGAATTCTGCCTGTTAGTTCAGGTAACCACACTACAATGGAATTAAGTAACACATTGTGGAATTAAGCACCATCCACTATCAATTTGGGTAGACATAGGAAGGATGGAAGGCATATTCTTCAGTGTAAAAAATAGCCGTATGTATATAACATAGTATTGGCAAGGAAGCAACTCTCAATCTCTCTGCAAATGCTTTGTCACAATCAATAGCGATGAGAAAGTGCTACCATGAGCACAGAACTAAATTGAGGAAGCAAAAGAGAGAAGGGTAGGCGATAATGAATGCTCCCATGAGAAAACAGTGGGTTACTATGAGAGGTAACATTGGTTCAAAGGAGGATGCTGTATCCTTAGGAGAAGGATCCTCTTTGCATGTGGTCAGTTGGAACCGTATAATGGACTTCCATTATGTGTTCTGGCCACAGGCCACTGCAACTATCTATCCTCATGTGATCTGGTTTCTCTCTTCCCTAATTTAGCTGCTCCCAAAGGCCAGAATACATTTTTGTATAATGGAAGTGTCAAGATATTGGTCAAAAGGCATATTTGGCAGGAGAGAGAAGCAATACTGTTTCTCTAATGTCCAATAAATTCAGATTTCATGTAATTGTAGCAGCATAAGTGATAACCAGTATGTCTCCTAGCCCCAGACGGATCATTTTGCTGAATCAGTATTGCCAAAATGAATGTGGTTTCAAAAACACTGACAAGACAGAATACCTGACTATAAAGCAAATACCTGGGAATTATGTTTACTTGTGTGTTAATCCCAAGTTCAGGCTCTGTATACAATCTGTCATTAGGAAAAAGTTACTAAAACCTACAGGCATGTAGGTCACTGGTTTGGGCACTTTGGGATCTGTACTCTAAAACATAACTTTTCCAAACTGTTTCCATTGCTTAGCAGAGGGGTTTGTGTCATAGAGTAATCACAGTGCTCCTTAAATGTATAATAGGAGTGTTGGTCAGCTGCCTTTGACCTGTTCTTTGTGCAGGTCGGCCTTCCAGCATTAGAATTTCTGATCCATAGTAATTCAGATGTAGATGTACTGTTTTATATGCAAGCTATCCCAGCATTGCTCATGGTATGTGAAAATTGCTGGCTTGAATTAGCATTTACATCTGGTTCTGTGGCCATATCTGTTTTTTGCTCTTCTACCCCAGTGCTTCCCAACCCTTGGTTCTCTAGTTGTTTTGGACTTCAACTCCGAGAAATCGCAGCCATCTTACCAGCTGTTAGGAATTGTGCAAGTTGAAGTCCAAAACACCCAGAGGACCAAAGGTTGAGAACCACTGTTCTATCCAGTGAAAGCTGGAGGCTTCCATAAGTGAGATAGTAAATCTCCTCTGGATTTTAGTCTGGATCCAGGGTTCCATTTTTTAAAAAGGTAAGGAGCATAGTAGAGAGAGACTGTATGGCAGTGGTTCTCAACCTGTGGATCCCCAGGTGTTTTGGCCTACAACTCCCAGAAATCCTAGCCAATTTACCAGCTGTTAGGATTTCTGAGAGTTGAAAGCCAAAACATCTGGGGACCCAGAGGTTGAGAACCACTGCTGTATGGCATATTGATTTTAAGGCTGGACTAGGACACAACCCTGGAAACTCATTGGCGCCCTCTCTCAGTCTTAGAGGAAGGCAACGGCAAATATCCTCCGAATAAATCTTGACAAGCAAACCCTGTGATACAGTTGCCGTGAGTGAGAGTTCACCTGAAGGAACCTGAGAGTAGAAATAAGACTCTACAAGCTTTAAATGTGTGCATTCCTTTCCTTTTGGATCAAATTAAAGGTCCAATTAGCCCAGTGGTTCTCAGCCTGGGGGTCCCTAGGTGTTTTGGCCTACTACTCCCATAAATCCCAATCAGTTTACCAGCTGTTAGGATTTCTGGGAGTTGAAGGCCAAAATATCTGGGGACCCACAGCTTGAGAACCACTGATAGCCCATCATTCTGTCTCCTAGTCACTGGTCAGCTTGAAATTTCTGAGAAACTCACAATCAGGTCTCTGTGACAATAGCCTTCCTGTTCTGCCCATCCATGAGTTTGTAAGAAAGATGATACTGGATGATCTGTGACCCCAATTGAGTCTGGCAGTTCTGATAAGAAAAATGAAAGATGGACAGGAAATAAAAGAGATGATGTAGCAAAACCTAAGATCACATGGTAAATCCCAAAGAAGTGATACAGAAGTGAGTAGCATGCATCAAGGCCTGTTG
This sequence comes from Anolis carolinensis, assembly GCF_035594765.1. Lineage (NCBI taxonomy): Eukaryota > Metazoa > Chordata > Lepidosauria > Squamata > Anolidae > Anolis > Anolis carolinensis. Next base: position 301,840,698 of record NC_085841.1, read on the forward strand.
AAGAAAATAACATGGCATGAGAGAGAGGTACAGCAGCAAAAAGCCAAAGGTGCTTAAAGCATTGAATAAATCTTTTTTCTGGTTATCCAAACGTGAATCATTATAATGGGATTATTGCTGGTGACTAATACAATCCTGTTAAAGAGATTACTCATTAAAATCAACTTTCTCATTTACCTCCTCTGAAAAAGAGGGACATAGTGCTACACTTTGTGCTTCTACCAGCATACATTTTGTTTTATACATTACTGTATTTTAAGAAATGTTCTCCTTCTATCCAGGTAACATTAGCACAGAATCCCTCACTTTTAACAGTCAGTTCTCCCTTGCTCTCAATTAAACCTCCTGGATCCAGTAGTGCTTGGATGTGTGGGTGACAACTCCTATCATCCCCAACAAGTCTGGTCAATGGGGTGATGGGATGTGCAGTCCAGTACAGATGGAGGGTGCCATTCTGGAGAAGGTTTCTCTAGGAGCTTTACTGCATTAAAGGTTAAGATTGTCTACAGTCTTATCCTCAAAGTGCTGCACTGGCAGAAATTCTGCTGAAGCAAATGAGGCAGGTCGCCTAATAGCATTTCAAAGAGCAGATGGCCTTTGGACCAGTTTTATAAAGAGGCAGCCGTTGTGGTTGAAATGAAGCTCCAGCCAGAGTCTCTTACCAATTGCTGTTAATTCAACTCCTCCTCACAAACAGTATTTTAAAACCTTGCTTTGGGAAGCTAAGCAATTGTTTTGTCTCTGCCTGCACACTTCAGATGTGCAATGTTGCTGAAGGGCCAATACGTTCCAATGTTTTCCTTCTGCCTCCCGTGTCTCCTTTCATCCAAAACCAGACACGTCTCTGTCCCCCACCCGCTCACCCATCAATCAAATGAGAGCCACAAGCTCTCAATGTGAACTAAACTTGCAAATGATTTCCTCTTCTTCCTCTGGTGACCGAGATGGGAAAACCTTTCCAAATGATGTGGAGGAATAGGAAGACTGAATTTTCTGATACTGAACCGTCAGATGCTGCAGCTGCAGTACCTCCTTATAATGGAATTTGGGGGGGGGGGGGGTTGCCTTTTTAACTTTTACTCTCAAAAACCCTCAGTATATGGATTTTGGGAGTTGTAATCCAAAAACTATTTTCCCCAAGTCCTGCTCTGAGTCATATTGACACAACTAAAAATGTTCCCCTGTCCTTAGAGGACATTGTGATAAATATTATAATATACACTTAAAACTGTGAAACTGCAGAGTTTTCAAAGGACATCACCGCCATGTGGAGGCCATCTGAAATTGTACCTGTATGGCAGCTGCTCCACAGAGCAATATATTTGGAGATCTTGAACTGACTGCCACTTTAATGGAATAGCAAATGGCCTTTGTGTGACAGTCACTTTGTCTGAGCAGAGGCTTTATTACCCCACCTGAGGTGCCCCATATGATTGTATGAAATCCTTCCCATACAATCTGTAAAGTGAAAGAAACCAGCATTTGGAGAATCAATAGTCTTCTCATACCTGAGATAAACTATTTATATATACACTTAGTTTGTTCTCCCTGATGGATTGGATTTAGCATTCCACTTTGGTACAAAGTGGCACATGAATAATCCAAGACATCCAATAAGTATAATTATATCCAAAACATCCTGGAATTTTTTACTTGGGTAGTTAGGAAGAAGTCAGTTAGATAAAAGACCCCTATAGTAATAGCTTTTGAACCCAGGAGTTATCAGCAAAGTAGAACTTCCTTTAGTAGAGTAAGAAGCCTAGCTTAGGCAGCAGATCTTTTGTGTCATGAACATGCAAAACAAAAGTTACTCGTTTATTATTGTTATTATTTTTGTACTGCCAGGGAAAGGAGAGATTATTCCAGGATTTTCTGTTTCAGGTTTTAAAATAAGAGTTGCCTTTTAGTACTATGTAGTGCAGTGGTTCTCAACCTGGGGTCCACATATGTTTTTGGCCCACAACTCCCAGAAATCCCAGATAGATTACCAGCTGTTAGGATTTCTGGGAGTTGAAGGCCAAAAACATCTGGGGACCCCAGGTTGAGAACCACTGATGTAGTGTGATATTGAGGGGGGAGGGGGCGATGTCTGCAGTTGGCCCCAGTCAGCAAAATGTTTGTGGAGCCCTTGGTGGCACAATGGGTTAAACCTTTGTGCCAGCAGGACTGCTGACTGAAAGATCAGCAATTTGAATCTGGGGAGCAGGATGAGCTCCAGTCTGTCAGCTCCAGCTTCCTATGGTGGGACATGAGGTAAGCCTCCCACAGGATGGTAAAACACACAGGCATCCCCTGGGCAACATCCTTGCAGACTGCCAGTTCTCTCACACCAGAAGTGACTTGCAGTTTCTCAAGTCACTCCTGACATGAAGAAAAAGCAAAATGTTTTGGGCTGAAGCTCTGCCGTGAGCACTACGTCTCATGCAGTCCACTTTCAAGTTTTTAATGTAACAGTATTCATCTCTCTGTAGGGTGAAGGTGGTTAGCTCATTCTCAGCCACTTGGAGACGTGGTCATGTCGAGCTTTGTAGGAGCAGAGGCATTGCAAGGTCAAGGAGAAAGTGGCTTGGCAGGGCTTAGTGCCCCTGTTGTGTTAACCTGATGCCCCACCCACTCCCTTTCCTTCCCCTCCTGACTGCAGCTGATGGGGAGGGGAACCAGATCCCACGTGTGCATGGCTCAAGGAAGCAGAGGACCAGGCAGAGTGCAGGACTTGGCACCATCTCAGCCCAGAGGGTAGTTTTTCCCCCCTTTGCATAGACAGCTGATGCCATTTATTTTTAATGAGCTCCCTTTGCCTGCTCAGAGAGAAGCAGAGAGCAGCGCAACGGCAGTGTCTTTGGAGCTGGGACAGTGCAGAGGAGGCAGCAAAAACGCAAGCCTGCCCTTTACTCTGTTTTTTTATTTTATTTTGAGGGGGTTTCCCCCATACACTGCAGCCCCCCTCCCCTGCACCCCAAGACGGGGCTCCCCTTAAATGAAGCTTGAACTTAAAATGCAGTCAAGCACAGAGGAAGAAGAAAGCTGGCTTGAGGACCAATGGGAGAAATGGTAGGCAATCTTTGGGGTGGGGTGGGATGGGGGGCCGTCTTGGAGGAGGGAGCTGATGGGATGTGGAGAGAAATCCATAGACAGAATGCATGTACTTGCGCAGCATTTTCAAAAACATTCCTGCTTTTCTTGATGCTAGTTTGCTTACTTAGCTTGTGTAGTATATCTTGGTAAAATCCGCTTTCTTTAATGTCTGCATAACAGCTTTGGACGTGAGAATACAGACCTGATTATAAATGTTGTATGTTGGGAGTGAAATTAAAACACTCTTGCTTGGTTGGATCAAGGAAACCAGACCATTGCTGTCATGCCTGGCATTGCTTCTAGAAGAGATCCCTCAGTTGCTAATTAGAAATAATTATGGCAGAAAAGTTTACTTTTTCTATGCTAGAAAGTTTGCCTATTTTCTTTTCCTTAAGAAGATGGTATCATTGCAATCATGCTCATACTGTCTGGGGAAGTTGAAAAAAATCCCCTTGTTCTGTAGGAGCAAAGTGTCTTAAACTTTTCTAAATAGCATGATGGTTGACACCTCAGACCTGGACAATGGACTCCCATACTGGTATTTTGCTTTACTTTCTTTTTCTTCTTAAAAAGAAGGTGTGGTAACTATGCTGGACAGAAGTAAAAATAATACAGCTATCTGCCGAAAGTGATAAAACAAAGGCTTTGAAGGGACCTTCTGGTAGGTTGTGGAAGTGATTGTTCCCAGAATAACAAGCGGATAGTCCAATGAAACTAATGGAATTCATAGTAACAGAAGCATAATCTTGACTTCAATTTGGAATAGGAAATGTAATCAGTTGTTGTTTTGGTAGCCTGCTATAATAAATTTGACAACTTTCTCCACCATTTTTTCTCCATCTTCCTTCTCTTTTTGTATTCAATTCCCTTTGACATGTCTAGTACCACTCCCACTTCCAGGTGTGTCATTTTATTACAGCCCTTCTATAGGAATCCCGCCCTACATACATACCTCATACTGCAGGCAAGTTACTCTTTAGCTCAGGAAATCTTTGGTTCCAGCATCATTCTAACAATGCATCGATCTATGTGGGTGTGTGTATGTTATTGGGAAGGAGAACACAACAGCAAACAAAACCCTGAGCTCTTTGCCTAGTACTTTACTCCTCTGTCATATTACAAAATACACAGCAAAGAACTGCAGAGCAGAATGGCAACAAATAACATGTGCTACACTTCCCTGAGTATAACTGAAGAAGCCCAGAAGGTTAAGATAAAATAGATTTCACTACCATCCCACTCCCCAAACAATAAAACCAGTGGAAGGACTCAGTGATGATTTGCTATGAGAGCCATGACATCTTCTTTGCTGGACCCTGCTCTTTGCAGCAGACTCTGATTCAACCAGCGACAAATTTCTTTGCAGAAGTCTTGCCCTTGGCAATCTGTCCCCAAATGTTCCCCACTGTTTCTGAAAACTGATCTAACAAACTGCATATGGGAAAGGCTGGAGAAAGCACTTTGGCAGGACTGAAGAGGAAAGCATTAGAAACTATATTGATAAGATGCATGGAGATAATCTGTGAATGATTTATTATTTCCTTCCTTGCTGTTGCCCTTTCTGCCCTCTTTTGTTGTCTATGTAGAGAGATGAGAGATTGACAAATCTGTATTAGATATTAATACCAAAAGCAGTCTCTTACCTTAAAGATCCTTCCAGTGGAGGAGAAGGGCATTCATTCTCTTTGGAGGAGGGAAGGCCATTTCTTCTTTCTTTCATTTTAGCAGATCCTTGAGCTGTAGGAGCAGCTGAAATTGAAACTATTATTCAAAGGTGGCAGTCTTTTTCTTTAAAATTATCATTGGTAGCTTCCTTCAATCCCACTTCCACACTATTTGTTCTGCGTGGACACCAGAGTTATTACCCTAGCTGCCACAAGAAATGGAAATAGACACTTTGCACTGATATATGCATGGCTCCTACTCTTATTAGTCATGTTGCAACCACATATGAAGAAGATTCGTTGAAGCTTCTCTGTGCCAGGACCTGTTTGTCTACTGTCTTTCCTCGTCTATTGATTTACTGCCCTCTTTGAATAGTAGTATGTTCCTTTATAATTGAGAGAAACTGAATTCATTTCTTTCTTACATGTCTGGGCTTGGTCTGTATATGCCAAAACAAGAGGAGAAATAGAATATTTGTGGTGAAATCTGTGCTCTTGATATTCTAGAACAAAATCAGTCAGTACTGCTCCATTATCCAGACAGAAGCCACAAGGGGGTGCTAGAGAGAGAGAGAGAGAGAGAGAAGGATAGTCCATTTTATGGGGGTGGAATGTGGATTGAAGGAGGAAAACCATTTCCCCTGTTTTTCTTTAATTCCCCCCACCCCTGTCTCTGTCGTGGAAACAACCCTCGTTTATGACATGGGAACTAGGGAAGAGAATAACCAGCAAAAACTGGGGAAAATTGTTTTCCTCCTTCAACTCCCCTCACTATAAAATGAACTATCATTCTCTCTCTAGCACCTCCTTGTGGCCTTCATCCAGATAATGGAACATTACCAATTAATCTTTATTTTTAAAAAATGGTAGAGTTTGAAAGGGAATAGCTGGTCTTCCTTGATTTGTTTTTTGTGGGGCACAGTATTGATTTTACTTTGAAGTGACTGATTTTTCATTATAAACATGCTGTTTCATGGACTTTGGGTTCTTTTCCTAGTTCCTATGTCCCTATTCAAACATCAAATAATTCATTGAAAGTAATTGTGGGGAGAGGGGCATGTTATCACCATCAGATTCTCACTCTCCATGTATGGAGAGCAACAACAAAGGGAAGTGGGGCTAGTAGTCTCTACCGCCAATGTTGACTTAAAATAGATTATCAAACAAATAAATAGACCCAAATTATGTGTCTGTTAAGAAGTAATAGACTCTACCAATAAGATAAAGATCCCAAATTATCTTACTGTGAATTGGTTATGGCTGCAAGCATGGAGAAATGTGATAGGCAAGCAATGAGAAGGGGAGTGAAACATTATCCCATAATTGGAACTGTGGCCCTCTAGTCCCATGACTACTTCTGATTTAGAGCAAAAAAATTCTGTAGTAAAAAATTGTGTATTGTGTATGTATGCACATGGATGGTTTTGTAACACATCTTACTTCTTAACCTTTATGTTGCGGCATTTACATTGAATTCAACCAAAGCTGGTCATTCACATTTTTCCATGTAGGAGAAAAGATAGTAGAAAATGCCTCTAGTGCCAGAATGTTGCAGTTCAGGAAAATATTTCATATTTAGTGGGATTAATTGTATGGAAGTAGGAGGCTGCCAATGCAGGCTCCTTTTATTGGTTATCCTCTCTATCAGAAAGCTATTCTATGGTGACAAGATTTCTTTACATATAAGTAATCCATTATGGCAGGAATAATAAATGAAGACTGCCATCACTTCTATTTATCTGATAGTATCACATTCCGAGGTAGCTGTGCTTTATGCAGTAAAGTACAACAAAATACAAAATACACAGAAGGGTGATATTGTTATTGGCCAACCAAAATGCAGAAATGCTTTTGATGCTGCCTGGATCCCAGGGGAAGTTACTTTTCTGTTGCTAATGGAATTGAAATTGTATTACTTTCCTTCATCGCCAAGAAGGGGAATGGCCTCTGCCTGCATTGATATCAGAGTGACCTTCTTAACTGACAACAGTTCATTGAAACAAAATGAAGGCCTGTAACTCTAACATCAGTGCTCCTCTTCTTTGCTATGATTTTAACATGTTGGCCTGATGAAGAAGCCAGTGAAGCTTTAAAAGTTTGCATGATGCAGTTTGTAATTTGTTTAACCAATAAAGGTACCCGTCTTTTGCAGGTATCATCTCGCCCTTCTTTCATTGGCCTAACAATAAAGGCATTTGTAAAGTAATATTACTGCCTGTACCAACAGGAGAACACCTATGAGGCAGGCTAGATCAATTTCAGAGGCAGGAGGCAGAATCTTGACTCTACATCCAAATCCATTCAAGCAAACGTAGTTGTTGGGAAAATAAGGAACAACTTTGTTGAATAACTGAAATGCTATACTAAGCAATGCCTGCAACTCAGCAACTTCAATTGTGATTTGTAATACAAGATGTTAAGCGTAAAGCTTGGAAGTAATGTATTTTCAAATGAAAATGTTATTTATAACACATTACTTTTTGTAGCACAATTACTAGCATCATCAGAATATTTTTGGTATAACAAGTAACAAATGTTATTTTTCTGTTGGTTTCAAGTCGCAAGTACAATGCTTATGTTGGTAAATAACATTTGTTTGTTTGTTTCTCTTTTATGGATAACAATGTGGCCTTTCTGTTAACCCAGGCTCACCCATGACATCAGTCTTGAAGAGTTTGAAGATGAAGATCTCTCAGAAATCACTGATGAATGTGGAATTAGCCTACATTGTAAGGACAGTTTGGTTTCACGGGTAAGGACCTTCCTCCTGATTGTTTATTCCTTCACAAAAGACAGAAAAGTGGTGGCATAGATTATTTTGTTAAAATATGTTTTTAAAATTGCTTTTTACTTGTATTTTAAATAACATTTAAGTTTTAACTTTTGTACTCATCATCTTTTTGAACAGTGGTTCTGAACCTGTGGGTCCGCAGATGTTTCAGCCGTCAACTCCCAAAAAACCTAACAGCTGGTAAACTGGCTGGGATTCCTGGAAATTGTGAGCCAAAACACCTGGGGACTCACAGGTTGAGAACCACTGTTTTAGGACTTCATCACACTAGCATCTATCCACTTTAAATCCAGTTAGCCCTAGCTTCTGCCAACCTAGCAATTTGAAAGCATGCAAATGTGAATAGATCAATAGATACTGCTCCAGCAGGAAGGTAACAGTGCTCCATGCAATCATGCCAGCCACATGACCTTGGAGGTGTCTACGGACAACGCCGGCTCTTTGGCTTAGAAATGGAGATGAGCACCAACCCCCAGAGTCAGACACAACTAGACTTAATGTCAGGGGAAAACCTTTACCTTTACCTTAAGCTAGTTTGAATGCTGTATTGTGAGAAAAGCAGGATACAAATTAAATATCAGCAAACAAATAAATAAATGTTAATATTCCACAAATCCATGGTCTCTGGATTATACATGCATATTTGGCTGCATTTCTGCACACATAGAGGGAGAGAACGAAGGGTGTGTATAAAGATCATTAAATGCTCAGAGAAACAACTGTAATCTGGAAGTACTTGCCTCTCTGAGTCCAAGCTGTACTACAGACTGCTGCAGGCATCCTTATGCTGCAGCCTGGGCCAGAGTCACCCTGAGGCAAATTTACTGCAGTGCATTGTGTCCTAACTGCACCTGGGAGTACCTGAGCATGAAAGAAATGCAGGTGCTCCCATCCTGTGCTTGTACACATGTAAAACTTGAGACTGAGGAAAATAACATATTATTTAAAAATGAGATAAACTTTATTCAGTGTCTATGCAATCTAGTGACACTAAAGTAAGGGTACCTTTAGGGGTGGAGAATTTTCCTAAGGAAACCTATAGATATGTACCAAAAGTTTATGGTTAATTAGCTATTAGGAACAATACTTTGTCCATCGTTGAGAGCATTCTTCTTTAATTGTGAATCAGTTTTAAAAGCCAAACACTGAAACCAGAGAGGACAGCTGTTGGTACAGCTTTTGATGTTTTCTCATCTGATGCAAGATACTTCAGTTCATAGTTGGATTTGCATGGAAATATTTACTTGTACAAAACATTAGGTGTCATGATCTGGTGTGGCTTTAGATGTTTTTCTTATCTGATTTTGATACTTTAGTTCATAGTCAGATTTGCATGGAAATGTTTACTTGCATGAGACATTAGGTGACATGATGATCCTACCGTGAGAATTATTACTCCACACTCTGATAGCACCACCTCCAGTTTGGATCTACTGTTTGGCTCTACTTTGAGTGAACCACAGAGGTGATATGTCAGAGACTCTGAGAATGATGCAGTCCAACTTTGTAATGTTGGACTGCAAATGTCATAAAACAAGGCCCTTGTAAATTAACATTTCACCATATATTTCAGTATTGTAAGGAAGGACATTCCATCTTTGGGTAGCCTTCCTCAATCCAATGCCCACCAGATATGTTTGCCTACAGCTTCTACCCCCTATCATCCAGCATGGTCAGTGGCCATTCTGACTGGGGATAGCAAAAATTTTAGTCCAAAGTATATGGGAGGGGGGTACTATGTTTGGAAAGCCTGCCTTAAGAGATCAAGAGGCATTGTCTTCTTTAGAACTGCAACAAGTTGCTGCTCTTACTGGTGCCATAGCATTCAGACAACCAAATAATTAATGGGACCAGTGAACAACAGTGAGGAAAATAAAGCAAAATTTTGGTGGTTGGTTGTTTGGTATTGTCTCAGTAAATGTCAGTAAGCCTTACAAGCCTTAAATATTGCATGAGAAATCCTGGACCAGGTTCAGACTGGCAATTTGAGTAGTCTGCGAAAGCCACAGGAGCTAGCAAAATTGAGAAGCCTTAAATGGCATGGGTTCTGACAACAAAGGCAGAAATGTGGTATATTTATTATGTATTTCATGCTAGACTGAAGAGAGCTATAAAGATGTTAAGAAAAGCACTGATCTTTTGTTGCCAGAGGAAATGTGTTCTCAGCAAATAATATAGGGAACATCTTGAGCCTCAGGGGAAAATGAATTAATGGGGAACTTCCAATTAACACATCTGAACATCAAATCCTGGAACGTACTGGCTGTGAAAAGGTCCTATTGTTTTTAGGTGGAGCATAAGAAAAATCAAATGAAAAATAATAAAGAGATCCAAATCTGGAAGAGGTTCCCATTAAAAGATGAAAGTGTTTTTAAAAAAAATCGTCAGTGATGTTATACCTGGGTGATATATGTAGATCTGATCAGATTAACTTTCAGTGCAATAAGCCATATTTCAAAGATGAATTGGGAAGGATGTTAAGAATGGGAACAGCCCTAAAGAAAAATACTTAAGCCACAAAAGAAAAATTACTAAAATGTGGATTAATGGCTTTTCATGTAGCAGGGAAAAAAGTCCCACAGGGCCATCACTTAATGAAAAAGAATAAAAATACATGGAGAGTGTTTCATTGAGAGTGGAGGTTGTCAAATCAAAATTGCTCTCAAATAATTACATAGCAGTGTATGTGGGCTTGCATATAAACTAAGCAACTAGTTGCACATTTCAACTCACAGTTTTCACTGACATGGGGGTCTCTGAGATAGTTCTGCAGAGTATTTCCTTTTACCAGGATGAAAAGCTGATGTATGTTGAGCTTGCCTTCTCTCAGCAAAGATATTTCATTAAGGAAAATGAAATAAGATTGCAACACTGTTTTGAAAACAAGCTAACCTCCATCAGGACTACAATTAATGGGGAGGGACAGGGGCGAAGCACAGATGTAACATTTGGGTTGACAACTGGCACAAAAGAGAAAACGGAAGAAAATACACAAGAGGCCATTAACTGTTGTGTGGGTGAAAGCTGGATTTCTTTCAGTTCTCTGTCAAGTAACTTTGTTGATTTATCTGAAATCTACTTTCTGGCCAGTTGCAATATATTCAAGAAGATCCTTGTTGTTTTGCTTTGCTTTATTTCCTGCTTAAGAATTTAGAAATTCTTTTTTTTCTGTGTTGGAAATGGGATTTAACGTATTTTTAAAAAGTAAGAATTAAGAATAGGAAGAACCACTGGGTAAACTCTACTCAGTAGAAGAATGGAACCATGAAACGAGTTGTACTACAAACCCCAAGTCTGAGAAGTATGTTTTGCTGACATATTTAGTCCCAGTCTAAGTGGACAGTACAGTAATTTTAATCTGTGGAAGCTTTCTCCTATAATAAGATATGCACCAGATGAAATACACCTAAAGGGAGTGAACCTGAACCTGCAATAAAAGAGGAAGGTATCAGGAAGCTTGCAGTGGACACCAAGATTTTCAGAAATTTATTTTAAATCATGCTTTTACCAAAAAAAAAAATGTTGGCAGTAAAACCCATAAACAACCTTGATAGGATTGATCATCTTTAATGGAAATGGTATCTTGACTGACTCCTGAAGTGGGAACAGGAGCAAAAACTAAAGAGAGGAATTGAAAATGTTACCCTTAAAGAGAGCATAGCTGGCTGATTGGAAATCTGAACAAGAGCACTTCACGCTGCTACATCTTGGTGCCAATTAGACTTGTTCTAAACTTCCTTGATCCATTTTCCTCATGGTCATTTATCTGGTTTTTTAAAAAATAATGATAAAAAACCTCTCTCAAATGCTTCAGGCAAAATATCCCTGGTCTCATTTTCCACATCTAGTAAAGTCTAGACATTGAGAAGATTTTGGATTTGACAAATTCATTGCACTCCACAATAGGGCAGATTATTCCAGCCAGTGGTAGAGTTCATCAGATAAGGAGATAAACTGCATTCAGCCAGCTACTGAAGAACAGTGATAAATTCCTGACTAATTTAGATGTGGGTGGGAGAATTAGGGATGTATATTGGGATGTCAGTAACTCAGTAAAGGGAATTGATACCTGCTCAAAAGATGTATGTATATTCCTACTTCATATGTTCCAGATTTCTCATTCCTAGGAAGGCAAAATTTTCAGAACACATGTTTGAAATGAGAAGTTAAGAGCAAAAATGGAACTTGATTACATAATAGTATAGATCAAGCATCTAGCACTTTTATACAAAGCAGCAGAAGGTTGGATGTTGGTAAAAAGTATACTAGTAGTACTGGGATGAGAAACGTAACTACTTGACCAAGAGACTGTTTACTTAAAATGAATCAGAAAGGGGATATATCTTCCACTTGGCCAAGAAAATTTTGGGTGAGATACCCATACCCAGCCACAGAAAACCTTTGGGCAGTGGTTTTCAATCTGTGGGTCCCCAGATGTTTTGGCCTTCAACTCCCAGAAATCCTAACAGCAGGTAAACTGGCTGGGATTTCTGGGAATTGTAAGCCAAAACAACTGGGGACGCACAGATTGAGAACCACTGCCTTAGGGTCTCTATAACTCATAAATGACTTGAAGGCACAACAACAACAAAGGTATCTCTGAATTCAAGGAAGATGTGGGCAAAAAAGACAATATGTCTTTGAATAACTCTCGAAGTAGACAAGGAAGTCTCCCTTAACCAACCTCCTCATCAGACAGGTGTTAGCTAGCTGCTGGCTGTTGGGACGGAGTCTGTTGGAGCCCATCAAATGATGCAGGGCTACTTCTGGCTGGGCTTCATTGGACTCCATGCTGGCAGCATGCTGGCAGCAAACTAAGAGGAAGTGTTTAAGAGTTGGGTGACTACCCATCTCCTCATTGCAGAAGCCAGGGATAGCACGGGAGGAAACCTGTTATAGCTTGGAAACGTTGTGGGATAGCAGCCCCACAACCAACCACGGTAAGGGGACAAAGCTAGATGCTGCCCCACAGTTTCCCACACTATCCCCCGGCTTCTGGACCTCCATGTGATGAGGTCCTTAGTCTTTTCTTTTTGCACTGGCACTGTGGCAAGGCAAGCCTTGCCTCTAATTGCAGATTCCACCTCCTGACTAAAGTAACAGGAGCCGTGTCCTCTCTTGCATTTCTTCACTTCGCCTGAAAAGAACTCTCTTCTATATGTGCAGTGAGTGCCAGAAAATGACAGCTGAATTATTTTTAAAAAACACATACACATACTGACATCTGTGGCAGAGCCACAATGCTCTGACCTTTTTCCCCAAGTTCAAGCCTGCTACAGATGTTCTGAAAAGACTGGGGATTAAATGCCTGCCCAGAATGTATTCTGCCAGTATTGGGATAGACATGGCTTGGCAAGGTGGAGAGATGTCGGGTTTTGCAGATGCTCCCATAAAGGTTTTTCAACCTTCTATATCTGATCACTATCAGCACAGCTTTATGGTGATGTCCTGTAAAAAAAATCCACAAAGAATTGTTTGTGAGAGTCAGCATGATGTAGTTTGAGCATTGGCACCCAGGCCTGAACTCAAAACTTATTTATGTTTCCTACATATTTTATGTACATAGTCGGAAACTAATTTTATATAATATTTTAAATAATGTACATCAAACAAAGCTGGTTTACAATGAACTACCAGAAACCAAAGTTGTCATTATGCCAGCCACCCATATGGGCATTTTTGAAATATTTTGGATTTCAGAATTCTGGATAAAGGATGCTCAACCTGTAGTATTAAATAAACTCTAGACCCTGGTGACTTGTGGTTTGTTTAACTCTGTTGAGAACAAACCATATCCAAATTGTACCTTCTGATCTTGGCTTATTTAGTAAGAAAAGACCACAGTTCCCCAGACTGGATATAATAGTGAGTAACAAACCATGTTCCTGATGGCAAAAGCTGTTTGGCAGTGGAATACACAGCCTGGGCATGTGGTGCAGTCTCCTTCTCTGAAGGTTTTTAAAGAGGCTGTATGGCCATCTGTCAAGAGTGCTTTGATTGTGCATAGCAGGGAGTTTGACTGCATAGCCCTTGCGGCTTTTTCCAACTCTGTAAGTCTATGTAATCAAGAATTCAAGCAAAATGTGGAAATTTCAACATTGAGAAGTAAATGGTCAAGTAAAAATGATGCTATGAAAAGGTAGTGAAACTGCTGTTACAGAAATAGGCACAGAACAGAAGCACATGACTGACCTTGAATTTTAGTACTAAAACATCTGAATGATCCATTTGCCGATGGAAGCTGTGATACAGCAATTTTCAGTATTGTTTAAAAATGCATATTGTCAAATCTATATTTATTGAAGAGCATAAATATAGAAAATGGAAAGTAGACCACAGATCATGTCTTGGCAATTCATGCTGAAAAGTATAGTTTATGCTGAAAAGTATAGTTCTTGCCAGAAGGCAAGTCAGGAATAGCACAAAGGTAAATATTTATAATGAAGAAACCATTGGAAAGTGTGTCATGCAAACAAGTAATTTCCAAGATCTTTCCCCATCCATGCCTCAGACAAAGCTATTGTTATGTCAGCTTTAACCCTTCCTCAGATCTGCTATTGGGTCTGTGTTACTAGGTTACAGCAACAATTTTATTCATATATACTATGCACTTCAAATACTTGAATAGGTCAGTTGTTCTATATTTCGTCGTATTCACTTTAGAATCATAGAATAATAGAGTTGGAAGAGACTACATGGGCCATCTAGTCCAACCCCCTGCCATGCAGGAAAAACACAATCAAAGTACTCCTGACAGATTGTCATCCAGTCTCTGTTTAAAAGTTTCCAAGAAAGGAGTATCCAACAGACTCTGAAGCAGAGAGTCCCACCGTTGAACAGTTCATATGGTCAGGAAGTTCTTGCTAATGTTCTGGTGGAATCTCCTTTCCTGTAATTTGAACCCATTGCTCCTGGTCCTAGTTTCAAGGGCAGCAGAAAACAAGTCCACTCCCTCTTCCTTATGACACTCATTTGCTTTAAAAATCAACTGAGGCAAACAAAAGTATCATGTACCATGACCTGACTATGTATCAATGCTTTTATAATAAGGAAATCTGTCTGCAGAACTGTTGCACTTGTTTTCTGGCAAAATTGTTAAGTATGGGATGGCCATTTGTGCATCTGTCAAAAAGAGGACAAAAGGGGCACAAATTCACATAAAACGGACATATACTAACCCAGGCATGGGCAAACATCAGCCCTCCAGAAGTTTGGGAGTTGAAGTCCAAAACATCTGGAAGGCCAAAGTTTGCCCATACCTGTGCTAACCAGTGTATATTTTAGATGTAATTACTATAATTTAAAAGAGAAAATACAGTGCATCTAGCCAAATGACTCATGTGTTTTCTCAGTCTGAAGGCCAGGCATTAACATGGGGATGGGCAACCACAGTGGGCCTAGGAGCCAATTTTCTGTCCTAGGACCCTCACATGGTTGGGCCAAACTCCCCGCCCACCCACAAATTCCCCAAAATCCCTTGAAAGTAGTCAGTAATCCACCTCTGCCTTTGAAAAACCATTATGTTTTATTGGAAAAACACTACCATATTTCTTCAGTTCTAAGTTGGAAGTCACACACTAATTTCAGTACCATCCCAATGAAAAAATACAAAAGACACACCATCGATTCTAAGATGCACCCCATTTTTATGTGATATTTATATGCGGGGTGCAGTTTAGAATCAAAGAAATTCAGTATTCTGTTTTGATTTTGAGCCATGCAGTGGTGTCCTGTACTTTATTTCAACAATGAATTGTCTTTCCTGGAAGCTTTCAGGAGAGGAAATTCATCATCCATTTTGCCTGAAAATGAGTCTGTAGGGATCAAGTTCTGAAAATCCAGCATTCGGAGGGGCTGACTTTGTCCACTGCTGCATTAGCTATTAATGAGAAACCATAAGGCTCCCCATTCTGCCAATATCCTTCAACTGTCTAGATTTGGCAAAGACAGTCTTGATTAATCTACTGTCATCCCAGCTGCTTTTAAAGGTCCCAGATTCTCTCTCTTCCTCCTACTTTCCCCTTTCAACTGCTGCAAATTGAGTTCCAAACACAAAAGTGATTTGCACTTGGTGGGAAGTACAGAAGGGGGAGGAATCTTGCTCTTCCTGGTAGGTGCAGGCAAAAACTGCTGCAGCCTCTATGTATTTGTCTTAATTAATAACTTTAATTGCCATCTTGGCATCGCTGTGATGTTGCTTAGCCCCACATGTTTCAGATTTCATCTGTGAAATGTTGGAGAATATATCTGCCTTCATATGGTTCTTACAATGGGACTCAGACCGACGGACCTTTTAAACTAGAAGGTACAGCCTCTTATTTCAGTGTTTTAATCTGAAGTGAAACTGGAGTAGCCGCGGTGATTTATTTCTTATTTCATATACTCTTTCTCATTCATCATTGAAGGGCACTAAGAAAGACATTGCCTGTGTCAAAGTACAATTTAGCATATCATATGCACTTTTTCAGTTTTGTGGAGACACTATGCAGACCGGATTTTGCCAAGTGTTGGATTGTCCTTATTAATATTAACAGAGTGTCTAGAAAACATGCCCTATTCCTGTCTCGGCATTACATCTATGCAGGTTGTGACGCAGTGTCCTCTGGGTGGCAGCAGACAGCAGGAGCAGTTTTGTGTATTTCTAGAATTTACTATATATACAAAACCCAAGTCTGAATGCTCATTTGCCATAAAGAATAGGATGAAAAATCTCTGTGGGTCATGGATGGACAATCAGGTTCCTTCAGATGTTTTTAGACTACACCTTTCAGACAACCTAATCAGGATAATCAATGATGAGAGCTTGTGAGAACTGGAATTTAAAATGTCTGGAAAGTGATCTCGATCATCATAACTGCTGTGGTTCTGCTAGAAACTTGTATTTGATTTAAGTGGACATTAATCAAATCTGCAGAAGTACGGGGCTGTCAGTAGTGTGAAAGAGCCCTGCCCCAAGCATTTGATTTTGGGTGTCTGGATGAAACATCAGATTTCAGTTTTTCAAACAAATTGTTACCAGGGAAGGGGAAAGGCATATTGTATTGTATTTTTCACATTTTGCATTTGTTTTTTTTTTTAAATTTTGCCTTTTGACCCTCTGATCAGGATTACTGGAAATAGTGTGTTTTGTGTATATGACACAAGCTGCCAGGATTTTAGGGCAGCATGCAAGCTGTTCTATGAAGCAAGCAATAATGCAGTAGATAAAATGCTTAACAGTAAAATCCCTAATTTTTAAAGGTGCAGGACAAATGAAAACACCTGAACTAATAAGAACATTTAAAAACAGTGAGTTCAAAGTTTGATTCCCTGCTTGGCTGAGAAAGCCCACTGGATGACTGGAGAGTCATATACTCTCAGTCCTCTTTGAAGCCCCCAGTGGTGCAATGGGTTAAACCCTTGTGCCGGCAGACTGCTGACTTGAAGATTGGGTTGCTGACCTGAAGGTTGCCGGTTTGATTCCAGCCTGGGGAGAATGTGGATGAGCTCCCTCTGTCAGCTCCAGCTCCATGCGGGAACATGAGAGAAGCCTCCCACAAGGATGGTAAAACATCAAAGCATCCGGGCGTCCCCTGGGCAACGTCCTTGCAAGCAGCCAATTCTCTAACGCCAGAAGTGACTTGCAGTTTCTCATGTTGCTCTTGACACGAAAAAAGCCCCTGAAAACCCTGTGATAGCATTGTCACAAATGGAAACAACTTGAATGCACACAAGAGAAGTAATAAATAACAACATTGTTGCAGACAATCTGCAGGCAGAAAACTAGTATTGAAGGAAACAAGCTTTGTCCTAAATATTTACTTTTCCAGGTTGAGGGATTGATTTGCATCCTTAAGATCCCAGATTATGTAAATAAGCCATAAACCCCCACCATCCCCCCACCGTGCATATGCAAAGCACAATCCCTCCACATTCACTGTGTGAAACTGCCAACTCTGTAGTCTTGATACAGATTTATCCTATAGATGCATCAAAACTGTAAGATGAATGCAGTTTGACACCACTTTCACTGCCATGGCTTGATATGATATGATTGTTGGGCTAGGACCTAGAAGACTAGGGGTGCATCTACACTGTAGAATTAATGCAGTTTAGTACCACCCAGACTGCCATGGCTCAGCATTGTGGAATTGTAGTTTGGTGAGGCACCAGCACTCTTTGGCAAAGAAGGCTAAAGGCCTTGTAAAACTACAATTCCTACAATTCCCTAGCATTAAGCCATGGCCATCAAAGTGATGTCAAACTGCACTATTTTTACAATGCAGATGCACCTTAGTCTGGCTGGCAAATCTTGTTAAGAAGACAGGGTGAGTGTAGTGGAAAGTAGATGCTGTTATTAGCTTGCAAGGGGTGGGGAAAGGGGGAAGAGTGCCAGGTTTGTCGTCAGATAGATTTCCGAGCAGCTTTGACATGGTGAGAGATTGCCTGTTTTGAGCATCCAGTTTGGAGGCTGACTCTTTGGATGCAGCCACCCTTTCCCGAAGCTGGGGGGACTCTGTTTGCTCTGCCCCCACCCGTGACGGCTGCAGATGCGATGCGATGCGACGTGACTGCTTGACCTCTCCTCCTCCCTCCGCCTCTCCTCTCATAGTCTCATGATCCCTCTCTGTTCTCTCTCTCTCTATCTCTCTCTCTCCTTTTATCCCTGGCAGGGCCATGTCAATCTGCAGGCCAGCAGCGTGCTGGGAGTGGGCGGAGGGGAGGCCAGCCGTCTCCAGGCGGAGATGCTCCAGCTAGACCTCATTGATGCTACTGGAGAGACCCCAGGTGACGAAGGGACGGCACCCGAGCCCATCAATAAGGAGACGCCACCTGTCACCATGGACACCTACCGGCCCAAGAGGCCCACCACCCTCAATCTCTTCCCACAGGTGCCTCGGACACAGGTGAGTCTTGGCTTGTGAGGAAGTGCAGTGTGTGTATGTGTGTGTGGTGGGGTAGCATTAGAGATCTCCCCCTCTCCTTTGCCAAGGAGGGGGAAAGCACTGTTTCACCTGGCTTGTGAGGAAGAGCAGTGTGTGTTAAAGATCTCCTCTTCCCCATTGCAAAGCGGGTAAGGGGGGCACCCACTATTTCACTTTTTTATTGTTATTAGGTTGGGGAGGATTCTACTTTCCTTGCTTTTGTCCCCTTCCAAAGAAATCAATGGCTGAACAATAAATAAAGAACCCCCATCTCCATAATAGGGTTTGACATGAAGGCTGTCTGATTTTGGAAGCTTATCAGGGTCAGCTCTGGTTTGTACATGAATAAATGACAGCCATCTGTAGGTTAGATATGAAAGAAAGGAACCAGCAAAACCACTTTAAAGTATGCCTTACCTATGAAAGCCCTATGAAATTAATGATCGACAGGCAACTTGAAGGACAAATACAGATACCTCACTAAATTCTAGCATCCATCCTTTCCAATGCTTCTTCCTTTTAGATACATAACTTAAGGGACAGAATGTGCCAACACTGTTGGGCTTGGGAAGTCTGTCAGTGACCTTTGGGGATGTTCTGGACCTTCAGGTTTTAGTGGATTTACTGGCAGCATAGATGCCTTAGGATTAGAAATGTAAAGGACAGGTAATCCAGACTCCTGAAATGAGAGGTTCTGGAGCTCAAGATATTGCTCCTGGTGTCACAGTTAGTTAAACCTTTGTGCTGGCAAGACTGATGACTTGAAGGCTGGGTTGCTGACCTGAAGGTTGCCGGTTCGAATCTGGGGAAAGCATGGATGAGCTCACGCTATCAGCTCCAGCTCCCCATGCGGAGAATGAGAGAAGCCTCCCATAAGGATGGTAAAAACATCAAACATCCGAGCATCCCCTGGGCAACGTCCTTGCAGATGGCCAATTCTTTCACACCAAAAGCAACTTGCAGTTTATCATGTCACTCCTGACATGAAAAAACAAATCTAACAGTGCTTCTACCATCCCAGATGTGAAATGTGTTGTCATTAGAATGAATTATTAAGCCAAAATCAGTATGTTTTAAGTATGCCCAGAGGTTCCTTCATTTCGGAGCTAAGAGCTAGCCGTGTCTGCATTAGATCAAGTCCTGATGAGTTACAGGGCAGGGTTTCTAACTAAGGATAGGCACAATTTGCAGAGTAGGTAACTATATTTCCTGAAATAATGAAATTGGTAGTAGTGACTACCTTTGGCAGAGTTCTGTTTTGTGTGCAATACGGAGGTGGTTAATCCCTTTTACAGCAAAATTTTGTTTGGGGAGATGAACTGAGTCTGATTTTGAGCATTATTACATGGGGTGAGCTCCCGTCTGTCAGCTCTAGCTTGCGGGGACATGAGAGAAGCCTCCCAGCAGGATGGTAACACATCCGGGCGTCCCCTGGGCAACTTCTCTGTAGACGGCCAATTCTCTCACACCAGAAGCGACTTGCAGCATGTTCTCAAGTCACTTCTGACACGATTTAAAAAATCTAAAATTCTGTCATGTGGAAGATAAATCAAGCTTGAAAAGCTCCAACGGATAGGATCCAGAGCAATGAATTCAAATTACAAGGAGTGATATCCCAACTTTTAAAAATCCTAATGTAAGGAGTCATTTGACAATGGAATATCTCTAAATATGGTGGAGTCTCTTTCACTGAAGATTGTTAAACAGACCTTTGATGACCATTTTTGAAAGATGCTTGAGCTGTTTGTGTCTTGCACTGGCAGCAGAATGGACTAGATTAGGCTTGCAATTCCTTTCAGCTCTATGATTCTGCTCTTAACAAATCTTTGTAAATTAACTTCCAGAAACCCTTTGACATTCAGAGTGTGGCTTTTAAAATATACTATGAGAATTAGATCTTCTAGCCAATTCCGGTTCTGTCTGATATATATGCTTTGAAACATGTCCCACTCCCAATTACCTTTTTAAATGTACATTTACAAATCATGCCATAGTATCATAAAGCTGGAAGTGAGCACAAAGGCCACTAAAGCACTCCTGAAAGATGCCCATCCAACTTTTGTTTAAACAAGATGGAGACTTGCCACTCTCTAAGACAGTCTGTTCCACTGCCTAACAGCTCTTGTGGTAAAAGAAAAAGGTCTTCCTGATATGTAACCAGAATCTCCTGTTGGTGTAGGCTAAAATTTAATTGACATTTTTGTCATTGTCCCACATTGTTGACTTGTGTTTAGCTGTTGGTCTACTAAGACCCCTAGATCCTACATTCAAGCCATCCTATTGTTGTGCAATTTGTTTTCTTCCCTAGATGTAATACTATGCTTATAAATACAAAGGATGAAGCAATGCTGTGTGTTTCGTACCAAGGGTTTGCTTCTTGAGGAAGCAGATGTTGATGCAGATATTTTAATGACTAGGGTGAGCCAAGGTGGTGGTGTGGCTGATCTATTGGGCTTGGTGTGGAAAGTACTGGCTATGAAATATTTATATATTTAGCTATGAAATTCAACTTTAACTCCACTATCCCATAGAACTGAATGATTAAAATGCTGCACCAGATTCCTTCAAAAGAGGAAGAATTGGATAGTTCATTGTACGTTATAGAAGCCACAAAGGAGTTGAGCTGTTGTCATGACTCTGAGGAGTGGGAAAATAAGTCTTAGGGAACATTTTCCAGATAGAGAACGTCTACAATTTGAAGGGAAAGAAGAGGGAAGGGGTATGAATAATAGGTCTTCTTAGGTTAAGAAACACCAAAAAGATAGTGGAATTATCTAATGCTAGTATCCTATTCTTCCACTATCTTACAATCAAGTTCTTTCTTTCTGCTATTCTCTTGGAGTTTCAATCTTTTATGTATATAGGAAGGCAGTTCTCACATATGAGAGAGGAGAGTGATGTTGTCTTAATCTATTCATATAGTTTCATTTACATGTGTGAATGGATGTGTAATGGCATTATTGGATAGTGGTTAAGAGTGGCAGATGTTGGGTTGGTGATGAAAGTAATTATAGGTATGCTACATGACCTCACTGAATGAGATAAATGTATGCCATATCCACAGAGATGGCATTTGGCTATAGAGACAGCTGGTTAACGTCAACTTCTGTCAGATCTCTTGAGGGTATTATTATTATTTTCATCACCTTTTTCTGGGAAAAGCTCACAGAAATGAGTCATTTCTTGGAGAAATGTCTCCCTCCTTTTCTCCATCTACTAAACTATGTGAAACCCTTGACTTGCTGAAGCTACAACCTCACTGCACTTCTCACTTAGAGGGATTGCTGAATGCATCTCTAGATTAACTGAAGCTTTTATGTCATCCCCTTCTCTTGAATTTGTCAGTTAGAGAGCAACACAAAATTTGGACGGAAGGCTTCCAAATGAACAGAGCAGGAGTTTCCAGGCCAGTCGGCTATGTCAGCAGACTTCTTTCCAAGCTATTTGTGCTGGTCTGTCAGACCAGATGTAGGAGGCATTGTGGAGGCAGGAAGAGCTGTGCTCTCTGTGTAACCCTTTAAGGGCCAGAACTTAAAAAAAATCCCTTGAAACATAAAATCAGAATTCCTTTATTTAAATAAGATATTGGAAGGCAGAATGTTTGTTTTATTTTGACAAATTTTGCATGCAGCTTAAGATAAGACATTGCCTGAGTTCTTGAAATTCCATGACCCAAACTGTGACTTTAAAGAGTCAGTTCCAGTACATATTGTTTTCCACCCCCAGGAGTGATGCTCATATGTGTCTACATGTAGAGAGTAAGGAGGGACAGAAACATATTAAAAGCATTTTTTAACTAATTTTCAATAAGCTTGCAACATGTTTCCATCCCTCCTTTCTCCATCCCCCTATATGCCTTTAAGTCACCTGTTGCTGACTTAGTGCAATCCCATGAATTTTGGGGTTTTCTTACTCAAGGAATACTCAGAGGTAGTTTACAATTACCTTTTTCTTAAATATAGTCTGCAGTTAATGCATTCTCATTATAGATGCTTTTCTTCTACATTAGCAATAGTCAAACTTTCACATAAACAGCAGAAGAATGGATCAAAAGTCATTTAAGCCTCCTGACTTTAAATGCTTGAAATCTGCATCTGTCTGTTCCAAAATCTCTTTCAAGTAATTCAGTAAGATTGTAACATCCTATTGGATAAAATGACAAGAGTTCTCTTTTATTGTTTTGATAATACCATATTTTCCCAATGTTTGAAAAATATATGTGCAAACAGAAATATATGCGCAAACAGAAACAAGCTTTTTGCACAGTTACATCTCCAGCATTTCCCATTTGTTGTTTTATAGATTATAACTGGTGTGAAGTACCATTGATAATGTTATCACAAAACCAAATCTCTCTTCCTGCCAAAAACAGTGAGTTGATCTTTAGGAATTATGCTCACTGGGCACAGTGTCAAAATGCCCTGGTGTGTTGGGAGGTTTTTTTGAGACTGCATCAGACTATTGCTTCATTGCAGTACCGAGGGACTGCTTTGCACCAGGGGAGGTGGATGCTAAGGCACTCTCTTGGGAGAGAGGGAGGTGACATAGACTCCCAAGATTTAATTGTATTTCATTTTTTCAGGTTTTGTTTTTATCTGGCCTATCTGTCCCTGTTTAATAAGCAAAGCCAAGCTTTTTTTGTGCTATGCTAGACCCCCTCCATCCCATATATACAAAATGAAGGCAAGAGGTGGCAGCAAGGATGGGCTGGTTGAAGATATAGATATATTTCTCATGTTGTCCTTGTCATTCTAGTTTCTTGACTTGTGATTCAAATCATGCAAAATGTCTTTATCATACTGAAACTATTGCCCACTGTTCTGATGATTCCTGCTATGAGAATATGATCTCATAATTCCGTGTTCTGGTAATCTTTTAGTCATAGAAAGAGCTCTCTCTTCTCCTGCTGCGCCCTTATAAGTATATGATTTCTCAGGAATGGAGCTGACTCCATGAATATTCAAAATGGCTTGCAGCCTGTGTGATGGTCATAGATGCCTCACAATAGGAAAGGGGGACATGGGACTCTTTTGTGTCAATGCAGATTTCAAAGCTACTCTTGATAGCCTCTCTCTTTCTTTGGCTGGAGAGAGAACTGGCATGATCTTGAAACAGTATGTCTCCTGCTTATTCTTCCATACAGCCTGCAAGTGCCAGGGCTTTCTTGCATGTGGAAACTCAGTACTGTGCAGAGAAAAGAGCTAGAGACACTGACACCTGAATTCTCCAAAAACTCCAACAGGTTTCATTGTATTTTTGGAAATGTTAGGAGAATCAAAATATGAATGCCAAAGGGCCACAGAGGAATCCAAAATCTGAATAAAGCAAAACTGAGAAAATAATTTGTATGGGAAGGAAATACGTTAATTCTAGGAGGTTTAGTAGAAAAGAAACTGCTGGAACAGAAAAGATTTGGGAAAGTTCTGAATGGTGTGTAAATAGACCTTGCCCCAGAAAATGGTAAGCTTTCTCTGGTAGTCAAGAGGCACAAATTGGACTGAAGGAAGTGGCAGTGGATATGAGAAATAAAAGAGGATTTTCATACATCTGATGAAAGCCTCAGTACTTCCACAATTTGGTAAGAAGGGAATGGAAAGGACAGTAATATAAGGCCTATTGTAAATATTGGAGTTTACTTCTCCTTACGTATTTATTTTTTTTTGCACATGATGATGTGGAACTTTCAAGCAATTTTCCCCCAAACAGGTATGGTTTTGTACATTCTCTTCACTAATACATGGAATCTCAAATGCACCTTTTCCTTCCTAAAATTGGGTATCTGCAAGTATAATATTTTAGTTCTTAGATCAGTGGTTCTCAGACTGTGGGTCCCCAGATGTTTTGGCCTACAATTCCCAGAAATCCCAGTTTACCAGCTGTTATGATTTCTGGGAGTTGAAGGCCAAAACATCTGGGGACCTACAGGTTGAGAATTACTGTCTTACATCGACTTGGAAAGGCAATATGCCATAGATAAGTTTACAGTAAAATGCAAATTTAAAAAAAATCTTCCTCATCCCACATGATGAGATGTCACCCAGAAGCAGAAGGTCTCTCCCCAAATAGGGTAATGCACCCCTCTATTGGCCCATGAGCTGCCAGTGATCCCAACATATTCAGTGTTTTTCAACCCCTGTTCCACTGAAATAACTATTTCTTTGAGCAGGTTAGAAAATGTTATATGTGTAACATGTAGTTGGGCCCTTAGAACCAGTGACATGCTGGAACTCCTGATTATTTTTTGTCTACTATTGACAATGGAAACTGAGTGAGATAAAACAATTGATGACCTCATGGCATGATGAAGACTAGCAGGTTTGATTTGATACAAGTTTTTTGGGTTCTCTCTCACTACATTAGTTGCAGTGAGTGAGTTAAGAAAAAGAAAGCAGTCTGTGCATTAAAGAGCTGTATTATTCAGTCCCCCAGGATTAAATAAATCCAAGCAAACAGACTCAAAGATATTATCTTTGCATGTTCTGAGATTGGTGGCAGTATCATTTTCTTACAACTTGTTCTGTTACTGCTTCTTTTACCTCTTTTCCCAACTACTTCTGTCCAGCCATTGGCTACAGTGGCCTCTCTGACTAGAGCAACAGAAGCAACAGATGGACTTAGCCATTGGATCCCTCTGAATAGCTGTCTTTTCCAATACACACAGACAATAGCTGGCTGGTGTGGGTGGGACAAGGAGGCTGCAGAGCCATAGGCTGGAGAGATGGGGGAAGCATTGGGACCCCTTTGTGCCATGCGCCATTTACCCGTGCAGCTACAAGGCCGCTTTGTTCTTTTCCTCAGGACACCCTGAATAACAACTCTCTGGGGAAAAAGCACAGTTGGCAGGAACGAGTGTCCCGGTCGTCATCCCCTCTGAAAACTGGTGAGTTAATCTCTCTACAGAGACTGGTTCTCTCTCTCTCTCTTTCCTTCCCCGCCCCTTCTCTCTCATACACACGCACATATATATATTTGCATGGTGATACATTCCCTGGTACTTGGACCTCCTCCTTACATCATCCTAGTGGCTTTTCACACTGTCCTGCATCTTGAAATCAATGTTGAAATTGCCTTAACTGACAAGTGGGATATGAGTTAACTTTTCGGCATGGACTGGTCCATGAGGTCACGAAGAGTCGGAAAAGACTGAGTGAATGAAGAAGACTTTCCTGCCTCAACGTCTTTTAGACGTCTTTTCCTTTCTTTCTTTCTTTCTTTCTTTCTTTCTTTCTTTCTTTCTTTCTTTCTTTCTTTCTTTCTTTCTTTCTTTCTTCAATTCTGTCTTTCTTTCTCAACCTTGCATTCAGATCCCCTGTCAAAGACTGGATGGCTTTGAAAAAAATAATTCTCCCTGTCTGACTTACTGAACTGAGTTATTGTAAGAAGAAACCCTATGTATGCCATCTGAAGCTTCTTGGACTAAGAGTGGATCACAAATGAAAGAAACCATGCTTGCATGTCACCTTGAGTTATGCAGTTGTATCTGTTACATTTGCAAGGAAAACCATGTTTACTGGGAGTCAGCTGATGTGATTGATATGGTTCTGTTGCCCTGTGGATCAGGATGCAGTTAGCTTCTGTTGCCACCCACCCCCCTTGTGCAAGTGATCTCTGTCGTAAGAGAGAATTGTGCCAAGTCACAAAAGAGAAGACCGTTAGGAGTAGTGGGAAACAGCAGCTTGCTACATCCTGATCAACAAGGAAACAGATCCCTGTTAATTGCTGTGGCTGCATCCTGGTATTGGGATTCATAGTTCTGTAACGATGGTGCTTTTATATACCTAAATCTTATACATAATTCTGGCCATTTTTATTATTATTTAGAATTTTAACAGCAAATGAATTCATTGCCAATTATGACTATCCAGATGGGTAATGTAATGATCTACAAATTGGACAACTACTCTCAGCCTTTTAGATTTAGTTCTTTGAGTACTTGGATATAAAACAAGTGTTTTTACTGCTGCTGCTGCTGTGAATTAATTTTTGCCCTTGTTTCATTGGCTGTCATCTTTGTTTTTCTCTCTTCCCACTCCACACAGGTGAGCAGACCCCTCCCCATGACCACGTTTGCCTGAGTGATGAGGTCACTCATCAAAACAGCACAACCTCCACCAAAGATCGAGGCACATCTACGGAGAGCCCGTGTCGGCGTACAGCTGCCACGCAGATTGCACCAGCCTGTGTTGTCTCCTCTCGTGTACCTGAGAAGCAACAGTCTACCAATCGTCCCATGACACAGAACCCCACTGTTGTGGTAGTGACAAGGGGGCCAGAAGCTTATCGGGACCGCATTCGCTACCAGACTGATGTGAGACTGGAGGCTACAGAGGAGATTTACTTAACACCAGTACAAAAGAATTCTGACCCCCTGGAGTCTGAGAAGCCATTCATGTCACAGTCCAGTGACAACCGGATGTCTATCAGCTCCGACATAGACACTTCCAGCTACTCACAACTGGCAGGAAAACCAAACACTTCAATAAGTGAGGAGGATGAGGTGTTGGACTACTTGTCCTCACCTGAAAAAGTGAATGGATCAAGAACTGTATGTGGCAGCAGCAATGGCAGCTACCGGCCTCGCCACAGCCTTCAGAGGGCATCAGTGAGCTCTGACACCAGTGCCCTCTCCTATGATTCAGTCAAATATACACTGGTGGTAGATGAGGATGTGCAGCTGGAACTGGTCAGCCTGAAGCAATGTTATTCTGGTTACAGTGATGAGAGTGATTCAGCCACCGTCTATGACAACTGTGTCTCTTCGCCCTATGAATCAGCCATTGGGGAAGAGTATGAGGAGGATGCCCTGAAACGTGACTCTGTCTGTCTCTCTGAGGACTCCACCCCTGAGGCAGACATCCATTTCTCCAAGAAGTTTCTCAATGTCTTCATGAGTGGTCGGTCGCGCTCCTCTAGTGAGTGCTGAAGCAGGGGTCATTTCCAACAAGCACAGGTGGAGGGAGTGGGGAGGATGCTGAAACATCCCTCTGTGGCATTAAATCCTGGTGCACTGTGGTATATTGAAAGGGTTGCAAGGTAGTAAACAGTCAATTTCAAGAGAAAAAAGTATATTTAAGACCAAAATTGATTTCATAAAAACCTCATGGCAAGCTGAATGCATAGTGGAAATGTGTTCAGTGTAGGTTGGAAAAGTTGCCTTTTGGAGTATAGTTCTGTGCTGTTTGGGTATTCAGGAAAGCATAGTCCAAGAAAGTATTTTTTTCCAAGATCTGACATTTAGGGTCACTTGGTTGCAATCTTGATGTCTGAGCTCAGAAAGGAATGGGGAACATATTAATCTTAATAGTTTATGGTCATGTCTTCAAGGTTTCTTAGAACTTCAGTAAATCTTATTGATATATCCTGCAGCTTGCATACTTAGAAAATCTTAAAGAGTATGGAAAGTTTTAAGATGGGAGAACTTAGAACTTAAAAGGAGGTGCACTGAATGATCTACCTATGGAATTAACCAAGTATTCATGTGGGGACTCTTCTCATATTTTGTTCTGAGAGCTTTAAGTCATTTTCTTGACAGTCAAACTTTCTCAGTGCCTTCTTCTCTGTAGTAGATCTGCAGATAGGCAAATGATTTTACGGGAGATGAAAATAATATGAGCATTGTTGCCCTTTAGCCATGCATGTATCTTCCAGTTCTACCCCCAGCATTAAAATAGTTTTGAGGCAATGTGTTGTTGAAGGCTTTCATGGCCAGAATTGCTGGGTTGCTGTGAGTTTTCTGGGCTGTATGGCCATGTTCCAGAAGCATTCTCTCCTGACATTTCTCCCACATCTATAGCAGGCATCCTTAGAGATTGTTGAGGTCTGTTGGAAACTAGGCAAGTGTTAGAGTGGTCCAGAAATGCTGGACCACTCTAACAACCACCATGTCAGACTACACAGAGAAGCCATTAAAATCCATAAGCATGTGGACAGTTTCAACAGAAAGGAGGAAACCATGAAAATGAACAAAATCTGGCTACTAGTATTTTAAAAAATTCTAAAATCAGGACAGTAAATAAAGAACAACACTCTGAAAACAGGGGAATTCCAGACATGAAACAATCAGGGCCAGCTAACATCTTCCAACAAA
This sequence comes from Anolis carolinensis, assembly GCF_035594765.1. Lineage (NCBI taxonomy): Eukaryota > Metazoa > Chordata > Lepidosauria > Squamata > Anolidae > Anolis > Anolis carolinensis. Next base: position 301,869,219 of record NC_085841.1, read on the forward strand.
GGATTTCCCCAGGCTGGAATCAGCCAGGCTTTGATGCTGCAAGGCTTTTCAATGCTAATCAAGGTGATTAATTGAAACATTCACACTTGCCTCCAACAGACAAGATTTCTTTCTCCTATCCTGGATTTTCCACAGATATATAAACCTCACTTGGCCTAGTTTCCAACAGACCTCAACAACCTCTGAGGATGCCTATCATAGAGGTGGGCAAAACGTCAGGAGAGAATGCTTCTGGAACATAGCCTCACAACTCAGAAAACTCACAGCAACCCAGTTTGAGGCATTTGAAAGGCTGCACAGTTCTGCAATGCCTGTTTAGCAGAGATGAGAGCGAGAAGTGCAGGTGCTATAAGCAAATACCTTTGTCTCCCCATCCTTAATACTAGGGAAAGTTCTATCTGAAACTGTCTGATCTCTTCAAAGACTCAAGATATTTGATCAGCCTCATATAGACACCCTTCAAGAGATTAATATAAACAAGATTATATAGGTTGGTTTTTTCTCTACTGTACTCCTGCAGGAAATGATTGGACTGAAGGATGTTCATGTTATCCATTTAAGATCAAAATGGTTCTGGAAGGCAATTGTCTTATTTGTTTAGGTTTTAAAAAAAAGATTATTTTTAGATGGCTGTAGCATTTCCCGCTCGCCCTTTCATTTTTAGGTGCTGAATCATTTGGACTCTTCTCTTGCATTATCAATGGGGAGGAGCAGGAGCAGACTCATCGCGCTGTCTTCAGGTGAGATGACTGCAAGTGAAATCCTCTGCCTCAGATAGCAGAATCCTCCCTCGTGTACTTCCACTGAAAAAGCAGGATCTCCCTGGTCAAATGACTTCCTGAATATTTTACCAGGCACTGGAGTTGAAGGGAGATTATCTAAGGCATAAAACATCTTTAGTAGCCTAGACCTATAAATATCAGATTAGGCTATAGATTGAAAAAACACATTTGGACTTAATATGTTAATACTGTGCAGGTTTTTGATAAACATCAAGTCTTCAGTTTGGGCTGGCAAGCAATATGCAGTTCACCTCCAAATCCATGGATTTAATCAACCTCAGCCCCCAAATGTTCAGGAAAAAATAATCCAAAAAGCAAACCTTGATTTTTCTACATGCCAAGGACTATGCTGATAAGTAGGCATACTCTGCTATCATTTCACAGACCCTCAGACTCTCCCAAGCACTTGTTTAAGCTATTTGCTCTTTTATATAAGGACACAATTTTCTATGTCATTCAATATGATGGGACTTGGCTATTCATACATTTTGGTATCCACAGGAATCCTGGAACTAAACCCCAGTGGATATCAAGAGTCCATTATATTATATTTTGGGTTTTATTCATACAACTGGTGCAGATGGTATTTTCAGGTCTTATGCATGCAAATTACTGCTCCATATTACTCCAGTAGTGGGCAACATATCCTCAGATGTCATGGTACTCTAGTTCCCATCACCCCTCATCTTTAGATATGCTGGCAACTACTTGTCCTGGTGGGAACTCAGCAAGTTGCCAACAACTTATTTATAGGGTGAAGAACAGTTGTCAAAAATACAAACTCAACACGGTTTGTACTATTAGATTTTGCAATTTGCTTTGTCAGAGCAACATACAGTAGTTTATAAAACTGATTCCAGATTACTGGGCCTCTTTCCACACAGCTGAATAAAATCCCACATTTTCTGCTTTGAACTGGAATTTATGGCAGTGTGGACTCAGATATTCCAGTTCAAAGCAAATATTGTGGGTTAGCCTGCCTTGATATTATGGGTTGAATGGCTGTGTGGAAGGGCCTTGGGACATCAAGAAATCTTATTTGCTGGCTGAGCATGGAGACCTCTCTATATCATATTCTTGACCCTTTTTGCTGTTGTGATGAATACAGACATGATTCCTGTAATACTTCTATCCTTTGGGGAGGTCTGATGGGTGATTAGTTCCTTAGATTTATTTATTTATTTTATTATTTATTTTACAGTATTTATATTCCGCCCTTCTCACCCCGAAGGGGACTCAGGGCGGATCACATTATAACACACATAGGGCAAACATTCAATGCCCATAAACACATCAAACAGAGACTGAGAGACACACGCAGAGGCAAGTTAACCTTCTTCTGAGGGGATGTTCGATTCTGGCCACAGGGGGGAGCAGCTGCTTCATCATCCACACTGACGGCACTTCCTCATTCCAGGTCGTAAATTAGTTAATCTTGCCTCCCCACTTATAAGTGGTACTTTATCTCCTACTTGATAGATGCAACTATCTTTCGGGTTGCTAGGTCAGCAACGAGCAGGGGCTATTTTTTATTTTTAATTGACGGGTGCTCACCCCGCCACGGGCTGACCTCGAACTCATGACCTCATGGTCAGAGTGATTTAAGGCAGCTGCTCAACAGCTGCGCCACAGCCCGGCCCCGGAATAGATTTATTCCATTCTCCCCAGGAACAGCTTTAGGCTAGTGTTTCACCACTCTGTTGTAACTACATAGTAAATACTATCCTTTTCTGTGCCTGAACTCCTTGTTCTCAGCATGAAAACATTACCTTTCCAGACAATTGAAAGTATAGCCTGTTTGAAGCTTAACTTACATGAAGTGGCAACTTAACAGAAAGGAGTTTTGTGGCCTGAGATTATGTGGCTCACCTAGGGCATGGTTACTCAAAATCATAGCACTATAACTTCAGAGGGACATCTTGTGGCAAACTGCGCTACTTTATCAGCAGGGAATTATTGGACATTGCCCTGATATCTTCTATGAACAGCTGTGATTTCGCAGCTCACATGAGGAGCTATTTGCTATATCAGGACTGGACATATAACATCAGTATTGACTGATAGATCCTTTCCTCCCCAGTTCTAGTCCACATATCCTAAGTGATGAAATCTCAGAGTATTATCATTTATATGGAATTTCCTACAGGCCTCTTTCTTGAAACTTTCCGCAGGGGTCTGCTTTTAGAGTTTTGCTTAACAAAGTGCCAGTGATTTTTCTCTCTCCCCAGGTTTGTGCCTCGTCATGAAGATGAACTGGAACTGGAGGTAGATGATCCTTTGTTGGTGGAGGTTCAGGCAGAAGATTATTGGTATGAGGCTTATAATATGAGGACAGGGGATCGGGGTATCTTCCCCGCTTACTATGCCATTGAGGTCACCAAGGATACAGATCAAATGACAGGTAATGAATCCTTCTATCTTTCTGTAAACTCTTTTATATCTGAACACATTTCCATTCCAATGTTGTGATATGTATCTCCACCAACACTTTTCTATCTGCCTTGTGAGGATTTTGGAACCTGCTAGACTTTAAAGTATGAGGGGAAGAGTGAAGGTTGTTTGCAAATATTGACATGTTTGAATTTTAGTATGCAATTGGATCTTGTAGACTATCTGAGAGAAAGAAAGTGGATAGTATAAGCTTTCATGGGCTAAGCCTGTTTCTTCAGGTGCACAAGGAGACTTAGTCTGTGACAGTTTATGCTACCTACTTCATTGTCTCATTTAATCTCTAAAATGCTCCAAGATCTTTTTCATGTTTAAATTTTGTTCCATTTGGGCATAACAGGTGTACATTAAATGCCTGTGGCTGTATAAGATAAAGGAAAAACACATCTCTTTAATTGTTTCGAACTGTTCTTGCATTTAGCATGTATTTATACATTGTCTGAAGAGTTAACCCCATTTGCTTGTATTATAAAATCCTGACTTATACAAAGAAATGAGGATATATAGAACTGGTATCCAACAGCTGGAAAGTCATGCCGTTGATTGAAGCAATAAGTAGGATGTTTTCTCTCACCTGCCTTGCATTTTGATTTTTCAGATTCAAGCAAAACCAATGATTGGGTGGATCAATTCCGGGTGAAGTTTCTTGGTTCGGTCCAGGTCCCATATCACAAAGGCAATGATGTGCTCTGTGCAGCTATGCAGAAGGTACATTTTCTCTGTACTTCCCAGTCTGATGGTCTAGTTTTTACACATGGTTTTTTTTCCAAGATAAAAGTGAAATTTTATTTATTTAGAAGATACCGTCAGAATTCTATTGGGTAGTTATAAATGCATTCAAAGTGAATCCTATCCAGATCCTTCCAATCCTTGCTTAGCATGCAGTAATGATCAGTGGAGATTTGCTCTCCTGGCAATTAGGAAGTTGCATGTTTCTGGGGCAACATGCAACATGCAGGTCCTGTCCCAATTCCCCCTTGTGTTTGGACAAGGAGTGTGTAGGAACAACTTTTTAAACAACAAGGAAACAAACATTTGTCAACTGCAGGGGATTTTCATGGGCCCCATGTATTCCCTAAAATAGGGGCTATTTATTTATTTATTTATTTCCAATATTTATATCCCGCCCTTCTCACCCGAAGGGACTCAGGGTGGCTTACAACACTGGCACAATTAGATGCCTATAAAAAAATCAATCCACAATACATAAAATAAATTAAAAACTATTAAATACAATATAAAATTACAGTATATAAATTTTAAAAAAATATTTAGGGATTGTGAATACAAAACAGTCATGAGTGTGTAACTCTAGGTTGTGCATTCATAAATTCACCACAGGATTTCAGTCTACTATTTCAGTACAAAAGCTTTTGAAGTGGAAAACAAAAGGATATATAAATCAAGTAAGTCCTTAAAATATCAATAAGGCTGTCTGAAGCTAATGATAATGGGGGAAATACAGTCACCGATAAAAGCAAATGCACATGTTAACCTTTTAAAGTGAATCCAGGGAGAGCGAATGAGCTCCCTCTGTCAGCTCCAGCCCCCCCCCCCCCCCATGCGGGTACATGTCAGGAACCTCCTACAAGGATGGTTAAACATCAAATATCCAAACATCCCCTGGGCAACGTCTTTTCAGACAACCAATTCTCTCACACCAGAAGTGACTTACATATTTTCAAGTTGCTCCTGCCACAAAAAAAAAATCCTTGTAAAGCTTGTCCAGATTAATAGGGTTGCATAGCTTTAAAAAGGGTAAATCCTTACAGATCTCTATAAGCAATAGGGGTTCTGTTCAAATGCCTTTAACAAGGAAGCCTTTTGTGGTGACTACCAACCTAATAGAAAGTGAAGATCCAGAAGATCCTCTGAGCTACACTGTAATGAAAGAGAAAGTACACATGGAAGCAGTTATAGTCATACATCTCTTCAACCCAGCTTGTAAAGAGCCTTAAAGTTAAGCAAGAGCATCTTACCAACACATCATGACTGTCTTGTATACACTAAAATGTCTTTCATTCACTCTCATGTACTGACCTTTGAAGTTATTCAGGAATGAAATGGCTTTCTCTGATTCAAATGGAGCAGGAAACAGAGCTGACTGTTGATAGCCATCCACCCCAAAACTCTAGACTACTTTCCACCAGGCCTGTAGCCGGGGGGGGGGGGGGGGTGCTAGGGGTTCAACCCCCGCCCTCCAAATTTTCAAAACCCGAATTTTTTTCCTGGCAACGGCCCTGCTTTCCACAGTGGTTTTATGTAGAGCATGAGAAACAAAACAGATCTTCACAGACTCCCCCAAAGATTGCTCATAGAAGAAAAGCAGTCTCTCTTTGGTGCTGATAAGCCACCTTCCATTTTCTTCTCAATACTCACAGAGGAATCTATGACCTGTGGAGAGAGATCTAAGGCTTGAAAACACTGGAGTATTCTGGGGTTTTGGTCCAGTCTAGGACCAAACTTGGTTTGGTTCTAATTTGGCCGAATTCACTGTCCAAATGAACACTGCCACCATCACTCTTCCTGTCTTCTGAGATTGCTCCCTGCCTTGTTGATGGTTGCACAGTACCCCATTATAACATCAGGAGCTGGGCTAGAGCTCCTTGGCCAGCAAGGAGCAGTGGCAGCAACACGGATGAGGTGACAGTCCAGTGGGGCAGATACTTTCCTGGGCCACCTGGTCAACAGCTCTGGATTCAGCAGGTTTACACCAGGCTAATCTGTCTGGTGCAAACATACATGTCAAATGTGTTAAATGTTGTGGCTAAAAATACCTATAGCCAACAAGGACTAGTTCAGCCATACCAAAACAGCTCAAGTGTAGGGACAATTTTAAAAATAGAGTGACATGTAAGTTGCACCATCTTGGCTTTCATCCTTTCTCCACTGTCTCCACACAGCTTTTCTAAGGGTCAGATCCTGTGATCTCAAACACAGAGGTTTCTTAAAGCTAACAACAAGGGAGGAGAGGGCAGATAGAAACCAGTTCATGTTGTTTTTGTTTTATATTGTCTTATGACGTTGTTTATGAATTTTAATGTGTCAGATTTTAACTATGCTGTTGGGATTTTTCCCATGTAAGCCGCCCCAAGTCCCTTTGGGGAGATGGAGGCGGAATACAAAAATAAAGTTATTATTATTTATTATTATTCTAGAAAAAAACTGATGGGAAAAATACAATATTTCCAAGAGGTAGTGAGGCAACTTGCAGCTCCAGATAGTTTCAAATGTGTTACTGGATTGGGTTGCTGAAAGGTGAGAATGCTTCTGGAACATGGCCATACAGCCCAGAATACTCACAGCAACCCAGTGAATCTGGCTATGAAAGGCTTTGGCAACACATTGTTACTGGATTCCTTTATAACTTCCTACACTAAAACAAACTACATGACTATCCCTTTGAAGACTGAAAGGGAAGGGAAAAGTTCTAATGGGCATCTTCCATTATGAGGAAGCTGATTACGTCAACAAAGACTCGTGCTAGAAATTTCTTCCCACTTCATCTCAAAGATGTTACTGGGCTCCTTTATGCCTTTTTATCTAGGCGCACACCATGTCTTCTGTTCCTCCACAGATTGCCACCACCCGCCGCCTCACCGTGCACTTTAACCCTCCCTCCAGCTGTGTCCTGGAGATCAGCATGAGGGGAGTCAAGATTGCTGTGAGAGGTGACGATTCCAAGGATCCCAGTAAGGTGGGTTCTGACTGCATGTCCTACCACTCTGCTCCCATCACAGTTCTCAGATCCCTTGAAGGTACAGACGGCCATGCTTTGAACGCCTCATTACCTCTCCCAGAAAGATGCAACTCAGAACAACCTTCCAGCTAGTAAACAGAAGAGAATATGCAAACAAAATCATGATTTGCTGGCTGCTGGCTGGCACTGCTTGCTATTTCCTGCAGGAGTCTGCCAGATAAGATAGCAGAGCACCGCAGTGTTCCTGCCCTGTAGCCCAGACATAAAATGACACGATCACAGCCTGTAGGTACCTTGATGCAATGGATGGTCGGTTGGCTAAGCTGCTCCAATAATCTATCAAGCATTGCGAAAGCCTCCTGCTACTATTTTAAGCAGTGTTTTGTAGATCTGTGTGCTAAAGCTCCTTTGATTAGCCTTTCTGCATAAGTAGCTCACATGGAGCTTTCAAGAGGAAGGAGCAAAGCCATTCAAAAAGTGCATTTTGTCAATAATGAAATTGCCCTACCAGGGTCAACCAAGGTCAGCCAGCCCAGGATTGGAAAGACAGAGATTGTGTGCATATGTACACAAATAAACGGATTAATATCTTTAGGCTATATTTTAACAAACACTATTATCTTTTGTTGACAGCCATGAGGATTTCAGGGGCAGAGGTGGCTATTGTTAGGATTTATTCAACTAAATATACATTTTAATTTTTTTTTCTAAAACGTGCAAAGATATTGTCTCCACAGTTACATATTTTCTGCACAGGCAAACTAAAATTAGCTTATGTTAACATCACAAAGCCTCCAATAATGCAAGTTGTACTAAACCCACTGCTGGAATATTGGGAATCATTCTAGGAAGTAAGAATTGTCTATATGAATGCTAGAATTGCTAAAATAGATTGATTTATTAAACTGCATTGAAGCAGGTATAGTAAATGGATACAGAAGAGGCTGTAACAACGAAGTATATGGTCTACTGAATCTGTTGTACAAGGAGAAAGTACTCAATAGTCAGCCAGGCTTAGCACAGCAGGCTAAACCACTGTGTTGCAGAAAAATCTTGCTGTTCAAAAGGTCGGCAGTTCAAGTCCAGGTCAGGGTGAGCACCCGCTGTTAGCCCCAACTCACCTGCAGGTCGAAAGCAGAAATGTGAGTAGATAAATAGGTACCGCTTTTAGTGGGGAGGTAATAAAGACACCCTTAAGGACATTGATTGGAGGAAAACTCCTTAGCACTCCTCCACCACCCCCGTGACTGGAGTCAACACAGCCTCCAAGATGCCGGAAATATGATGGGAAAAACTGTCTTTACCTCTGTTTGTGTTGTCTGTCCTTGGTAATTGTATAATCAGCATTGAATGTTTGCTGTATGTGTGTTTTGTAAGCCACTCTGAATCCCCTTCAGGGTGAGAAGGACGGGGTATAAATACTGCAAATAATAAATAAATACTTCAGGAACAGTTCTGATAAATTTAATAGCTATTGACTGCACATAATTTAAAAATCCTGACCCAAAATATCTCTAGAAAGGTGAGTAAGAATGGTGAACTGGGAATAGTTATAGGTAAGGGGAAGTAATCTGCCCATATTAATGGCTATGAGCACAAAATCAAGGCCAGAACATTATTCCAGTTTAATCAGGACAAAACCCAACACTGAATCTTCGTGCAGGTAGAAAATCATTTGACTCTGATACTGCTGTGACACCTACCTTCGTGTTCCCACATAAGACTCTTCAAGAGGAGACAACAGGCTCACAGCCTGCAGCTTTCCTTGATACCATCACACAGGCATCTGCAGAAAAAAAGACAAGTGGTTGCAAAATATACAGTAGCTTTCCATTTCCCAAGACAAAATAGAGGATCCTTCTATAGTATGTGCTTTGGTTTAGTAACAACAACAACAACAACAACTACTACTACTACTACTACTTTATTTATGTATTCCACCACCATCTCTCCAAAGGGGCTCAGGGCAGCTTATAAATGGGACCAAGCCCAATAAAATGGAGTCAACCAAATAAAAACACATTTAAAAGTGCAAATAAACATATAAAAAGCGAATCAAACAACCAAAAACAGTAAAGTATTAAAACACCATTAAAATCAAAACTAATCTCAATAACCCAACAAATGAGGAATTGATTGCATATTACTTGCTACTTGGTTTCAAGAAATGGCCCCCTGATTCTCTGACTATTCCAAGTGTTGTCCAGATCTAACACCTGGTTCTCTCTTATTCTGCAGGCAAATAAATGTAGCCACTTTTTCCAGTTGAAGAATATTTCATTCTGTGGATACCATCCAAAGAACAACAAGTAAGTTCCTGGAGGTGATCAAAACACAACAGGAGCAATTCATGGCAAATTAGCCTGTTTGCGTTTGTTTCTTGTGATACCTTGCAGCGTATTCTAGATCTAGTAATGTGGCTACATGAATATCTCTTAAAAGGCTATGGCTTGTTACTGAAAAGAGAGAGCTTACATAAGGTGAATTCTCCATCTTGAACATTCAACTATAGGCATTTTTAGACATTGTTGTCACTGAAATCCTGACAAGATGGGCGTTTGTGAAGTAGAAGGTTCTCACCCTGCTAGTTCAGAGAAATCATGAGCTGAACAGAAAGAGCTACACCATAGAGGAATTCCTGGTCCCAGGAAATATAAACACCTAGTTCCTGACCAGGTAGTCTCTGTTATTGGCCGCTGACATGCCTTTAACCAAGTTTAACTGGTCCAAAATATATCTTCTTTTCCAATCTGGGCACTATTGTCCATCCTCCAAGGAATTTCCCATTTGAATTTCTGTGGTGTCTTAAATGGACTGCCTTTGAAAACTGTTTTCACTTGGCTCAGAACACAGCAGCCAAAGTTTTGGCTCAGCTGCTTGATTAGGCTATGTTTTGTTGTTTCAAAAGAGCTTCACTGACTTTCTATTCACTTTCAAGCCTAGTATGGAGTCTTAATGCTTTACTCTCATAATGCTAAATGGCTTGGGAGCACTTTTTCCTATATCAATCTGTTATGTGCTAAGATCATTGACCAAGGCAAGTTTTAACAGGCTTTTTTTTAGCAATACCAAAAAAACCCTCAGGAGATTCATCTGGCTTCAAGGCTTTTTTTCTTTTAGATGCAGAACAAAGTCCTTTTTGTCCAACATACATTTTGAACATATTGTTTGTCTTAAAATCTGACAATATTGTATGTTTTTATGCCTTTATATTTGTACTTTTGCTCTTGTTTTTTAGTATTTTTGTCGGCAGCCATGAGGATTTCAGGGGCAGAAGTGACTATCAGGAGTATAGACATTTAACAAGTAATTGCTGCCATTCTAGACTGACTGTTTAGTTGTACCTGTGTAACTAAGTAACATCTCCTGGCTTGATCTAATAACCCATCCAGTTGAAGAGCCAGCAGTTGTATGGGGCAAAGGAAGCCTACCCATGGCATTCAAAGAATTAAATTTCAGCCCCTACTCAACAACAAGCAAAGCTATGACAAGTACATGCAACATTAGTCCTGCTTCTGATTGTTGGTTCACTGGCAGGAGGGAATTGGAAACATCTTTTCCTTTGTGCTCTCAATAGATCTTTTTCGTCCAATACACTAGTTTGTGGACTGAGATAATATCTACATAGGTTAACGGGAAAATTACATACTCCTACTGAATACAAATTACGTATAGATTTGTAATTCTAGATCATGAATCCCTAACTGAAGTGCTGAATATTAACCAGTTATTTCACATGTATTGCTTAAGAAGTAGCCCAATTCACAGACATATTGGAGAAAAGCTAAATATGTCTCAGCTAAGATTAATTATGGGATTTTTTTTCTCGTGGTACAATTTCTCCAACTTCCTGATTTTGCCCACATGTTCAAAGCAAAACTTTTAATTGGCTCTTGACGAAGTTGTTGTCTTCACTAAACACAAGATATTGAAGGAGGAATGGGATTAGAATATCCGCAAGCTTTTTAGCTTAGTAAAGACACCATCCTTTTTGTACAATACAACAGGCCATGCTTCTAGTCCAAGTTCATATGTTGCGTTTTGTCTTTCAGGTATTTTGGGTTCATCACTAAGCACCCAGCTGACCACAGATTTGCGTGCCATGTCTTTGTTTCAGAAGAGTCCACCAAACCACTTGCAGAGTCTGTAGGGTGAGTCACAGGCTACATCCTGAAAATTCCTGTAGTTTACAAGAATGCCAATCTAATTGGAATTAAGAGTCCAATGCTGCCTACAGATTGATGTTTTTGATGTCACTTATCTATAAATAGTCAGGAATAGTCTATGTTTCACTTACTCAGCTCCTTCTGGTCAAGACTTGCATTTATCTTGGCTTGACAGAGAAAAAATCAGCACATTCTGGAAAATGGTGCCAGGAAAATTAACCTTTTGGCATTGGTGTTCTATGTTCTCTCTAGTAATGACTTTCCAATAATGACTTCCCGAAGCAGGTTTGAAAAGTGGTGCAGAATGAGAAAGAAAAACAGATTAGTGCCTCTGTTCTTTGCTGACTCTTCCTTGTGTGACATCCAAGCAATGCCTCATGGCAGCAAGAGTTTTCTGCCTGGGACTGGAATTTTTCTGAGACAGATGCATAATCAGCCCACACTAGTATTTTTAAGGCTAGTCTGTTTACAGAAGCAATGTAAAATATAGAAAATATACCTGCATGTGGCCACAGCATTTACTTCTGAGAAAAGTGCACCTTTCAAATGCAGCTTGCTCATAACAAGAGTTGCCTTATGCTTGCATAAGTTGCTCCTACCTTATATTGCACAGATCACTTGTGTGAGCTGTTACACGTTCACAACATGTCTGGTACATTATGGCTAAGATGCTATTAGAGCGCTGGTGGAATTCAAAGCACAGGAGGACACAGCCGCCTCCTTTCTCCAGCTTTGCAGAGTATGCCAGGTGGCTCCCAGCCAATGATTGAGCCAGTGTTGGAGCTCTTACCAGATACCATTCAGCTTTACATTTAAAAAAACAGCCAGGGGAAGAAACTATTTTTGCCCTCAGTCTGGAGGTCCAGGAGGATGAAGGTTGCCTCTTTCTCTGGCTGGGCATTACAAGCCATAAAGCGCACCCGCAATCAGTCTGGTTGGGGAAGGGAGTCACAACCAGGCCCTCCAGCTGCTCTTTTGTGGCTGGGGAAACCCACTGTGCAAGGAGAGACAGGATACATTCTTGTAACAACTTCTTTCAGTTTGCTTATGTTGGCATAACCCACTGTTGTTCCATCATTAGTAACTAAACAGAGTTGGCCCCAATATGGTGCTCTGGTTATTTCCTTTCTGTTTGACACAATTCTGGATGTAAGGTATCTTAGCCTTCCAAGACTTCCAAGCCTGGGAGCAGAATCACCCCTAAGTACCTGTAAAGCTCTTTATGAGATCTGTGATATGAAAACTTTAAATGATGACATAGGTCAAGACATTGGAGTCACTTAACAAATAAATATCTACATTGCAGAAACACAATGAAACCCTGTTGATGAATTGCAAAGACGCGCATTCAGGCATTGGCTCCGATGTGCATCAAAAACATTTCATGTAATTTGGGAACTTCTGTTGTGCTCCAACACTTTGGATTCCCATTAGGCATTTCTAATGCACCTCAAGTATTTCCATTGGGCTCCAGCATGTCCTAATGGGTATCCAAATGCACATTAGTAAGTGCCTTGGTGTACATTGCTGCTTTGGGCCTGTACGTTGCAAGGCCATGGCAACCATAGCTGAATATGGGCATTGCAAAGCTACTCAATTTATGTTTGTGCACTCATGAGCTCTTTTACAGAGCAATACAGTAACAGACCTCTTCTGAATAAATCTTGCCAAGAAAACCCTTTGTGGGGTTGGCTTTGGGAGGGCCATAGTTACACAGCAACAACAAAATCCTCAGCAAAATTTTGGCTATTGTTGAAGAGAATTGAAAAAAAAGATGTTCACAGATTCCTGTTCTTCTATGTTATCAAATTGTTCCAGCTCTTGTGTGATGTGCCCCTCTTTCTTCCCCCTTTGTTTGTAGGAGGGCCTTCCATCAGTTCTACAAGGAATGTGTGGAATACACATGCCCCACAGAAGACATCTACTTAGAGTAGGGGGCAGGCCTAGCCCCCTCCTTTCTGTACAGACAAGAGTCATTCCCCCCATTGTGCATGGACAAGCCGCTTCAAGACTGGAGGAGGAGTAGGCATGGGTGCCATTTCCCTCAGTGCTCAAAGCCCTGCCTTCTTTCCTTTGGGGCGCTTTGGGCTCAAGAGAGTTGGGGACGGGTGGGATGGGTGGACAAAAGGGGGTTTATTATTTTTAATATACATATATATATATATATCCTCTTTTGGTTTATTCATAGAGAAGTACCCCTGGCGGAAACAGGTGCTGCCGCTGCCGCACAGGTTTAGGAGGAGAGGAGGCGTGGGCACTGGATCCAGGATAGGGCTGGGCCTGTCACTTACTATGCATATGATTGGGATGGTTAAGCACTAGATATAAATATATATATATATAGAGAGAGAGACAGAGAGAGAGAGAGAGAGAGATTGAGAGATTTTCACAAGTTCTTGGATATCTGTTCTACACTAAGAACTGCTATAGTTCCAACTGCTCTGGTTAACCCATGGTATGGTAGTTTGATTGGACTGGAGTGCTGAAAACAACTGCCATGGAAGATTCAATTGTAAGTTTCAGAAGATAACACAAGTGAGGAAGGGAATTCCTGATTGGGAGGCAATGGAGCTAGGAGTGGGAATGAAGAGGAGAGGTTACAAAGAATTAAATTATGGTGAATTCTGTGCCCACAAGTCCCAAGTGATGGGTATCCTCTGGTATCCATGGATGCTATTCTGTGCCTGCAAAAAAAAATCCTCTAAAGAACTTCTGGTGCCTGTCTCTCCCTTTCTTTCCTTTGAAAGATAGGAGGGTTTCAAGCACACAGGCAGCCGGGAAGGGCCTGCGCCCTATTGTCACCTACTGTTCCAGTCCCGTGCTCTGTCGTCCCTTTTTCCCCACTGCTCTTTCCAACTGCAGGGTCAGAGCTCAAGGGGGGGAATCTGGATCCTGCAAAAAGAAAAAGAAAAAGAAAGACTTGAGATCCAGCGTGTGTGTCTGATTCATCTGTATAAGGGGACCTGCGGGGAGCTCCAGTCATAAGCACAAAACTGAATCAGGATTGGCTGGGTCCCACTGAGAAGCGAAGCGTAAGTGACAAGGGGGCTAATAATAAGAGCTGCAGAAAGGTGTGCCTTTGCCCTCCTCCCTCGTCCACCCGCTCCTTGCAGATGGGAGTTCTGTGCTTCTGCTGGATCTGCTCTGATGAAAAACGATGATTAAATGTTGATGTTTCAAAGAGACCATGTTGGTTTTGTTTTCTTCCCCAAAGGGGTGAAGCCTCTAAGCAAATGCACTTCCTTTGAGGTTTTCTGTGAATTTTGCAGGATCTGCCTATGGTGTTCTGGAAGCTTTTGTGCATGCAGGTGGAAACCCAACAATCTGCAGTATTTTGAAATTCTACAAAGCCTATTTTGAGACCAAACTGTAGTACATCAACATCAGGAAACTGTTGAATGACCTCCGTTTTCACCATGGGCAAATGTTTTATTGTATTCTAAAAGCGTGAAAGGGTCTCTTTTGGTCTAACTGTAGGTAATGACAGTCCTGAGACATGTTATTGGTCTGTCTTTCCAAGAATTGTTTGAGGCGAGACTCTGGTTGAAGTGCTAAACTAAGCAGGTGAAGCATTACACCCCACCCACATGTCCTTCCCTGATCCCTGCCAGCTGTCAAACGCCAACTGATGCTTTCTGGTGTGGCAATCAGCAGGAGGCAATTTAGATGACAAATCAGCAGCTGGTCTCAGCTGAGTATGGGATAGAAATGGGAGCTTGCTCACAGATAGAGTGTGTTCCCCTATAGCAGTCACATTCAAAATCTAAAATTTTCACCTCCACACCAGGAAACTGCAACAATGGCAGTTCCTCCCAGTGCTTGAAAACTGTTATGGGGAGGTTTGGACAAAGCTCAAAAGAGTAGAGCATAGCTCCCCATGCCCTCTCCAAACCCCCCCCCCAATACATTCATGTAAACCACACTTATATGTATGTCACTAAAAAGATATTGCTGTGTACTATACTCTCCATTCTAGCCTTCCCCAATATGCCTCCCATAGATGATGGACTACAGCTCCCATCATCTCAACCAGCATATTGTGGGATAGGAGGTGACTAATTGACTTTTCTTTTATGACCCTCCTATCAGATATTTGGTGGTAAGAGTTGTTATAATTTGCCAGTTTGAACGTAGGTTCAGAAAGAAGTGGAGAAAAAGATTATTTGTTCTTTCTGACCATGTCTGAGAGTTCCTGATAGAGTTGGCCACCTTTTGGCATTCTGCAGTCATTGCAAACTATGCCAAAAATGTGTCACATTACCACACTCTGTTAAAAGGTTTTGAGACGCCAAAATCCCAGGATTCTCAGTCAGCTTTGTTGCAAAGCCCATTGCTAATCTACTGGCCTCTCCTCCTGCCAACATAGAAAGAGCTCTGGCAGAAGTGTTGTTGATAGCCACTCTAAATGGCCTTCAAAGCATTTTGTCCGTATTTCTGCTGGAGACTGGGTAAAAGAAAGAAAACAAAACTCTGGAGCTCCATTAAAATGCCATTTATGCTACACAAAAAACCTCAAATAATTGAGTCAATGTTTCATTGGAAATGTACACATGCTAATGCTATAAAAACATTGCAAATAATGAATACTTTTACATATAATTTGGAATCTTAAATATAAGATGAGAACACATAACAGATTCATGAGCAAAAGGGCAAGGGATTTGCATCGTATCAAATGACAGCAGTAAGAGTTGAGATGATTAGGCATTGCCGTTTTTGTATAGGCTGTAAATCAGCTAATGGAAAGTCAACCAAGGTGTGCTGTATTGTCACAATCCAAATTGGGGTTAAAAGAGATCATCTTCATAATACTCTTCAAAATTTGGCTCATCTCGCTTGCTCTTGTGTGCTTTTTTCAGTTTTTCTGATTCCTTGCGTACTTTCCATTTCCTCCCGAACTTGAGGTGCTGTGGTTTAATGCCATAATCTGTTAAAGCAAGATTTGGTTTACAATGATGCTAAGACTGGATGACACAACTATAGACAACATCTATCCATCAAAGAAACTAATATAGAAACATCCTTCATGGGTTATTTATGCACATTTTGAGATGCCTGAGTAGGCAATAATAATAATAATAACTTTATTTTTATACCCCGCCTCTATCTCCCCGAAGGGGACTCAGGGCGGCTTACATGGGGCCAAGCCCGAATAAAAACAGTAGCAGTATAAAACACAGCAATAGACAACAACTTGCACAATAAAAAAAATAAAAATAAAAAATAAAACATTAGCCAATAAAAAACAAGAACTAATAAAAACATGGATTAAAACTGAGAGATTGTAAAAGTAGACTGGGTAAAGTGCACCATATAAATATTGTAGACACAAGGTGACTGATAAAGTGCTGCAAATTCTGGAAGTGCAAATTGGGATGGGAATAGTCTATATCGAGTTGACAAAGGTAAAAGGTGCAAACCGGTACAAGAATGGTCACAGATACAGATTGCTTCTGGATGAGCAATCTTTATCTAAAGGCTTGAGTAAAGAGCCAGGTTTTCAAGCTCTTTCTGAATGCTACCAGGGTGGGGGCTTGCCTGATTTCCCTGGGGAGCGAGTTCCAGAGCCGGGGGGCCACCACGGAGAAGGCCCTCTCTCTCGTCCCCACCAACCGTGCTTGTGACGGAGGTGGGAGCGAGAGGAGGGCCTCCCCCGACGAACGAAGAGATCGTGCAGGTTCATAGGGGGAGAGGCGATCACTAAGGTAGGAGGGTCCCAAACCGTTCAGGGCTTTGTAGGTGATCACTTGCACCTTGAATTGGGTCCGGAAGGTGAACGGCAGCCAGTGGAGCTCCTTAAGCAGGAGGGTTGACCGCTCCCTATAATTTGCTCCAGTTAGAAGCAAGGCTGCCGAACGTTGAACTAGTTGGAGTTTCCGGGCCGTCTTCAAGGGCAGCCCCACGTAGAGTGCATTGCAATAGTCCAGTCTAGAGGTAACTAAGGCATGGACCACCGTGGCCAGAACAGACTTCACGAGGTAAGGTCGCAGTTGGCGCACAAGTTTTAATTGTGCAAAGGCCCTCCCGGCCACAGCCGACACCTGAGCATCAAGCGTCAGTGCTGAGTCCAGGAGGACCCCCAAACTGCGGACCTGCGCCTTCAGGGGGAGTGCGACCCCGTCAAGCACAGGTAGCCACCCAATACCCCGATCGGACATACGACTGACCTGGAGGACCTCTGTCTTGTCGGGATTAAGCTTCAGCTTATTCGCCCTCATCCAGCCCATCACAGCTGCCAAGCACTGGTTCAGTATCTGGGGGGCTTCCTTGGAGTTCGGTGGAAAGGAGTAGTAGAGTTGAGTGTCATCTGCGTAGAGATGGCACCGAACTCCAAAACTCCGGATGACCTCTCCCAGCAGTTTCATGTAGATGTTAAAAAGCATGGGGGACAGAATGGAACCTTGCGGGACCCCACAGGTCAAAGGCCAGGGGTCCGAGCAGGTGTCCCCCAGCTTCACCAACTGGGAACGGCCCTCCAGAAAGGACTGAAGCCACAACAGAGCCATGCCCCCAAGGCCCATCCCGGAGAGCCGTCCCAGAAGGATACCATGGTCGATGGTATCGAAAGCCGCTGAGATGTCCAAGAGAACCAGCAGGGTCACATTCCCCCTGTCCAGCTCCCTGCGGAGGTCATCCACCAAGGCGACCAAAGCCGTCTCAGTACTGTGCCCAGGTCTAAAGCCAGACTGCGATGGGTCCAGAAAATCGGTGTCATCCAGGAAACCCTGGAGCTGCGAGGCAACCACCCGCTCCAGGACCTTGCCCAAGAAAGGGAGGTTCGAGATTGGTCTGTAGTTGTTTAGAATGGCCGAATCAAGGGAGGCCTTCTTCAATATAGGCCTCACTATGGCCTGTTTGAGGACAGATGGAAATTTGCCTTGATCCAAAGAGGCATTAATTATCATCACAAACCACTCTACCAACCCTCCTCTGGCCGATTTAATTAGCCACGAGGGGCAAGGGTCTGCAGAGCAAGTGGTCGCTCTCACCGCCCCAAGGATCCTGTCCACGTCATCCGGGCGAACAAGCTGAAACCAATCCCACAAGTTCGAACAGACAGGTGCCTCAGTTACCTCTTTTGGCATTGCAACAAAACTAGCATCCAAGTCGAAGCGAGTCTGAGCGACTTTGTCTGCAAAGTGGTGCGTGAACTCGCTGCACCGAGTTGCCGAGTCTTCGGGTGCCCCTCCCCCCTCAGGAGGGTGAAGGAGCTCCCCGACGACCTGAAACAACTCCGATGGTCTGTTAGTTGCAGACGCTATGCGGGCAGTCGTGAAGGTCTTCCTGGCTGCCCGCAAAGCCGCGGAGTAGGCCCTAATAGCGGCTCTAGCCCGTGCTCGGTCAGAAACGCTACGAGTTTTCCGCCAGTGGCACTCTAGTCCCCTCCTCGAGCGCTTCATCACTACCAGCTCCTCCGTGAACCAGGGAGCCGAAGTGACTCTTCGCAATGAGAGGGGACGTTCGGGGGCGATCATGTCAATTGCCCTGGACATCTCGCTATTGTAGCGATCTCGCTATTGTAGCGATCTACTCTGAGGGCTGGTTCCATTATCATGTATTTGAACTGAAAAGAGATCTGAGGGTAAACCCTGTGGCCCTGCATCACTGAAATGCACTATAGTATATGCTTGCTGATGAGTACATTTCACAATTGTTTTGCTCTCTTTGCTAACAGGCAGTGTTGTTAACACAGTGTATGAGTGCACCAAAGGCAACCAAGAGTCTTTATCATGGCAGTTTGTTATCTCATTCTGATTGCATTGTTTAAGTAAACAGAAACATACAATTATTGGTACAATCCCTTTCACATATCTGCACAATTGTGCAGTACTAGTCTTTTGTTATGAATTTCTGCAATCGGTCTTCCACACAGCCTTGCTTCTTACCCTTTTTTGTCCTATCCAGTACATGTACACTCCCCCCACATTTATACCCCCTTTATGCCACAACTAACAGTCACAAAGTTTTGGCATTCTTGTGAGAGCTTCCTCCTTTTCACAATATCCAGACTGCAGTGGAAGGAAATTATTGCACAGAAATATGGGATTCATTGATAGGTTTTATTTACCATGGATGAAAAGAAAGATCCAATCATGATTCAAGTACAATGCGACTGCAGGACAACCAAGTTGGGTGGTAAGTCCCCTCAATAGACTCTCTTTATCCTTCTGTGATTGCGCTTTTGCAGCCTTGTCATAAAATTATTCTACAAGACCTCTTTTTCTTCCAGTTTACAGCTTATTTCAGTTCTATACTGACTAATATCAGATGCTGAATCAAGAGTAAAGGTCATTCTTTATTAATAATTTACTATGCAATTGAAGCTTTGATTGTACAGCTGCTAGTACAGAACTAGGACAACATTTCTTACCCAAGGGCCAAATTTATTCAGGGTTGCAACACCATGAAGCTGCATGCGAGCAGTGGGTGGGGTCGCACACCTGTGCTTTCCTCCATACTTCATACACTCATGCATACTCACTCACTCACTACATGATCACACCCTTGCGAAGAGAAAACCCATTATGTAACTTCTAGTGCATCTCATATTGTTTTAATGGTCTTTGTGGTGCAACCCAGGAGGGAGTTTTGCAGTCAATGCCTATACACTATCCCAAAGTTAACTGAAATGAGATTATACCATCTACTAAGCCAAAGTGCTTCTGGTGAATCTCCAAGGGTGCAGTGAACTCATCGGGAACAGATTGACTGAGCCTGCAGTGGAAGAACATAAGATCAGTGACCTCTGTGGTTGGTGCCAAAAGCCCCAATTCTTGTATAGACATTTGAGACTGGACAAACTTCCCAACAGGGTGATGTGTTCAATTTTCAGATGGTAAATTTTTCTTTGGCAGGAAACAGAGGCCATGAGCCATTAATAAGTTAAAAAGAACTATTATTTCAAGCTGTGCAATTCTCTAAATTAACAAATGTATTTAATGCCCTAACATTAACTGATAAAACTGTGCATAATTAATATACTTCATTATAATCTTTCTACAAGACATATCTTAATACCACATATTTATATGAATTTTTAACCACATTGTGAAATTATATATTTTGCATTTTGAGAAATATGAATTAAACAAATCGTCACTCTCACTAAAGAGAGGGGTGCATGGAAACAAGTTGGATCTGGTGGGAACTGTGGATGTGAAATAAATGTACATCTGACTGTACAGTACATCTAAGTGCACAATCACATTATGTCACTTTCAAATAAGTGAGATTTTGAATATGCATCTGAATGCACATGCTTTTTTCATATTCCAGCCCAGTTACTTGAATGTAACTAAGAAGGGTATGACTAAATTGAGGTACTCTTTTGTTTTGACATCTTGTTATTTTGCTATATAGATAATCCCTCAGATTTAAATGAATAATTATTTATTAAGTAACTTTAAATTTTAAAAAGTATCAATGAGGAATATGTTCCCAGAATTTGTGTGGACATCTCAGGTAATAGCGAACCCTGTTGAAATGAAGGACATCTGTTTAGAAAACCCAAACATCTGGAGGGCCACAAGTTTGATACCTCTGAGATAAATAAATACTGATCCCGCAGATACGAGGTGTTATACTGTATTTAAAATATTTTAAATAGTCATATTCTGTTTTAATTTACACAAACATTCACATTTAACAACACCTTAAGTGGTGTTTGTGTGTGTGTATGCCACTTGTTAGCTGATAGTTATCCCATTAATTTGTTCTATAGCAAGGAATACTCAGGTAGTTTTGCCAGTTTCTCCCTCTGCAAAGAAATGAAAACATGAGTCTCAGTCTGTATGTACATAACCTTATTGTATAAATGGTAGAAGAGGAAAAGAAGAGGCAAAGCAACACTAATGATGTTTAAAATAAAGTATACAGGCCTGAAATATGCTGGCTCACTGAATGATCCGTTAAGTATACATTTTAAAAGTGTCTTTGGTACATCCTGTATCTGATGATACAGGAAAACCTATTGTTGACAAAAAGAAGTACTGAATCCTGCTTCTTCATGATTCATCCCAACCAAGGGAGGATGGGGGAGATTGCTAATCGTTGCTTAATACCATTAGCGATGTTCTTTGACAAGCTGCATACCTAGCTTAGCTTTTTTCAAAGATGAGAGGGACAAACAGGGTTGTGTATGTGTGTTTATGTGAATACTGTTACATTGTGTGTGTAAATGCTATTGGTTAATATGTAATGCTTAATGGTATAATTAGGGATGTCTCTTAAGACAGAGCCTGTGACATCCAGATGGGATCACCAGCACATTTCAGATTTTGGTGCCCTAATTTCAAGACCTGATATGGCAGCCCTAGGATGTCTTAAAAAGACAGTGATTTATTGTGCAGAATGCATAACAATTACCTAGCAACTTTTACCTTTGATAATTTGGCATGAGAAATACTCTCCCTGTCAAAAGCAGCAGCAAAAACCAGAGCCCCATCTAGCCTCTAAATTCAATCTGATCAGTCTCTCACTAACAATGGTTGTCACCAGCAGGGCATAAGGCAATTCTCAAAGGCTATAATGCCATCACAAAAGTCAGGAACACAGACAATTCTGAATTCCATGCACCAGACGTGACCAATAGGGCACAGTCTAAGAATGAAGAGCAGGGGCCATACATAATTTCTATTGGACAGATGGGTTCACTCTTATTTCTGTAGCCCTGTAGCTAAGCTCCATTTCAGATAAACAAGTGCTGTTCTATGCATTGTTGTTGCCCATCCATGAGTCAATAATCTCCTGGGTTTTCAGCTCTTTTGGGTGCATTACTTCATTTAAACCATTTTCAAAAGGGTGTTATGAATCCAGGCAGACTTGTCACCTACTAAAGATGTTTTCATGTGCCTGAGACAGCTAGGAAAAGCTCCTTCCTGGATTTCATGCCCAGATTTCATTAGCTTGGGAGTTTTATGTCTTTCGATGATTCCAATTTGGCAGAAACATTCCTGATTAATCCTGTCACCCCACTTTTTCCGGCTTTTTAAAATATCCTGGGTTTCCCCCCTCCTCATCCCCCTATGTCCTCATCTTGCCTTCAACTGCTGCAAACTGATATCAAAGTACAAAAGATGTTTGCACTCAAAGGGAAAGGAAGGTGCATACTCACAGAAAAGCAAACTGCTGCAACCTCTTCTAGTTTATGTGTTGTTCGTCATTAATAACCTTTGCCATTTTGAACACACCATTATGTTGCTTGTCCACATGTCCAGGTTTTTATCTGTGAAATGTGGGTGGGTATGGATTTGTAGTCTAAAAATTACTCTCCTTGGCTCTACTATAAAAAGCATCACATTGATTCCAGGTGAAGAGGTTGCACTGGCTCAGATTTCTGTCATATCATAAAGAAGAGGTACCACTAGAATGGCACAGTCATTGAACTGCCGCTTGGTCTGTATTTCCTACCAACGTAAATAACATACATTACACATAATGGGAAAGAGAATGAGTCTAGCAAATGGTCCAAAATTGTATCATCCCATGATAGTTTTCTTGGCAAGATTACATCAGATGTTTCCTAATACCTTTCCTCTAAGGGTGTGAATATGATTTGCCAAGGTAACCCAATGGATTTAAATAGCCGAGCAAGGATTTTAATCTTTCACTTATGTCACTACACCATACTATGGTCAGTAGGGTTTATCTTTTTATATTGAAGAAAAGCTATTACCAGCCTACTTAATTTTGCTTTTTAAAGGACATTTACGAGAAGCTGAACGTTTTCTGGATCCTTTGAAACTGGTGCAATTTCAGAGTGATTAGGGTACCTTGACACATAGAAAACCCCTAAAATTACTCCACCTCTGCTACATCAGCAAGTGTGGCCTTAGGATGAAGTAAAAGAACTATAGATATTGCCATTGGGAACTGATTAGGAAAACAATCTAAGAAAGAAATTCACAAGTAAAAATGATTGGAGGTGATTAGGCACTTGGACTACTTCTTCCATCACTCACTTAAGGCAGCCACCCCATTATATATGACAAGAAACAGGGCAGGCAGTTACCTCAGCATCTACGCCGTCCTTTAATTTCAACAGAGAAAGAACTTATTTTCACTAACACCTCACTGCCAGCACTACAAAGCCCTGCAGCACACACTCGCTGTTTCAAAGAATGTCTAGGAACTGCAGAACTTAATATCCTCCAGAGAATTACAGGAAATTAGAGTAGACTAGGCACAAGAGAAAGACCAACAGCCACAGCCTTCAGTATATCAGCCTCCAGCTGAGCAGCATAAGGACCACTGGAACTATGCCAAGGGGAAAGCCTATTTAAGAGCATTCTTGGCTTGTCATCGGAACTAGCTGAGGGGTGCTCAGTTCCCTGCCAACTGGACTGTATGCATACATATGGCTGGTAGCCACTAAGAAAGGTATGAAGAAAAAATAGGTCTGGTAACTGCTCTGTACAAAAAAGAGGAATAGCTTAATTTAAGTCTTGAGGCTGGTTTACATTGACGGGTCTCTGCCTTGGAGCATGCAATAAAGACAAAGTAAAAGTTTATTCCAAATAATGTTATCTCTGGGAATAGAACACTGATGGTTACCTTGCAAAACCCAATACAGCTCCAAGCATGTATTGGAACAGAAAGCATTACTTCCTGTGCTTCACAGAACATTCAATAAACCAGACCAGTTAGCCTAAGAGCATGACAGTTTCCCGGCTTTATTCATTCACAGTCATACAAAATGTATACAAAAAAGGGTCCTTCCCCCGACACCAGCTTTAAAGCCAGATATATTAGAATGGAAAAGAGAAATAGCAAAGGTAAATTTATGCTGCAGTCTCTGTAGTGTTCATAGTTCACAGGAAGACACTTTAAATAAAGTTGGAAGAGCCCTTCCTCTTCGTTCAGAAATCAGTTAGCATAAGCGAGAGAAAGACATATATAGGATATTATCTTGAAGTCTTAGGGCTCCTTTTCCTCAGTATAAAGGCATCCTGATATCTCAAGCTGCTGCTTCTTAACATGAACAGTCTCTGTCTGCAATAACACAAGTAGGACCAAATCAACCCCAGTTGTAGAAATAAATTTTCTGCCAGGCTGGCAAGTAATCCATCAGTGGACCTGAAATAGGAACAAAACAGAGCAAAAAGTTAAGGAAAGTATTGAAATCCCATGTTGTGATTGAGTTTCTGCAATTTCTTTCCACAAATACGCCTCCCAACTTCAAGAGGGTTTCGAAGGCTTTCATGGCCAGAATCACTGGGGTGTTGTGTGGTTTTCGGGCTGTATGACCATGTTCTAGCAGCATTTTCTCCTGATGTTTCACCTGTATCTGTGACTGACATCTTCAGAGGATCCTTTGAAAATGCCAGCCACAGATGCAGGATAAAAATCAGGAGAAAATGCTGCAAGATCATGGCCATAGAGTATGGAAACCACATGATAATTCAAGAGGATATCTTGTATAGAAAAATCACAGCTAACTTATTAAGTCAAGAGCCCAAAAAAGGCAAATTTGTTTGTGTGTGTGTGTGTGTGTGTGTGGAGGGGAACTTCAAATGGGTGAAACGAAGAACTGATCAACACAGATAGCAGGATTCAATCCCCTGCACCCACAGTAGATGACCTATGTCCCTCTAGATCAGTGGTTCTCTTCCCGTGGGCACCCAGATGTTTTGGCCTTCAACTCCCAGAAATCTTAACAGCTGGTAGACTGCCTGGGATTTCTGGGAATTTTAGGCCAAAACACCTGGGGACCCACAGGTTGTAAACTACTGTTCTAGGTGTTGTTGGGACTCCAACCCGGGTCCATCACCTCTATGATGGATGGGCTTGACTGGAGATCCACAGGTTGCATACACACATACACGCACACACATAGGACTCTGGTATAAAGGCTCATCTCCTGAGGATAAAATGGTAAGGATGAGGGATAACCTGGCTGTACTAAGTTGTTATTGCAATTCTCTACTTTCTACATTTTGTAGATAGATAGATAGATAGATAGATAGATAGATAGATAGATAGATAGATAGATAGATATCAGTTACAAGTCCTAAATACTGTTATCTCCTATAGAAGTGAGGAGGGATGATAGACATTTGTTACAATTTTTAAAAAATCTCTTAAAAGACTAAGTTTTGTTGTGACTCAGCTGGAGTCTCAGAGTGACTCTGATGGGGATTGTGGGATTCAGGTTCCAGATGTTCAAGATGATGGGATTCAGGTTCAAGATAACTCTGATGGGAATTATGGGATTCAGGTTCTGAGTGTCACTGCTGTGAGAGATGAGGAGCAAGGAGGCATTCCCACAGCAGGGAATGGTGTTGATGATACTGGAGTTGATACTGAAGCTATCCAGGTGCAAAGGGAGGATAGCTCCCAGTTAGCATGCAGACAGAAGCTGCTGCTAACGAGCTGTCTGGCCTTGAGCTGTCTGGCCTTGATCGAGCTGGCCGTTTGGAATTTCGGGTTCGCAGGAATGTCAGAATAGCAAACAAGAAAGAGGTCAGAGGCCTCTATGCAGGTAATATTAAAGGGTGTGCTGAGAGAAAAATCTTTGTCAAAAGCAACGTCTCGTTTGAGTTAAAAGCAGCTCTTGCTTTCTTGGATTATCCTGCAGCTTTGTGTATTCAAGTTCATGGGACTATGTCATGTATTAATGGAACCTTGTTTTATGCCTAAGGATTTCTTGGATTATTCTTTATAGCCTTGGTTTTGCAACAATCTTTTTCATCTTTACTTTTGCTTTTTAAGGACTATTCATTTCCTATTTCCTAATAAACTACAAAAGACTTCAATCTGTGTACAGCTTGGTGTGTTCAGCAAGGTGAACCTAACCTGAGTGTGACAAGTTTAAGGTCAAAAGTAACAGAATCATAGAGTTGGAAGAGACCAAAGGGCCATCCAGACCAACCCTTTGTCATGTAGAAATACATAATCAAAGCACTCCTGACAGATGGCCAATACAATCTGTTTCCAAACCTCCAAAGAAGAAGACTACACCATACATCAGTATAGCATATTTGACAGTGGACACTGTCAAACATCTTTCACTGTAAGGAAATCCTTTATAATGTTTAGGTATAATCTCCTTTCTTGTAGTCTGTATTCTGTCCTGGTTTCTGGAACCAGCAGAAAACAAACTGGTTCCCTTTTCAAGATTGCATTCTTTTAAATATTTAAGAATGGCTATAGTTTCGCCTCTTCTTTTTCGTATCAATCCTGAAATTAATGCTTTAATGCTAAACATCAGTGCAAGAATTTGATACTGGAGAAGATGTTTCTAGCTTTGAGATGACAGCACCAAAAGTTTCAGAACCTATGTTCATTTGAATGTTCAGTACAGAAGTCTATGGTAAGAGAGAACCTTCTATCTAGAAGGGTCTCTTAAAGCTAAGATAAAATCTTTTTTTTACAGTTTTGCACTTTACTAACTTCCTTTGCAAAGAACAATTACAGCAGTCATGTACTTACGAGTGAGTAAGCCAACTCCAGGGACATAATCTGCCAACAGCCGCAGCAGGAAGAGGATTCTGCCCCTAAGGGAGAACAGAGAAAAATGACAGAGGTGCCCATGGGAATAGCTTATTCCCCAGTAGGAAATAGTTACTTGAAATACAGAAGATAAAACTCATTCAGAGTGATGAATGCTTACAAATGATAGGTTTCAAGGGATCCAGACAGCTTGCTTATCTAGAAACCAAATTTCCTATTACAGAAAGGGGATTTTATTCCTGCTGGCTTGTGAAGATGTCAGCTAGGCATACGTACTCAGAGTATCTGTCGTAAAAGGGTGATCGCAGTAAGTAGTACAGCAGCAGGACTGTCCGGCGTCTAAGCTCTACACGTTCACGCTTGTTGAGGTCTTTCATGTCACTCAATAAACTCAAGCTGCAGAAGGGAAAAGCAAGTAATTTAGGTGGGTGGGAACATTTCTGTGTTTCAGTGCACATGCATATTTTTGACTGCAAATTCCTATTCGCTCTTCCCAAGAGAAGAGACCTAATCCCGTTTCCAATAACTTTTAACATGACAGCTGCTAGATCTCAAACTTGTTGGGAAGAAGTGGTCTCTGAAAATCCTTTCCCTAATTTCAGTACTGCGGAATTATGTACTTACTAAAAGGCATTCTATCCCTTCTCCTTCATTTAGGTGATGCAAGAATAAGTCCTCACAAAGATCCACAACTATTGAAATCAAATTAAGCTCAGCTCCACACCTCTAGGAAATAAGAAATGACTAGGCAAATTATATGTTTTAAAGTACCAGTCTAGCTTTTTAAAGTTTCTCAGAACAATGCTACTCATCCTCCTTTAGCTGGGAACAAGCACATCACCAGAGGACTAAGTATGTTAGAAAAATAAATAAAGGTAAAATAAAATGGATTCATTACCCTTATATGCTTTTCTTCACTCTCACCTTGCAATATCCAAGACTCCAGATAGGAGCCAAGGTTTCCAAGACTTCTGTCCCCAGACCCCTAAACTCATCACTGCAAACAAGAGTTAAGGAAGGAGGACACCTGTGAGTCAATTTCCAGACACTCATGCACCAGACATCCTACAGCTGCTGAACCATAATTAAAATCAATACTATGATAATAGCATAAGAAAAGTCAATGGAACAAATTCTCTAGCCTAGCAACAGCATTAAGGACATGAGTGGTTGACAGTGGTGGTACAGCTCTCTCTAGTGGCCTATGGGATACACTACAAGATTCATTGAAATCCATTGTGGGATACAGTGGACCAACGGACGGGTGATGTTGATGGACTCAGCAACCGTTTCCTGGATGCCCAAAGGAGTTGGTGGCTGATCTGTCTCCACTGCACTTCGGTTCTGCTTCTCTTCTCGTTGCTGAGGTGCACCCCAGTGTCTGGAGTGCAAGGATGGTGCTGAAAGCAACACAAAAATGTGACTTGTCATAAATAGCACACTTCTACTTCTTGGCTAGCAAGATGCCAATGCAGACAATATGTCACAGAACAGTGGCTGGCTTTTGAGAAGCAATTGTATGAATATACTTCCATAAAGGGAACATACAATAGCCCAGCTCCAACCCATGGGCAACACAGGACAGATCAAATGA
Source organism: Anolis carolinensis (assembly GCF_035594765.1). Classification (NCBI taxonomy): domain Eukaryota; kingdom Metazoa; phylum Chordata; class Lepidosauria; order Squamata; family Anolidae; genus Anolis; species Anolis carolinensis. The sequence goes on from NC_085841.1 coordinate 301,897,359, forward strand.
TACCCACTACTGTCAAGGGACCTCACAACACGGCTGGAGCGCTTCCCCACGAAGATCTGTTGCTTTCCTGTTGAGCTGCCCTCCATGTCTGTTGGAAAACAGATGGATAAGATTAGACCCTGTCAAGCCAGAACGATCCCACTGCTACTCGCTTTTTCTTAGCACATTAATCCATCCGCCCATCAAGAACAGATAGAACAGAGGTATACTCTGTACACCTTTGACTCTTATTCAGGGGTTACAACCCAGGTTTTAATACAAAACCTTTATGTACAAGGTTTTGTGGACAAATTGTTCAAGGATTTTATACTGTATGGTTTTAAATGTATTTATTCTATTTTGTTAAATTATTCAATTGTTTTAATTGCTTATGTTTTATCTTCTAGTATTGTATATTGGCATTGAATTTTTGCCAGATTGTGAGCTGCCCTGAGTCCCTTCGGGTGAGAAGGGCAAGATAGAAATGAGAGAAATAAATAAATAATAAATAAATAATATTATTTTCTTGTTGAGCTCTCTCCTGAAGCTGAAACATTTTATTTGATTAGATGCTTATAGGGAGTGGTCAACCCCCCTGGCTCCACTGGCTGCCGATTATATTCCGGGCCCAATTTAAGGTGCAGGTTATTACCTATAAAGCTCTAAACGGTTCGGGACCTGCCTATCTTCGTGACCGCGTCGTCCCCTATGAACCCACCCGATCGCTGAGATCTTCTGGGGAGGCCCTCCTCTCGCTTCCGCCCTCCTCACAACTGCATTTGGTGGGGACGAGAGAGAGGACCTTCTCGGCCATGGCTCCCCGACTCTGGAACTCCCTCCCCAGGGAGATTAGGTTGGCTCCCTATCTACCTTCCTTCAGGAAACAACTGAAGACTTGGATGTTTCAGCAGGCCTTTGGAGACACAGTCATTAATTAATCAGCCCCAGAGGGTTTTTAATAATCTATCCCATTTTTATTACGATTTTACCATTTATGTGTTTTAAATGCAATTTTTTATCCTGTATTTTTGTTTTAATTGATATATTGTATTACTGTTTTATCTTTTTATAGTGTGACTTGTATTTGTTGCCTATATTTTGTTTTATGTTGTTTGGGCCTCTGCCCCATGTAAGCTGCCCCGAGCCCCCACGGGGAGATGGTGGCGGGGTATAAATAAATTATTATTATTATTATTATTATTATTATTATTATTATTATTATTATTATGTACATGTACAGAAGTGGGCACTTAGTCCAGGCCTGAGCCTAGGAAAAAAGTGCAGGGAATATGAAAATTATTCAGTTTGACAATGTGCAAAACTTCCTTTCATTCCTTCTAACCAAGCTAAAGTGGTGGCAACTCACAGTGCCCTTGGCTTGGTACCTTTGTGTTGCAATGGCTGTCTTCTGTCTATTGGCACAATGGGTGGAGATGTCTGGATGCCGGTTTTGTACCAGAGCAATAGCAATAGGCGCAAGATGGCTCTGTGGGTGAGAACAAGACAGGCACACATGGGAGTCGCAACATCATAAGAAAGTTGCTAGAAACATCAACATCTATGCTTTACATAAGTAAGCAAACATATCTTTTTGCTTATAAATTTCTGTTCTGAAACTGCTACTTTTCAAGCTAGGCTCAAAATACCCTCATGAAGAGATAGTTGTATAAGAGTTCTTGTCCTTTACTCTATAAAGAGTTTAGGAGGCTTAAAAGTGTCAGCTGCTGCTAAGAATGACTCACACACTTAGAAAACAAGTTGGAAACAAATAGGTGTCAGAAGCTCTTTACATATCCATTCAAGATTAAATAAGCCTTAAACCACAACATTTGTCCAGATAGCCCTACATATTTTACTCCATAATCACATTTAACTTCTGTTGGATCTGATAGTGAGCATTCAGTTGTCATTTCAGTACTCACTTGGCTAGCTGGATGAGGACAATGATAGCCCACCGACCGGTCTCACCCCACACCTTTGCAGCTCCCATCTCAGCAAAAACCTCCAAGCACTCGAGAACGCTCAGCCAGGTGAGCAGTTTCTGCTGAGGAAATGACTGCAAAGCAAGAAGCAAGCGAGAGAGTGAATTGCAGTTCACTTCAATGCATAGCTCAGAACACCTTCTTAAATTTCTGATAGGAAATTTGCCACAGAAAGGCAATCAAGAGAACTGGCTAAGATACATAGGTCATGTTACTTTGAAAGCAGACACTCCTCGGTTAACAAAGTGTCTGACAAAACAGCTCCTTTTTACAAAACACTTTACATTTCTCAGCCCTACTTATCCTTCTTGTTCTCTACCTAGCTGGCAGTGTTTTTATCAGCACCTATATCAGGAGGATGGTGAAGAAGAGCTGGGGAAACACAGGCTTTTGGTACCAGGATGTAGCAGCATGTCTGCAGTAAACGCTGCATTAAAGCGTGAGCAGGGTAAGAACAGGATCCTCCTCCAACCAGTCCTGTTGCAGCTGTATATGCCTGCCCACAGTTGGCAAGATAAACAACAGCTGCATACAGAATCCCTTAAGAGCATGCATTAATAGAGAGAAAATGGGAAAGTAGATAAGGCTGCCTAACCAGCTCCCCCTTGCATGTCAAAAAAAGCATGCAAGTTTGGCCACCAAAACTGAAATCTTAAAAATGGAGGCTGGTGAAAGAAAACATTAGTCTTGGATACATCACGAAGAAGCCTTCAAATGGTCTCTAGAATATTCAAAATATTCTGATTTATTCATGCAAGGCTTACCATGCCAGGCTGTTTCATTTAATATGTACATACTTGAAATAAAATATTTGCTGAAATATGTAAACATGCTCTTTTCTGTGTGTGGTGCAAGGCTCTATCTCTATTATTTCCATGTTATTTCTCCCTCTGATTCCAAACTGTTTGTTAAAGGAGCAAAACCCAGAAATACATCTACTTGATTCTGAATAAGGGAAGGCAATGGAACACCTTCCAGACATTTTCAACAATAACTCTCATGACTCCTATCTAGCACAATCAAAGGTCCCTGCTCACTCACAAAACTCTATAGATGACCTTGGAACACTTTTTTTCTCAGTCCTATCTGCCCTATAGATTTTATGATGGGGAGAAGGCAGGGCAACAAGAGGGCTAAGAAGGGGGCTTCCAACTGGTGGCTAGGTAAGAGGGAAATTGAAAAAAAAACCCAACACATTAAGGGAGTTGCACTTCAAAATATATGGAGGATGCTGGCTTGCCTAACCCTGTTTCAGACTCATCTAACTTTATGTACCAGAGCTACTGAGGATGAAGGAAGGGAAAGAAATTTAATGAGGCTCAACAACCTTGACAAAAGTAACATTTCCACATTTTAAAAATTTGTTGTAATACAAGTGTAGCATTTGTACAGTTCATGGGGTTATACAAGTGGTTCCAAACAATTAAAAACGACACAGAAAAGTTTCATATTTCAAAATGTGTAATATTTTAAGAGTTGTACAATTTAAAAGAACATGCAACAAAAACACTTTGGTTAATGAGGGAAAGTTGAAATCAATGTGTATATAGTTCAAATCAATGTCTACATTATGTGAAGAGCATAAAATAAAGTTGAGAATTTCAGTGCAGAAATAAAACAAAGTTGCACAACCAGGTAGAACACAAAGGAAGGAAGAAAATTAAATTAGAATTTGGATGTTATCAGAACATAAGCTTTTCTCATACAGCATTACTGAACAACTTTATGTTAGAACATATACTAGGAGCAAATAACCAAGGATTTGTCACTTTCTTTTTCATGTCCTATGTATACACTATAGCCCCGGTGGGGAAGTGTGTTAAAGTGCTGAGCTGCTAAACTTGCAGACCGAAAGGTCCCAGGTTCAAACCCCGGGAGTGGCAGGAGCAACCGCTCTTAGCTCCAGCTTCTGCCAAACTAGCAGTTCGAAAACATGCAAATGTGAGTAGATCAATAAGTACCACTCCGGTGGGAAGGTAACGGCGTTCCATGCAGTCATGCCAGCTACATGACCTTGGAGGTGTCTATAGACAACGCGGGCTCTTCAGCTTAGAAATGGAGATGAGCACCAACCCCCGGAGTCAGACATGACTGGATTTAACGTCAGGGGAAACCTTTACCTTTACCTATGTATACACTTCACTGGGGTATCCATTTTGGAATACAGTCAGCCTTCATATTCATGGATTCTGCAGCCACAGATTCAACCATCCAGGGCTTGAATATAAAATATGAACAGCAAATCTTGATTTTGCCATTTTATATAAGGGGCACCATTTTACTACACAACTCTATACAATAGGACTTGAGCATTCACAGATGTTGGTATCCAGAGGAGATATTGGAAACAAATCCAAGTAAATACCAACCCTCCGCAGTAGCCAAAACTTTAAGTTTATCAACAACACATTTCTTACAAGAGCTTGAAGAAGTAAAAATGGAGCAGTATAAATGTTGGGGAAAATGTTCCAGTTGGGTACTTTCCATCCTTTCCATTTTAGTTTACCCCATTAAACACAGTGGGGATTTCATCTTGGTAAATATTCATTGCATTGCACAACTACAATGCATAATCTCTTTGTAATTCAGTTCTCTAAGTGCTTGTGCTTACAGAAGTAAAATGATGTAACATATGATGGAGGAGACAGCAGACATGATGTTTTCAGATATATGCAATCTTCTGGGGAAAACACTCTATAGAGGGGGGCCCACTGTTCTAAGTAACACTAGGACAACAAGTGAGGGTGCCAAGTGGAGTGATAACTGACTGGGATAATAAAAAAGGTCATGGTATGGATAGCTCATTTTTTGTTTACAATAACAAATGCACTGAGGAACAAAAGTGAGATCTGCCCTCAGATATCTACTGAAAAAAAAAACGAAGATTATAATGAATTATCAGTGTATCCTTACAGCACTCACCCAGCGACAAAATCAAAATGGAAGGGAAAGTCACACAGAACAATCCTATGTGGGCTGGGAATGGTTAGAAGGTGCCCATTTGGAGGGAATGAAGGACTGGCTTTGAGTGACTCAAGGATTTATTGTCATTCAAAAGTATTTTTGGGAACCACCGCAAGTTTCATTCGCCTTCAAGAATGACGTGTTTCTCTATGCTAACAGTTTTCAGACAAAAACTAGCTGGCAGTTGCCCAAGATTTAACAGCATCAGAACCTAAGTGCCAAAAGGGTGGAATGAAAGAGGAGAGCTATAGTCCGTGTGCAAGACAGAGACAGGGTACTACCCCTTTCCAGTTGCACAGAGATGATTCTTACCACTGGAAGGGACTTCTGCAGCTCTTTTCGAAGAATCCAATCATTCAGCAGCACCAGCAAATTGGAGGCAGAATATACTGGAAGGACAGAAGAACATGTTCTTTAAAAAAAGAAAAAGAAAAGAGGCTGCACATGTATAATGGTCTCTTTAAAAGGAGAGACTACAACTCAAACAAATCTCACCACTATCTCTCTATAGATCTTCCTAATTATGTAGCTTGCACATAGAGGACTCCTCCAGTGCAAAGGAACAGGAACCATATCTAGTTCTGTCTTGTCCTTGGCACAGTCAATCAGTTGCTACACTCAATTTTTTGTTAAGGAACACTGTTTCAAAGTTGTTACTGATATTTTTATGAATACCTTTGTTCTGAAGCAAACAGCTAGCTTGAAGAAAACATTCTTGCTCCATGAAGTATAATAGAGGAGTTATAAAAAAATTAATAGAAGCAAAACAGGTTAAAGACAGTCAGTAATGAAAAGGAAATATAAAAGACTGAGATATATGGAAGATTTGACAGTAGGTATTCCCTAGAAAATGTTCAGCAAAATCTTTTCATTGCAATAAGAAGCTGAATAGAACTCAGAAATGCATGCCCTAGGAATTCAATACAAAGCTTGACAGATAGCCCAGGTGTTGCTGTTTGAGCCCAACCTTAATTAAGAAAACCAGTTATACATTTTTTTCAAATGTATAACAGCTAAGTAATAATTAATAAGAAACACGAGAACCTAGAATATTGCAACAGGCTAGGTGTGTTTATACTACACAGCTATAACAGGTTGATACTGCTTTAACAGTCATGTCTTAATCTTGTTATATATCTTTAGGTTGAATATGACTCATTGTGATCCTTTCACAGGGTTTTCTTGGCATGTCTGATTGAATTGGTTGGTATCCAGTTCTTCTCCTGAATGGGACATAGAAGAGTACCCTAGGGGAGACAGGGCGGGCTACAAATAAAGTATTATTATTATTAGCCATTATCTGCTTCTGAGGCTAAAAGATTGTGACTTGTCCTAGTCCAATACTACAACAATTTTTAACATTACTTACCAAGTTCAGACAATTCATGAGAGTCCGAAAACCGACCTGAGAAGCAAGCATAGGTGAGATATGAGCTGCAATTCCATACTCTCTTGAAAACTGTGCAAACTAGTCCTCTGAAGTAACCAGCCTTTCATACAAATGTTCACACATATACTTCAATATATTGCTTAACAAGATCTAACAATTTCCTACTGAATCCGAAATTTACCCTGAAATCAAACAAAACACCACTGCAGATTCATTAATGCTAGGAAACCACTGATATTGACTAGGGACACGTAATTAATAACACTTCTCTTTAGATCTCTTTGCTACAGAGTTTTAGGAATACAACCCTAGGCTTTTCATTTTATTTCACTGCTATCACAGCAATGTGAATCTATACTTTCAATCATATAATCAGAACTTGTTAAATACACTGGGTTTTTTTCTGATGAACCATGAGCAAACTACTTTGTTTCCAAATATTTTTTCTGGGGAGATCTTCAGTGACCTTCATGATTTGGGGCTAGGATTCCTGAAAGATAGCCTCCTGCAATATAAACCTACTCATAATGTATGGTTTACTATGACATATCCCACCACTAAGAGCGCTTACAGCGGCATGGTCATGGGAAAGGGGGCCTTTTAGTTGCAGCACCTAAATTATATGTTTCATTCATTACATATTTGTATTGTTATAAACAGGCCTCTTTTGTTTAGACTGGCTTTTGCACATTTTTCTGTAGTGTTCTGGATATTTTAAAGATTGTTTGTTTTGCCTGCAGATTTTTTTTAAGGCTGTGTACAAGCAGCTGACCATAAACAAGCAGCTGACCATAAACAACCTAATTAATAACAAAATCTGGAAAAGGCTTCATATGAAAGATACTTCCTAGATTCTTATAGAAAAGAAATACAACATGTGTGTCAAGCGATGCACGCGGGGGCAAAAAAAATTCACACAAAAAACTGATGGAAGCTGAATTTGTTGTGACCCCAAGGTCTGGGATATATGCTCCTGTACTGAAGTGTCACAATGTGAAAAAATAATATTGATCATTCAGGGTTAGTTTTAAAGACTGAAATAAGAATAGTAACTATCATATCACTGTTCTATAAATCAACAGCGCTTTCATGTCAGTGACATTAAATATATTTGTTAATTCCCTTAGTGGGAGCAAGGAGGCCCACAAAAAGATTAGCTCAACCTGACAAGAAAAATTAAAATAAGAGTTAAGATAGATTATTTTAAGCTTTTCGTTTAAACAAAACTGGTTAATGAGGAACATAAATACTTTATTGACTTTTGAATCGTATGGAGAAAACAGGCATGCAGGCAGTCTCCAAGTTATGAACAAGGTAGGTTCTGTAGGTTTCTTAATTTGAATTTGTATGTAAATCAGAACGGGTACATTTTGTAAGTGTAATTCCAGCCTAAAATACATATTTTGCAGCTTTGGATAGCACAGGGAGGGTAAACACCCCTGTGATGTTTGTTTTGCTGGTTGTTCCCCTATTCAGGAGATTTCACCTCACTTTCTGCCCATGGAATAGTTGGATTTCGAAAATTTTGGCTTATTGTGGAAACAAAGATTGGTGAGAAAGTTTAAGTGTTGATGTTATGTTCTTATACGTTTTCAGTAATTGCAATGGTTCTATTTTTAAGTTATGTTAATTTAACCTATGTACTACTGGCGTTTTTTTTGTATTTTTTTTGTATTGTTTTAACTGTTACTTGCTGTAAACCACCCTGAGTCCCTTCCGGAAAAGGGGGCGGGATATAAATAAAACGTATTATTATTATTATTATTATTATTATTATTATTATTATTATTATTATTATTCAGTGGAGACACCTTTTTCCCATTATAACTCTTTCAGGAATGAATTTCCTTTCTAGGGGTAGATTTGTCTCTCTTCCTGTTGTCTTACTCCTGTACTGAACTATGAGTCATTTGTAAGTCAGATGTTTGTAACTGCCTGTATTTCCCCATATGAGATTGCAATCTTCAATGGAATTAGCATAGATTCAGAACAAAAGCAAGAAAGAGATGAGTTTCTTACACTGCACATAATCAGCACGTGATGTACTGTAGACTGCCACTAACCATACAATCTCAAAATGTTCAAAAACATTAAGCCTTGCAAACACTATTAGCCTGGAGAGCTAAGAAGTTTTCATGTTCCAAGGCAGTGTACATCAGACTATCAGATGCTGGAGACAAGTAAACAGATACTGTTGACTTGGCAAACTTTAATATGAAAAAAACTTTTCAGACCACCAAAAAAAGCTGGATGGTGGACTACACAGATCTTCGGTAAGATCATAGATTCTTATAGAAGAAAAAACAATATCCCCTAGCAGGTTGCAATGAAGGAAGAGCCGCAAGATCAAATCTGCCCAGCAGCAACACTAAGTGTAACCTGAGCACTTTCCAAAGAGAATGTCATCAAATTCAACATAGAAATCTGCAGCTTTCACAACATTACAATTTGACTTTGATGCTGCAGGCATTTGACATGGAGGTTACTGCAGGGGGAGGCAGTGTGTCATCGGAAGCACTTTTTTCAAGAGGTTGGAGAAGATTTGTCTCAAACACTGGCTATGGGTCTAGAGCAGGCATGGGCAAACTTTGGCTCTCTAGGTGTTTTGGATTTCATCTCCCACAATTCCTAACAGCCTACCAGCTGTATGGCCATGTTCCAGAAGCATTCTCTCCTGACATTTTGCCCACATCTATGGCAGGCATCCTCGGAGGTGTGAGGTCTGTTGGAAACTAGGAAAGTCCGGGTTGAGAGGAAGAATTATTTTCTGTCTGAGGCAGGTGTGAATGTTGCAATTGATCACCTTGATCAGCCTTTAATGGCCTTGCAGATTCAAAGTCTGGCTGCTTCCTGTTCTGAGGGAATCCTTTCTTGGGAGGGGTTAGCTGGCCCTGACTGTTTCATGTCTGGAATTCCCCTGTTTTCAGAATGTTGTTCTTTATTTACCATCCTGATTTTAGATTTTTTTAAAATACTGTTAGCCAGATTTTGTTCATTTTCATGGTTTTCTCCTTTATGTTGAAATTGTCTACACCCTTGTGGATTTCAATTGCTTCTTTGTGTAGTCTGACATGGTGGTTATCAGAGTAGTCCAACATTTCTGTGCTCTCTAATAAGTCAGCCATAGCAGAGCACTTGATGAACCAACCTGGACACAGCATATTATTTGAGAACACGGAAATGTTGGATCACTCTTAACAACCACACAGAGAAGCCACTGTTCTTTCTCCCACCCTGGACTTTCCACAGATATATAAACCCCACTTTCCCAGTTCCCAACAGACCTCACAACCTCTGTGGATGTCTGCCATAGATGTGGGCGAAACGTCTGGAGAGAATGCTTCTGGAACACGGCCATACAGCCCGGAAAACTCACAGCAATCTATGTTATGTTTGTTTATCAACACCCCAAACGGTCATAATTTATGTTGTTTACACATTTATTTATGTTTATTTTTGTATTGGTTGTTTCCTTTGGAGTGCCCTCCCTTTGCCAATCCGCAGCCTCAAGTAAAACGTCACCCGCCCTCTTTCTGCCCGGCGAGACACCAAGCAACTGACGTGAGGGCCTTCTGCGCTGAAGAGGCCTGTAAGCGAGGCGAGGCGAGGGGTGAGTGGGTGGGGAAGGCACACTCACGCCTACCTGGAAGCAGGTAAGAGAGTCCTCGCACGGCACTCTCCAGCTGGGCCGTGGCCGCCGGGTGCCGCTTCACGTAGTCCTGGTACCGGGAGCATAAGTGCCTCAGCCGCGCCACCGGCCCTGCCGGGGAGGCCGCCATAGCTGCTCCAAAGGACTCACTCGCCACTTCCGGGTTGGACTTTACTCTCTGCCGCTTCTTTTCTCTCTCCGCGCATGCGCCAACACCTGACAGGCGGGGGAAATGGAAAGAGGCAACGTAATCGAACGCCGAGCCAATAGTGGAGAGGGAGAAAGAGGAGAAAGGAATCGAGTACAGAGTGGATCAGCAAAGAAGGAGAAGGAGGTGTTATGTTCAAAGGGAGAAAGAGGAGCGCGAGACCTCGTGAGTACGCGTGCGCGGGGAAGGGACGGGTTTGCCTTGCACACAGCGCTAAGGGCTTCCAAAATATTCAGGGAGGTGGAAAGCATTTAAGAAAGCCAAGGGCTCTCTCTAAGGAGGGATTTCCAAAGTCTGGGGGCGGCCACCAAGAAGACCCTGCCTGGGTGCACCTGCAAGGTTAGAAGGAATGCAGTTGGACAGCGCTTGAAGCCAATGCTATGGGATCATGGGAATTGTCCCTTTGCAAGATCTTCTTTATTTATTTACTAGCTTGGGTACCCGGCGATGCCTGGGTTATTACAAAACGTCATTTTCTTATTTTACAAAATCCATAATGTAGTGGGTGAACTACAACTCAAATCATGCCAGGTTAGGTAAAGGTTTCCCCCGACGTTAAGTCCAGTCATGTCTGACTCCGGGGGTTGGTGCTCATCTCCATTTCTAAGCCGAAGAGCCAGCGTTGTCCGTAGACACCTCCAAGGTCATGTGGCCGGCATGACTGCATGGAGCGCCGTTACCTTCCCGCTGGAGCGGTACCTATTGATCTACTCACATTGGCATGTTTTCGAACTGCTAAGTTGGCAGGAGCTGGAGCTAACAGCGGGCGCTCAAGCTGCTCCCGGGATTTGAACCTGGGACCTTTCAGTCTGCAAGTTCAGCAGCTCAGCGCTTTAACGCACTTCGCCACCGGGGCTCCTGGTTAACCACCTGAAACTCCCATCAGTATCGAAAAGTTTATCATGTTGGGCAAGTTTGCTCTAGGTCAGGCATGGGCAAACTTTGGCCCTCCAGGTGTTGGGATAGGCTGTTAGGAATTGTGGGAGTTGGAGTCCAAAACAACGGGAGGGCCGAAGTTTGCCCATGCCTGATCTAGATGCATCATTGGTGGGGTTCAGTGTGCTCTCTGGCTGCAGGATGAACTACAGCTCCCACCATGGTGGGTCAGTTCCCCTCAATTCCCTCCAGTAGGTTCCGTTGGTCATGGGGGTTCTGTGTGCCAAGTTTGATCCAGGTCCATTGTCGGTGGGGTTCATCATTTCTCTGGTTGTGAGTGAACTACAACTCCCAGAAATCAAGGTCTATCCCTCCCAAACCCCTCCAGTATTCAAATTTGGGCTTATCAGGCATGTGTGCACCGTTGTTTGAGTTCACGGTGCTCTCTGGATGTAGGTGAACCACAACTCTCCCTGATCAAAGTAAGTTCCCCCCAAAGCGCTCCAGTATTTATTGTTGGTCATAAGGTTTCTGTGTACCAAATTAGGTCCAGGTCCATCTTTGGTCGAGTTCAGAGTGCTCTTTGGTTGCAGGTGAACTTTCAATGCCAGTACCTACAACTCCCAAATATCAAGGGCAATTCCTCCCAAAACCCACCAGTATTCAAATTTGGGCATATCGGGTATACGTGCCAAGTTTAGTCCAGATCCATTGTTCTTTGGGTTCACAATGCTCTCTGGATGTGAGCTACAATTTCTACGAATCAAGGTCAATTGCCCACAAACCTCTCAAGTATTTTTTTTTTGGTCAGGGGTGTTCTGTGTGCCAAGTTAGGTCCAAGTCCATCGTTGGTGGGGACCTGAGTGCTGTTTGATTGTTGGTGAACTATAAATCCCAGTACCTACAACTCCCCAAATGTAAAGGCCAATTCCCCCCAAATCCTGTTGGTCATGGGGGTTCTGTGTGCCAAGTTAGGTCCAGGTCCATCGTTGGTGGGGACCTGAGTGCTGTTTGATTGTTGGTGAACTATAAATCCCAGTACCTACAACTCCCCAAATGTGAAGGCCAGTTCCCCCCATATCCTGTTGGTCATGGGGGTTCTGTGTGCCAAATTTGGTCCAGGTCCATGGCTGGTGGGGGTCACAGTGCTCTGTCTTGATGCAGGGTGAACTACAACTTCCATCATGTTGAATCAGTCCCCCAAAGCCTTCCAGTATGTTCAGTTGCTGATCAATTCTGCTCTGTTTGCTGTGCACTGTAGAAAAGAGTGGGAAAGTGTTATGAAAGAAGAAGTGGGCAGGATCGTGCAAATTCCACACCAATTGAGAGACTAAGAAACACTGGGATGTCTGGTGGAAGAAGCACATAAATCTAGGATGAAATTGTCCCCGTATGAAAGAATTCACTTGGGTGGTAGGCAGTCTTGTTTGTGTGGAGGACACTGGCTGAGGTTGTACATGTTCACCGCGCTTGCTACAATCTGCAATATCTTTGGAAGGAGGGCCATTGGTGTCTCCTGAGTAATGGGAGCTATAGTTGTTGGTGGAGGCAAGAGCTTGTCTGTGTAAGTGGACATACCAGCCACATACACACATATTTTCACTTTTATTATGTGTATAGATTTATGAATGAAATTTATACCCTGCCTTTCCCCAGTCAAGGGCCCAAGGCAACTTACAGCCAGTAAAAACATACAATATAAAAATTAAAAACTAGTTAAAACCATAAATATTAGCAAATGCTGTGAAACACTAATGAAAACCCCAATAAAATAAATTAAAAACCACCCTGAGTTTAGCCTTCTCTGCCAGAGTGTTGGTGCCTTGCTAAATTACAACTCCCAGGAGTGCATAACATCGAGCCCATGGCAGTAACAATGGTTTCAAACTGCATTAATTCACCAGTGTAGATGCACCCCCCTCCGGTTCCTGTGGGGAGAGGGAAGGGCATCTCTAGATGATCCTGAAATGAGAAGGGCTCATAAAGGGAAATAGGATCCTACAAGTCACCTGTATTCAAGGGTATCAGGCTTTATCATTGTTCTATGTATTTTAATATGTATTTGGTAGAAATATGTTCTGATATGTGTATTTTATGGAATGTTTTAGATAATTATGTCTTTTAGCAATGTTGTAACCCGCCACGAGGAGAGGCGGGTAAGAAATAAAATAATTGCATTATGTAACCAAATCTGGAAAAAAAATCTGTTCTTGGTTTGAAAGTATTATTTCCAGTTTAATTGTGCTGCACTTACTTTGAAAGTAGTTGTTATAATCCAGAAACTTTGTTTTTGTGGTTGCCACAAATTGTGTTGAATTGGTTGAGACTCTGAGATATTCATTGAAAACTATAGCAAAATGTGCTGCAGTATGTCATGCAAGAAATGAAGCCTTTGCAGTTTAATATACATTTCCCATGTTTTTATGATAGAATGAATTAGGAAATGATATTTATAACCCAGGAACATAAAATTGTTACTTATTATTATTATTATTATTGACACAACAACATAGTCTGACACAGCAAAGAAGATAGATTTCGTATCACAAAATCACAAGTCAAACACTTCTCAAGTATCTAATTATTATTATTATTATTATTATTAATAGTTCATCATCAGCCACAAAAAATGGGCAACTAGTGCAATTGCAAATGAGCTGTTTTCTCAACTTTATGCTGCCTCTCCATTATCTCAGTATTAAATTTTGGCTTTCCTCTGACGCTGAGAAAGTGTGACTTGCACAAGGTCCCATGGCTGAGCGGGGATTGGACCCCAGAGCCATCACCCCATGTACCAAGGTTCAGGTTTTCCCTGCTTCTGATACTGCTTGTGAGCAAACTGCTTTTAACAAGCTAGCCAAGAGTAATGCCTTCTGTGAGCCAGGGTTATTTTAACGCCAGGCGACGTTGGGTGGCGCCGTGAGTTAAACCAGGAGTAAGAATAGCTCAGACTGTAAGTCAGAGCTCTATAATTGCTGGCAGGAGTTCATCCAAGAAAGTGAAAGCGCTCCAGTGTTGAGGTCATGCTGCTTTATGGACTTGCAGCTGCATAGCTAACTTGCTGTGGCAGTCCTGAGCAGGCACGCCTTGAGGAGACATGGGCTTAAAATCAATCCTAAAAGATGATATCTCCAAACCAGCATCCTTTCTTTTTTAGTGGTTTGAGTGCTTCCCCTTCTGTTTGAAAAGCTCTGCCTTCATTCCTTCATTACTGGAGTGAAATTAGGGTTATATGATGCATCACACTATATACAGGCATGGGGAAACTTTAAGTCCAGAACATCTGGAGGGCTGAAGTTTGCCCATGCCTGCACTATAGATTTAATGCAGTTTAACACCACTAACTAACATGAATCAATGTTATGGGATATGGGAATTGCAGTTTGGTAAGGCACCAGCACTCCTTGGCAGGGAAAACGAAAGATCTTGCAAAACTACAACTCCCAATAGCATTGACACATGGCCATTGAAGCAGTGCCTTGGCAAGATTTGTTCAGAAGGGTTTGTCATTGCCTTCCTCCAAAGCTGAGAGAATAGGAGTGCATCTACACTGCTAAATTAACTAATGCTGTAACTACCATGACTCAGTGCTATGGAATCACGGGAATTATAGTCTCAACCATCACTCTTTGGGAGAGGAATTTAGAGACCTTGTAAAATGACACCTCCCATGATTCCACAACATTGAACTATGGTCGGTAAAATGGTATAAAACTGCATGAATTCTACAGTGTAGATGCATCCTAAGGCTGGCCCAAGGGCACCCAGTGAATTTCTCTGGTTGAGCCGAGATTTGAAACCCAGTCTCTCAAAGTTCTAGTTCAGCAGTCATACCACAATGCCATGCTGGGTCTTTTAATGCGGTTCTCTGAAGGAGATGCTTCCTATAGCATCGTTTGTTTCATATTTTTTGTTTAATATTGCCTGTAGCCATTCTTAATGTTAAGTCTCCCCTTGGTGTATTTAAGCAGCAGTGTGAGAGATGTAGAGCATTAACAACAACAAAAAAAGAGTCTTGTGGTGTCTTATAAGGCTAGGATTTTGGTACAGCATGATCTTTCATGGACTAATACATTTCTTAATATTTAGGGGATCACTGTTATTTATGCTGTTATTTGTGCTGCAACAGACTAACAGTTACCCCTGGAACGGATTCACATACAGCCTATTGTTGTGGTGATTTTGATTCTGTCCTCATGTCAACCACTGCAGAGATGCAAAACAGAAAATATAAATAATTGAACTCTCTTTCTTCCTTTTTTTGGTCTGCACATTTTGTCTAGAGGATGTCTCTATGGGGTGAGAAGTTTGTTGCTTGGGTAGTTTCATTGTTCACCCTGAAAAGAGAGAAGCAGATGCCATACTGGGTGAATCAAAATCTTACATTTTTATTAATCTTTATTAATTAATTAAATTAAATGTAACAACACAAATGTTTAAACATGCATTGATTAAAATCCCCCCTCCAGTTCTAGACTTGCTGCATCTGAAGACCTGACCTAGTTAACCATGATATGTCCAAGACCCATTATAGACAATGGTATACTAAAATAGTATCACTTATATACAACAGCAGAATTAAAGTTTGCTTTAGGGATTAATTTTTTTCCAAGCCATGAATGCAGAATCTGTGGATATGGAGGGCTCTCAGTACACAAGTGCTTACCAACCTATAGCAATAAAGTATCAAGTGTTTTGTGTTGATTAGGCTGAAAACAACTGCCCTCTCTGGTTATTGTGAAGCTCAGCGGGCTGGGTGTTGCATCCATTTCTTCTGCCATCATGTGCTTTAAAGTATGTGCAGGGGAAGTGTGGATATACCTGCCATCTCACTTGTTGACACTACTTGTACCCCATTTTCACTGAACATATTCCTGAAAGTTTAGGAGTGAAGCTCCTAGATGTTCTAGTTTCTTTGTGCCTGAGTAGCAGGCACTGAATAGACCTCAGTAGATGTAATACATTTTGTTGATGACTACAATACTGTTGTGATCACATACAATATTGTTTGTTGAGCTCAATCACTTTCAAGCCCAGGATGAGATGCTGGGAGTGACTAACAAAAACCAACAGGGTGCCTAGTCTGTCGAGGACCAGGATCTTAGGAAAACCACAGTGTCTGCCTCAAGCAGTGGATGGTTCAGTCATGAAAGGTAAACATGAAGCTCCAATTTGTCTTCATTGTACCTTGTGTAGTGCACATTTGTGAGTAAAGAATTTGGGGAAAATGCTTGTGATTCCTGAGGATATTGGATTTAACACGTGTCCTGCTTATCACTATACCAATTGAAGACATCAAATCTGATTTTGGAACCTAAATAGGATTAGTATTTAGATAGGGACCAGATTTCCTGCAATCGCCAGGTAGAATCCTGCCTGAAACTTTGGAGATTCACTTCCTGCCAGTCAGAGAGTTGAGAATACTGAGCTAAATTAATCAACATTTCAGTTCAGTATAAGGCGGCTTCCTATGTTTCTACTTGGTTCAACGGTGGGTCCCTCTGAATGTTGTTGGCCTCAAACTAGTATCATGACTAGTAATCAGGGATAATGAGAGTAGTCCAAAAACATCTGAAGGACAATAGTTTTTCCATACCCTAACTGCTTCAAGATGCCTCTGTTCTCTGCTTGCAAATAATATTGAAAGCTGTTGGACAGGTGGGGCCCTCATATTCCTGAACATAGTCCAAGAATGGATGGGAATCTATGGCAAAATAGGAAGTTTGGGGTTCTGTCTTTTTGATGACTTGGCTCTAAAAGTGACACTGATGTTGGAATTTCCAGTATCCTGCCACTTGGGCTTTATTTAGTTGGCTTCTGCAGTATAACCCCTTGAGTTTTATTGTTACTGGGGAAAAGGGAGAGTGGGAGTCCATATACCTTAGTAGTAACCAGAGATAAATATGTCTCATCCTTTTATATTAAAACCAAATAGTTCCCATTTGATTAATATAAAGCTCAATAAGGCTTTGGTACCACATTTTTCTTGGTTTTTCATATTCAACTAATATCGTCCATTTACTTTCCATATAAAATGTGGACTCCAGGCTGTTTTGAAAGATCAATTCAGAGCATGTAACAAGCATATCACATTTTCTATATTTTAAGCTGCAAGTCAGATTTGTGTCAGACTTAAAAATTGACTCACCTCTGGTGTAGTTTGGTTAAAGCTGTAACTGTCACCTAATCATTTTTTAATCACCTCAAAATTTTAATTGGGTGAATGATTATATGTATAAATATGTGGAACATTACTTACACAGTAACATTAAAAAGGAGGAAGAATGTTCTCTCTTGGATTTAGATAATGCATGGGTATGTAGCAGAAGGTGAAATCTCAGAAGAAACATTTTCTCCATTTTAAGACTAAAAGTAGCATTAGTCTTCAGATAGCCTAATTTAGAGAAGGATCATAATTAGGGGTAAAACATCCACATTGCATACACCAGAGGTTCTCAGACATTATCAGCCGCAAAGCACTTTTTGAAGCAAAAGTTTCTCATGTAACCCCAAGAAATGTTTAGATCATATATTATATATAATGTCCCTCTGTGTGTGTGTGTGTGTGTGTGTGTGTGTGTGTGTGTGTATCAGGCATGGAAAAATTTTTAGACATGGGGGCTGCATTGCATTTTAAAATTTTATAGATAGGCCAGGCCAGTGGCAGATGGAAGGAGAGTTTTTGTGTGAACTAATTGAAAAACACATAACCAAATTCCTATGCACGCTGCACATATTTCATTTGTAGTGCAATAAATAAATAAATAAAAATTCAATATTTAAAATGAAGAACAATTTTAACCAACATAAACGTAACAGTATTTTAGTGGAAGACCCTAGGGACCATTCAGTCCAACCCCATTCTACCATGCAGTGAAAGCACAATCAAAGCACTCCCAACAGATGGCTATCTATCCTTTGCAATAATAACAACAACATGAACAACAACAACAATAATAGCAGAAACCACAGGGAACATCCAGTTCAATTCCCTTCTGCCATGCAGGAAAAACACAATCAAAACATCCTGAGCGGTGGGGGGGAAATAGGGTTTTGGGAGCAAAGAAGGGGGGGGGACACATTCTGGGTGGCAAGGAAAATAATATGGGCAATGGGGGAGGCTGGAGAGAAAGGGTCTGTGCCTCTGGAAGACACTGCTGCAGTTTTGGCATCTCCAAATTTTAATTTCCCTGCATTTCTCAGGAGAAAGAGGAAAGAGGAGGAGGTGAGAAGCAGCATGGTACTACGGAGCCCCTGACTATCACTCATGGAGTCCCAAGGACTCCATGGAGCACAGTTTGAGAACCCCTGGCATATAGAAAATCACAAATATAATCCTTGTTATCTTTAGTGAGTACTGGAAAGACATTTATCTGAAATCCCAGAGTATTCTTCCTATTTTATTCATTTTTATCCCACCTCATCGTGGCTAATAACATATTTTTAAAAATTGAAGTTAAAATCAATACAAAAATCAGAATGAAAGTTTAAATCTAAGCTTAAAAACAATCAGTTTGTAACTGTTAAAACATGTTAGAACACTGCATACAAACTCAATGAAATTCTTCAAAACAGTGTTATATAGCATTAACAGCCCAATTGTCATTGGTTTGTAAAGGCCTCTTGGAACAGGAATGCTTTTACTTGACCCTGGAGGGAAAACAAGGATGGGGCCGTACTGGTCTCTCTAGAGAGGGAATTCAAAAGTGTGGGAGCAGCCCTGTCTCTTGTTCCCATCAAACAACGCTGAGAGGGTAGAGGGACAGAGAGAAATGTTCCCTTGCTATTACAGTTCAACCCTCCCTATTTGCAGTTTTGGCTTTTGTGGATTTGATTATACACAGATTTGTTTAAAACGTTCTCTCTAGAAATCTTGAGGTCCTCTAATGCTATTTTGTGGTCAGCTTCCAGCAGCAATTGACAATGGAGTTCTGCTGGAGGAGCTAGCAATTCCTAAAGAGGTATTATCTTTGGCTACAAAGAAAAGTGTGCAGGGCACATACTTCTTGAGATTTATATCACACCATTGGATAAAAAAACACAAAATTAAAATAGCATTTTTTAGTCTCCTGGTTTTCACTTTCACATGGATCCTGTGCCTCTAACTTCAGTGAATATGTAAGGCTGGCTTTACTGAGTTTTGACAAAAATGTGGGATATTTGTTTTCGGCATGAGGGCGGCATTGACTATAGGCAAAACTGTGAGCCATGTGACAGGAATGTATGGGGCAACGTTTTTGTTGCCATATGGTTTTCACACCTGCCCAGTGTATCTGCTCCAATTCTTACTTCCTTATGCCTGATTCTTCAGCCATCTTCATTTGCCTCCCAGTATTCCTGATGAGCGAGGTAAAAAAAGAGAGCAAAACATGTTTCAAATCTTCTCTCGTTTTCACTTTTTTTTTTCTTGGACAGAGATGGCTGTCCGGGCAGGAAAGCTTCATGGTGGTGAGGGTCTGTAGGAAGGATGAAGAGCTATGGTCATCTGAATTTGCAGTTGGGCTGAAGGAATCCCCTTTTGTGGATCAGATAGGAATGTGCACTAAAAAGGGATTAAGGGCAAAGGTTCCATGAAAGCCACACCTGAAAGAGCAACTCTCTAGGAATTTCCAGGTCCTCCAACATGACTTACTGATCAGTGTCAGCTGGAAGCTGACCATAGAATCCCATTGGAGCACCTAAAGATTTCTATAGAGGTGTTCTGTCTAGGACTCTAGAGCATTAGTTCCCAACCTTTGGTCCTCCAGGTGTTTTGGACTTCATCGCCCAGAAATCCCATCCAGCTTACCAGCTGTAAGGAATTGTGGGAGCTGAAGTCCAAACTCCTGGAGGACCAAAGGTTGAGAACCACTGCTCTAGACCTTTCAGCCTGGCTCTAGAGCAGTGATTCTCAACCAATGGGTCCCCATGTGTTTTGGCCTACAACTCCCAGAAATCCCAGCAATATAATAATAATAAAACTTTATTTATATACTGCCCTCTCTCCCGGATGGGACTCAGGGCAGTTTACAGTCATAAAAGCAACACAAAGATTACATAACAACATAATACACATTATTAAACAAAGTAAAACCATCTGTTAGGATTTCTGGGAATTGAAGGCCAAAACATCTGGGGACCCACAGGTTGAGAACCACTGCTCTAGGTTAGGGCTTCTGGAATCTGGAGTCACAAACATCTGGAGGGCCACAGGTTTGTACCTCTCTGCTCAAGGGTCAGCTTCCAGAGGAAATTGCACTGGAGGACCTAGAGTTTCTCAGAAAATGTTAACCAAACCCATGAGTAATCAAATCCACAAAAAATGAAACCCACAAATGTTGAGAATTTATTGTAGTCAACAAGAACCAATGATTATTATTCTATATAAGGCAGTGGGGGGAAACCTTTCCTAGTGAGGTGTCTAGATTCTGTTTCAGATACGTTTTCAGGATGGAAGCAGCAAATTTTGGCTTAAAGCCCTTACTGCTGGTAACTGAGCCTTAGAAGAGATATTTGAACTTTTTAGAGAGGGTAGACTGAGAAAGCATATACCACTGGGGTCTAAGAACCAGTTTTCCATCTACTGCTACTTTCCTCATTGATTTTAAAATTGAATTGAAAACTTTTTTAGTTTTCTAAAGCTTTTGGGTTTTAGTATGATGTTGTTTTGTAGTCTTGTATATTTTATTACATATATTGGCTGGTTTCATTTGTATTATCTTGTATTGCATTTTTTTAGAAATGATTTGTTTTGCAATTATATTGTACAGTGTTGCGTTTTGTTATTCTTCCTTCCATCTATGTGCATCTATGCAACTATTATTTTAGATTGCATACTTCTGGCTGTGTTTTGGTTGTTTTACTGAAAAGTATAATGTATATATGATAGCACTAATAATATCCACATGCAAAAATTACCAAAAATATCTAGTCCAGAAGTGACTAGAAGAGCACTACAAGTTTTATGGGAAACAGGTTGGGGAGTTTGGGAGAAAATATTTTAGAAAACTACATTTGAGAATTACCTTTCTAAAAAACAAACACACACTTTGCAGTAGGGTGTACAGAGTGGGGACCTTGGGGTTGAAAGTGACTTCTGGGTTAGCACTTGTCTCTTTTGCATGGACTGACCCCTGGTAGAAAGGCAGGTATCTAATAAAGGTGCTTTTTAGTTGATCATTAAGCTTTTTAATTGACTAATCAAACTGATTAATCATTTCCCTTGTTGTTGTTGTTGTTGTTGTTGTTGTTGTGTGATTACAAATTTCAGACTTGTAGCAACTCTAAACTGAACTTGTCATGAGATTTCCTTGACATGATTTGCTCAGAATTTCCATTTGCCTTCATCTTAGGAAATGTGACTCACCCAAGGTCACCCAGTGGGTTTCCATGGCAGAGCAGGGACTTGAACCCTAGTCTCAGGAGTTGCAGTCCAGTGCTCAAACCACCACACCACTCAGACATTCCCCTACTTGTAACCATATAAGTCAGGTTTATTCAATACTTCTGCTTCCTATAAACATAGTCCTTTCACATAGCATGTACTAGAGCTTTCATTGTATGTGTTCCAAAATAAATCTGTCCAGTTTTATCAGCAATTACACTCTGTTCTCTCATTCTTTTTTCCCTTCCCTCTGACAACAACTCACGACTTTAAGCCAGTGAATGTGACCTTAAAAATGTTACCTGAACTTTGGCAACAGATTAAAGGTTTCGGCTTCTTAAGAGTCGCTCTGGAAAAAATTCCTAATGGGGCCGCCAAAGAACTCGGAAAGGAAGGGAAGCAGTGAAACAGTCAGTGATGTTGTACTTTCTGTTAAAGGTGTTTTTGAGAGTATTGAGACCTTGATGAGGTGAGGACTCTTTGTTATCAGCACCTGTTCTGAGATGCATTCAGCATCTTTCTAACACATGCATCCCTTTCAGTTAACACCCAGTCTAATTATACAGAGTTTTGCTAATGTTCAGGAGTGGTGGGATTAGTGATCTAAAGTTCTATGTTAATCCTCCTTTGCACTTCAGAGGAGACTTTCGTGGAGGGTGCTGTGCTCCTTGAGTGAGTGTATGTGCCTTCAAGTTCCTCTTGACTTATGGTAACTCTATGAAAAGGGTTTTCTCAGGCAAGGAATATCCAGAAATGTGTTTGCTAGTTCCTTCTTCTGAAATATAGCCTACAGCATCTGGTATTAATTGGTAATCTCCCATCTCAGTACTAAGCAGAACTGAACATGCTTAGCTTCCTAGATCAGTCCTGATATAGTGCCTTCGGGGTATTTAATCCACTAGCATGTTCTCCCTTTTAGCACAAGCTTCTTTGTTGACAAAAATCCTGTCTCATACATCGAGTTTTTATATTGTTTAGATTATGCTATCACTAGCAATGTATTGATTGCCTTTGCTGGTCTAGTTAACTAATGAAAAAACAATCAGAAATTGCTCCCTATAGTCCCACAGCCTTACATTTCAAGTACTAGATAGATGGTAACACAATTATTGCACTTGTGTTGTTTTTGTTTTTAATACTTATTGGATTTTTAAAAAAGTATGATGATAACATGAAAAAAAGAAAGAAAGAAAGAAAGAAAGAAAGAAAGAAAGAAAGAAAGAAAGAAAGAGGAATACATGGGATATGAGTATGAAATATGCATAAATGTTAAGCTGACTACATTTCCAAAAATACATTTTCTTGAAATTGCACCTGTAAAATAAACATTCATGACTGTCTAAAGCAGTGAGATCTTATGTCTATTGGACAATTCTGGTATATGTCTTTTAGACTAGAGTTAAGTAAGACGCTTTCTATAGTTAATCTGAAGATGCCTTTCTCAACAAGACATCATATGTTTTGGATTTCATTTCCTATGATCCCTCACCAATGTGTATGTTAGTGATGTGAATTGCAGTTAGTCCTGAAGAACACGGGGATGCCATGTGGTAAATAATAAAATGATATTTATGCTCCAGGTGGAAAAGACTGTAGTAATTGATCCATGCATGCCTTACTTGCCTCTGACTCAAAAGCCATGACTGTGTAAGTCATCTGCTGATGTTGCAAGCCTCTCTGTATAGAGCAGGGGTACTCAAGTGGTTCATGGTCTCTCAGACTGTTGGAGTGTAGAGTATAGCTTGAAAAAAAAATGTGAACAAATTCCTTTGCACACTGCACAATGTGAACATATCTTATTTGTAGTGCAAAAAAACATGAAACAACGAAGAACTTCTTTAACTAACATAAACTTACCAGTATTTCAGTGGGAAGTGTGGAGCTGCTTTTGGCTGATGATATAGTCAAGATAATTAGGATTGTTGTTGTTGTGTTCCTTCAAGTTATTTCACACTTAGGGCAACCCTAGGTTAGGGTGGTGGCCAGATAAATTACTTCAAAGGACCACATCAGGCCCGCGGGCCTTAGTGTGGGTATCTCTGGTGCAGAAAGTGTCTCTTTGGTCCAGCTAAAGCCAACTCTTATGGCTTGTCATCATTGGATTCCTGCTGATTATGGTGACACCTGACAACTACTGCTTTATGATGTGCCTCTATATGAAAAGGTTCCATTGATTCACTTAACCCTGTTATTGTATGGTGTCTTTTGAAGTTTCTCTGGTAGTCATCACCTTTTGTATTCTCTTCCTTTCCTGAACCACTGGCTTTGCATTCTTGGCTTGAACATTCAGCAGTACTTTTCTGTAACTTTGCCAACTCCAGAATGCCAACTTAGTCGGAGAAGACATGAGTTAATGGAAAGGTTTTGCTATTCCTGCAGTTTCCAGGTGAATGGTGCTATTGTTTCATTTCCCAAAGCCCAGGGCTGTTAACTGTTTTCAAGCCCAGGCAGGTTGGTCCTCTTCTTTTGTCCAGGTGCCAAATACAAAAGTAGCTACTTAGTCAGATGTGCAGCTGTATGTCAGCATGCTGTAGAAATGGTTTAGGTGATTTAAGAAATTGCTGTGAGGAATTCTACACATTGTTTCTGCATGTTTCTGGGAAGATAATTATTGGGATGATATTACATATCCTTAAGGACAAGCCTCCATCTGAAAGTTTTCTAGCCTAAACGTGATAGTGTTACATTATTAGGATATTAAAAAGTCAGTGGGGTTTTCCTCACAGATGTCTATTATATGTCCCACCCCATTTGTTGATACTGGTAGGTTTGGAGGCATTTTGTAATGTGTGCTTGAATAAACTTTCCATACAGTTCTGCAAGCAGGAAGTCAAGCAAAATCAACCCTGGTTGTTACTTGGATGGGAAGCCACCACAGAACATTGAGTGCTGCAGGCTATATTTCAGAGGAAATAACTGGAAAAAGCACCTCTGAATATTCCTTGCCTAAGAGAATCTTATAAAATTTATGGAATCACAATGAGTTCACATGTGACTGAAAGCACACACACAAATCAGAAGATATATTGTGCTTGTTATGCATATTTTGAGAGCAAAAAAAAGTTTGTGTGAATCTGAGATTCCAGCTTCAAGGTAAAGAATTCTGCAGCATTATAGAAACCTGTCGAAGGCTTTTATGGCCGGAATCACTGGGTTACTGTGAGGTTTCTGAGCTGTATGGCCATGTTCCAGAAAATTCTCTCCTGACATTTCGCCACATCCATGGCAGGCATCCTCATAACATCTAATTTTCCCACTGTACATATGTAACGGTGCTCCATGCAGTCATGCCGGCCACATGACCTTGGAGGTGCTACAGACAATGCCAGCCCTTCAGCTTAGAAATGGAGATGAGCACCAATCCCCAAAGTCGGACACAACTGGACTTAATATCAGGGGAAAACCTTTACCTCTTCTCTCTCTATCTATCTATCTATCTATCTATCTATCTATATATATATGGTGCTAAAATATTTGGGTTTTAAAACATTTTGTCACTGTTTCTATGAATTGAAATGGTGATGTGCGTGGACCATCACATTTCTTTTCCTTCCTTTTTTTTATCTTGGTGGTCTTCATTTTAATCCTGTATTTTTGCCATGCTACCAATACATAATCACAAAATTAAGCACAGAATGAATACAGTTACAGGAACTTTGGTGCTCCTGCCTGCTTCTTTGGATGGTCTGCTGAGGTAACAAGTCACTGAAAAGTTCAAGAATCGATGCACTAACTTTCTTACTTGAATTATAAGCTTGCAATGGCAATAACATTCCTAGCAACATCTAGACATTTGGAGGACCTGAGCAGATTACCTGGACTGTGAAAAATGGTTGGGAAGAATCTACATCTATATGTGGGGTTGTTTCCAAAAAGTACCAAATCACCTGAACAATTTTTTACAGGAATCGGGGAAAAAAGATGCTGTAAATGCCATTTTCCAAGCCCTGTGCCAAAGGTTTGTTGTTGTTTTTTTTAATCGTGTCAGAGCTGACTTGAGAACTTGTGCCAAAGTGGTTTGGTACATTTTGATAGTTTTGATCAGTACATAATATTCTATTCCTGGCCATTAATGTGCTGCCACCTATAACTCATTTTTCATTTTGGGGACATTTGGTACCTTTGGGGGGGGGACTCCACATATACATCAAGTATAACACAAAGCTTTCAAAATAGTCATCAGGACCTCATGAAAGCCTTGTCAAGAATCTACTGATGCTCATGTTCAATAAGTAAGGAATGCTGAAGTTAAATTATAAATTATAAACAGAAGGCTAGCACTGGTGAGTAACCATAGGTCAGAAAGGACTGGAAGCAAATAACAACAGTCATAGTTGATGTGTGTTTTTCTCCTTTAAATCCCCAGCTTTACTTGCCACAGTTCAGACTGCTGGAATGAGAGCTTTTTCTCAATCTACTTGCAGACCACCCCAGACCTATCAGATCTTCCTTGCTTGCCCCAGGAATCTTATGATCGGTGCCACTTAGAAAGAAAGCTTTCTAGTCTTGTCCCTTAGGGCAGTGGTGATCAAAGAGTTAACCCCGACCCTCCTGTGTGTGTTTGCCTGGCTATTGTGATGGAGGCATCCATGGCACAAAAGCCTTTCAGCAGCAGATTCCAGTCTCAGCTGGATGCAGCTGTTGGGCTTTGGGCTGCCTCTCCCGGGATGCAAAAGGTGGGAGTCCCAAGTCGAACATGGGGAAGACTGGGAAGGATTTCCTACTTTTTGGTGTGGGAAGCCCTGGCCTGTGCAGCTGTCTGCTCCATTCAGCGTAAATAATTTCCCCCTCCTTTAGGGTTGCTGTTGTCTCTCCTCCTTAGGTGCCTCCTCCTCCTCCTCCTCCTTACCTCTCATTAGCGCAGGGCACTCGGCCTGTCAGCTGGAGGCACTGGGGCTCTTTTCCTGATCCTTGATGGGATTTGTCAAGACCCTTTCCCTTTTCTTCCTGTTTATTGAACTTTGAAACAAAAGGAATGGCAGGAAGAAAGCAGCTTAACAGAGAGTTTGAACCGGGGATAGAGCAAGATGTTGAAGGCATTCTGATCCCCCTATTATCCCATAAAAGCTGAAAAGGGTGTGAGGGGGAGGCATGCACCTTTCACACACATTTGCGTTTTTTGAAGATTCAGCCTGTGCTTTCTGAAACATCCTATTGAACCTTCTGCTTGTGGAAATAGCCAGATGATGCTTTGATTTTGTGGGCTCAAAGAAAATGGTTGCTTTAGATTGTTACTGAGGGATGACAATAGTGCCCTACGTTTCTGCCCCCAGCATGGATTAATGCCAATAAACAGCACAGTTCTGGATGGATTTTGAATTACCCCTATAATTTAATGCTCTGTGTGAGCATCCTCTTGTATTACGTTCACTGCCGGTACCAGGGGGAAAAAAACCCTCTGGTCCTTCAATCAAGTTAACTAGCCAAGCACAGAGTTGTGAGGTCTCCTGCAGATTGTATCGAATGCTTAAAAACAAGGTTGTTTCCCTCTCCTTCAGCTCCAGCTTTTATCCAGATAAGAGGACTGAACAATTGTTTCATGTGCCACCAACCTTCACCTCAGGATCCTCACCTGGTTTACAGCAGTAATACAAAAGTGCTGTTATCACAGAAGACAATTTAGCTTCCCCCCTCAAGCCATGAGATTACAGAGGTGAATGCTTGCTGACCTCTCTTCTCTGTGATTAAAACCTCCCCCCTTTCTCCTCCTGATCCTCCTAAACATCTTACATTTCATTATAATCTGCATGGGGATGAGAAGGTGAGAAAGTGAGCATTGAACCAGGGTGCAGTGTAAGCACGGTTTTATTTTAATTTTAAAAATACTAAAGAAGTATTACATATTAAAAATACATTTAAAATATAATATTTTCTTAATTCCTTTTACTGACTCTAAACCACTGGCATCTTTGATCCCATTATTGCACTATTTGCATTTCATGACCATTTGTATTCTCTGCAGTATTCCTCATTTCTTCTGTTTACATGCATATAGCCTGAGAATAACTTTAAGTAACTTATGCGCCAGACTTTATGCTCTTGAAACCTTTGCTGTAAGAAAAATACCTATTGATCCTTAAGTTTTCAGTAGACCCTTTTAGTTTTGCCTTGCTAAACTACACACTTCCCTGTTGCCAATTGCCTGCTCAGGTCTTGCAAATTTAGGCCCACTGAATTGAATCAGTCCTCCTTGTTTTAATCAATCCACCTGTAATAATCTCCTTTCCCTACTGCCCTCCACTTTCTTGACATCATCTTGGCCTTAATGTCCTTTTTTAAAAAAAAATGTAATTAATATTCTGAAAAAATCAACATAGTATTTAAAGTGTTAAATTTGGAAGTCAAGATCATTTGAAAAAAAATTGATGGCAAAAAGCAACAAGATTCATGAAAACAACACAGGAAGCCCCTAGGAATCATGATTCACAGGGGGATACAAATTAAATATTTTATTCTAACTAGAAATCTATTTGGTTTAACTTACTTCATCCTGTGCGATTTTTCATCACAGTGCATGCCCTGGTTTTTTCTACATCTTCATCCTTGTAGAAGTTGTTTTGTGTTGTGCTATAGTTTCTACTGCAGAAGGTAATGCCATTCATAATCCGTGGATATTCACCTGTGTGCTGACCTGCCTTCAAGGTGTCTGTCAATTTATGGTGATCTGATGAATTTCATAGGATTTCCTTAGATAAGGAATATGTACAAGTATTTTTCTAGTTCCCTCCCCTGAAATACTACATCACCTGGTATTTGTTGGTGC
The DNA here is from genome assembly GCF_035594765.1 of Anolis carolinensis. NCBI lineage: Eukaryota > Metazoa > Chordata > Lepidosauria > Squamata > Anolidae > Anolis > Anolis carolinensis. Next base: position 301,925,533 of record NC_085841.1, read on the forward strand.
CATCCAAGTACTAATCAGAGCTGAACCTGTTTAGCTTCCAAATTTAGACAGGAATCAGTGCCTTTAAAGTGTTTAGGCCTCACCCAGCTGACATATACAAATTATATATATATATCTATCTCCTGTGCATGTTTAGTTAGCTGTAAAACCTCTTTAACTGGGCATACATGGGAATAAACTGCTCAAAGACCTGTGCAACACCCCAGGGAGTTGTTGATCTATGCAAGGAGGCCTTGAAGCATTTTCAGTTTACAGCCTTTAAATGTTTGTGTTTTATAGAGCGTTTTCCGTTTCAAGTAACATGGAAGGAAGGGATTATTTCACGGCAGGGCTGTTTCCCATCATCTTCTGGGTAAAGCAGTCCTCCTCAGTTGTGGTCTGGAATTCCATCATCACTTTGTTTGGATTTATTATCTTCCTTTCTTTGCACCATTAATACCTCGCCGTTATGGTGCCAGCTTTTCCAATCCCCACGCAGTATCATAGCCCTGTATGTAAACTTTTTTAAGCAACAGGCATGGGCTCTTGACACTGCCCTTTCAGTAAGCAAAGAGCAATGCATGTCTTTCTGTGATGCCTGTTTATATTCTGGATTTACCCCTGCATCTCATTGTATAAAACTTGCAGGTTGATAGTATATACAATCTCAACCATATCCCTTCATTCCACAAGACCTTGCCCCAGCTCTCTTGGTTTGGATATATATCTAGAAATATAAAAGCAAAAAAAAAAAAAAGGTGGTTGAAAACAATGAAAGAACTTGCAGTATGATCAGCAAAGTTTTTGGATTCTTTTAGTTGTTGTTTTTTTCGTGTCAGGAGTGACTTGAGAAACTGCAAGTCGCTTCTGGTGTGAGAGAATTGGCCGTCTGCAAGAACGTTGCTTAGGGGACGCCCGGATGTTTTGATGTTTTTACCATCCTTGTGGGCAGCTTCTCTCATGTCCCTGCAGGGAGCTGGAGCTGATAAAGGAAGCTCATCCACACTCTTCCCAGGTTGGATTTGAGCAGGCAACCTTCAGGTTAGCAACCCAATCTTCAAGTCATCAGTCCTGCCGGCACAAGGGTTCAACCCACTGTCACTGGCAGTTTGAATGAATGTTAGTCTGCTTTTCTGCTTTAAAAGTGCAGGTATTGGAACAAATAAACTTAAATTTAACAGAAGATTGGGAAACCTTGGGCACTATAGTTGAATCTACATAGATACCTGGGGAGCATAATTCTCTGATGTTCCCAAAATGTCCATATTTCTTTGCTATAACACCAGAGTTGAGGCAGTTTCCCAGTTACAAGGCATTATGAGTTTCAAGCTAAGATATTCTAGTATATTGCCTTTGGGCCTAACTAGTGTTGGATTGGACGTTACTGAAATATATTTGAAATATAAAAGCCCAATTTAAGGTGCAGGTGCTTACCTACAAAGCCCTGAACGGTTTGGGACCATCCTACCTCCGTGACCGCATCTCTGTCTACGAACCCACGTGTTCACTTCGGTCATCTGGAGAGGCCCTGCTTGTGATCCCGCCTGCGTCGCAAGCGCGGTTGGTGGGGACACGAGACAGGGCCTTCTCCGTGGTGGCCTCCCGACTCTGGAACACCCTCCCCAAGGATCTCAGACAGGCCCCTACATTGGCAGTCTTCAGAAAGAACTTGAAGACCTGGCTGTTCCAATGTGCCTTCCCAGATTAATAGGAAATCTCCAATACCAAGTCCCATAAGCACTTTATTAAAACTAAGATCGCATATCGCACTCTGCACTTGCCCTATAAGCCTTATATATCACCTGTCACATCAGCACTTTTAATCTTGTACCCATTACTCTGGCCCGGCCCAGTTCTATTGTGTTTTAGCGTATTGTTATTGCTTGTGGTTTATACTGTTTTAATTCTTTTAATTTGTCTTTGTTTTGTATTGTTATATTGTGTGTTGAGGCCTTGGCCTTTGTAAGCCGCATCGAGTCCTTCGGGAGATGCTAGCGGGGTACAAATAAAGTTTAATAATAATAATAATAATAATAATAATAATAATAATAATAATAATAAATTCAGCCCTAAAGCTGAAAGGGATTTTTCACTCTTACATGTGCCTTAAGTTGGTTATCACCTTACAGCAGCTCCATGAATTTCATAGGGTTTCCTTAGGTCAGTGGTTCTCAACCTGGGGTCCCCAGATGTTTTTGGCCTACAACTCCCTGAAATCCCAGTCAGTTTGCCAGCTGTTAGGATTTCTAGGAGGTGAAGGTCAAAACATCTGGGGACTCGCAGATTGGGAACCATTGCCTTAGGATTGCCAATTCCTTACTCTGAAATATAGCCCACAGCACTGGGTATTTGTTGGTGGTTTCTCAACCAAGTATTAACCAAACTTGATCCTGCTTAGCTTCACTATTTCTCTAGCATATACAATTATATGATATTTACGGTAAGTATTATATAATTAAATATTTGTCCTCACTGTGGAAGAACATGCAGGTCAAGAATAGGGCTCTACAGTCACTTGTGTACCCACCGTCAAGACACTACACTTGTAAGGCTATCATACTCGGACAATGAGGGATCGCCTAAGTAAGTACTGCTGTATATAATATTTACAAGTTGCCTGTCAACTTATGATGTCCCTATGAATTTAATAGGGATTTATTAGGCAAGAAATACCCAGAAGTGCTTTTGGCCAGTTCCTTCCTCTGAAATATAATAATAATAATAAAACTTTATTTATACCCCGGCACCATCTCCCTGTGGGGACTCGGGGCAGCTCACAATGTTACAAAAGTAACATCGCAAATACATTAATAATATACACAGTTTAAATATAGCTTATAGGACCTGATATCCATTGGTTATAACAATACATTTAATACTTAAAACTTCACAAATTCATAGATAAGCAACAATACTTTAAAATGCAATTTGATTGAGAGAAAATAATTTTCATTACTGGCAGTAACATGGAGCATAGATGAAGAAATATACCTGGTTGCAGTAGATTTTCAAACAAGAAAATGGCTTATGAGTAAAATTGTAATTATAAGCCTTCGACAAATGCACACAAATATAACTGCATAAACAATACAAGGTAAAATTGGTTAGCACAGTATTTTAGTTGAAAAAAATCAATGTATTTCTGATTGTGATAAACTATTATAATACATAATGCTATTATCTTTTGAATACTAAAATTGCTAGCCAGCTACTATAGAATATAGTGGATTATTTGAAATGTGTTAAGAGTGACAACTGCAGTACTTGTCACAGTTCATTGCACATCCCAAAGTCATACTTCAGTTAATACTTCACAATATCTTGTACCTTACAACTGATTTGATATTACTGGTTGTTTTTCAGAAGTACAGGTCTCTTTTAAACAGAAATGAAATTGAAACACACCTCTGGTTTTGTAGATAAACCTACAACCTGTTGTTGTCGACCGCACTTTAGGGGATCGGGCCCTTTAGGAGAGACCCGACCCGGTCCTGAGGGAACGGACCTTGGCGAAGCCAAAAGGAGAATATAAGCCGCAATGCAACCTGAAGCCTGAAATGAAGAAGGTCCGCCAAAGATGAAGGAAAATCCGCCAAGGAGTCTTTATTGAGCAATTCAGCTGAAAAGGACGCTAATAGCGATCATTAAATCTACTAGCGTAACATATGTTTCAAATAAAGCCATATTTATACAATGTTTCGGTCTGACAGCCCTTTGAATTTCCCGCCCTGCTCCCCCGCCCATCTGATCGCGGATAGGCTGGGAGGTTGAACGAGGCGGGCTTTCGTTTCCCGCCTTGCTCTGCTGGCCCAATGGGGAGCCGCTTTTTGTCCCCGCTCGGGCCAATCAGAGAGGAGGAGGCGGGAGCTATTGAAACAATGAGGTGACAGGACAGGAAATATCAGATTAATTCTGGCCCAGCCGATTTCTAAAGGAATTAATGGCACTCATCAAGGAGGGTGTCCGGGGTCCTGTCACGTTCACAGATTTTTAGATATGTCAGGGGGAAGTAGAGGAGGGTGGTGATGAGCCGTCATTGACGGGCTCCACAGGGGTGTCTTCCTGAGGCGTCCTGGCCTGGGATATGACAATGTTTGCCTTGGGGGCGAGTCACCTTTAGGAATTTGGTGACTCAAGCCCTATATTGTCCATGCGATCGGAATGAGATTGGATTAAACTGTGGCAGATTATCCTTTTGTTTTTGGGAAGGGAGGTCTGGGTCATAGGGCTAAGGTTCACGTTGGGGTCATAATATTTCCCATTTGATTTCATGATTTGACAATTATATGGGATAGAATGAAAAATAAAATAAAGTTGGAACATAAACCCTGCTGGGAAGAATACATATTTTCCGGGGATCCCAAAGAGTACAAATACATATAGGCAGATAGATAGATTTCAAGGAAATAAAGGAGAATCCATAAAGGTGGGTGACATTGCATAAAGGGGAATCATGAATGATATAAACAATAGAAAACATTTGATAAGAACGAAGTTTACAACCTCTGGGGAACCCAATATAGAAGTGGAGTTCTAGCAGCATGATTTCATAATTCATGAAGTTCATACAACAGTGAGTCATGAGAGTGTCCAAGTACATAGAATATGAAAATTCACAAATACATGAGGAAAAAGAGTTCATAAGGAATTCATAGAGATGGCATGGGGAAGGGGCACATGTGGGTTGTAGTCTTTGGAAGTATAAGATTTCATAAGTCCAGGGATAGGTCTGGGGAAGAGTGTTCTTCTCCTTCATAAAATTATGAAAGTATGAATGAAACGTGGAGGGCACCCGTCCGGGCACCCCCTGGCAGCTGTAGAGAGGGTAAGGGTTCTTGGAGAACTATGTTTCCCCAGCGAGAGAGCGATCCCCCCATCCCCAGTTCACAGAAAGGGGCTAGGGATCTCTTAAAACCATTCCGCGAGTCGCGGGGAGAGGAAAGTCCGGGATAAGGCTGGAGTTTGGCTTGAAAGGAGCAGTCGGTCCCGTTTTGACAGTCAGCTGTTGAGGTGCCGAAAACTGGACCGATTCCGGTTCCGCTGGTTGTCTTCGAGTCAGGAGCCTTAGAAAGGGTTAGGACTAAAAGAGGAGCGTTCTAGGGGTAATTTTGATAGAGATATGAGCCAATTTGTATCGTCCGCCATATTAATCTATGGCGGAGAAACCTCAGCCAGAGTTAAAGGGACGAGAGAGAGAGAGAAATTGCATGCAAAGGAAGGAGTCAGAGAAAGATACAAAATAACCAGATAGAGAGTGTTCTTGTTAAAAATAAATGCTACTTTTATTGGGGGGATTTGTTACATAGTTCAGGGAAGGGGAAAATGAAGAAAAAAAAGATCTTTTAATAATAGTCTGCTGCGGTCCCGCTCCGTTCCTTTGGGGAGTAACCTGCGGAACTCCCCGCTGCGTTTTTAAATTAATTTAAAGGCCGGGGTTTCGGTTATCACTGTTGTTTAAAATATTTAATTGTATACCTTCGCCCTGGCTACCAGTAATCTTGATTATGTCTCCATTATTATTTTTTATGTTACAAGATATGGCAGGATTAAGCAGTCTAGTCCCTCAAGAATACACACACACACACACACACTCAATTTCCCGAATGATCTTCCCATCCTCTGTTACAACAGTGATATGCATTAAGGCCATAGAAAAATAAATCTTGTGCTATTACAGTGCCATTTAAAGGAATGTGTCTGTGTCAAGAATTTGGTTCAGAAATTTTGAAGTCTAAAATGAAGCAACTAGTGCAATGTGGACTTACATTAAGTATTTCTCCTTTTTTGCTTTACCTTGCTGTCTTAGTAACCACTCTGTACTAAGAAAAACTGAGTTTTTGCAAAGTCCCTTACTTCAGTTTCTGTGTTCACCTTGGCTGAGGCTATTTATGAGTTGGTTTGCAGTATCTAGCCCTAAATATAGTGTGCATATCTGTTTCTGTTTGTGCAAGAGCCAGCACTCTTGGTGCAAAAAGTACTGCAGCTCTATGCAATACAGATAGCTTTAACCACCTTTCTCCATTCCCTATTTTTAGTGTAGCTGTTCCTCATAGGCCACACAGAAGACTTCTGTATTGCTAGGATACTACAGTGCCAGAAATATCTCTTTCCAAAGATGACATTGGGTAGGCGGCTGACATTCACTGCATTGTGTATTTGTGCCAGTGCCCATGCAAATATGTGAACACCAACTGTGGGTGTTACTCATCTTCAAATCATGTCCTCAGCTGTATCTTTTGACAGTTTGGGACACAGCGGGTAGATTGCATTCCAAGATAATTTCTCTGTATTACACTTTAAGGAACAGCCAACAATGTTTCTGTTAAACAATTGCTTGCATTTTTCAAGCAGTTTGGGATGTTGCTAGATTATCTGTAAAGCCAAGGCCTTGGATGGTCAGTTTTTGCCCTTTGCTATACCTTGTGAAAGAGAGCTGTTTGAGGTCAATAGCTCATTCTCTTTGTCTGCCTAAGGGCAAAAGAAGTGATTATAGTAGAAGCAGAAGTATTTATATGTGCTTTCAAGTTGCTTATGGCTTTGGTCACTTCATGAATTTTATAGGGTTTTCTTAGGCACAGAATACTCAGAGGTGGTTTTGCTGGCTTCTTCCTCTGAAATAAGGCCTACAGCACCTAGTATGTGTTGTACTCTCCCATCTAAGTACTAATCTGAATTGAATCTGTTTAGCTTCCAAGATCAGATAAGATTTTGGTATTTAGGCAGCTATAAACAGAGGAGTTGATTATAATAGAAGGAAACATGCACAAATGGGGATCCGCTTTCCACTGTGTTACCCTTTGAGATAATATATGCAACTCATGTGAACCCTAACCAACATGGACAATGGTGAGGGATCGTGGTGATTTGAGTTTAAAACCTCTAGAAGATGTCATTCTCGAAGGCTGCTCTGTAGAGAGTATGAAAGTAAGTGTTTAGATATAGGTTCTAGGTAAATATACAAAATCCCAGTGCAAAAATGAAAAAATACAAACTGATATTTTTCATTCCTCAAAAGTGAAGCTCAGGATTCTGTGGTTAGCTAGATGTTGTTGATCTGTAGCTCTCGCCATTCTTCATCATGGGCTGTGATGGCTAGACCTGATTGGAGTTATCGTTTTATAGAATTACTATTTATGCTGTTAATCTGGAAATGTTTTTATTTGTTTATGTTGTACATCACCCTGAGATCATGTGATAAAGGACATGATAGAAGTGTTTTAATGAATAAATAAATTTGGAAAACCATCTCAAGAGTATTGAATTGGAAATTGTGATACAGGCTGTCCCCGAATTACAAACATTTGACTTAGAAACAACTTATAGTTAAGAATGGGGATGAGACAAAAGGAACTGAGAAAAATCTGCCCCTAGGAAGGAAAATTGCTCCTGAAAGAGTTTACCTGGGGAAAAGGTGTCTCCATTGAATCTTTATCACCAATCCTTGTTTCCACAATAAGCTACATTTTTTTCAAAATCTAGTTATCACAGGGACAGAAAGCAAAGTGAAATCTTCAGAATAGGGATGCAGACAGCAAAACAAATGCCACAAGGGTGTTAACTCTTCCCTGTGCTATCAAAATTATATGGGCTGGAGTTACACATAAACAATGTATCTGTTCCAACTGACATACAATTTCAACTTAAGAGTAAACCTATATATAGAACTATCTTGTTTATAACTTGGGGACTGCCTGTACTTGTGTGCTGCCCAAAAAGTGATATAAACTATATACTTGGCAAACTTGCCTGTATGCCACAAGTGATGGCATATGGAGCCATCTGAGGAAAATGTCTGCCACTTAATACATGGAAGCAATGTGGATGTATAGTGGAGTGTGGGATAGTAAGCCCAGAAGAAGGCTGAGAACCAGACAGGAGCATTCTGATCAAGAACTGAACTCATCCTCTCTTCTTGACAAAATCCAAGCCTTAATTAGTATTTTTAAAACACATTTTCTAGATGCTGTGCCTGTGGTTCAAACTTCTCAGTTAACCTGAATATTTGTTTGTACATCCATATCTTTGTTCCATTGAAGGTTTCCTGGTAAATGTTCGTATTCTGATTTAATTGCTGTAGCTTATATGGACAAAACCAAGTTAAGGCCTTTGTCTGTGACAAAGAATAGAGTCTGGTCATAGCACTATTTATGAACAATGTGATACTAAACCATGGCATGATAAATTGGAACAAGTATTGTAGGCCATCTAGTCCCTAACTCCTTGTTCAGAGTAGGAGATTAAGAACTACTTATAGTTTGTATAGTAAACTGCCTGTCCAGACTTTATTAGAACACCACACTATGAATATTTTCAGTTTATATCCTGTGAAAATAACGTGGTCCACCAGATGTTATTGGACTGCAACTCCCAGAAATCTTTACGGCCGGCTATGCTGGCTCAGAATTCAGTAATATCTAGAGGGCCACACAAATTCTCATCCATTTGTGTCATTAATTGAATGGGCTCCCAGCACTGTTTAATACAATAGTTTTGGAACAGAAAAAAAATGCTCTAAAGTTGGTCCATGTGCACATGCATTATCCTTAGTGCCTGAGAGTCATAGATGAATTAAGTTTTTAAAAAGTTTCATCAGAAGATGCCCTATCCTTCTTGGTTGTATGCCACAAGAGTATCTAAAACAGATACAGTGAAAGGTTGTTACATTTAGGGCAGTAAAACAATTGCATACTGTGAACAGTCTTATCGGCATGCTTCTCTAATGGTAAGTTCGTAACAAAGAATTCCATTATTAGGAAACTACTGATCTTAATGCTTACTCCTGCCAGTGTTTGCTCAACACAAGCAAGAAGCTGCTGAAGAAAGCTGTTTAGGAAAGATAGATCACAGCCAGGAAAAACAAGCAGAGTCAATTATATTGTGAGCATTGATGGATTGCTCTCCTGTCCTCCCCTTTTACGGATTATTGACATCCTTGGACTGAAGGTACCTGTTAGAGAACCTCAGGATCTCTTGGTCTCGTCTCTTTGTTCCCCACTTCTTGATGTGGATCAAAAAAGCTTGAGATTTTATTGGGCTTTGTGGAAGTCCAAACTATAATATTAATAGATCTGTAACTATTCTGTGTTGAGATGGGGTTATAGCTGAGCATCCTCATGCCTACACATGGTGACCGCTAGTTTTCTTATGTGTGGTTCCTGCAAAGCTCACATTTTGTGCTGACACAGGTATTCTCAAAAGGATATAGGGTATCAAGGTGTTGGACTGGATGACCCTTGTGGTCTCTTCCAACTCTGAGTTTATGAGTCTTGACAAGAGGGGGTAAATCCAAACATTTCCCATCCAGTGCAAGCCTTGCATTCTACGCATTTGTCCCCTCCCACATTTAAATGTTTAACTACACATTCAATTATATTGTTTATGAAATGATTCCATTTGCTCCACAATGGCATTAGGAGCATGCACTGGCCTGAATCCAGTTGGTAGTCAGGCTGTATTAATTTAGAGTGTAGTTGCGCCCTGGAAGACCAAGGCTTCGAATCCCCTTCCGGTCACTGACTGACCTTGGGCAAGTCACTCTCTCTCAGTCTCAGAAGGAGACAAAAGTCCCTCTGAACCAATTCTGCCATCAAAGTACTGTGATAAATTTAAGTCTGAAATGAATGGAGCTGCAATCTCTTGTTTTATATCACCCTTAAATCCTTCCGATCCAGCCTGAAAACATGGATTTTTAAATAGGCTTTTGACCTTGAGTAGGCCGAAATGAACCCAAATAAGGTTGACACTCTGGCACTTTAGTTGTGAATTGATGGCAGCTAGTTTTATCTACAGATGTACTGTGTTTTTAAAATTGTGGTATTTTGATTTTATGTTATATGTGTTGAATGTGGTTGTTATAATTTTATATGAGCCCCCAATGGTGCAGTAGCTAAAACTGCTGAGCTGCCGAACTTTTGAGGAGTGGAGTGAGCTGCTGTTGTTAGCCCCAGCTTCTCCCAACCTAACAGATCAAAAACATGCAAATGTGAGTAGATCAATAGGTAACGCTCCAGTGGGAAGGTAACGGTGTTCCATGCAGTCATGCCGGCCACATGACCTTGGAGTTGTCTACGGACAATGCTGGCTCTTCGGCTTAGAAATGGAGATGAGCACCAACCCCCAGAGACGGACACGACTAGATGTAATGTCAGGAGTAAACCTTTACCTTTACATGTATCATTTTATATTATATGCTGCACCCTAGAGTGCCTTTGTAAGCTGCCCTGAGTCCCTTCGGGGAGATGGTGGCAGAACATAAATAAAGTTTATCATCATCATTATTATTATATAATTTTGTATTTCTCATAATTTGGGGGTTTGATTTCTCGATATCAGGCACACCACAACAAGAACGCCTCTCTCTTCAGAAGAGTGTTTCTTTTCAGTGTTTACTATCTGATGGTTAAGGGGTGCCACTGGTTTTTGTTGAAGTGGGGAGGCCCTTGGGCAGAATTTGTGCTCCAAAGGGGGCCACTCTGTGAGACTCGCTCAGGGCTTCTCTTCCTCTTCCTCTTCCTTGTGATGGAAATATATAGTAGCCGCAGGGCAGACTTTTTGGCTGCATCTTGGGCGCGCAGAGGCCTGCTCCCTAGCAGGCAGGCCTCCACTTGTCGAACCAGCCAGGTTTCATCTTTGCTGCATGGTGGCTCCCTCAGCATCCCTTGGGGGCCAGGATATTTTCTTGGTAGGCCTTAAAGGAACTCCTTTCCTATTCCTTCCAGGAACGAAGAAGAGAGAAGCAGCTGCAGGTAGGTGGAGGCCCCCAGCCTCTGCATAGCTGGCATTCCAGCGGAGGCCTTTTTCCCAATTCCCGGGTTAAACCTTCTTGCCCCCTCAGGTCTTTCCTCCTCAAGGGCAGCAGAGAGTGTGCTTGGCTCATGTTGTCCTCTGGTTGTCTTATGTGTGTGAGTTTTCCAGGCTATATGGCCAAGTTCCAGAAGCATTCTCTCCTGAAGTTTCTCCCACATCAGGCATCCTCAGAGGTTGTGAGTTCTGTTGGAAACTAGGCAAGTGGGGTTTATATAACTGTGGAAAGTCCAGGGTGGGAGAAAGAACTCTTGTCTGTTGGGGACAAGTGTGAATGCTGCAATTAATCACCTTGATTGGCATTAAAAAGACTTGCAGCTTCAAATCCTGGCTTATTCCTGCCTGGGGGAAATCCTTTGTTTGGAGGTGTTAGCTGGCCCTGATTGCTTCATGGCTGGAAATCCCCTGTTTTCCAAGTGTTGTTTTTTATTAACTGTCCTGATTTTAGAGTTTTTAAAAATACTGGTAGCCAGATTTTGTTCATTTTCATGGTTTCCTGCTTTCTGTTGAAACTTTTCGTGTGCTTGTGGATTTCAATCAGAGAAATCAGCCATAGCAGAGCTCTTGATGAACCAACCTGGGCACAGTATTTTATTTGAGAACACAGAAATGTTGGACCACTCTAACAACCACCATGTCAGACTACACAGAGAAGCCACTGAAATCCACAAACGTGTGGACAATTTCAACAGAAAGGAGGAAAACCATAAAAATGAACAAAATCTGCCTACCAGTATTTAAAAACTCTAAAATCTGGACAGTAAATAAAGAACATTCCGAAAACGGGAATTCCAGACAGGAAGCAACCAAGGCCAGCTAACACCTCCCAACAAAAGATTCCCCCAGGCAGGAATCAGCCAGGCTTTGAAGCTGCAAGGCCATTCAGTGCTAATCAAGGTGGCCTATTGCAACATTCACACTTTCCACAAGCGGACAAGAGTTTTTTCTCCCACCCTTGGCATTCCACAGATATATAAACCGCACTTGCCGAGTTTCCAACAGACTTCACAACCTCTCAGGATGCCTGCCATGGATGTGGGCGAAACGTCAGGAGAGAATGCTTCTGGGACATGGCCATGCAGCCCGGAAAGCTCATAGCTGCCTTGTTTCTGCCGTGTGGTGAGCCTTTCTCAGAAACTTCGGCGAGGACGTGCCTTCCAGCACGGACCCGGGCTCCCTTTCTGCTCAATTAGGAGCCCAAAAGGTGCAGCCCGCAATTAAAGCCTCTCGCCTAATGAATGACCGCTCCCCCCTCCCCCTTGGGCGCAAATGGTTCGCCCCTCCTTTGGCAAGGGACAGTTCGGAGAGTCCCAAAGTTGCGGAAAGTGGGGGGCGGGGGGAGGAGAGAGAGGAGGAGGGCGGCCTCTTCAAGGTAGCGGGGGGCGGAGCAGGCGGATTCCCTCCGCGTTGGCCGCCGGTGTTCGGGCTCCGCGCCTGCCCGCTCCCACCTTTTTTTGTGGCGCCCCTTTTGTTCTCCTCCTTCCGGAGTGGGGAGGCTCCGGGGGACAAGAGAGGAAAGGGGCCAAAAGGGAGAAGCCGCGAAGGCCAGCAGTCGGGAAAAGGCGGCCGGCGAGAGAGAGGCGGCAGCAGGTACGAGGGGAGGCCTGAGCAGAGCTGCGGGGCTTGTTCTCCTGTGGATCGGAACACCCGCCTCTCCTGGCTGCCTTGGATCTATCTCTTGAAGTCTGTCTGTTCCTCACTGTCAGTTCCTCAAGGCTTTGGAGGGAGCGGCACACCATAGTTTCGGGAGGAGAGATATGGAAGGAACTATGTTTGGGGTGGGGGGGTGGGGTGGGGGGGCATAGGAGGGAAACCCGTAATGTTCGGTGCTGTGCGTGATCCACATCCCTACCTCAAATTGGTTGTCGAAGGCGTTCATGGCCGGAATCACTGGGTTGCTGTGGGTTTTCCGGACTGTATGGCTATGTCCCAGAAGCATTATCTCCTGATGTTTCACCCACATCTATGGCAGACATTCTCAGAAGTTTGGAGCCTCCGGTCCTAGGGGATAAAAGACTTGTGACTTGAAGGTTGGGTTGCTGACCCGAAGGCTGCCAAGTTCGAATCCCACCCGGGGATGAGCTCCCTCTATCAGCTCCAGCTCCATACGGGGACATGAGAGAAGCCTTCCACAAGGATGGTAAAACATCAAAAACATCCGGGCGTCCCCTGGGCAAAGTCCTTGCAGACGGCCAATTCTCTCACTCCAGAAGCAACTCCGGTTGCTCCTGACATGAAAAAAAAAATTCTTAGAAGTTGTGAGGTCTGTTGGAAACTAGGCAAGTGGGGTTTATATATCTGTGGAAAGAGGTCCAGGGTGGGAGAAAGAACTCTGGTCTGTTGGAGGCAAGTGCGAATGTTGCAATTGGCCACCTTGCTTAGCATTGAATAGCCTTGCAGTTTCAAAGCCTGGCTTTTTACTGCCTGGGGGAATCCTTTGTTGGGAGCTGTTAGCTGGCCCTGATTGTTTCATGTCTGGAATTCCCGTTTTCAGAGTGCTGTTCTTTATTTACTGTCCTGTCTCCTTTCTGTTAAAATTGTCCACATGTTTGTGGATTTCAGTGGCTTCTCTGTGTAGTCTGACATGGTGATGGTTAAAGTGGTCCAACATTTTTGTGTTCTCCGATAGTATGCTGTGTCCAGGTTGGTTCATCAAATGCTCTGCTATGGCTGACTTCTCTGGTTGGATTAATCTGCAGTGGCTTTCATGTTCACATTTGCCTCAGCAGACAAGAGTTGTTTCTCCCACTCTGGACTTTCCACAGATATATAAACCCCACTTGCCTAGTTCCCGACACCTCATAACCTCTGAGGATGCCTGCCATAGATGTGGGCAAAGCATCATGAAAGAATGCTTCTGGAACTTGGCCGTACAGCCCTGGAAAACTCACAGCAATCTGGTTCTAGGATTGTCTATGTAATTACCTGCACAGCGAAACCACTTGTTTCAGTGCTGGTTTGAAACTGCATTAAATGGTCAGTGTGGATGTGCCCTGATCAGGCGGTGCCTCAAACTCGAGGTACCAGTGCCCCCAAAATATGCTTCCTTTTGCCCCGTTTTTGTGGGGAGCTTGTTGTCATCTCAGTTTGAAGCCCGCCTTGAACCACATGAATGGTTAGTGTAGACAGGGCTCCAGTCTGGCCAGGTGACGCTCAAAGCCAGAAGACTAGGGTGCCTCTCGACAATGTAGAATGAATACAGTTTGACACCACTTCCACTGCCATGGCTTAATGCTGGGAGTTGTAGTGTGGCAAGGCACCAGCGCTTTTTGGCCAGGAAGGCTACAGATCTTGTAAAGCAGTGGTTCCCAACCTTTGGGCCCCCAGGTGTTTTGGACTTCAACTCCCAGAAATCTCAGCCAGTTTACCAGCTATTTGGAGTTGAGGGCTCTGAAGTCCAAAAACCTGTAAGTGCAAATGTTGGGAACCACTGTTGTAAAAAAAAAAACTTCCAGCTTCCATGATTCCAGAGCATTGAGCTGTGGCAGTTCAAATGGTGTCCACCTGCATTAATTTTGATCCACGCTTAGGCCTTTCCTGTCTCTTCCCTTTGCCTAAGTAATTATGCAGTTGCTGTTCAAGCGAGACCTTCTTTCCAGGGCCTGTGACGAAAAGTATGTCCTTGTTTATTTTGTTGGCGCTGCTTCCTAGCCGCCTGAAGGACACCTTGCTCCAAAGCCCTGGGAAGGACCCACTGGTGACCCTTGGGAGCTCAGGTGATGCAGGGACCAGGCAGACACTACTTTGAAAGAAATACTGTGTCCTCAGCCAGAGGAATTTGCCGGCTCTGAATGGAGGAGACCCGAAAGAGTCCAGCTCCTTTGGCCCCGCCTCCACTCCCCAAACTTTCTCAATGCAAGTTACTCATTACAAGGTGCCTGTTAACTGCTTGGTTGCATGGGGCTTCTCCCCCTTTTGTTCTTGTAAGTTTCTTCTTTAAAGTGCCCTAAATCATAACCCACTATTGTCACCTGAGGATTTGCAAAGACTGTCCCAAAAAGAGATGGTAGTTTGGTGAGCAAAGCTTGGATGAGCATATTTTTTACAAAACTGTCGTCATGTTGTTGTAGGATTTCACGGCCGGAATCGCTGGGCTGCTGTGAATTTTCTAGGCTGTATGGCCATGTTTCAGAAGCCTTATCTCTTGTTTCACTCACATCTATGGCAGGCATCCTCAAAGGTTGTGAGATCTGTTAGAAACTAGGCAAGTGGGGTTTATGTATCTGTGGAATATCCAAGGTGGGAAAAAGAACTCTTGTCTGCCCGAGGCAAGTGTGAATGTTGCAGTTGGTCAACTTGATTGGCATTGAAAAGCCTTGCATCTTCCAAGGCCTGGCTGATTTCCTGCCTGGGGGAATCCTTTGTTGGGAGGTGTTAACTGATCCTGATTGTTTATTGCCTGCAATTCCTCTGTTTTCAGAGTGTTGTTCTTTATTTACTATCCTGATTTTAGAGTTTTTAAAATATCGGCAGCCAGATTTTATTCATTTTTATGGTTTCGTCCTTTCTGTTGAAATTGTTCACATGCTTGTGGATTTCAGTGGCTGCTCTGCGTTGTCTGACATGGTGGTTGTTAGAATGATCCAACATTTCTGTATTCTCAAATAATATACTGTGTCCAAGTTGGTTCATCAAGTGCTGTGCTATGAGTGACTTCTCTAGTTGAGTTAGTCTGCAGTGCCTTTACTATTCCTTGATTCTTGTTTTAACATTGCGTTTGGTAGTTGCTATGTAGACAAAAGATTCCCCCAGGCAGGAATGAGCCATGCCTTGAAGCTACAAGGCTTTTCAATGCTAATCACGGTGATTAATTGCAACATTCAAACTTCCCTCCAACAGACAAGAGTTCTTTCTCCCACCCTGGGCCTTCTTTGTGTAGTTTCTATTATACCTCAAAGCCTCTGAGGATGCCTGCTATAGATGTGGGCGAAACATCAGGAGAGAATGCTTCTGGAACGTGGCCATACAGCCCAGAAAACTCACAGCAACCCAGTGATTCCGGCCATGAAAGCCTTCAACAGCCAGTAGTCTGTTAGGAATTGTGGGAGTTGAAGTCCAAAACTCCTGGGGAACTGAAATTTGCCCATGCCTGTCTTTTGGTGACGTTCCCCATTAATTCATTGTCTCAGTCCCCAAAATATACGTTTTATGAGTTCTGAGCACAAGATGTTGGGTGCTCAGGTAGTTGGTCCATTCTAATAGGGCTGTAGCTCCTTTAATTGTTTTTCATGTTTTGGGGATGTGTGTGCATCTGTATTTGGGCATGACTGGGGAGACTACAGGAAAGGGTTGCAGTTGTCACAATGAATCAGTCACCTGCTGTTTGATGGGCTTCATTATTTGCTTGAAGGGCAGCTCTGCATGTCCCTTACAGAGGCATTGGTACAAAGTGGAAAGCAGTAGTTCCCTGGCCTACAAACTTTTTGCCCTGTTTTCTCTCCCTCTATCCACCTCAATGCATGCAGCCCCAAGGGTCTTCTTTCTGCCCTCCCCCACACACCAACAACATAAAAAACCTTTGCAAAATGGTCATATGATGTTCCTGTAGGTATAAGAGTTTGTAGTGTTTGGAGGGCTGGGAAAAGCTCACCGAACAAATCAAAACAAAAAGTATATGTCTGATCTCAGTTTTGTTTGTTTGACCTTTTAATGCCCCCCTCCAGGGCAGACTGCAACAGGTGGTTGTGTGTGTGTGTGTGTGTGTGTGTGTGTGTGTGTGTGTGAAAGTCTGGTTTCCAATCCTTCCAAAGGTGCTCTCAAAGTAAGGGATCAAGGAATTATTTGCATACCAATAGGCCGCAGGGCTCTGAATGTTAGTAATTCAGGCCTCTTCTGTCAAATTATTAAATGGGAGGCCGTTGCACAGTTCGTTAGGCAGAAATGTATATTGAGTGTATTGTCACCTGTGTAGCAGTACCAGCAAAGGAATGATGCAAACATTAACAAGGAAAACATAAATGGAATTTGAATAGCCACAATTTATTTACTTTATTTTCCCACCCTTCTCCCAGTGTAGGGACTCATAACAATATAATGAAAATGTTAAAAAGAATTCTATATAACAAGATGCCACATATAAGGGAAGCAGAAAAGAAGATTCACAATCTATATATATAAAAGGGTAATGAAATGTCGGCCTAGGACAAAACAACAAAACTACACATCCCAGAAACACTAAACTTGGCAGCACAACCCCTCATCCATGCCTCTACGTCCATACAACAAAAAGCTCCAGCTACTCCAGAAAACGGCCAGGCTTTGAGACTGCAAGGCTATTCACTGCTATTCCACCTGCCCAACAAAGGATTCCCATAAACCACAGCAACGCGTGGCCGGGCAAAGCTAGTGTATAATATAGCAGGGAGAAGAACTTAATTGAACAACTCGAGCAAGAAGAAAAACATTGGAAATCTGATTATGCAAAGGACTCAACTGGTTGTTTCTAATTTCCTGTGGTACAGTTTATGGAAATTAGTCTTCAATCCACAAAAATATACTAACTCCACTCCAAACTCACTCCAGTCCACAAGAACAACAAAGCTATTCACAGTGGCATGTGCTATGGAATATAGCCTTTAGACCTGCAGAGCAGTTACATGGATGGGTAAACATTAAAACATTAGGCCCTTCCCACCAGTTACTCTTCCCACCAGTAACTCTTTCCCTAAATGTTTACATGCTCATTTGCCTTTTACAACTAGGCATATAAATGCCCCACCATGGTAAAAGCACAGAAACGTGGGTCCTTAGCCTTCCTAATGTAAAATACATTATATGTGTTAAAGGTACTTTTATTTAGTTGAGTTTCTGCAAATGGCTCTGTTGTTCATGTGACGTACCCATTGGCAGGCTTCTGGATGCGATGTACTTCTGAGCAAGAACCTCTTTTGTAAAGGATCCCAACACACTGACGGGATGCTATAATGGTGTGATCGTTGGATTAAGATTCTGGGAGATTGAGGTTCAAGTCCCTGTTCAGCCAGGGAAACCCACTGGGTGATCACACTTTCTCAGCATCTACGAAGGTAAAGGCAACACTTTTTCAAATAAATCTTGCCAAGAAAACCCTAGGATAGAGCCACCATAAGTTAGAACCCACTAGAAGTCACATAGCAACACTTAACATTGGTAAATCTTGCTCATTCTTATCTGTTAGCATTGATCCGGCCGTGGGGAATTTTTCCTGGATCACAGCTGTGGGATTAGGATGGAAGGCCTTCACCGACATTCTATGGCAGTCTTGGGAGTCTGCTCTTCTGTGTACTGAAATGCTACGGATTTATAGCCCACCCACACTCAGTCACTTGTGATGAGAGATGTTTGCTGCATGAGCTGGACGTGTAGGAGGCACTTCTCATTTGCCTTGGAATCTGGAATGCACTGAGTGAACTAGCAAGAAACTAAAAATCCCACCTTGATCCTTTGAGATTATAATCAGAATCAAACTGAAGTTGTTCACACCAGTTGCATTCTTTTTGTGGGTTTAGCATATTTATCACTATTGGTATGTGGATATGTTTACACAATCAAATATCACTGGTAAGCTTGCTAGCAGGCAAAATCTCAGCACTTAATTTTCAAGGCAGAACCTCTTTGCAACCTCTCCTTTTCCTCACAGTCATGATAGCTATATACTTTTAACTACAGTGGGCTTTGGTATCCATTGGGGTTTAGTTCCACTTCATCCCTTCGATACCAAATTGGATGCTGAAGCCCCATCATATGTAATAGTGTAGGGGAATGGTGTCGCTTATTTAAAGGACAAAAATCGAGGTGTGATTCTTGGGGTTCTTTTTAATACTTTAAAGCCATAAATGGTTGAATCTGTGGATACAGATGACCAATTATATGTCTTTTACCATTCTATTTTGAATTACGACCTGTATCAAGGCCTGCATAAAGAATTTGCAGTCTTCTGTGAAATGATCGATGGAGTCCATATCCTGCGTATAGAAGGGCTAATTAAGGCAAACAATCTTGACCTGTCTTTTTAAATGACATCTTAATATGATGTTAGCAGATTTACATTCAGGGTCTATGCTTTATTACATTTACATGTTGAAGGGAAAGGCTTGTCCTAGGTGGTCTTATCTCAGATATTTGTCTATTATCTGTGGTCGTCCCAGCCACTGAAAAGCTTTCCAAAGAAGTCTGGACTGTCTGGGAACATGACTTTGATATGACCAGCATTTTCATGAGAGGCTCTTACTATTCTGTTGCCTGGATGGCACAGAATTTTGAAAAGCTAGTATTGTAGAGCTGTCTACTTAATTAGTTTGAAATGATGGCTGTGTTGGCTGGAGTATCTAGGAAAGAAGTAACTTTTCCAGGTGTTGGGATGATAAGGGTTATGTCAGCTATGCTGCTGGTCATGATTTAGCCTACAAATCCTATTTTATGGTTTCTGGTTCTGTACATGTAGAGGTGAAAACAGCCTTTAAATAATGCAGACGACAGTGAAACTTGATGGGCTAAGTGTATTGGTGCTTTTTTGGGAGATGCACACTCTTGTTTCCAGGTTCTCGTATTGATGAGAGTATTTTTGCAAATATAGATTTACAGGGCTTGTACTTGGTTCTGTAGAAGCCTTAGGAGGACTCAGTAATTCAGTTTGAGAATGCAACTTTTCCAGTTCCTTGTTGTCTTTAAACACTAGTACTTATGGGTTCTAGTCCCAGATCTTTTTGCAGAGTTTTGATTCTGCCCATATTGTCCCCCCCCCCTTTTAAGAAGAGAGGGGATAGGCTTCAAAAGCTCTTTGCCTTTCCCTATTTTGCATATGTGCAAAGAAAACAAGATGTGGAAACCACAAGAGACCATCTAGGAGGTGATTTCTTTAGGGACACATGATGCTAATAGGGAGGTGCAGATGTTGTTGCTTTTACACTCTAGTGGTACGGAAATGTGGAAAACTGGGGGGAAGTAGTCAAGAACCATGTTTTCCACCTGGTTTAACTGCTGACCCTTCAACCTAAATGGAGCCGCTGACTGGCTGGTAATTGCCTGATGGATCTCTGAGGAATGCAGCAAGCACACTGGAAGCCAGGAGGCTTAAAGATTAGCTTTATGAGCAGCGGGATGCTAAGCTGGAAAATTCATATGAGAAACTCATGCTTCCCTCTAATACTTACCAGTCTCCAGAGAAAGGAGTCAAAGGCAGACACTTGATTGGTGTGTTTGGTAAAATTGGTTTTTGGAAACGAGCTCCCAGGATCCCTCTGTTGTTAGATGGTTCCCATTATGCAATTCCTTTAGCGGGATGGACAACTGCATTTAAGGGGTAATACCCACCTGTCTCCAAAAGCCGCTCTGGTGTATTGGTGGCAGAGCCGGCCCTAGGTATATTTCAAGTGTAGGCGAACAGAATTTTGGAGCCCCCCCCCCAAACCAATCACTGAAAAATAAAGGAGTTGGATAAGCCAAAATGTTGGATAATAAGGAGGGATTAAGGAAAAGCCTATTAAACATCAAATTACATTAAGATTTTACAAATTAAGCATCAAAGCATCATGTTTTACAACAAATCAACAGAAAAAGCAGTCTCGACTGCGCCCCCGTATGTTTTGCGCCCGAAGCGACTGCTTAATTCGCCTCATTGTTGGACCGGCTCTGGTTGGTGGCAAGCCAGAAGAGATACCATATCACTTCTTAGTTCTTCTTAGAACCAATTTCTTTTGCCCTTTTTAGATCTTGGTGGAGTGGGGATGGCTAAAATAAACAATAAAACAATTTCTGGATGTTTTATTGTGTTTGCAGCAATTTGGGACAAGCATCCAATTCTGGGGGCAAAGGGGAAATTTGTAAGTGATTTGGAAGTGCCTTCAAGATCACCACAAAAATAGGGATGGGATCAACATAGAGATCATGGAACAGACCTTTCTAAACTTTACCTTAATTTTGCTCCACCCCAGACAGCTGCCTTACTTCTAGTCACAGTAGACATGCCTACATATATGAACTGGAGAAAATGTGACTGTTTATTTAATGTATTTTTAATCTTCTCTTGAATTTTTCTCAGAATGCTGGTAGATTTTTTTAAGCAGCAGCTGCTTTCAGGCTGATGATCTAAAAGATATAATTTAAAGGGAAAGGGGTATGGGTGGGAAGAGGAAGAAACAACTCTGGCACCAATTCCGACTGTAGGTTTTATAATGAGTAGCTGGGATGGAAACAATCTGAAATAGCCTGGTAAAATGAATGCCTCTGATGACACTTGAGGGAGAGCCAAAGTCAGCCAATCTCTCTCAGCAGGATAGATACATTAACCTTAGTCCCCTTTTCTTCTGCTACTTCAGCCTGGTTGACCTTACGCAACACCCCTATTGTCAGATCAGTGGAGATGAAGTTGCCAAGTCAGGGGTGGAGAACCCTTTTGTTGTGAAGCACTGCTAACCCACACAAAGAGTCAACCTCATTGTGATAAGGCCAGAGCTGAAAGTGTCTGAAATTAGTAGTATTTCAGGTTTGTATAGTGTGATCTTTGTCACCCTTTGTTTGAGTACTGCACCATCTGTCCCTCCATGTCACATTAGGTGGAGGACTGCATATGGCAGTGGCCAAACATTTCCAAGCCTAACCGAGGGCCTCACAAAATGACCAGATGCTGTGCATTTGAGATACTGGCTTAATCAGTAGATTGCCTCAACCATTTTTAGACAATACAGATTCCATTAATTAATTAGCAGAGACCTATTTTAACTGATGGGTAGTTTTTAATGTGTACATCTGGATGTTGAGGATACAGAATTTAGAATAGTTTTATTTGGAATTGTATCTTTGAAGGGCAGATTCTGAAACAACACCAAGATTATGCTTGGGAACTTTGAAATCTTTGCCGCTTAGATAGGTGGCTTCACTGTTTCCCACAAAAGACAATGTATTTCTTGGAATATTTATATGCAAGTGTTTTACACAGGCAGGGAATACCAAAACAGTTACAATATATGAAATAAATATATGAAAAATCACACAGGGGATATGAAAGCCAAATTAAAATGTCTTTCCTTTCTCCCTGTAGTATTTTCTTTACTTTCTATGTCTTGTTTTCAATTTTATTTAATGTTTCATTCATCTGAGAAAATGTAAATGTAATAATAAACATTTAAGCCCCCCAAATGTGGTTTTTATGCAGGAATGTATACTCGTATAAAGTACTTCTTATCACTGAAGGAAACTACTGGTTTTTGAACCCTTGAAGCGTAATTGTTCCCTTTAAGGACTGTGTCCTTGTTTGTAGCTCCAATGTGGCAGGAAGGAGGCGGACTCTTTTCAAATTTGGAACAGTGAAGCATGGCTTCTTGACCCAGTGCCAGTACTGCTCATGACATTAGGCATATGCCAGCGCATCAAATGCATGGGGAATTTTGCTGGGTGGGTTTCAGATGTCATGGCTCAGTAATACATCAACACTTGTTTGAAGCGTAACCAACTTGTGGCACAGCAAATCTTGCAAGGTCCAGTTCCTTGGGGGGAAACTTGGAGTGAAAGCTGCCTGGAGGAAGTTTTCCTCATGGAGAACTAGCTGTTTAAATGCCACAGCACTATCCTTTTCCCCATTGCTGATTTAAGCAGTGAAGCAAAGAGTTCTACAACCTCTGCTTTTTTAGCTTTGAGTTTCCTTCTGTTTGCCATCATTACAGTTCTAGGAGTCTCTTCAGTGTGTCCATGGGGCAATTTATTTGTCTTTTGGTGATGTAATGTGGGATTAGGGCCTCTATCAGCCAAGTAATAATAAATAATATAAATAAAACTTTATTTATATCCCACCACCATCTCCTCGGAGGGACTCAGGGTGGCTCACAAAGGCACTCAATAGTGCAACAACACATAGAATACAACAAAGTATATTAGCATATAAAACAATAACAATATAAGTCTACGTGGCAATTTTACATAAAACATCATATAAAACCCCTACTTATTTAAAAGATTTAATAAAATGCAGCAGAGGCTGCAGATAAAAGTAGGGTAAATTCAATGTCAGTCCCATAAAGTGCTTAAGTGAAATGAATCAGTAGATCCTCGAGATTAGCAATTAAAGTTCTAATCAAACTCATTGACCTGTTTAAAGAACCATGTTTTCAGGTTTGTCTGAAAAACTTGGAGAGTGGAGGCAAGCCCAATCTTTCTAGGCAGAGCATTCTAGGGCCACCACCAAGAAGGCCCTCTCTCTCATCTCTACCAACCGTGCTTGAGAAGGAGGTGGGACTGAGAGGAGGGCCTCCCCGGCAGATATTAAGGCTTGTGCCAGTTCATAGAAGGAGATTCAGTCTTGAAGATAGGTTAGACCCGAACCGTATAGGGCTTTGTAAGCAATAACCTGCACTTTGAATTGGGCCTGGAAACTTGTTGGCATCCAGTACAGCTGCTTTATTAGGGCCGTTCTAAGTCCCCTATAGCTAGCTCCAGTTAGTAATCTGGCTGCCGACCTTTGCACTAACTGCAGTTTCCGAGCCGTCTTTGAAGCAGCCCCACGTAGAGTAATCCATTCTAGATGTAACTAAGGTGTGGACCACCATGTCCAAGTCAGGCTTTTTGAGGTACAGTCACAGCTTCCTTGGAATGGGGTGGAAAAGAGTAGTAGGGTTGCGTGTCATCTGTGTAGAGATGACACCCAACTCCAAAACTCCGGATGACCTCACCCAATGGTTTCATGTAAATGTTGAAAAGCATGGGGAAAATAATAGAACCTTGTGGGACTCCACAGGTCAATGGCCAGGGGTCCAAGCAGGTATCCCCAGCATCACCATCTGGGTACAATCCTCCAGGAAGGAGTGGAGCCACTGTAGAGCAGTGCCCCCAAGACCCATTCCAGAGACTTAGAAACTGACTTAGAAGGATACCATGGTCAATGGTATTGAAAGTAGATGACTATAACCTGAAGTGCCTGCTGTGTCCTTCTACAGCAGTAGGTTGTGCACTGCAGTTGCATGCTTAAACCCAGAAAAGAGCCACCAGGATGTCTTATAGTCTAATGACATGAAAGAAAATGCCTGCAGAACAACAGGCATTTCCTTGTTCAGTGCCCTTGACTTTGGGCATCTCTTTATATCTTCCTTTCTGGAAAGCTCCAGACGTTAATCTGTATATGCTATATGGAGCATTTTTTCTGAACATTGAAAACAATCCTAACATTGAAAACAGTTCCTCAGTTCTTACTGCATTAAGATCTTGGTTGAAATTATAAACAATCACCCATTTTGGGACAAGCCTGGTATAAAACTCCAGCTATCCATGATCTATGTTGTTACTCTAGAACTGTTTTAACACTGTTATAGTCCAGAAGTTCCTGGCAGAATTATTATGTGTCATCTTCAAACAAACAGTGTATCAGGTAATCCAGGCCTGATGTTCCTGATTTTTGGGGTGGAAGTCCCTCTTCAGAAGGGAAGACACACTACCTAGTGATAACAGGTTGCCTCTGCCCAGAGTAGAAATATTGTGTAAAGTGAATTTGGAGGATGTGATTTTCCTCCTGACTCTTGAGAAGAAGCCATGGCTTTTCACGGAATTGACAATAAACAACAACAACAACATGTAAGTGCATAAGTACCATTTTTTTCTCCTGCAAGTATGAACACTCTTTGGTGTGCATTATTTTTAGCAATATATCTTTAAAATTGAGTATTTCTCTCCCATATGAGCATTTGCAATGTCATTTCTTTAGGGCAGGTAAAAATTGCATGGTTCAGCTATTTTTAAAGATATTTCATGTTCAGATGCTTAGCTGAGATTTCCTCAATAATTTGCTTGAAAACAGTTGTAAATAATCAACAACCATGACAAGGAAGTTGAGAGCTGAGAGAGGAGTCTAGCTGATTTTCTTTTCTACTCACTGGTTAGTGAGGTCAAAGGATGATTGCTGGGAATTTCATAAATATGATTGGCAGATTGCTGTTAGCAGTCTTTATACTGGCATGAAGTAAGGTATTCCATTACCTTGTTGGCTATTTGGAGAGTGAATGAGATCCTTAATATCCAGAAGGGCTTAAGCCTGAAATCAGGAAGTGGTGTGGGTGCTGTCATGAGTTTAGAATGTATTGAATGGGTCACTCCTTTGCTCCTTGGGCATTTTCAGGTCTGGTTAGCTGAGTCCAGTAAAGTGTTGCAGGTACATCTGGGGGAATCAAGGTGCCAGTAACCTCACTCCCTGTTCACTTTCTCTTGCAGGTTGTAGGATGCTGGTGCCAGTAAGATTAGGCCTGCCCACGTGACCTTTGCTACCATCATGCTGTGCCCATGGCGGGTGAAGCTGAAGATACTACTTGCCACAGTCACGCTGGTCTTCCTCATCTCATGGCTCTACCTCTTTATGGGTAATTTGGATCGTGAGTGAGAACAAGATTGATCCATTGCCTTGCAGGAGGTGCAGCAATTCTGTATGGAAAGGGAGTTGGCTTTTGATAATGTGGGCACCCCCGAGTAGTTCCCATGATTTATCACATTGGTTGAATTGTGATGAGCATTGCTGATAGGAGAGAAACTTCTGTGCTATAATCCCACAGTGGTAGATAGGCAAGAAAATCCCTAGGTTTCCAAACATTGACTTAAAAATCCAATTGTCCAACTGCAATATACCCATTAAATAAAAGTGATCTATAGAGGAATGATCCATTATTTAACACAGTGGTTCTCAACCTGGGGTCCCAAGATGTTTTTGGCCTACAACTCCCAGAAATCCCAGCCAATTTACCAGATGTTAGGATTTCTGGGAGTTGAAGACCAAAAACATCTGGGGACCCCAGGTTGAGAACCACTGATTTAACAGCTGATTCAGTGGGTCTGTTCTAATTGAGAGTAACCATTGAATTTAAGTCATTATTTACATTGGTTTGCTACTCAAGTATAATATGGTAGCAAAGTTATGAATGGCAATGTTAGAGGCAGAGCTGTTCTCCCTGCTATTTCTCCCTGGAGCTGTTCTCCATTCTCCCTGGCATTTCTAGTTCTTATGTGTGTCAATTAGTTACATAAAATATAAAATGCTGGATTCAGAGATTTATCTTATCTGCCATTTTGTCCATAAATGAACAAGAACATCCACAAGCAGGACACGGATACAACCCTACCATCCCGCTTGTATTTTCCATCAACCAGTCTTAATAAGAATAATACCTTTGGTACCTAGGGTAACAGTGATCATCACATGCAACCACTGATTGTCTTATCCTCCATGTATGTGTCTAATCACTTCTTAAAAGCCATGGACATCACTGCACTTTCTGGTAGAAAACTCTTTAATGTGCTCTGAAAAAAAGTACTTAACTTACTATTCATTTTAAATTTCCCTTTATTCAGTTTCATTAGAAAAAAAATCTTATCTACCGTCTTCACACTGTGCATAATTTTGTATTCCATGATCATATGTATGTCCCCTTTAATTTCCCCCATAAGCTAACAAACCCCAAATGTTCTAACCTTTATTTGTAGAAAACTTGCTCCAAGCCCTTGATCATTTTGGTTGCCCTTTGTACACCTTTTCTGGCATTATTGAGTATTCTGTTTCATATCTATCCTCTGGAGGAGCATCAAGCACTTTTGTTTTATAACATTCAAGAAACTGTTCAACACAAAGGCCTTCTGACTAAAGAGAAGGGTAATTGCCTAAAGAGAACGATAATCATTAAAGTAATGAAATGGGAATACATTAATTGCAAAGCAGTGAAAAAGGTTGGGAGAGTTTTTTCTTTGAGATGTTGAATTTTGCAACCTCTCTGTATAAGTATTGAACAAGAGTACAGTAAATATTCGTTTTTAGGTTTACCTACTTATTCTTTAAGCAAGAGACTCATTGATTATGAGTCTCTTGCTCTTTTATGTTTTGAATCCGCCTTGAGTCCCTCCGGAATATAAATCAAGTTTTATATTATTATTATTATTATTATTATTATTATTATTATTATTATTATTATTATTAGATTGCTTCAACCTCACCTTTCCCATGTTTATATTTTGATTATTCCTTCTATAGATGGATGTTCTCTTATGTTCCCTCCTTGCATTGGGGACCAATCGAGTCATTACTTTGACCGCGAGGCCTTGGTGTCCCAAGTGCGAAAAGTGGAAGAGGAAAACCAGCTTTTGAGGAGGCAATTGAGTCACTCGCAGGCCAAGGATGAGGTGATGGCTGAGACTGACAGTAACCAACAGGGGGCACAAGTGGTAGAGGACCAGGATGGAAGGAACTACACAGGCTGCGCCAAGCAGAGGATGGTTCAAAAGTGTGAGGTAACAGTGAACTCCAATTTATCCCTGGTGTACTAAATTGGGATTGGGGAGGCATGTGTGTGTGTGTGTTGTAGCCTCAAATCCCGAACCACCCAATTCCTAAAAACACTGGCCATGACTCAGTCAAGCTTGCTGCTGTACCAGCTGAATATGCCTGATCTCTTCTGATTTCAGAAGCTAGGCAGAGTCAGGTATGGTTAGTACATGGGTGGGAAGCCATCTCAGATTATCAGGGTAGAGCAAGGAAAGACTCTGCTTTGGAGATCTCTGCCAGTCAGAATTAACCATACTGATCTTAATGGATCAGTGATCTGACTCAGTAATAAGGCAGTGGGTTTCTGTGCTGCTTTCTGCTTTAGCTATTAGGAGTGTTGACTTGGCAATACAGAGTACGAAAGTGTGTTAGGATGTTTTGGTGCCCTTCCCTCCTCCAAGAAGATGTTTATATGCTCCCAGAGGTGGAGGCTTTCATAATCATGGGTGAATTATACTCGTGACTGAATATAATTGTCTTCCAAGGTAGAGGCTTGGCGGTGGACTTCTAAGTGTCTTTGAAGACCTATTTTGGATCCATATGGTCTTTCACAATGAGGACATAATTTTCCAAGTGGAAGGATCAGGGTTGGCTTGATGCGCCTTCCTCTTGACACCTTTCTCACTTTTGCCCTCCATATAAATGTAGCAAATAAATAAATAAATAAAATTAGTGCCTCTTCAAATTCCACAGCACTGTTGGTAACAGCTCGCCTCCAGTTAGAATGCTCAAGGGCCAGGACTTCCCAGTTCTTGTTGTTCATATCACATTTTTAAAAGTTAGATTTCAGCCCATCTTTAAAGCTCATTTGTTGTCCACTGA
Organism: Anolis carolinensis; assembly: GCF_035594765.1. Lineage (NCBI taxonomy): Eukaryota > Metazoa > Chordata > Lepidosauria > Squamata > Anolidae > Anolis > Anolis carolinensis. The sequence goes on from NC_085841.1 coordinate 301,953,398, forward strand.
CATTTCATTTTCCATTCTTGAGTTGAGAATAAAGTAACTGTTTTGGGAGACGGTTATTGGACATTCAGACAGCATGGCTAGCACAGCCAAGTTGATGGTGGGTAATCATCGTTTCAATGCTGGTGGTCCTTTCTTCTATACATACACACATATACACAGAAAGAGAAACTCTTACCTAGTTTGCTCCGGGGAAAAATCATTACATTGTGTAACACAATTTTTGTTCCTGGGTTATACATGCCATTTCTTAATTGATTCTATCATAAAATATGGGAAAAGTTTATTAAACTGCAAAAAAAAAAGTTTTTGCAAGACATTCTGCAGCACATTTTGCTACAGTTTTTTCAATGAATATATCTCAACCAATTCAACATAGTTTGTGACAGCCACAAAAATGAAATTTCTGGAGTATAACAACTACTTTCAAAGTAAGTACCACACAATTAAACAGAAATAACACTTAAACCAGGAACAGAAAAATTTTCAAATTTTGTTACGTAGTGTTACAGTGTTCCCTCATTACTTCACGGTTCGCTTTTCGCGGATTCACTGTTTAGTGGTTTTTCAATAAACTCTAAAATCTATATCTATATATCCATAATAAAAGTGAAAACCCATGTATGTGGCATGGGTGTCTGTTCACACAGACATCCTCCGGCGTCCACAAACAGGCTACAGTTCCCAGTGCTGAGGAGCCAGCAAGTCACTCTTTTCCACTGACATTGCGGTTACAGCGAGCACCATGAACATGTAGCCCAAACCCTTCCAATGTCCTTCCCAAACACTACGGCCCACTACCCAAGGAATGCTTTCATTTGGGAACCATTTCATCCTAGATTTTGCATTTTCCTCCACCACAGGCAGGCACCCCAGGGTTCTCCATGGCTGTGAAATTTGCATGACCCCACCTACTGCCCTTCCCTTTCAAATCTGTCTGCAGAACAAACACAGCACAACTACACTTCCTGGGGAGTTTGGGGGATTGACTCCACATGGTGGAAGTTGTAGTTCACCCTGCATCAAGTCAGAGCACGGTGACTCCTACTGGGGGATGTAGAGGAGTTGTAGTTCACCTACACCCAGAATGCTATGAACCCAAACAATGGTGGGTCTGAGCCAAACTTGCCATGCATACCCGATATGCCCAGATTTGAATACTGGTGGGTTTTGAGGGGAATTGGCTTGGAGATTTGGGAGTAGTAGGTACTGGGATTTATAGTCCACCTGCAATGAATGAGCACTCCAAACCCCTCTGATGATGGACCAGGACCAAACTTGGCACACAGAGCCCCCATAACCAAAAGAGCATATTGGACAAGTTTGGGGGGAAGGGAAGTTATAGTTCACCTGCATCCAGAGAATCAGAGACCCCCACAGACAATGGACCGGGACCAAACTTTGCACAGAGAAGCCTTATGACCAACTGAACATACTACAGGGGTTTGTGGGAATGGGCCTTGATTCTGGGAGTTGTAGTTCACCCGCATCCAAAGAGCACTGAACCCACCCAACGATGGATCTGGACCACACTTGGTACACAGACTCAAAATGGCTAACTTTGAATACTGGCAGGGTTTGGGGACGATTGACCCACAATTCACCCACTCCAAACAGAATAGATAACATTCAAAGACAAATCATGCATTTTTCAAATAACCCGGGAATCACCGGGTCCCCAAGCTAGTAATATTATAAATTGTAAAAAATTACAATTTATAGCCTAAGGAAGGGAGGAAGGAGAAGCCAAAGGGAGAGAAAAGGAGCCCAAGCGACAACGGGAGGAGAAGGAGGCAATTTATCAACACACGATTGGTTGATAAAGACTTAAAATAGTGTATAACTTCTAAAATAATGTATAAATATTAAAATAAATATAGCATCCCTACTTATTGCTTTTCACTTACTGCAGGTGGTTCTGGACATTGGTAGGCCGGATTATTCTGCGGGTATAATGGGGACTTGTAGGGGATGAGGCATCCTCTTGCACTGAACTGTATTTGGCTTTTGTATTTCTGGACAGCTCCTCCATGTTGCCATTGTGTGTGCTGGCTACAACGCAAGTCGGGATGTAGTTACCCTAGTGAAATCCATCCTTTTCCACAGGTAAACTGAATCTGGGAAGGTGGTGATGGGTGAAGGATTTTTTTTAAAGCATAGGATGAGGTGTTGGGTTTGTCCAGGACTTGGAAACCTGGCAGATGGAAATGTGGGTTCTAAGCTGCAGTTCTGGATGAAGGGGAGAAGCTATAGAACAGACTCAGACTGGTTCAGGGAAGGACAACTTGTTTTTTGTCCTCTGCCCTCCATTCTTTCCTTTCTAGCCACAGCCACTAGGATTCCATGTTACTGCAAAGAAGCAAGGAGTTATGTGATGTCTCAATTCCACCAATGACTACTAGTCAGGATGGTTACATCCCCTCTGGTGTTGGAAGCAGTGTGCCTTTATGTACCAGTTGTTGGGGAACGCATGATGGAGGTTATAGCTGCACTCATGTCCTGTTGGTGGGTTTCCTATAGGGAACTGATTAGTTTTTACACAATGTCCAGTTAAAGGATTATGTTTCAAAAGATACCAGCTGCAGCACAGGGGAGAGAATGTCTATTGAAATACTTGTCGAATTTGTGTTGTCAATTGTTTCATGAATGTTTCTTTGCTTGACAGGAAGAACCCTCTCCACTTCCATCTCATCACAGATTCGGTGGCGCGACAGATCCTGCAAACCCTCTTTCAGTCGTGGATGGTGCCTTCGGTTCATATCAGCTTCTATGATGCCGATGACTTGAAGGCAAGAAAGTTGCATCCAAGCTTGTATTTGCTCCTTTTCTTCCTTTTTTTGAAATTCCCATTCCAGATTCTGTATTTCTGGGAAGTGAGCAGCTCTTTAGGAGAGGCCTAGCATAGGAAATGTTGGTTTGGACATGAGAACAGAGCATGCAAAATTTGCTAGAAAAAGTAATATGCTACTTGGCTAGTTTTTTGCGAGTTTTTTTTTAACAAATACACCCTCATGCTATTAACATGGTATAATCAAAATGTTTATTTAAATTGTACTATAAAATCACTAAAACCAGTCTTCTTCTTCTTCATTCACTCGGTCGTTTCCGACTCTTTGTGACCTCATGGGCCAGTCCACGCCAGAGCTCCCTTTCAGGGAGTACCCTTATAATATTTGTAATATAGGCACTCTCCGAGTTATAAACATCTGACTTACAAAAAACTAATGGTTACAAACAGGGGTGAGAAGGCAGGAAGTGAGAGAAATCTTCCCCTAAGAAGGGAAATTCACTCCTGGAAGAGTTTTCACGGGAAAATGGCATCTCAGCTGAAGCTTTCTCACCAATTTTTGTTTCCCTTAAAAAATGTGCCTGTTCCGACTTACCTATTCAACTTAAGAACTTAAGAACCAACCTTCTGAACCTATTTTCTTTGTAACTTGGGGACTGCCTGTAAGATTACAGATAGATCTCAGTTAACAAAGTAGATGTGTTCCTGGATTTTATTTTGTAGCCAATGTTACAAAATAACTCTTCGAGCTAAATGGAAGACAAGAAAAACAGGTAGCTGGACTACGTTCCTTAAAAGGACTTTTCAAAAAAGAATTGCTAATAATAATAATAATAATAATAATAATAATAATAATAATAATAATAATAATTATTATTATTAGTAATTATCTGCAAAAGGCCACCCTACTGGGATCTGCACGCATAATCCGAAAATACATCACACAGTCCTAAATGCTTGGGAAGTGTTCGACTTGTGATTTTGTGATATGAAATCCAGCATGTCTCGCTTGTTTGCTGTGTGATACAATAAAATAATAATAATTTATTTCTTACCCGCCTCTCCTTGTGGCTTGAGGCAGGTCACAGCAGTCAAAACACACGAACATTGTAAAAAATTTATAAACACACATATTAAAACGTAGTTCTATAAAATACATATTGCATACTCAGTACAGACATTAAAACACACGACACAAGTTTGCATGGCCAGGAATATCATCTATTAAAATATGCTGGCAATGACCAGAATAGTGATGTTTATTTCCTACTGATATTCCTGGCTTTTTGAGATTTCTATGCCTGCCTCAGAAAAGTAATGATTACCATGAAATTGTAGCTGTATGCAGGCTACAGTAAATTGACTGGAAGCTAGAACATTTTTTATCAACATGATACGTTACTAAGCTTTGTCCTTCCCGCCGTTACTTGCTTTTTAAAGCATGACTGTTAACATTGTTATTGTTTTTGTTATGTGATTTCAAGTCATTTGCAACCATAACGCCATTGGGCTTTCTTGGGCTAAATATGTGTGACTTGTCCAAGGTCATCTAGCGGATTGAATGGGTAATCAAACTCTGGTTTCCAGAGCCTTAGTCCAGTGCTCAAACAACTACATTACACTAACTCACTTTTAAAACTACTTTTGTTTTTTAAAAAAATAGACTGCAGCGCATGAAAAATGACCAATATTACTACCAGTTTGTTACAAACAAAATGTTAGAAATAATGAGTAGATACTGTTATATTGAAAACAGGTGATGATAGTAACAGTTAATTTGACTTGACTATTTTGACTTGAGTAACAGTTAATATGTCATTTAAAAAACTTACTGTGTCAAAAACTAACATCATGCAGGATGCTTTTAATGTGTCACATCCAATCGTTTGGACTTATAGCATGTTGCCCCTGGGAATGATCCAACTGCTTATATTTGAACGTTTTCAGGTAGTTTGGAGATATGTCTTATGGCAAGACTCATGTGCACGACAACCTGTAAGCATCTCTGGCCCCTCACTTGTGAGAAATGGCTCTAGATGTCATCAGGCACATACTAGCTATGGCTACTTCAGTGGCATAGTTTCCATTTTTAGTGTGTTCTTTTTGTTTAAGCCATAGCAACAGGTGGCCACTGTGGTCTTGCCCACAGCATTGGCTTGCTGTTCTCCTAATCCTAAATCTCTCTCTCAATCTCTTGTTGCAGCCAGACATTTCCTGGATCCCAAACAAGCACTACTCGGGAATATATGGATTGATGAAGCTGACGCTCACCAAAGCGCTTCCCTCCAACCTTTCCAAGGTCATTGTACTGGACACGGACATCACTTTTGCCACTGACATTGCTGAACTGTGGGCTGTCTTTGGGAAGTTCTCAGGTATGTTCTAGATATTCAGACCTTAGGAGGAATGCTCAACAGTCTTTTGAACTGGTGCTTTTAGTAAGTTTGTTGGTCATTGATCCTGTATAAAGTTGTTGTTTTTTGAATTTTGCATAGATTTTCCCCCTGGTCTGTTATTTTTAGTTAACTTCTTTGCTGATATACATGCAATAGGAAGCAGGCTTTATCATAGTCTTTCCTCATGAATCTGTTGGTTTCTAGGACTCAAGATCATTGGGTTCCAGAGTGCTGTGCTGAGGATCTATCTTACCAGTGAGCAAAGCCTACTCCCTGCTGCATTTAGTCTCATTTTATGTTTCTCTTAATTCAGACAAACAGGTGATTGGGTTGGTGGAAAACCAAAGTGACTGGTACCTGGGAAACCTCTGGAAGAACCATAAACCATGGCCAGCATTGGGACGTGGCTTCAATACAGGTATTATATTGCTCTAGGGTAACCATAAGTGCTTGTGCATATAGGTGTGAGCACTTAAAGTTTGGATTAAGCAAGCCCCTGTCCCTACTGTGTGGTAACTCAGATACTGGTTTTGCAAATGAGGAAATTCAGTGTAATGAGGTGGGCGTTGGCTAGTCATTTCAGGCACATGAAAAATACAGAGAAAGGCATAACCTGAAGAATATTTGGACGTCACATTGCCCTCTTAAAATATCTCAAGGACTGTAATTGGAAAGAGGGCAAACACTTTGTTGTTATTGCCTCAGAGAGCCCATCTTATATTTAACAGTTTCAGTTCTGGTAAAGTAGATTTTTGTTGAATATTAAATGTTTTAATGGTACAAACAGTTTAAAAATTATATTAATTGCCGAAAATGATGGTGAGCTTTCTGGATATCTTCTGGGAGGGGATGGAGAGCCACCTCCTGAAGATACTTTAATTCTGGGCTTCTTGCATTGAATGGGATGGACTAGGTGGCCCACAGGTCACTTTTCAGCTCTGATTGCTGTCTTTACATCATAAACTGCTTGCAATATCATGCTAGCTTTACAGCAGTTTAACTGTCATTGTTTCTCCATGCTCCAAGAATCATAGGTGTTGAGTTTAGTAAAGTTACTGTATCTCTTCTGTTACAAATCCCTAGCCTCCCATCCAAGAACTAGACTTCACAAGACATGCACATCCAAAGAAAGAATGGCTGTCGGTGTCTTGAATGCAGACATACCATTCTTCAGCGTGAGCTCCCTTGCTGTGCTATTGTGAAAGAAGAGATCTGCTACTTGACATGCTTAGTGACTTAAAAAAGAGATTCCCTAAGACCCTTCATGTGCATTGTAAATACCATAATGAAGTGGGAGGGGTCAAATCCCCATTTCCTTACTTCGGGAGCACTCTTTTAATTTCTCTTTTTGGCTGTACATCTGCCTCTGGCATTTGGTACTTCTCCTGCTTGCCTGTGACTGATATGAGTTAATAGTCACAGTGTTTTGTTGACATATATGGATGAAATTATTGGTATGACTAAAGCTCAACTGTCTCTTTGGCCTAGACAGTGACTCCCAAACATGTGTCACTGCTATTCTTCTTGGCCGATTGGGAAAATGCCATGGCCCCACCTTGTAGTTGTCCCAGGGCTACTTGTCTTAATCCACAGAGAATTATAGTTCTCCATGTGAGGTAGGCACCCCCTGGAGGTGGGAATGAGCTCCTACTTGCCCCTGCAACAGAGTTTCATTGGCATACTGAGAACTACCTACAGCACTCCATTGCAAAACCTCTACTCTGCCAACATTCTTGCTCCAGGCACTCAGTAGCCTTTGGTTTGTGATAATTTACACCAACAATCCCAAAGCAACTTATTTCACCGACCTGTTTCTGCTTCAGAGTCTCACTCGGTCCCAAGAAAAGCCTGGAAGGAACCTCTCCCTGTTTTCCATGCTCAAGACAGCCACCCCACCCCACCCCCCAGTGAGATTCATAAGGCAGCTGGTAAATGCACAGAATCCCTGTTTAACAGCTATTAACAAGAAATGTTCTTTTGCTCAATTTTCCTAGATCCCCAATTCTACAGCTGTCTTCTTAATTCCTAATAGACACTAATTGTGGAGTGCATTGTTTAGTGCTGAGGCAGCAGGTGCTTTTGTTTGACCCCTTCCTCCCAACCAACCCACTGCTCTGGGAGTGTTAAGAGTCTTCTCTCCTCCCTAGGAGTTATCCTTCTGTTGCTGGAACGCTTGCGCCGAATTGGCTGGGAGCAGATGTGGCGGCTGACAGCAGAAAGGGAACTCATGAGCATGCTGTCCACCTCGCTGGCAGACCAGGCAAGTGTCTGAGTTTTGAGTACTTTGCCGTCATTTCCACTGAAGCTCATAATATGTCTTTTTCAAATCATCTTGTGCTGAGGATGAACGTTGCCATGTGATACAGACCAATTTGTTTGCTCCTGGCATGACCCCACACTTGCTTTTACCCTGGGGCTTTCTCCTCTTCCAGAGTGCAAACTGCAGTCTCTCTTCCAGGACATCTTTAATGCGGTGATCAAACAGAGTCCCGCACTGGTTTACCAACTCCCTTGCTTCTGGAATGTGCAGCTCTCCGATCATACACGTTCAGAGCAGTGCTACACAGAGGTGTCTGATCTGAAGGTAGGCACTGTCAGAAATATTAAAAATTAACTAGGTATTTTTAATTACAAAAATGTGAGTCAAGCACTGAAAGGGTTAAATGGATGCAATGACTCAGCAAAAGCTGTAGTTCATTATAAGCAGGTGTGCCTGTAGGCCTCAGTGTTATTCGGCCTCAGTGTGGGAAGGCCTGGTGTGAGAAGCTTCAATTTGAGAGAAGCCCCAGTTTGAAGGCCTCATGTGTGAAGTTCCAGTGTGAAGGCTGCTATATGCAAAGCTACTGTGTGAAGCTCCTGTGTAAGTTTGCTGTGAGAGCAGGCTCTGTGAGAGCTAATTTATTTATTTATTTACAGCATTTATATTCCGCCCTTCTCACCCCAAAGGGGACTCAGGGCGGATCACATTAAACATATAGGCAAACATTCAATGCCTTTTAACATAGAACAAAGACAAGACAAACATAGGCTCCGAGCGGGCCTCGAACTCGTGACCTCCTGGTCAGAGTGATTCATTGCAGCTGGTTGCAGCTGGCTTGCTCTCCAGCCTGCGCCACAGCCCGGGCCCTAAGTTGTTTATCTGTATGAGAAAGAAGCTCAGCGTGGAAGCAAAGAAGGAAGTATAAAGAACTTTATTTGTGTTATGGAAACTTTGTTTTTGTAAATAGTACAACCATATTATTTTACTACAAAGAAAAGCATTCAAAGGAAGAGATACTGTCTGTGTGTTTTTGTTCTTTTTATCACTTTTGGCTACTGGTGCTGGATCACACTAAGTTACTCTGCTGTACATTTATGGGGAGGGTCTTTTGTTAATAAGCCCACTCAGCCAACAGGCACTTAGCTTGCAACAATCACCAGGGTCACTCTAGCCAAGGCAGGCTGGGTGCTGAACAACAGCTACGCGAGGGTGGTCTCTCTGAACAGACCTTGATTTTCCTCAGGTAATTCACTGGAACTCTCCCAAGAAGTTGCGAGTGAAGAACAAGCACGTGGAGTTCTTCCGAAACCTCTACTTGACCTTCTTAGAGTATGATGGGAACCTTCTGCGCAGAGAGCTCTTCGGCTGTGCCAGTCTGCCCAGCTTGACCAGTGGACAGGTGAGAGTTTGCCTTCCTGCCTTCCATGTCTGAAGAGCCCTTGCAGGCTTCCAGTGCATTGAGCCCGATCTCTTCGTGTGCATGGGGGGTGGGTTGGGGTGGGGACATGGGTGCATGGCTTCCAAACCTTCCAGGCAGGCAGTAGGCAGTCTTATGCCACTGTGTTGCCATGGAGCCTTGACTTGTCCAGGCTCTTTTCTTTTGCATTAGAATGGGGTGACACGTGCCATACTGAATTTAATTCAAGATGTTCATTCAAGCAGAAGGTGGCCAAAGTGGACTCCATGATTAACCATTTTGCATAATGACCTTTATGCTTAAAAAAAATAACTATGCATGCAAAGAAAGGAAGTCCACAATGTCCTGTTTTATTAAGTAGTGCTTGAGAGAATTGAAATGTAAAGAACTATATAAATCTACATTCCAAAGGGTTGTGATAATGGATGATGTAACGTTTGGTAGGAACGGAGAAAGCTTTCAATAAGCACAGATAAGAAAAAAGGAATGTTTCTTTCATTCTCCTGCCTGAACCAGGTAAACTTAATATAGTGAGCGTGAAAAATGGTTTCACTGTTCTGGTCGTTTTAAAATAAAGCTGTCATTATGGCCCGGTTCATTTTGCCTTCTTTTTCTTCTGTGGGTGTGCATACTGTTTGCTCGTGGAAATGACATTCTGCATTTTAAAAGGCAATTTGTGTTCAGACAGAGAATCTAACAACCTCAGATTACTAAAACTGTCACCCTTTCTAAATTCTAGGAATTGAGCGTGATACAGTTCTTTGCACAGAACTTACCTAATTTATTATGCTTTCCTCCGACCCCTTTATTTCCCCATTGATGATGGCTTCCCATTCTTGTTCCCCACACTAGGCCAGGACATATTTCTGCCTGATACAGAACAGTTAATATGGTCCACTAGTTAGTCATCGCACTCTTAGTCATTGTGACCAAATACTGTCTATTGCAGAAAATCTCCTAAAGACATAATTTCCCCTCCTTGGCAGTAAAAATGCACAATACTAAATTTTTAGGTTGCTGTGAGTTTTCTGGGCTATATGGCCATGTTCCAAAGCATTCTCTCCTGACGTTTTGCCTACATCTATGGCAGGTATCCTCAAAGGTTGTTAGGTATGCATAACCTCTGAGGATGTCTGCCATAGATGTGGATGAAACATCAGGAGAGAATGCTTCTGGAACATGGCCATACAGCCTGGAAAACTCAGCAGCCCAGTGATTCTGGCCATGAAAACCTTCGACAATGCTAAATTTAGTTACTTGTGTTTTCCTACATTGTCATAAGATCTAAAATCAGCTACCTATGGTAGCCGTCTTGCTCTGTCTAATGGGAGGACTGCCCTTTCTTTTACCATACTTTGCTCTTATATGTCTATGGTACTCCCCAGCCCCACCAGTTTTTTCTTCAGAATCATAATTACAAACCAAAAGCCATGTTCCATAGTTCTCCCATCCTGAACAACACATACACATGATTTCAGTTACTGGCTTAGTTGTAATTGCTTGGTATTGTTTTTTTTTTTTTTTTTTTGGGTACAGTTCTTCACTAACTACCTTGTTTCTCCAGTTCCATATTGTAATGATGTGGCTCTATTTACTGAGCATCAATTAGTCTTAGCCTTACATCTTTCCTCCTCTTTAAAACTCTTTCTTCTGTGTAAATTTTAGCTCCAACAGGCTTTAGAGGAACTGGATGAAGATGATCCTTGTTACGATTTTCGGAGACAGAGCCTTATTCAGCACCGTGTGCATCTCTTCTTCCTCCAGTATGACTTTCCGGCCTCAACTGATGCAGCAGATGTTACTCTCATTGCTCAGCTGTCCATGGACAGGTACCAAATGCAGAAGAGCTGGGCAGGAGAGGGTTGTGTCTTCTGCCATGAACTCCAATCCTCAGGGGCAGTCAATATCAGTCCCAAATCAACTTGCATAGTACCAAGGACGACCCAGTTCATTTTGGCAGATGAGATGGAAAATCCCATAAGCACGCCTCTTTCTTTCCTGGCAGTAAAAATACAGTATTTATCTGTTTCCCTAACATGAGGCAATTTTCTCACTCTACCTGAGAGTAGGAGTAGCCCTAGTTCATGGGCTTGTGAGTCCTCTGGTAAATTGAATGAGAAAGATGTGTCATGCAGATTATAAGATTATGTACATTTTCCCCAAAATTTCTGGTTCTGAGATATATAGATAGATATAGAAGTCTTTAGCACTCAGAACTTTTAAGCAATATTTAGAAACATGATTAAAGTCTGCTGAAGACTAAAAACAGAAAACTGGTACTTTAAAAAAAAATAAAGTGCAACATTTTGACTTTTAAAAGTCAGGAGCACTAGTGCGAACAATGGCAAATACCAGGGTATAATTCTATCAGTGATATCTGTTAGCATCATATGTCTTGGGGTTCCATAGCACTTGGAGGGCTTTGTGTCATCTCTCCAGCCATCATCAGCTGTAGGGATGTTCCTGGGCATGAGCCAATTGCTCTTCCACCCCTTAATCTGAATTTCTGAGTTATGTGGCAACTATAGTAACACCTTGCTTATGTTATAGTCCTTGGTTATTAAAAAAATGGCTATGGGAGTACTGGAAAAGCTGTTGGAATGAAGTAAAAGAAGACTGCAGAATGGGTAGTGATAGGGCATCAGTGAAGCTGACATAGGGGACTTGGACACATTGGTAATATTGAATGTTAAAATACTAACATTTTTTCATCCCGGAGATGCCTTAGCCACATCGTTTTTGTTGATGATGCTGTTCTTTGCTGAGCGTACGTTATGCTCTTGTTCTGTTTCCTTGATCTGCAGGCTGCAGATGTTGGAAGCCATTTGCAAACACTGGACGGGCCCCATCAGCCTGGCATTGTATCTGTCGGATGCAGAGGCCCAGCAGTTCCTGCGTTATGCCCAGGCCTCGGAGGTGCTGAGTAACCGTAGGAATGTTGCCTACCACATTGTGTACAAGGAAGGGCAGTTTTACCCAGTGAACTTCTTGCGCAATGTAGCATTGAAGAATGCACAGACGTCCCATGTCTTTTTGACTGATATTGACTTCCTGCCTATGTATGGCCTTTATGATTACCTCAGGTATGTTTTTTATTTGAGGCCCTGTGAGTTCCCTGCTTGCGGGGTGGGGGGAGGCAAGATGGTAGCTTTGATCTTCATCTCCTAATGGCTTATTCTGATGGAAGCTGTGGCCACTAGAGGATGGAGTGGGGAATCTTCTCTTTCAACCTATGTGCTCTAAAAATTGCTCCAGAGAACTGGGGAATCTTCCAGAGCAAGTTTTCAATGTTACAGAGCATTGCAAGGAATAGAGAGTTGTACAAGTTCTGACACATTTGTTTTGGGGTCCTGTTTTTATGGTGGCATTAGACTTATCCTCCCAACTGTGGACTTGCTTATTGGATAATTTATTTTTCCCCTGCCCCCATCTCTGGGCCCTTCCAAATCTGTACATTTATTTAGAAGGTACTTCATAACATTCCAGTATTAACATCAGGTCAAAAAATGTGTCAGTTCCAAACAAAATTCACAGAGGAGGAGGAACAGTTGGGAGGTTTCAATGGACTGTAAACAAGAAACCAGCTTCTATTTCCCTCTGTGTCACAGGACCTCAGTTGTGCAGCTGGAGCTGCCCGAAAGGAAAGCCGCATTCATTGTGCCAGCATTTGAGACTCTGCATTACCGCCTGACCTTTCCCAAATCCAAAGCGGAGCTGGTCTCCATGTTGGACATGGGCTCCCTTTATACCTTCAGGTAAGTGAAGAACCATATAAACTCCATCAGCTAGAGAAACTGGTCTCTTCCAGTATTAGTCTCTTGGAGTGTAAAAAAGAGAGGGATAAAAAGGAATGTAGTGCCACGTTTAAGACTAACTGATTTTCATTTTAGCATGAGCATTCATAGATATATATCAATTTCTTCAGATGCAGAAAACATATCACTCTGTAGTGCATCTGAAGAAGCTGGTTTATATCCACAAAAACGCATGTTAAAATAAAAACCTGTCCTATGTGTGGCTCTTTTCCTTTTTTCCTCTCTCTCCCTTACTCCTTTTTACATTCAATATTTTAGTAACCCTTTCTTTAAGCCTGACCTCTTCCATTACCTGTCTCCTAGGTCTTGTTGTTCTCTGTTGCTTTTTGTCCTCTGTTGCTTTTTCCTTTGGCCCAGGCCCTTGTTTTGATCAGTCTCAAAACTTCTCTCACCCATCAGGACATGTCAGGAACCCCCAGTGGTGCAATGGGTTAAACGCTTGTGTGGGCAGGACTGGTGACTGACAGGTCAGCAGTTCAAATCTGGAGAGAGCAGGGTGAATTCCCTTTGTCAGCTCCATCTCCCCATGCAGGGACATGAGAGAAGCCTCCCACAAGGATGGTAAAACATCAAATATCTGGGCGTCTCCTAGGCAACGCCCTTGCAGATGGCCAATTCTCTCACACCAGAAGCGACTTGCAGATTCTCAAGTCGCTCCTGATACACATACACAAAAACATGTCAGACCTACTGTCATTAGTTTTCTGTATGAGAGGCCAAGATTCAATTGATTCTAAGGCCAATGAATCTGTGGGAGAAGGGAAGAACCTGAAGCCGTTCAAACCAGCATATTTGTAGGAAATAATGAGTCTACTGGGCTGACAACAGCAGCAAGAGTAGTAAAAAATTGGACGAGGAGTCTTGAGTTCAAATTACCACTTAGCCACAAAATGTACTGTGTTTACCTGTAATGGGTATATTTGTTCATAGAATATTGATGAAGGAAATGTGATGCAACAGTTGCCTTGGGACCAGGCCCGGCCCAACACGGGATGCTAACCACGCCCCCACGTTGAGCACCATGTTCCCGGGGGTGCTATCGAGCCCCGTGGGAGGCGGGGCCACACTTGCCCCCGCCTCCTGTGCCGTACAAGAGGCGGGGCCAGGGCGCGCAGCGTAGGAGGTGGGGCCACATCTGGCCCCGCCTCCCACGCCGTGCGCCCTGGCCCAAACAGGCTGCGGCAGGAGTCCTTCCAGGCTGCGGTGAAGGCCTTCGCCGCGGCCTAGAAGGACTCCCACAGCAGCCTGCCTGGGCCAGGGTGCGCGGTGCAGGAGGCAGGGCCAGGTCTGGCCACGCCTCCCACGTCACGCGGCCACGCCTCCCGCGGCGCTGGGTTGGAGCACAATTTTTTTTTTGCCGTACCCCTTCAAATTTCCTCAGGCCGGTCCTGCTTGGGACTAAGAGTTAAATACTCATAACAGAATAATTATTGATAGTAAATAAAGAACGAGTATAAAGTAATCATTCCACTTAATTAAATATGGTATTTTGTAATAGTCCTGTAATATTAGAGAAACCACAACATGAGTTGACCGGCATGAAATTTTTTAAACCAGTTTTCTGCACTATGATTATCTGAAGACAGAAATTTTCACAATTTGCCATGTCTTTGTCTGCAGGTACCATGTTTGGCCACAGGGCCATGCACCAACAGACTATGCCAAGTGGCGGACAGCTACTGTGCCATATCAAGTGGAATGGCAGCCACACTTTGAGCCTTACGTTGTAGTAAGGCGTGACTGTCCCCTGTATGACCAGAGATTTGTGGGCTTTGGCTGGAACAAGGTGTCACATATAATGGAGCTTGATGCCCAGGTAAGTGAGCTGCTAGGACTTTGTAGCTGTCTTGCTCTTTCTGTTCCAAGAGAGCCAGGGTTTAAGGGAACAGCCTCCTTTCTCCTTTCTATGCTGCAAGCAAGCAGAACCTATGAGCAGCTTCCTTCCTTGTTGCAGGAATATGAACTGCTGGTCCTACCCAATGCCTTCATGGTCCACATGCCTCATGCCCCCAGTTTCGACATCTCCAAATTCCGCCGGAGCTCTGCCTACAGAGACTGCCTGAAAACCCTGAGAGAAGAGTTCCATCAGGACATGTCACGCAAGTATGGGGCTGCTGCACTCAAGTACCTCACGGCTGAGAGAAATCTGTGAAAGGAAACCTGGACACCAAAGGACTGTCTGCATAAGAGTTTCAGAGGGACAAGGCTCTCCCAGGAGAGGTTCAAACCTGCACCAAAGTCTCCTTCCCAGTGGTTGTGTGATGCCACAAACTAGGAAAGGTTGTGTTAAGTTCAGGGGAAATAACTACTTTTTATGGTTATGCATATTCAATGGCAAACAAATCTAAATTCCACTCTTGTCTAACTTAGAATAAGTACCTTGATATGCACCTGCAGATTGTTTCAAAAATGAGGGAAAGAAATGTAGGACTCTTAATCCCTACCACTATGAAACATGCTCAAGAGCAGTGGTTCTCAACCTGTGGGTCCCCAGATGTTTTGGCCTTCAACTCCCAGAAATCCTCACAGCTGGTAAACTGGCTAGGATTTCTGGGAATTTGAAACCAAATCACCTGTGGACCCAGAGGTTTAGAACCACTGCTCTAGAAAAAGGGCTTATAATTCTGTGATAAACTCAAAGATCTAAACTTCCACTGTGTTGCTGTTCCATATCAGTCTAATTAGTACTTTTCATTCTAATTTTGTACCAAATTCTCTATTCGTGTTTTTGCACTTGCATATTTTGTAAGTTGAGATGATCAGTGGCAAACCTAGTCATTATAGATAAATATGATTTACAGCATCAAAGATGAGATACTCCTATATATCACTTGCTGGGAGCATCCATGAGAGGTGTTGCTTGATGATTTCTTGTAAGCATCCAGTTGCCACTATGTGAAGAGAATGCTGGGCTAGAGAGAGGTTTGGTTTGATCCAGCATGGCATATCTCATTTTATATCAACATTTTCCCTATTTCTTGTTATGATTTCTTTAAAACCAGATCTGAAGTTAGACAACTAGGGTTAAATTATTTATATTAATTCAGTGTATGCAAAGGTTCATTTATTGTTCTAGCAGAAAGTGTGGGCTCTGAATTCTGTCCATCTCAGTGGGTCTAGAAGTCCTTCATTTCAATTGGGTTCCCTATTTTCCATGGTTTTGTGTATCCGCACAAAATCCAGGAATGTATCCCTTGTGGATATGAGGGCTATACTGTATGCCTTTGATATGACGTATGTCCCAAGTGTTATTTCACAAGCATTTATTTTTATATGATAAAAAAGCAAAATTTTAAAAAAACCATGGGCACAAGTATGGACCCTATATCTTTTTCAAGTGTGGCTTATTATCAAGTGGCCTTGAAAAGTTTATGAGAAGTGGTTTTAATGACGGGCCTTCTGCTGTCCCTTTTCTGCATTCTGCCATTAAAAAGGCACATACACTATCTTCTTTACATTGAACTTAATGGCTATTGTGGCTAATAGCTCAGATGTAATCTTAATAGTACACATCATTGCCAAGGAATCTTTCCCCCTTTCTTGGGAGGAAATCAGAAGTTGCATCTGATCTTCTCTCCCAGGGAGCTGGAATATGGCCTTGCACTGCTGTTTTCTTCTAAATGGTTCCTCATATTCTCTTTGTTTTAACATCAGGGCCGAGTACTACACATTTGATCTGCACAATATCTTCCTACATGAGAATTGAAGGGAGCTGTTATTGTTGGTGTGTGCCTTCAAGCAATTTCTGACTTATGATGACCATGAGGTTAGCCCATCCTGGGGTTTTCTTGGCAGGATTTGTTCAGAGTGGTTTTGTCATTGTCTTCATCTGAGGCTGACTTGCCCATGGCTGAATCAGGATTAGAAGCATGGTCACCAGAGTCATAGTCCAGCACTCAAACCTCTGCACCACACTAGCTTTTATCAGTGAAAACTTTCTCTGGAAAGGGCTTTTCCTCCTATTGGAAAGTGAGAAGGTGGATTTCAGGAGGCATCACCATGCTATTAATGAGCGCTGCAGCTGAACGTCTGCGCTGGGAGCAGCATCAGCCCAGCCTTGGTTCATGGATATCAAACACTGGAACAGGGGGTGGGTGGGCGGGCATAATGTGCAAGCACTTTCTCGCTTGCTATTTATATAATTTAAAGTGATTTTCTGTAAGGTGTAAATGATTTGGGGGAGTTATAAATTTTCTAATGGTTTCTTATTCTCTCTTTAGACCTGGAGTATTTCCAGGGCCTCCTGCTGCTAGATTCTAGTTTCTCCTTTGATTTCCTGGTATTATGCAAGAGTCCCAAAGTGTGGGACTGGATTTTTTCTGTCCCAAGGTGAGCAGGCTCCTGCAAATATTGAAAGTGATTCAAATAGAGTATTGTAAAGAATGTGCATAGATACTGTCTGCCTTTTAAAAAAGAAATTAAAGGTTTTAAACATTGTTTTTCAAGTCTCTGATGTAGTTGTGTGGTTATTCTGTCAGAAGTGACTGTTTCAAATAGAGTACTGAGATAGGTATTGCTTTCCTCATTTTTACTGTTAAATAGGTGAGGCAAGGTGTTTGTGTCTTTATGTAGGCAGAACTCTATTAGACATCGTGCTCAGCATTCACTCTGGGAATTTTCTGCATTTCTCAGTTGACAGGTTACTACTGTCAAACTGTGGGCAAGGGGAGCTTGTCAAACTGAGAGGAAGAAGTAACCAGAGTAATAGTTGACAGACGTGAAACATATTAAAAGTATTGCTCATACCAGATGTATGAAATTATTCATATGAGTCTCAAATAGCTTGCTCCTTTAAGCCCTTACGGTCAGGCTAGATCTGCTTTTAGCAAACCTAGTCCAAATCAGGCCAATTGGTGCTCCCTTCAAGTGACAGAGGGATCAAGTGACAAGAGAGCCGAGCCCTTGAATCTTTAGCTTCAATGTTACTTTCTAAAAAGCCATTTCCCCCTAGAACTGAAAGCAAAGCAAAAACAACTGTTAAAAAGAGTAAGATTAGAAGCACAGGTTCATGGTTGATTCTGCTTCCTTTGCTCATCCTGTTCTTTCAAATTCTCCCTGGACTGCTTTTCTGTTGGATGGTGTATTTGTAAAACAACTTCAAGTGCTGAGCTCTAATGAGAAAAGTAGAAAATGTGTTTAGGAAAGACTTTCCCTAAGGAATTGAGAACAAGGAGAATATGGATGGGATACCAGGCGGAAAGGAGGCCTGGAGTTTAGCTGAAGATAGAGGCAAAACAAAAGGGAACAGAGGGAGTAGGAGTAAACGGAGTGAGAAAGGATTTGAAGGAAGAGGAAGAGGACCCACAAGTAAAAAACCATTTGGGGGATTGTATCCCCAAAAAGAATTATCAAATGTAATGGGGTGGGGGTGCTTTGGTTCTGATATACAGTACTTACAACTAGTCTAAAACCAGATTTGAATACAAGGCTTCAACTTAGAACTGTGCCTTTGCACATAAGGACTGCTTCATAATATATGACACAGCCTCAATTTTTTCATTCAATATGTCTTTTGTTAGGCAATAATACAACATAACACACAAGGAGTCTTGTATGAAAAATGTCACTACAAAGGCAAGATATTTTATTGTTTTATTTAGTAAAATGTTAAATAAATACAAATTGATCATTTATTGTGGAGTCCCCACCCCCTTTTTTCTTCCCACTTTAATAGACTAAATCTAGACACAATGTACCAAACCCACAAGGGACTGGAAGGCTACAGAAAGAAGGCAGCAAAGAGACTGAAAAATCACTATGAGCACCAGGCTATTTTTTTTTTAAAAAAAAACTTTAACAACAACAAAAAAATCCCGCGTAGCCAAAGACATGCATCCACATACCATTCACAGGATGTCTATCTGTGGAAGTCATGTTATACCCAATTCATTTAAAGAAGGCCTTTCAAATTATACAGAATTCAGGATGCAGAGACAGTGTAAATAACTGTAGTAGACTTTATCTAATACATCAGGAGAGGAAGAGTTGGGGGAGGGCGTAGGTCTGTGACTCAGTACATCAATACACGTTGCCCCAAAAACAAAGGTGGCGAGATTCTTATTTGGGCAATAGCCTTTAGGCATGCCCAGTTTACTCTGAGGAGTCCAATTTCACTATTACGAATGACACCTGCTGTTAAACACAGAATGAGTAGTTACTAAGTCATCCACAGAAGTTTCTTCTGCTGCTGCAAAATGGAATGGAGCTACAAAATAGGCGACAAATGAATATAACATTGAAAACACACTGGAGTTTGCACTTGACAGCATAAGTGAGGTATGCAGAGTATTCAGCATTTGATAGGTCATTTTATGATCAAACTGACTGTTTCCAAATGTAATAATATCTATGATGTCAATTTCTTAATCTTGGTTGATTCCTACTGACTTATTGTTCTTAATATAAATTCGCATTTATGATGTGTTATGTAAAGGGTCACACTCAACCAATTCTTGATTCTTTCAATCTAAAGAGTGGGACTAAAAACCAGCAGTAACTAGAAAACTGAGTTTGATCTTTGCTGAAAGACATTTCTTGGAACTAGGCTCCTTCAGTTGATGTGATATGTACGTATACAGCTGTAAACTGAGTGGACTCACCAATTGAATGGAATGGAATAATGATATGGTGCTTACTGTTGTATAAGGAAGGAAGAATCAACACTTTAGGATCTTCTAACTAAATTTCAAAGGAAGGCTAGGGATAGATGAAATGATAAATGTTGGTGTCAATAATAAGTCTTTTCCCCAAAACAGTCATTGAAGTAGGGGTGTGATAGTAATTAAAATACAACCATTTGTAAACGCTACCAAGATTGATGCTTAAAGCAGCAGCTAAAGTGCCATGTTTGCTGTATGTTAGTGCTAATTGAAGTGGTGACTCTGGAGTGCGGCCACAAGCCGTCAGCTGCTAGTCCCTGGGGAATTTATAGGAAAGAAAAACAATTTTAGCCAAGAGGCACAAACTGCCAGTCTCAGCCTGGGTTCTTAGTAACACAAATAATACTTCTGACACATGTATAACAGAACAGAAACTTAATAGACTTCCATTAATCTTTTACAAGTAGGAAAACAAGACCGAGAGTAGAGGACAGTTATGTTATGGTCAAGAATGGTGAATCTGTGATCCTACAGATGCTGATCTCTGATTCTCAGGTATCACCAGTGGTTGGGGAGATAGAGTTTCAGTCCCTAGAATATCTGTAAGGCCATAGCACATCCCTTCCAATTCTAAATCCTAGTGTTTAGCCTGCAACCTTACTTGCAGAGTCTGGGGATTTACCCACATAGTTTTTTTGTAGAAACCTTAGGAAAATAAAAGCTACATTTTGTGCATACCCGAATCCTGACTGAAGAGACCATATTTGTGGTCTAGTTTGCTGTGGAGGGTTAAGCAAGTAACTGGTGGAGAACATGATTTTCAAACCCAAGTGTTTGGATTATTCTAGGGCATATATTAAAACATAAACTTGAACAAAGTTGGATTGATCTAGGGCAGTGGGTCTCAATCTTTGGGGCCCCAGGTGTTTTGGCCTACAACTCCCAGAAATCCCAGCCAGTTTACCAGCTGTTACGATTTCTGGGAGTTGAAGGCCAAAACATCTGGGGACTCACAGGTTGAGAACTACTGATCTAGGGCAAAAATTAAAACAAACTTGAACAAAAAAGAAAGAATAAGGTAGTTATGGGAATCTCAAGGGTCACATGCGGGTCATAGTGTAGTGCCCATTAGCACCAACCCTATTTTATTTGCTCCCTCAAATGGTGAACAGCCACTTCTTGTTTAAAAAAGGGGCCCTTTACCTAATAGTCATTTAGGAGATTTGCAGAAAAATGGCCAGCCAAGTTGCATAAAAGTACTAGAAAAAAAGGTGACATACTTAAGTTTTGGAGGAGGGCAAAATGGCTGTCAAATACTCAAAAATTGCTCAGTTTTGTTGTAAGGCGGCAAAAAGAGCTGGTTTACATTTTCAAAGAAGCAGAATAAAAACAGAAAACGTAAATGTAGAACACACAGTGCTGGGCTAAAAGTGGGAAGGATGTTGCCATTTATCTGTAGGCACCACAAAGCTGGCATTTGTATACTTGCAACTTTCTAACACATAATTTGCAACTTTCTAATACATCATATATTGGCAATGCTTACAGGATATTTTATTGCCTCTAAATTGGACAAGAGGCCACCAGTAGGACAGAATATAGAAAAACAGAATGGCTTTCATTTGGCAAGAGGGTCAGACAAGGGTGCAATTTATCACGCTGTCTAAGAAAGTAGCACTCGACTCTTAAGGGAAGAGATGTAAAAATCGAGAAATGTGAGATGCAATGCAAGGAATAGCAATGATTTGGAACATTAAGGGAGAAAGTGCACATGCAGAGTTGCAGCTGAGTATTAAAAAAACAAAAACATAACCACAAAAAATTAATGTGATTTTAAGATGGGCGATGGAGATAAATATGTTAAAGATTTTCTATATCCTTGGCTCACTTCAAATTGTAGTCAATAATTTAGAAGACTACAACATGGAAGGGCAATTATGGGGGAACTG
Source organism: Anolis carolinensis (assembly GCF_035594765.1). NCBI lineage: Eukaryota > Metazoa > Chordata > Lepidosauria > Squamata > Anolidae > Anolis > Anolis carolinensis. The sequence goes on from NC_085841.1 coordinate 301,974,619, forward strand.
ATAAGATACTCAAAAACAAATATAACTAAAAACCAAAATCAGGCTCATTCATGTCATAGTATTTTCAGTTTCTATGTATATAGGAGAAAACCAGACACTGAAGAAAGGGGACAGGAAAAAAGTTCATTTGAAATGTGGTGCTGGAGCATTTTATGGATACCATTGATAGCCCAGAAGCCAATATATGAGTCCAAGAACAAAGTCTAAATTCTCGCTATACATCATGCTTTGGCATATGATAACATGACTCATTGGGGAGGGGGGGTGATCATACTTCGCAAAGCTGAAAGCAGGAGGATCAATTCAATCTAAGTAATCATGGTCCTGAGTTGGCAAGACCTGTGCAGGGCTGTTTATAACTGTGTCCCTTGAAGGCCATTCATTCATATATTTGCCATGAGTTGATGCTAACTTGCCAGCACATATTAAAGTCATGCTCACTACACTTTCACAACTGAGTGCTGAGAAAATCTAGTGGTCCACACAAGTTCACCCAAATGCATTTTTTTCAGTCTTTACATAGGAGAGAATTAAATTAAAGCTGCTTGTCACATGGTCAAATATGTGCAACCGGGTCCAAGATTCACATCCCCAGCAACCTGTTTATATGGGACTTCAGTCTCGTACAGTATGTCATAAAGAAGTCAATACAAAACATTAAGAGGAGGAAGAAAAAGACAACAACAAAGTGACAGAGTAAAGCAAATAGCCAACAAGATTCAGCCCTGAAGCACAAAGTATTGATCCTTCACAGCACTAAAGATATTTCTCTGGTAGGTTCCTCCACTGACAAATGAACCCAATAATTTTGCAAATACGTACTGTTCTGCACTTAGTGAGGCACTGATGATTCTAACTAAGAAAATCAACTGCAATGGCAATCCATTATTGAACAAGGCAGATTTTATCTTATTACTCTTACTCACAAATGCTCTGTAGCTCCTTTATATTTTGAGGACAACTCTCAAGGTGAAAAAATAGAAACGGGTGCCAACTACAGTGCATTATACACTTGGGCTTTCCTAGTCAACAAACAATGTATGTATCCACTTCTAGAGCATGAAAGGACTGTTTGCATTTATTCTGTCCTTTGCCCTGCATACTGAAATCAAATTCAGCAAAAATATTCCCTCTATATGAAACCAAGACAAATGGGAATTGACTCCACTGGTTGTCCCCCTCTTCCCTTTTCTCCTTACCTCTAGCCAAGAAGGATTCCTCAACAGAAGCACAAATTAATATAGAGGAGTTGCAAAAATTATTTAAAAAGTCATAAAATATTAAGTTGGGCATTGTACACCCATGCTTCCCTTCACTATTTCCCATTCACTCTGACATGCTGGATGTTTGCTGCGCTTTACAAGCAAAGTTTTATTACCGATGCTACTAGTCACAGGATGCCAAAGGTAAAGGAGAGAAATTGCCTCAGATGATAAGAAATTATTCCAAAGCAGGTTCAACACATGAGAAACAGCCTCAACAAACTGTATCCCTACCCTAGTACACCTCGTCCCTTTTTATTTTGAAGGGAGAGTGAAATTGATTTCACTCAAATATTACTTTTCTTAATATAAACTACCGGATAAACTCCAGATAAAGCTTTGCAGTAAAGTCACCTTAATAAGCTCTAAGAGGTCAAAAGGCCAATTTCCTGGATTCACGAACACTTCAGTCATCCTGAATGAAGGGACGGCTCACTGGAATGGTTAGCAATGAGAAATTCCATTAATCTACCTCCCTCCGTGAGCAGCACAAATGATTCAGCCTCCAGAGTACAAGTAGTTTCTTTCTGTAATTTAAGGATGGTAATTACTTCTGGTCCAAAGTGTGAGATCTTCTGTGTTTTACCCCCTTGCCCTCAAAGGGATTTTCATGTAGGCCTCCACATTTTATGACTCATCAAACCCAATGCTGGCCGTCTCACATGGCTTTGAACATTCCCTGCCAGGCAGCAGCATCTGTATGCTTCTTTCACATTTAGTGGGCTGCATCTGACTTGATAGGTCACAGTATGGACAGAACGGTTCTGAGCCCTTTTTCTCTGTGTACTGCTATGATGAGTAATAAAAACACAGGACTGTTCAGGCTACCTTCTGGTTCTACTTAACTAATCCTACCTGGTTCTTAAGACACACTGCTTCACTGCAGAATAACAACAATTTATGGTAAGACTTGGCTTCCAGAGCTGATAAACAATAGTCATTCTTACACTTTACTGAGAGCATGAAATAAAGATACCAGTTATATAGAACTTTAAAAATTGGAAACATAACTAAAAATCCCTGTCAAGACAAAAATGTTCAGAAGCAGCAAAACAACTGGCTTGATAATACAGATGTGGTATGAAGAAAACTCAAATGAGTATATAACTAAAGTGCTTCTAGATGCATAGTTCTTCAATATAGACCAATGAAAGCATGCAATTAGCATCCCGGGGGCGGGGGCGCTCAATGAAGAGATCTACTTCTGCATTGTTTGATGAGGCTGAAGTCAACTCTGCCATGGTTTACTACAGCTGTCACCAATTGGAGTAATTTGAAAATGTTGGCTGGCTTTATTCAAATACATAAACTGACTACTTCACTCACTCACGGGATGTCCACTGTCAGAATTTTACAGTGTGGAAACTACTATGACAATTTGCAGCAGAAGATAAGACAAGCTGTGCTACTCAGAAGCAAATCTCAACTCCTTCAGGCCCATTTGCTCATTACTTTTTGGCGTTGTATTGCTATAGAATAAAAGGAGTTAATAATGCTGATGTTTTTCTCACATGATAATAAAGAAGGAAATAAAAGCAGTGGCCCTGCCAGTTTAAAAAAGGTTTGTAGCTCTCATACAGGTTCACTATGACAATTTCCAGAAACCCATACCAAGAAATTTTCAAACAGGAGAACAGCAGAAGGGTTAAAACCATAAGCAAAATCTGTTAAAAAAGTCTAAGTAGACAGCATTTTCTCCAGTTCTGACACCTTTTTTAATAGAAATCACTTGTTTAGGAAACAAATAGCACTTTTGTAATTTTTACAATGTTTCTTACCTTGATCTTATTTTAAGTAACACTAGGAAGACCTCAATATCTTTTTTCTTTTTAATTTAAAAAAGTTGTTTTTCCCCCAGATACAAAGATTTTGCCCTTGCATAAAAAACAGTGCCCAAAACGATGACACACGGACTCACAAAGACTCACTGTATCTCACTGACACTATTACTTCTAATCTATACCATGCAAGGTCCCATCTACCTCTTTAATTGGACTGTCAGCCTGAAAAACAGTTTTTTTTTATTCCTTACATTTGTAACCAAAAGAGAAAAGTAAGAAATGAAACAGGCATTTTAACTATTTGGGCAATACATTTGGGACATGTGCTGTAACTGTTTGGGACATTGGTTTGCTTGACAAATGTATGAAGAAAAGAGAAAAGAACATTGGAATTTCCAGTCTTGACCCGCTTCTCAAAAATTCAGGCTGATTGTTATCAGTCCCCCTTCCCTCTCTATTCTCCTTAGGAAAAACTACCTGGGATCAGCCTGGGGACATAATCAACAATATACTTCTTTGTCAATTTGAAGACAGGAGAGGGGAGAAAACCCAGAATATAACCCCAAACTGCCAGTTTAGTAACAGCTTTCTATATCCTGCTGGATATGTAGTGAAAAGTCCCTCCCTCCTTTATTTTATTTTTTCCTTTTGTCAAACGAAAAATAGCAAATACTGTATATTAGATAGGCTTTATCCCCCACCCCACCCCTTCTGACACTAGGATGTGTTAATTTATATTTCTGGATTTTTGGTTTAGTTAAGTACAGAGAATTTAGAAACAGGAAAAGCCCACAGGCTCTTTGGACTTTGAATTTCCTCTAACTAATCAAACTGGTCTGCAGATAAGATTTGAAACCTGCTCCTCCTCCCTGCTCCCCACCCCCAAATAAAAATAAAACAAACCTATAGTGGCTGTGGAGGCTGCTGCAGGCACACACTGGTGTAAAATATAGAGAGAGTAAATATATTATTTAACTTGGCATGGTGCTGGCTAAGAACCTCCAGCTGGCACTATTCATGTAACATGGTCCAAACTTTGCATGTACACACAGAATAAGAAGGATCCATTGGCAACTCTGGTGCCGCCTGGCACAAGCATCTTCACGTTCATTCTGGAATCCAAGAGTTTTGCACTTCCCAGAAGAAATCCAGCTTTGCTGTTTAAGAGAGTTTCATTGGTTTGCTCTTCCTCCTTACTGCTGCTGCCGTTCCCCAGCTCCTTCTTCCTGTGCTCTGTTATTTAGTCTCACTGCCATTGTTACAGTTCACCATGCAGCTCTGGTTGGGGGAGGAGGCTGGGTTGGAGGCGGCAGCGGTATTTGCATTATTGGTCGTGTCCATGCCATTGGAAATGACTACTGAGCTGGCCTCCGAGTTCATGGGCTTTGAAAGACTGATGCCCTGGATGAGGCGGATTAACTGTTTTACCTTCTCCAGCGAACTGTGCATTTCTTTCTGTCTTGCAAGGATGGTGTTCTTCATCTCCATACATTTCTAAAGGAAATTGGAAGACAGCACTTCAGAAATATGATCAGTCAGAGGGAGCTATTAATTTGGAACACATTTCTGAATGGGATCTTCTGAGTCTCAGGAAAAGCATTACAAATTATTCCTCAGTTATGAGTTACTGAACTTCAACAAAGAGGTCTTAGAACAGTGATTCTTAACCTGGGGTCCTCAGATGTTTTTGGCCTTCAACTCCCAGAAATCCTAACAGCTGATTAACTGGCTGGGATTTCTGGGACTTGTAGGCCAAAAAAACATCTGGGAACCCCAGGTTGAGAACCACTGCCTTAGAACAATGGGTGAAGGTGGAAAGGACAAGATGTTTCTCGAAATTAAAAGGGGTGGCATTCAGGACATTTTCAACTAATGTAGAGGTTAAAATATTAAAGGTTATTGACTTACTCTAATACTGTATTTTACTTTTTCATTTGTGCGTTTTAAATTAAATTGATATACCATGAACTGTGACTTTTAGAAATTAGGACATCCTACTAATTGAAAAAGCAGATCTAAAGAAATATTTCAGGAATGCCTAACGTTTTTCTTGTGAATGCACAGTGGTGGTAAAGAAAGTCTCAGAAGTGATACTGTAGGAAGCAAATGGCCATATTTGAGACCTCATGAATACAACTCTCTGCAGAACAGTGTATAAACCAGGGGTTCTCAAACTTTTTAAGCAGAGGGCTGGTCCACAGTCCCTCAGAGTGTTAGGGGGCCGGACTATGGTTTGAAAAAAATACATATTTCTACGCACACTACACATGTCTTATTTGTAGTGCAAAAACAAACAAAACAAAACAAAAAACCCAAAAGAAGAATACAATATTTAAAAATATGAACAATTTTAACCAACATAAACCTATTAGGATTTCAATGGGAAGTGTGGGCCTGCTTTTGGCCAACGAGATAGTCGTTAATTAGGGTTGTTGTTGTTGTTGTTGTTGTGTGTCTTCAAGTCATTTCAGACTTAGGGTGAGCCTAAGTCTAAAACTGAGAGCGGGGGCCAGGTAAATGACCTTGGAGGGCCGCATCCGCCCCACGGGCCTTAGTTTGGGGACCCCTGATATAAACCAACTATTGCTTGCCAGAGCAGTACTTACTGTTATAGAGTTGCTGAGTTGTTTGACTTTCTGTTCTAGCTGTTCCCTTTCTTGTTTTAAATCTGAACTCCATTTCAGCAATTTCTGTTTTTCTTCTTCTTTTGCTACATAAGGGAGAAAATCAATTGTATCAGTTATTCCCTAAAGCTATAATTGCTCAGCTGTTTTTTCCAGAGCTTGAAAAAGTTATTTTTGGACTGTAACTCCCAGAAACCCCTAGCCAATATGGTCACTATTCTTTTCCATAATGGGACACCAGCACTAAAGACCAGAAATTATCACACTGAACCATACTTGAAAATGTAAAGCATGCATAAAGGCAGACACACGAGATTCTCTCATTCGTTTACAGGGACATCATATATTCAGCTCTGAATTTCTTTAAAAAAAAAAACCCAACAGCCTACTTCCTTTCTTAAAACAACATTTTCAAAGAAAAGAAAATCAAGCCAAGAACTGTTTACCTACCTGTTTTGTATGCAATGTATGAATGCACAATTGCTAAAGTCCCTGGCCATGGAATTGCTTCTTCTTTCTTTAGCATCTGAAAGAAAGGAATTGACACATTGGCTGACATATTCTACCTCCCAGGAGGACAGAGAGAGGTGCAGACAAAAGAACCAAGCATTTCCTGGCACCACAAAACCCCACACATTCCATTATGACCCCAGGTTTCATGGATGTGGCATCTTTGTTGCTTTTGCTGCAACAGATGGATATTGTCATCCCACTAAAAACATAAAAAGGAGATCCTTTCACAGCTATCATTAAAGCCATTCTTAAAACAGCCTCTTTGCAATTTTCTTCTTAGAACCTTCCCTCCAAACAATAAAAGAATCTCTGTTTATGCTTAGATTTACATTTGAGCTGATTCTAGTCTCAGGCTCGCACAAGTGGTCTGACACCTCATCCTCATGTAACGCAAGAGGGTGAGCTAATGTATAGGGAGAAATAACAGAAATAAAATGAATGTGCACCTGGATGCAAGATGAAAAAACCTGTGTGTGTCGCAAGAGAATGTGCTGCAGTTTTACAATATATATGTCAAGAATATGGTTAAAAGGTTGCATTTAATTAAATGAGAAGTCATGGAGTATGGGAGAGGAAGAGCTAACCAAAACTGCTAAAAGGCTTGAGAAGAGGAGAGAAAAAGAGAGCACAGAATCAGTTTTCCTCTTGTTGCTTCTGGAGCTGAGTGGCCAGACAAAATAAACAATTGCCTTAAAAATCTATTAAGAATCATCCAAAATTGGCAAGAGGAAGGAGGATTTGTTTGTTAATCACTAACTAGCATGTACCCATGACATTCACAACTAGCTTAAGTACCTCACTCAGAATGTGATGACAAAAAGGTTAGAAAACTGGGAATATATTTTCCAAGTAAACAATTACTGAAAAAATTCCTCAACAGCAGCATTACTCAGAAAAAGGACAACTAAACTACCCTCCTCACCACACTCCCTAAGCATGTAAACATTTCATTTATTGCTCTACACAAAAATTTCCACAATCATCTGAAAAAGCTCACATGATTTAACAGCATGAAATGTGCACACATCTGCACTATGCCTCCCACAAAGGAGGCTTCTTTAATCACAGTGTCAGCAATTTGAACATTATGGTGCATCTACAAACAGCTTCTGCTGATGAAATTTTAACAAGCTGAGCAGGAATGTTAAGACAACATATCTGATCTTAAACTTGCCAGCAGAGAGGATTGTGACTTTGTAATTCATAAGCAAACTGCTGAGGCAAGTAGCTCAATATATACACACAGTCTGATAGCACAGAGAAGTCTCCATGAAGAGAACTAGATGTCACTTTGTCAAATCAGCATTTTCTACAAATGTCTTTGCTTTTTAAGAATTGGGCTCAGGATGGTGCATCTGCCAGTGAGAACTGAGAGGTGAGCAAAGTGTGTGGGCTTAACCAGTTGTTGTTTTTTCTGCATCTCAAACACTTCTTGAACCCCACTTCCACTTTCCTCATGTTAGTATTCAGAGCAAGCTCTGAAGAAAAAATCTGGGGGCAGAGTTAAATATCCCTCTCCTGCCAGCTGACCTTCCTGTTAACTGTTCATGTAGAAGCATTACACCATGTAACACAATTTTTGTCATTTCCAAATTGGTTCTATCACAAAACATGGGAAAAGTTTATTAAACTGCAAAAACTTTCAGTGCATTTTGCTACAGTTTTTCAATGACTATCTCTTAGAGCAGTGGTTCTCAACCTGTGGGTCCCCAGATGTTTTGACCTTCAGCTCCCAGAAAGCCTAACAGCTGGTAAACTGGCTGGGATTTCTGGGAGTTGTAGACCAAAACACCTGGGGACCCAGAGGTTGAGAACCATTGCCCTAAAGTCTCAGCTAATTCAACATTGTTTGTAGCAGCCACAAAAACAGTTTCTGGAGTATAACAACTATTTTCAAAGTAAGTACCACACAATTAAACAGGAAATAACACTTTCAAACCAGGAACAGATTTTTCCCCCCCACATTTTCAGCATGGAGCTTCCATAATGTTGCTATGATGGAGGCCTTAATACTGAACTTTCTAATGAAAGTGTTAGATTTATTTTGAGAAATCATTATTGGAACTGATCCCAGGGAAAATATTTGAGTTGAAGAAGCCATGCCTAGTCTTTCTGACTTCTGTCCTTAACATTTCATATGTTGCAGAAGTGCATAAAGCTCTTTGAGATTAGGCTGACATTAACAACAACATCAGCGAGGCTGCATCAACATTAATCAACAAAAAAACCCATCTCTTCACAACTGAGATACAGGCAAATGCTGTCGGGCCCCTTCTAGGCTATGTGACCCAATCATTTTGTCCAGTGCAATGATTGATGTGAGAAGCATCTCCTTTGGTGTCAAACGATACCTGGTCTTGACATTTGGGACAGATCCACATGCCCTTGGGAATCGTTTTCAGAGGAGGGTCCAAACAGTCCAAGTGATACACGCGTGAGCATGTGTCACACATCAGCAACTGGCCACTTTTCCTGCAAACACTGCAGAAATCTTCATGGATATCACCCTATAACATTAAGGGGAAGGGATAAGAGAGGTGGGGAGTTAACATTTAATTTTTGCAACCACCACTCATGTTGAAAGTAATGTACATTTGGAAGGACTCTAAAAATAAATGCTTTCTCCAAGACACATGAAAGGAAAACTACTAATCAAGCCACAACTTCAATCAGTATATTCCTAAGATGAAAGCCATAATAAATATTTTGCACAGTTTCTTGAAAATGTACCTTTGCTAACTAGAGCAATTTCAAATGGTTAAGCCCACATCACTAAGAATCTAGTTCTTTTTAAAGAAAACAAATTTAGGCCAAAAGAGAAAGTTCCAGTGATCCAGTCTTTTAAAATATGACACAAGACTAGAGCCCCTCAGTTATGTCCCCCATCATAGCCCGAAGTTGCCACTTTGGCTTTACTGAGAATAGATGCAGAAGGTGCAAAATCATGGACACATTTTTTAAAAAAAGACAGTGAAAGAATATGCACTTCAAAGTGCCAGACAGGGTTTAGAGTTAACATATAAAGAGTGTCATATAAAGAAAGAAGAATTATGTAGCTTTGATGATGTTTTTCATTGTTTGCCACTGTGTTCACTTTCAATAACTAAATTGGATATAGCCGTGAGCCTTACTTTTGCAGTTCCTAAAGGCTCCCGAACAACAAAAAGCCCTGGATCCCTCCATTTCTTACTTTTACTTTTGGGTAGCCTTCAGGTGATTTTCAGATACGCATCAAATGTATCTAAGCTACCACAAATATGTGAGTTTATAACCTTTCACCCATCACATCAAATCAAATTTTTTCAAAAATATGTCAGAAAACAAGTTGTAATGGAACTCAGAAGTGGTGTGATTTCACTTCTGATGTACCTCCAACACTCTGATTCAGCCTGCAGGATAAAAAACCTTCCTCTGACTGCTTATTCATTTGTCCATCTTCATTGGCTAAACGAACACATTCTCCCCAGGGAAGCCAGAATGGTCTCCTCCCTTTCAGCAGCAGGCGAAAACCTTTTTATTCAGGCAGACTTTTAAAGAGGGAGGTTTTTAAGAGCAAATCAGGGGATGCCATGGTTTTTAGCTTTAAATATGTTTTTATGGATTTCAACTGTGAAGTTTTTAATATCACTGGTGTTTAATTCTGCTTTAATATTTGTATATTTGTAGATTTTAAATTGTATTGAAATGCTTTTAATGTAAGCTTCTTTGAGTTGCCTTGTGGAGAGAAAAAGCTGGGTATAATAAACATAAGAACAATAATAATAATGTCAGGCAGGAAACCCCCTCAAATCTCATGAAACGAAGGCTTCTCACGGGCTCCCTGTGGTCCCACAGCATCCCACATCCCACATACTCCCGAAAGCCCCTGCAAATCTTGCATGGCAAGCTATGAAGACTGGCCAACGGCTCTGAGATGGGTGGCTTCCTGAAGCTGCTGGGCCTGAAGGAAGATGAAGAAGAGTCTGTTTATTCTGCTATTGGTGAAAAGTAGAAGGGGGTTTGGGAAGGGAGTTGCATCCCTCAGTTAGGAGCTCCTGCTTCACCTCCTTAGTAGTTGGGATGTGTAGGTTCTTCAGGCAACAATTTATGGCACTGTCTTCCTTCTCTGATTGAACCATCCCATCCCTAAAATCCTAAAGCTAATAATGAGTATTTCTAATAAATAGCATTAGGAAATGCATACCGGGATACGCCGGGTATATACACTAGTACTATGGCATCTCTATTACACATGTGCTGGTGAGGGATAAATGTACATCTTTCTACTGACAAACGAATTGTGCTCTCTACCTTTTAAAAGGGTAATTTCCCTGCAGAGAAAAGCTGCCAGGATTCTTTGCAACAAATTAGTAAGACCAGCATATTGATTATTCAATTAAAGATTATTTACAAAGGTATAGCAATTATATTGGACCCTTTTCACTTGTGAACATATACATACCTCCATCTGGCTTCTATCTCTTACAATCTTTGTCTCTGAGAACACAATTTAACTAGACAGAGGCATTCTGGATCCCAAGAGGAGTTGCTTTACTGCTACTATTGGAATTAAATGTTACTGTCTTTTGTCACTGTCCCTACATAGTCAAAAAAGGGGATCTGCTTGCATTAAGATTTCTCCAGACCAAACAAATAACATAAACGATTGATGCAAAATATAGCCCTGTGATCCAACATAATCACTTTCGTATGATTTTTAAAACATCTTTTGCCTGATTAAGAAGCCACTGGAGCTTTGAAAGCATGCACAAAATGTTTTGTGCATTTTGTTTGGCCAAAAAAGGTATCACTCTTTTGTAGACTTTGTTTTATTCAGGTTTCTGATGCATCAGTCATGCAATATTCTGGAAATAAAACACTGCGGTTTGGAAATTAATGTTGATGCATCATTCTGATACTTAAAATAACTTTAATCTTGGGATTGTAGTACAGGATATATAGAAAGTTGAGTGGGCAGGCTTCTGCTAAAAAAGCTGAACTTCATCTTCCTCTCTACCCATCTGTTTGCTCTGAGATCTCCTTCAAAAGATCCCCCAGCCTTCTGAAGCAGGCTTGCAAGATACTGTTATGTGGGGAGGACCAGCAAGAGAACTGAGAATCTATTCTGCCAGTGATATCAATTCCTCTGACAAGAAAAGCATTACTGAATACATTTTATATCATATATATTTAATGTCAACCCAATGTCTGTAACTTTTTTCTGATTTACTTAATTTGAGGTTTTTAACAGCACATGTTAAACCTTTGTGCTAGCAGGACTACTGATCAATAGGTCAGTGGTTTGAATCTGGGGAGAGCGTGTGAGCTCCCTCTATCAGTTCCAGCTCCCCATGAGGAGACATGAGAGAAGCCCCCCCAAAAGGATGGTAAAACATCAAACATCCGGGTGTCCCCTGGGCAACAACCTTTCAGATGGTCAATTTTCTCACACCAGAAGTGACTTGCACTTTCTCAAGTAGCTCCAGACACGGAAAAAAAAACAAAACAAAACAAAATAGAAAAGAAACTTCTATTACCAAGCCAGGCTAACCAAGATAAAACATCGTTTTTTGTTGGGAAATGTTCATAACCAACCATATAGCGCTTCTTGAGAGCATTAAGCTCTGATTGCCAGCATTGCTAACTTTTGCAGTATTCCTTGACAGTTCTGATTCCTTAATACAGTAGAGTTCCGGTTATCCAACATAAATGGGTGGGCCGAATGTCAGATAACGGAAACTGTTGGATAATAGGGAGGCCCTATTATCCCTCCCGGAAAGCAACCAGTTTAGAGAAGCCCGCTGCATGTTGCTGCCTAGCAAAATGCAGCGGGCTTCTCCAACATGCCGGGTGCTTGCCAGGAGGGAAAAGCCTCATCCTTCTCGGCAAGCAACCGGTTTAGAAAAGCCCGCTGTATGTTGCTGCCTAGCAATATGCAGCAGGCTTCTCCAATGTGCCGGGTGCTTGCCAGGAAGGAAAGTCTGCTCCAGCCACATCTCCTCCCTCCAGCAAGCACCCTGGCCCAGGCCGCCAGCACGTCGGATAATACGGTACGTCGGATAACCAGAAGTCGGATAGCTGAACTGAAAGTGAATGTTGTTGATACACACTTCTTAGCAAGGCTTTTTTTGTTTCCATCTATTTTGTCTATTTCTGCCATGTTCTATTTTTATTTGCAGATTGTCCCACAGAGGTGCATAAAGACAAAAGAACTAAAAAGATTGGAGCCAAGGTAACAGAAAAGGGTGCTCTGGAACCTTGCTACACCTGAATCCCAATTTCTGAAGCTCTCTTCAAATTCTGTGTACATGGATTACACTGTGAGAAGGAAGATACACATTGTCCTTAAAATACAGCACCCAATCACCCACAGAAACTTGAAAAGTGGTAAGGATCCTGATACACAACAAGTGTAATGTATTTAGTGATGCCAGACTACCAGTCACTGGACAGACACAATTACTCACTGGCAAGGCCTACACTTTCCAACTGTGAAAAATCAACCCATCACAGTTTGACAGTAACATCTTTATTTTATTATTTTCTAGGATTAACAGAAGGTATGTAAATCAAACAAGTGTTGGATTCCTACTCTGAAATTGCAGCTACATATGGGCCATAAGACCCCACACAAGCCAGCTTGAGTCACTTCCTTAATTTCAGCCAAATCATAATGAAATTGAGAAGACAATTCTAGTGCGCCAAATATCAACAGCTATGCACAAAAAGTAATGGAATTAGCACTGCTCCTTTTCAGATACTGCTGAATCTACAATATCTACTTTAAAAATTGTTCCATGGTAACACAGGTTCAAAACAGTTACATTTGAAAAAGTTATGAAAATTTTCTTTTTCTGTTTTCTGTTTCAGACTGTACAGCAAGGAAACAACATCAAGTAAGGATCCATGTAGTGTGTACTGATGTTCCCTACTGAATGCCTACTGAGTGTTGCAGTTCTGAGAAACATCTCCAGGTGGAGATGCTTAGATTTCAGCAACAGAGTTATCAAGCATCATGGCAGTAGGGAGACTGTACTGAATGTCTGGAGGAAGTGATACATTTGTGTGTTTTGTGACTGTAATGCAAACTAGACTAGAACATTGGACAGTGTATAATTATATTGCATGTGAAAACTCAGGAAATTATCTAATATGTACAACAGACAGCAAATGGAACAGCAATGAACAAAAGGTCACTGACTACAGGTTTTATTTAAATCAAACATTAGAACCACCAGCTTTATTGAAGCTTTTATAATTTCTAGAAATAGGATAAAAGTGTGTGAGGGAGCGTGTGTGTATATGAGAGAGAGAAGAGACGGTAAGAAAAAGGACAATGAAAGTAAAATATTGCTAATTCTGATTTCCCCCCACTAAAGTCTTCTGGCAATTTGGAATATTATATCAATAAAACAATGTTCACATAAAGGATGGCTATGGCTCTGCACAAAGGGAACAGATACTTTATGGAAACAGTACAAGTTAATTACACTATGTAACAAAATTTGGAAAAAAATGTTCCTGATTTGAAAGTGTTATTTCCTGTTTAACTGTGTGGTACTTACTTTGAAAGTAGTTGTTTTGCTCCAGAAACTTCATTTTTGTGGCTGCCACAACTATGTTGAATTGGTTGAGACTTCACTGAAAAACTATAGAAAAATGTGCTGCAAGATGTCCCGCAAAAACAAAGTTTTTGCAGTTTAATAAACTTTTCCCATGTTTTTCTGATAGAACCAGTTAGGAAATGACATTTATAACCCAGGAACAAAAATTGTGTTACATAGTGTTATACTTTTTGACAAATTAATTGTATATAGAAAATAAGTTGTTTATTTGGCTACTGTTGGTTGCTACAACTATATAGACAGAGATATCGTCATGTCAGAATACTCTTCACATGGATGAATTTATGAAGATGTTCTGAAATAGAAAACCACACTTGTGGAACATTTACCTCACAACAGAATACAAAATTTAAATTATAAATGTCTAGTTGTATGCAAAATATATTTATTAGTTGTGCCTTAAAACAAACATGGAGCTAATTTAAGATGAGAAAACAAAGGTAAGATAAGTGATGAAATTTGACCATAATTTAAATCCAGAGAAGGGTAGCTTTCCTTATATAAGTTAGTGCTGAGGATAAGCGTAGCGTTACATCAGTTCCAACTCAAAATAACTGTGGCAAACAGCACAACAGAGTCCATATATCATGGAGGGATGCTTTCACAGTAGGGAACATTTTTTCCCAAACTGTTAGGTATATAGAAATCTATAGATAACAAGGAACTGTCAATGAGGACAATTATCTCTTCTGTTTTCTCAAGTTCTGTTGAACATGAACAATTTGGGAAGTTCCTTCTTCCCTCACTGAATCACCCATCATTCTAAGTTGTTTCAGCAGCTTCATTATGGCAGGACCTGTTTGCTCCTACTACCACACTGCTGAAATATACACACTGTATTTTATTACATCTCCCTCCATTTGTATTGGGAATGAGGGAAGAGGGAAAAATGTATACCAAGTACATTCTGGCATTTTCTATGGATACCACAAAACTACAAAATGTGTGAACAGCTGGGATGAAGAGAATAAGGGAGCAGAAGGGCAGGGCCTAAAGAAGGACAGTCATCTTAGTTCACTTTACCACTGACACATCCAAAGAAACAAATCTTGTAGTTTCATTATAGGCTGCTCTGCATGGTCTCTTCAAACAGCAAAACCTTCAGGAAGGATTACTTACGTCTGCGGAGCTGGGACTGGGCAAAGATACGGGCTGAACAGTTGCAGGGAAAGTAAATGTGGTCTCTGTCTTTTCATTTTCAGGGGAGTCAGGATGACTGGACAGAGGGGATGTGGGGGTCAGAGCCCCAAAACCCAGCACTGTGTTGTATTTAGGTGGACGACCTACACATTAACAAAAGGGAACAAAAAAGGGGGAAGATAATCTTACATACCTTTGGCCAGTGCTCCTCATTGGCTAGCATGAAAAAGGAAGTGATGTAGGACAGGAGAGAAGTTAGTGTAATAGGCACGAGTGAGAGAAAGCCAAGTAAAGACGTAAAGTTAGTTTTAAAAGACATTTTACAAAGAGAATTGTGCAAGGAAGGATAGTATCACAGGAGAGAGAACACAGCTTTTCAGAAGGACAAAGAGCATTACTCCTGATGTACCTGCACTTTGTCTACTATGGAATGTCTACAATTTTAAAACTTTCTTCCTCCAAATGAAAAATGATCATGATCTCTATTGCTTTGATTTATCAAGATATCCCTGCCACACTATGACCCTTTTTCTAAACCTCTTTTTCTAGAGATCTGACAAACCAAAGCATTGTTTGGAGATCACATATCATGTTCTCATTTGGGAAAGAATGTAGTAAAATGCATTTAATTACCTTTTAAAAATCAAAAATAATTTCGAACTTAAGGTGAAACGTACATTTAAATATAGCCCTTCTATCAAATCCCCCTCCATACCAGAGACCATGATTATCTAATTCCACAGCCCACTTTAATTTTTATGGACATACAGAGCTGAGGAATTTCAGAAATATAAATTTTAATAGAACTATAGGAAATGGTAACTATCTACTATAGATCTTAATGACATTATAACATTATAGCTGGCTCAGTCTTTGTTTTCTGTAGTACTACTACTTTGATAACTGAAAAGTGAGATGTTCTCAGAGAGAGGAAAATATATAAAAAAGTCATAAAGATATCAAGAGATTGAAGGAACAGAAATAAAGAATTCAGCATTTTTAAGAAACATTTTTGGCAGTTCAATACCTTTATCAGGCTAATGGAAAGCCAGTGTTCTTAGGATGCATTAAGTCAAGATGCCAAGAACAATGCAAAACCAAAATGCATCCAAATTTGCTTTAGAAAAGAGTCAAAATATTCAAGGAAAGAGTCTTTTGAACATTTGATCTTCTGTCTAACTATGGATTCAACTCATCATCAGCAATTACAGTAACAATCTGAGAAAAAGGGAAGCCATCTCAGGATAAGGTGATGATCTAATTTCCAAAATGTGAAAAGATGTTCAGGCACTATTATATCAGTTGAGTTAAATATAAGAAGACAACATACGCAACTGAAACTGTCATTTAACCACCCACATCCCCATGTACGTATTGACACAGTGCCTCATTTTTTCATTCCATATTTTAAATACAAAAGACTGAAAATATACATTTGGAATATACAACCTGCATCATGTGTTCCTTGAAATGCTGAACTGACTTGCTCATTATTTTGTTTTGAGCAGTAGGCCCCAAGAGGAAGTATGTTACAGAGCATTAAGGGAAGTCAGGGTCTGATAAGCAGTATCAGAGTAAGCCCACTGAATTAATGGAATTGACTCACCAAGCCCCATAGGTTCAGTGTGTCTACTCCAGTTGTGACCAGCAAATGGATTTACACCACAGTGCTCAACTCTGATATTCAGGACTGGATGAAGTAAGCACAAATTTCAAAGTCAAACTCAACACTAGTAGTCACCTGGCTAGCAACCACCAAACTGAATCAATCATCTTGTCTCAGAAACAAAAGATACATGAGTATTCAAGGTGTAATAATTTGTACCCAGCTGCAGCTTTTCTGTAGGAATGTTTAGAATTGAGGACACCTACACTAATTCTCTTTTGATATTAAAAATTCCAAAGAGTACTACTATCTAGGTTGGCACCACTTCTATTTTCAAAACTCAAAGCATCTACTTCTTGCACAACAGAAGATATGTAAAGCAGAAGTGATTGTGGAAGCTATATTCCTGTCACAGCTCGCATTGTTCCAAATACAATTTTGGTTTCCTTTAATAAAATTAGATATGTGTTTAGCATAAAACTATGCTCATTGTAGAAGCAATGCACCTGGGATCATCTGCAAGGAGCCAGTGTCCCCTTTCTGCTATTTCTGTGAGCTTCCTCTGCTCCAAATAACACTCCACCTGTCTTTCAGTTTCACATGGAAAACTTCTAAAATTAATTTCAAATCTGACTTATATGCACAGTTTGCTATTGTTCTGAATTTGCATAATTCTCTCAACCCCTTAAAGGGATTACAGATCAACACACAGATGGTCTACAGGGAATCCTAATGTGACCAGGTTACTGAATCCAGTTTTCTGTTTGCACACTATTTTAATCATTGCTCTCGTGAATCAGTTGTGTGTGTTTGTGTGTGGGGGGAAACTGGAAAACTACATGTGTAGTCTGGACAGAAGAACAGCAAATCACTAATGCATTGGTGACAGTCTACAATCAAGATCACGACTTAGAATTCCAAAGACTAAGGAAGAACCTGGATGCAGAGAATGTTTAAGCATTCCTGTGGATATTATTACTAACATCTTGATTGCCATACTACTCAATTCATGTTCATGTAAGTCAACAACCAGTGGTTATTTCCTAATAGTGTAGACAATATATTCATAAACAGAAGATCTGAACACAGAATGACATTGTCTCATTACAATGAGTTGTATTTGACAGCTATGCAGCAAGAGGCCTTGGGACAGGATAACTGTTTACTGTTCAGGCAGCTTGTGTGTGGCCTGATTGTAGGTGTTCACCTAGAGATGTACCATAGAATTCTTCTCCAGCCGAATATTTTGCACACATCCCTTTGACCATATTCAAAGTCTATTTCCACCAGATGGCTTCTGTAAAATCCCTGCTCATTAGGACCACATAATTCATATTATGTATATTAACATAAATTTTACATTCAAATTTGAACACATGTAAATTTTTTAAATTGCCTTAAACTACTTTACCTGATTGTAAAACTGTTTTGGTTTAATTTATCAAATGAACAAACATGTTTTGTCTGCATTTCAACTGTTTAAGCTGATTTCATTTTATGCTACCTTGAAACCCTTGGATAGAGGGCAGGATGAACATATTTTAGTAAATATGTATGTATTCGGAAACATAAATTTATTTTGCGCTGTGTTTTCTTTCAAACTGTAAGAAAAAGAAATAAACATCCAGGAAGATAGAATCACGAGAAATTTACCTCGTTTACGTGTTCCAGGATGCATTGTGCTGTTCAGGTATGTGACTGCACTCTTCTTGCGCTTCATGGAAGAAAAGTACAAGATAGTTAGTAAAGTATTTTAACAAGTGAATTCTACACCTACAAACACATGGAGACAAATGTAGGAGTTTTATATTAAAACATCCGAACAGACTATGCCTAGCCAAGAGGAACAACACATGATGAATTCGCAACAGGCTTTATCACATGAACAATAGCTTTACATCTATTTATTTCAATATGATTGAAGCACACTTTATGGCGGATGGGTCTATGGATCGTAATAAAACTGTATGTATGTATGTATGTATGTATGTACTTTATGGCTTCTTTTAAACTATGCTTGCTATCCTTCTTGCCACTGGATAAAACCTACTAGAAATGCTAGCCATTTATTGGTGTTGGAAACTTGGAATCTAGCAGAAAGCTGTAGAAAACTGATTGTATTAGCGATATGTCATGTCTCTACTCATCCCAAAGAATAGGATGGGACAATAGGGGAATAAAGAGAGAAATACAGAACAGAGAACTTATTTTCACTTATTGTTCATGCTCCCATACCGGTTTTCTGAAACGATAAGTCACTTTGCCTAGCAAGGCTGATGGTAGTTCTCTGTGTATATGAAAATGAACACTAAACAAAACTCTTTTCAGTAAGTTATTTTATTTTGCTACCAAGAGATAGATAGATACCTCAGGCTCAAAAACTGCTCCACTGTACACTGGATTTGCTGTTGTTCTTCGTTTCCTCTCTTGTCTCTTGCTTTGTATTTCTTCAAGGGAGAAAGAAATTAGGTTAGAAATAAAAAACATTTACAAGCAGAACAAGGGTTTATTTTACAGTCTAACCAAATTAGGAGTGGTGAACTATGATTCAGACTAGAACGTAGTCAGTATTATACTGTATTATATAAACCTGCTTAGAAATAAAAAAAAATGTTACCAGTATAGCTTGAGAAAAAGCTGCCTACTCCCAAAAAGCGCTCCGCTGATATTTTTATCTATCATGTTCTGAGTCACATATTTGCTGTTGGCAATTTAGACTAGGATCCACTATAGTGTATCAAACTCCACTGATGCATTTTGTAAAATTAATGATGACAAAGGGCAATATACCTAGAAGTCAGCAGGATACAGAGATGCGTGAAGATTTACTTATTAACTCAATTTATACCCTAACTTTTCTCCACATGGGCAGCCTATGGTGAGCTTCTGCTTCACAAGAAAGGACTGTAAAGTTTAAAAATAACAGTAAAACTTTAAGCAGATACAAAAATTAAACAAGTATTTAAATATTTATTCACTGTAATTTAAAACTAATAAAAGCGTATTACTGGCAAATTATAATGTAGCAGGATGAATGGTTAATAAAACATAATTTATGCTCCTTAAAGCATCATTTAACCATTCCTAAAAATAGAATATTATTTTATTTACCTTCTAGATGGTCATGTGTAACTAATCCAAGAGATACCATAAAGGCAAGTTTCTGTATCAGAAAAAGAAATACTCCAAATTATATGAGATACTAAATCATATTACATATTAATTTTAACCATTCTCATTAACATGCATCCTTTATATATATCAAAGGTACTTCATAAAGCAAGAAGATCAAACCAGTCCATCCTCCAGGAAATAATGCCCGGCTGCTCACTGGAGGGAAGGATGTTAGAGGCAAAGCTGAAGTATTTTGGCCACATCATGAGGAGACAGGAAAGCTTGGAAAAGATCATGATGCTGGGGAAAATGGAAGGAAAAAGGAAGAGAGGCCGACCAAGGGCACGGTATCCTTGAAGTGACTGGCTTGACCTTGAAGGAACTGGGGGCGGTGATGGCTGACAGGGAGCTCTGGCATGGACTGGTCCATGAGGTCACGAAGAGTCGGAGACGACTAAACGACTGAGCAGCAGCAACTTCATAAAGCAAAGCAAATCACACAGCGTATCTTCATACATCTTGCATATAAACAAAAAGGGTATCAAGCCCACCGAAGTTTTATTAGTGGTACATACTATAAATAGCTTTTCATGGCAACAGTTTGTATACTCTTGTCAAAAAAGTATCACAGCTTTTTCATTAATTAGAACAGAAAAGTTATGAAAATTAACACATGAGCTGGGAGTTCAAAATTCTAACTTCTGTGAGATCGGAAGTTTTAAATGCAAGCTTCAGTCATTGCATTTACTATGGAAACACGGCACCAACCCCTGGCAATAAAGTTGAGCAATGAGCCTCATTCCTAACTCTGCAGGTGCATATATGAGTAGAATTTGTACTAAGAATTATACAAGGATCCCCTGCTACCTTCCCAGCTATTAAGAGGAAGGCTGCAGGTTGTTTACAAGCTGCATGAATTATTATTATTATTATTATTATTATTATTATTATTATTATTATTGACACAACGACATTGTATGACACAGCAAACAAGATAGATATGCTGGATTTCATATTACAAAATCACAAGTCGAGCACTTCCCAAGTGATTAGGACTGTGTGAGGTATTTTCGGATGATGCATGCAGATCCCAGTAGGGTGGCCTTTTGCAGTTGGCAGATCGTAACTTTGTCAATGTCTATTGTTTCCAAATGCCGGCTGAGATCTTTTGGCATGGCACCCAATGTGCCGATCACCACCGGGACCAACTGTATTGGTTTCTGCCAGAGTCTTTGAAGTTCAATCTTGAGGTCCTGATAACGGCTGAGTTTTTCCTACTGTTTTTCGTCAATGTGACTGTCACCTGGGATGTCAACATCAATGATCCAAACCTTTTTCTTTTCCACAACCGTGAGGTCTGGTGTGTTGCATTCCAGAACTTTGCCAGTCTGGATTCGGAAGTCCCACAGTATCTTTGCGTGTTCATTTTCCATTACCTTTGCAGGTTTGTGATCCTACCAGTCCTTTACTGCTGGGAGATGGTGCTTGAGGCATAAGTTCCAATGAATCATTTGGGCCACATAGTTGTGCCTCTGTTTGTAGTCTGTCTGTGCAATTTTCTTACAGCAGCTGAGGATATGATCAATGGTTTCGTCAGCTTCCTTCCACAGTCTGCATTTTGGGTCATCAGCTGATTTTTTGATCTTGGCCTTAATTGCATTTGTTCTGATGGCTTGCTCCTGGGCTGCAAGGATCAGGCCTTCTGTCTCCTTCTTCAGTGTCCCATTTGTGAGCCATAGCCAGGTTTTCTCCTTGTCACCTTTTCCTTCAATTTTGTCAAGAAACTTTCCATGCAATGTTTTGTTGTGCCAGTTGTCAACTCTAGTTTGTAGTGTGGTTTTCTTATACTGGTTTTTTGTCTGCTGTGCTTTGAGGAGTTTCTGATTTTTGACTTCAATCAAAGCAGGTTCTTCACTTTGCTTTACATATTCTGCCAGGGCATGTTCTTCTTCTCTGACTGCCTGTTTTACTTGTAAGAGTTCTCTGCCACCTGATCTTCTAGGCAGATATAGAATCATAGAATCATAGAATCAAAGAATAGTAGAGTTGGAAGAGACCTCATGGGCCATCCAGTCCAACCCCCTGCCAAGAACAGGAAATCACATTCAAAGCACCCCCGACAGATGGCCATCCAGCCTCTGTTTAAAAGCTTCCAAAGAAGGAGCCTCCACCACAGTCTGGGGGAGAGAGTTCCACTGCCGAACAGCCCTCACAGTGAGGAAGTTCTTCCTGATGTTCAGGTGGAATCTCCTTTCCTGTAGTTTGAAGCCATTGTTCCGCGTCCTAGTCTCCAGGGCAGCAGAAAATAAGCTTGCTCCCTCCTCCCTATGACTTCCCCTCACATATTTGTACATGGCTATCATGTCTCCCCCCAGCCTTCTCTTCTGCAAGCTAAACATGCCCAGTTCTTTAAGCCTCTCCTCATAGGGCTTGTTCTCCAGACCGTTAATCATTTTAGTCACCCTCCTCTGTACACTTTCCAGCTTGTCAACATCTCCCTTCAACTGCGGTGCCCAGAATTGGACACAGTATTCCAGGTGTGGCCTGACCAAGGCAGAATAGAGGGGTAGCATGACTTCCCTGGATCTAGATGCTATACCCCTATTGATGCAGGCCAGAATCCCATTGGCTTTCTTAGCAGCCGCATCACATTGCTGGCTCATGTTTAACTTGTTGTCCACAAGGACTCCAAGATCTTTTTCACATGTACTGCTGTCTAGCCAGGCATCCCCCATTCTGTATCTTTGCATTTCATTATTTCTGGCGAAATGAAGTATCTTGCATTTATCCCTGTTGAACTTCATTTTGTTAGTTTCGGCCCATCTCTCTGGTCTGTCAAGATTGTTTTGAATTCTGCTCCTGTCTTCTGGAGTGTTGGCTATCCATCCCAGTTTGGTGTCATCTGCAAACTTGATGATCGTGCCTTCTAACCCTTCGTCTAAGTCGTTAATAAAGATGTTAAAGAGAACCGGGCCGGTCAACATCACTGCGAGGGTGCAGTGAACGATGAATGGTCATGAGTTTTCTTGTTTTTCTGTCCAAATTGTCCACTTCCACCTGTGTCCAATTTATAATGCCAGCAGTATATCTTATGACAGGGATGGCCCAGGTGTTTATGGCCTTGATGGTGTTGCCTCCATTGAGCTTGCTTTTGAGAATTTTTCTGACCCTTTGTGTGTATTCTTTGCTGACCACAGTTTTCACATGTTCATGCTTGATGTTGTCCAGCTGTAATATGCCCAGATATTTATAGGCCTCTGGCTGGTGACACTTTATTGTTTGGCCATTAGGCATATTTATGCCCTCACTTTCAATGATTTTTCCCTTCTTCAATGCCACTGTCGAACATTTGTCCAAACCTAATTCCATGCTGATGTCAGTGCTAAAAATTCAGACAGCGTTGGTCAGAGACTGGATTTCAGTTTCCGTTTTCCCATACAGCTTCAGGTCATCCATATACATCAGATGCGAAATTTTGTGAGATTTCTTAGATGTTTGATAGCCGAGATTTATTTTTTGTAAGATTGTTGAGATAGGGATCATGGCAATAATGAAAAGCAGAGGGGACAATGAGTCCCCCTAGAAAATTCCTCTTCTGATGTTGACAAGTCCATAGCTTTCATTTCCAACAAACAGTTCAGTTTTCCAGTGCTCCATCATTCTTTCAATAAAAGTGCCAATGTTTTTACAAATCCCGATGATGCCCAGGCACTTGATGATCCAGCTGTGTGGGAGTGAGACAAAGGTTAGCTTTTCAGCTTTTACAGTTCTCCAGAATCATTTTATCAATTAATAACTGGTCTTTTGTGCCCCTGCTTTTCAGTTTGTTGCCTTTCTGTTCATCTGGCAAGATGTTTTTTTTCTTCAAGATAGTCTTGAATTCTGTCAGCTATTATGCCAGTCAGTAGTTTAAACATAGTGGGCAGATACGTTATTGGCCTGTAGTTTCCTGGTGCTGCTCCTTTTGCTGGATCCTTTTGTATCAGGTATGTTCTCCCAGTTGTTAGCCATTCACTGATATTTCCTTTCTGCAGCATCTCATTGAATTTTTGGGCCATTTTTCCATGTAAACTAATTCTGATTTTTGATATTTGATATTTGAGCCAAAATCCATGAAGTTGATCACTACCAGGCAATGTCCAGTTCTTGACATTTTGCACTCGTTTGCTGATCATTACAGTTGTTTTTTCCATCTGTTCCATTTTGTTATGTGAGAATTTTCCTTCAAACTCCTTTATCCACCCTGCGTTTTTGTTATAGTTCTTATTATTTTCCCAAAGTTCTTTCCAGAAATTAGTTGTTACAGTTTTCTCTGGCTTTATGGTTACTGTGTCTGTTGTTTGGTTCAGATTCTGGTAGAATAGTCTTTGGTCTGATTGAAACAGTTCATTTTGTCTGTACTGGTGTCACGCCCGGTGCAACAGAGCACTAAGAACCGACACACGGAGGCCAAAAACTATCTAATATCTTTATTAAGGAAATATGTAAGAATAATAAAAACAAGTAGGAAATATAGTCCAATAAAAGACCTTTCAGGGAAGGTCAGAAATAGTCCAAAATTATATTGTCCAATATTTTTTATTAGAGTCCAAAGTTGTAAATCGAAACCGAAACACACTCTATTTGCAAACAATAGAGTGGGGAAACGTCCAAAATCTCTCCAAAGTTCAGAGTATGTCCACAGCAAGAACTAGAAACAAGGCTTGATATTAGAAACAAGGTCCAAGGATGGAAGCAAGGCAATATAATTCTTGAATACTTGGCTAGGCAAGGTAAGGCAAGGCAAAGGTACTGGAGTTGCGGCCTTCACGAAGTCCACACTTGGCTGGAAACACGAAATCACTCCTGAAGCTGATCTGTTGACTCCGCACGGAATTCTTCGTGTCGGGCACTTTTAACTCAGTCTCATTTCTCTGCAAAGCAGGTGTCCTGAGCTTCCTTTCCCAAGGGAAAGGAGAGCGAAACACATCTCCCTCCAGATGCGTTCCTCCCTAGAATTTCCCAGGGGAACATGGCTAATTAACGTCTTGTTTAGCTGCTAATCTCAAGCTCCTCCAAACCTGTTCTTTCTCGCCCCTGCCCGCCGCATAGAACTGTTTCCTAGGAAAAGGAGGGGAGGCAGTGGGAAAGGCCTGTTCAAGGTCTTCCTTAATGGGCTCTCGGGTAGAATCATCAACAACAGGCATCTGGAAAGATTCCGGCTCTTGCTGAGCCGGCAAAAATCCCCTGTTTTCCTCCTCATCAGCCACAATGGCACTGGGATCAGGACTCCATGGCCCATGAGACATCACAACTGGATGATTCTAGCTTCATATCTTTCAATTTTTCTAGCTGTTGCTGTAATTTGTTCTTTCACGATTTCCAAAGCTTCTTCAATTTTTCTGGTGTTCAGCCAGTACTTTCTGATCAGGTATTGCTTGATTTTGTCATTCTTCAGTTTCTTCTCTTTCATATTTTTCAGGTTACTTGCATCTGATCTAAGATTTTTGATTTTCAACTCTAACCTGACCTTCCACTTTGGTTTTCCAATCGGTTTTCTTTGGGGCTATCTTGGTTGTAGGAGCCCAAGCTCTTCTGTTACTATCACTGCTGCACTGTAGGCAAACTGCTTTGTTTGTTCAATTGATGTTATCTGGACAGTGGAGAATACTGTATTCACATCTTTCATGAGAGGCACCAGGTGTCTCTTGGGCACTGTTTTTAGAGTTGGGAGCTGCTTTCTTATTGCATTTGCTGCAGCATGAGCCATGATTTTATCCTTGAGCTCTTGTCCTGCTGTCAAGGTTCCTGGTGGTTCAACAAGTGCTTCAAATGGTGGTTCTTCAAATTCTTGCAAAAGCTCCACACTTTCTTCTGGTTCAATCTGTTCCACCATTCCAAGTGTTGCTGGAGTCTCTACTGTTGTCTGTGCTGTGGTGTGATGGTAATTTGCTTTGCAGATTTTCTGAATTTCTTCGAGTTCAACTTCACTGAACACTTTGTTTTTGATTATGAATCTTCATTGGTCAGCCAGTCGGGGTTCTGTTATCTGTGAGTCAAGGTACTCTTGTTTCCACAGTTGATGCATCCATTTTTGGTAGCCGCGCTTTTGAGGTTCAGATTTGTAATAGCATTTCATAACTGTGGTTTTCTGGCATTGTATATTTCTGCCGCTTCTGTGACTGTTCATTTGTATTTTGAATCTGTAGCCCACTTGTCAATGGATGTCCAGAATCAGCAGCATCCACCGCGGTCCTTTTTATCCTGGGCGACGACCAAGTCAGTACAGACTTCGTTTTGGTTTGATTCTCAATAATGCTAATGGGTTAGGTGCTCTTAGTTCCACTCCTCAGCTGAGACCTCTCTGGCTTGGTTGAACCTGCCGGTAGTTACACTACCACCAGCACAGCTCTCAGCATCATTGGAGCAGTTAAGCAGTTACCCCAAGGCACCTGAGTGACTCAGCTCATAAACAATTCCCAGCCTTCTTCCTCTTAACCAGAAGACTACATTTCTTACTTATTCCCGCTCTGAGTGGGGAGGGGTAAAACCAGCAGGTTCCCATTGCCTTTGGCCTTTCCCCTCAGGAAACATTTTGAGCAGCATTTTGAGGAAGGGAATCTTGGCGGTGCCAGGAAGGGCATATTAATATTCCATACACACTTCTGTGATTGACGGTTTAATGGGTGACACAATGTATGCTTTCCAGAATTAAGGATAAATTGGTGTTCTATAAGACAGTCACTAACAGTGCCAAGTGAATAGTGAAAAGACTGTTCAAGTCTTACTTTAGGAAAGAAGGTAGAAAAAGGAAGAAAAAAGAGGCGATAGGGCCACTGCAAGGAGAAGATGGGGTGATGGCGACAGGGGATAGGGAAAAGGCAGAACTGCTTAATGCCTTCTTTGCCTCGGTCTTCTCACAAAAAGAAAGCCATCTTCAACCTCAGCAACATGGAATGGACGAAGGATTGGGGGAAATCCAACCCCAAATAGGGAAACAAGTTGTCCAGGAACACCTGGCCACTCTAAACGAATTCAAGTCCCCAGGGCCAGATCAGCTACATCCAAGAGTATTGAAGGAACTAGCGGAAGTTATTTCAGAACCACTGGCAATCATCTTCGAGAGTTCTTGGAGAACAGGAGAAGTCCCAGCAGATTGGAGGAGGGCGAATGTGGTCCCTATCTTCAAAAAGGGAAAAACGAACGACCCAAACAATTACCGTCCGGTCAGCCTCACATCAATACCAGGCAAGATTCTGGAAAAGATCATTAAGGAAGTGGTCTGCAAACACTTAGAAACAAATGCGATCATTGCTAATAGTCAACACGGATTTACCAAAAACAAGTCATGCCAGACTAATCTGATCTCTTTTTTCGATAGAGTTACGAGTTGGGTCGATACAGGGAATGCTGTGGATGTAGCGTACCTGGATTTCAGTAAGGCCTTCGACAAAGTTCCCCACGACCTTCTGGCAAACAAACTAGTTAAATGTGGGCTAGACAAAACTATGGTTAGGTGGATCTGTAATTGGCTAAGCGAACGAACCCAAAGGGTGCTCACCAATGCGTCGTCTTCATCATGGAAAGAAGTGATAAGTAGAGTGCCGCAGGGTTCCGTCCTGGGCCCGGTTCTGTTCAACATCTTTATTAACGACTTAGATGAAGGGTTAGAAGGCACGATCATCAAGTTTGCAGACGACACCAAACTGGGAGGGATAGCTAACACTCCAGAAGACAGGAGCAGAATTCAAAACGATCTTGACAGACTAGAGAGATGGGCCGAAACTAACAAAATGAAGTTCAACAGGGACAAATGCAAGATACTTCACTTCGGCAGAAAAAATGGAAATCAAAGATACAGAATGGGGGACGCTTGGCTTGACAGCAGTGTGTGCGAAAAAGACCTTGGAGTCCTCGTGGACAACAAGTTAAACATGAGCCTACAATGTGATGCGGCAGCTAAAAAAGCCAATGGGATTTTGGCCTGCATCAATAGGGGAATAGCGTCTAGATCCAGGGAAGTCATGCTCCCCCTCTATTCTGCCTTGGTCAGACCACACCTGGAATACTGTGTCCAATTCTGGGCACCGCAGTTGAAGGGAGATGTTGACAAGCTGGAAAGCGTCCAGAGGAGGGCGACTAAAATGATTAAGGGTCTGGAGAACAAGCCCTATGAGGAGAGGCTTAAAGAGTTGGGCATGTTTAGCCTGCAGAAGAGAAGGCTGAGAGGAGACATGATAGCCATGTACAAATACATGAGGGGAAGTCATAGGGAGGAGGGAGCAAGCTTATTTTCTGCTGCCCTGCAGACTAGGACATGGAACAATGGCTTCAAACTACAGGAAAGGAGATTCCACCTGAACATCAGGAAGAACTTCCTCACTGTGAGGGCTGTTCGGCAGTGGAACTCTCTCCCCCAGACAGTGGTGGAGGCTCCTTCTTTGGAAGCTTTTAAGCAGAGGCTGGATGGCCATCTGTCGGGGGTGCTTTGAATGCGATTTCCTGCTTCTTAGCGGGGGGTTGGACTAGATGGCCCATGAGGTCTCTTCCAACTCTACTATTCTATGATTCTATGATTCTAAGAACTTGCTAAAGCCAATACCCTTTAAATCTCCTGGAATGCTGAGATTCCAGCTAACCTCTGTTTCAGGGCTATGGTAAAGCTTACTAAGACAATATGAAACATCAAATTCACAGATATACATGAAATATTGTCATTATAAACAACACAAAAGCCTTACTTCTGTAACATATTTAGTGTACAACAAACAATACAGACATTGCATTCCTTAATTTGAAAACCTTGGTTCTCATAATAACTCTGTGATTAAAATCAATCCTTCGTAAGAAAGCAAGGAATACGATTGTTAGATGAGTGTATTGTCAGTCCTAACCCAGAAAAGTATCTGGCCTAGTATTACCTGTGGGTTTTCTTCTCGTTTTGGCTTCAGTGGTGCAGGAGGCATAACTGTGTGAATCTCTGTTGGCTTTTCCTCTGTTTCTGCTTGGGGCTTGATAGTCTGCAACAGAACCAATTGTAACAAAACTTACATTTTTTACCTTCTCAAAATAAACATAAATAGTAGCAGTGTCTTTATTTACCAGGATGAAAGAAACAATGAACAACAATCCTTTTCTATTATTCTACAAAGCTTTTCCCCTAAGAGTGCCCCTTAAATCAGTGCTACTCAAAGTCACTATTCATAAACCAGTCCTGGTCTGTAAATTACTGGTCGCTGGGCCCTAGAAAACTTTGAGGAAAGAAAGGAGTAATAAATGAGCTCAATTACAGCATTGTTCTCTAGTTATGCTGGCAAAACCACCACAAGTACTACAACAAATATTTAAAAAGGCTGCTTTAAATAACATGATATAAAATAATCACCATTGTGTATCAAGGGAAGTACACAACCCCAATATTTAGTAATCCAATTCAGCAACCATACCATGTCATGAAGATTACTTTGCATTTCTGCTGGTAGGCAGCAGTACTTTAAAAAGAGTTTTGGTATACAGAACAATGATAGCCAGGTTTACACTTGATGCAATAACTTTTCCTGTAAAGCTTGCTGTCATATGCACACTGCATTTCGCTCATTCATGCTTCATTGTAACAAGAATTTGCCTGAAAATCATTCCCTACAATTCCTAAAGGATTATTTTTTGCCTGAGCATCTTTTGCTTACTGATAGCAGAATTCTCTGCAGCCAGCATCATAAATGCTTGCACAATGACTCATACTTTATGACACGGGTGTGAAGTCATAAAATGATATCAATCTGTTCCAAGGAGAGAAAGGTATTTTCAATACATTTTCTCTAGAAATGGAGGAAAACATATCAAATATATTGTTTGAAATTGTAAACTAACTTCTTTGGTTGATCTCATTTATTATAGTGTGTCTGACACCATTAACTTGGATTGGCTGACATGCTGTACACAACAGCTATCTTTGCATGCAATACTAAATCATAGTTTCGTGTTGCATGAACAAACATCTAGCTTGTATAATTCACTCTCCTCTTTCTCTTGGTACAACTATGAAGAGGCACTGGAAAATTTGTTGCTATATTTAAGAAAGACAAGCTGATTTCTTTCAAATATGCATTGTTTTAATATTAACTCAGGTCACAGCTAATATTCCTGACATATGCAAATAAAGCATAACTAATCGTAAATGCCATCCTTTGTTTGGACATAAACAACAAACTGTGGTCAGGTCAAAATGGAAACAAAGGCTTCCAGTTTCAGAAAGAAGGAAAGAGAAGAGCTAAACTATCATTTACTATTAAATTGAAATCAGACTAAAAATATAAATAACTCTTTGATGCAATTTCCTAAGACCAAGTGGGAATCAGCGACCTGGTTTGGCCCTCTGCTGCGAAAACCTTCCCTTTTAGGGGAAGGACCACATAAACCATGTCCAGACTGAAACCAGCTTTCATCTGTTGACAAAGGCTTGAAAGGCAGCTTTTGGTAACCTTGTTTTAGAGTTCTGTTTGTTTTCAGTGGAATTTTGAGTGCCAAGCCTACAGTGGAAGTCTGTCTGTATGACAAAGCTTGTATGATCTTTATAAATGTGACTGAACTAATCACAATACTTAGTTGTAATGTTCATTTGAAGTCAGCTTGACATCTGCTAGAACTCAGAAGTAACTAGATGCAAATATAAGTTACTTGTAATTCATTGCATTTTGAAATAACTAATGCATCCTAACATTATAATTCCTATACAAGGCATGAATTCACTCACTCCCATTGAAGTGTCTGTTTATTTTTAATCACTTCTATAGGTACAGGGGTTTGCTTCCTTACCACCTGGCCAACATCTTGCAATATTCTGATGAGTGCTTTAAATAAAAAATCCAACTAGATCAGGGTTCTATTAATAGGACCTTGTATGTATTAATAGGACTCAAATGTAAGTGATGAAAAAAATGATCTATTTCTCCTACCTGGCAAAGCATGATCTGGCATGGCAAAAGTGTTAAGATACTGAAAGCCAAGCTTCAAAATCAGCTTAAAATCAGCTTACTTGTATTTGCAAGTAAAAAGCCCACTTTTGATGTCAAAAGTTATGGTGAATTTCCTTCTCAAGTGTTGCAAGCTACTTACATAATTTTAACTGAAATCACAGATAACACTGAAACTACCTTTAATTTTCATATTAGTTTCATTAAAAAGTCAGTGAGATTAATAAAAACTATTCTGTTGTTGGACTTTTAAAAGTACAAAAAAGACAAATAAGTGAATTACAGTCATACAGATGTATTAAGAAGTAAAAGCATATCCATCTGCCTTTAAGAAGTGTTGAACACTATTCATTTTGGAAGGTTTTAGCTAAGGCTAAGTATGCATTTCTCTATTTTTACCTGTTTCTCAACATTTGGTTTACTGATCTGTAGAGTCTGAGGTCCAGCAAGCCTGGTACCCGGGGCTGCTATAACAATGCTGGTGAGTTGTGCCATTGGAAACGTTTTGGCTATGGTTGCTGTTTGCCCGTTGACAACACGGACTGGGTGTATAGAATTCTGCGAGGAGGGTAAGGAGGTGGGTGTGAATTTTGTTGTCAACATCACAGGCCTTTGAAGAAGTTGAGGAGCAGCAAGCATCGGAGGTGGTGGGGCTGGGGCTATAGGGATGTTGTTTTGGGCAACTGGCTTAGGTCGAACCTATGCACACACACAAAGAAGAGAGATACGGAGGAATATAAATAAAGACGATAATCATGATGATGATGATTATTATTTCTATTACTATTATTCAGTTCAATGGCCTGTGGGGTCTCTCAGGGTTCAGTCTTGTTCACCCATATTATTTAACATCTACATGAAACTGCTGGAAAAGTTCATCCGGAGTTTTGGAGCAGCGTGCCACCTATATGCAGATGACACCCAACTCTGCTACTCTTTTCCATCTAATTCCAAGGAAGCTGTTCCCATGCTAAACCGGTGCCTGGCTGTAATGGACGGATTAGGGCAAACAAATAGACACTTAATTCAGACAAGACAAAGGTGCTCCTGGTCAGTTGAAAGACAGATCTGGGAACAGAGAGTCAGCCTGTGTTAGATGGGGGTCACACTTCCCCTGAAAATGCAGGTTCGCAGTTTGAGAGTACTCCTGGATTCGGCTCTGAACCTGAAGACCTAGGTCTCACCAGTAATCAGGAGTGCTTTTACACAGTTAAAGCTAGTGTGCCAACTGTGGCCATTCCTGGAGAAGTTAGATCTGGCCACGTTGGTACATGCCTTGGATCCAGTTGGACTACTGGAATGCGCTCTACGTGGGACTGCCCACAAACTTCAGTTGGTCCAAAGAACAGCATCCAGACTGCTAACTGGGGCTGGCTACCAGGGACATACAACTCCTCTGTTGCAACAGCTCAATTGGCTGCCAACACATTTCTAGGCACAATTCAAAGTGCTGGTTTTGACCTATACAGCTTGGATCCAGGTTATGTGAAAGACTGTATCTCTCTATATGAACCTGTCAGAAATCTATGTTCCTCTGGGGAGGACCTTCTCTCTGTCTCACTACCCACTCAAGTGTGTTTGGTGGAAACACAGAAGGAGTCCTTTTCAGTGTCTGCTACCAGACTTTGGAACTTTCTCCCATTAGAGACCAGGATGGCCTCATCCCTGCTTGCCTTCTATGAGCAGATGAAGACACTCCTATGCCAGCAGGTATTTGACGGAGGATGAGAGCACACTGCTGGGGAGGTTGTGGAGGGAAGATATTTAATTTTAACTGTACAAATGTTTTATTATATCTTAACTGGGTTTTAACTTATATCCATGACACAATATTGAATTTTTTTCAATTGTTTTTAATTTTTATATTTGTCATTTTTAAATTTATTGGGTTGTGTCAAGTAATTGTAAATCGCCTTGAGTCCCCTGGGGGTGGGGAAGAAATATAGTTAATAATAATAATAACAATCCATTCATATTATTCATGTTGGAATATTTTAAAGGGACTACACTGGTTTTGGAAGGGCAACTCAGGGTGCATCTACACTATAGTTTGACACCACTTTAACTGCCATGGTTTAATGCTATGGAATCATCACAGTTGTAGTTTTATCAGCCTTCTCTGTCAATAGTACTGGTGCCCCATCAAAATGCAGCTCCCAGGATTTCATAGCATTGAGCCATGGCATTAATTCTATAGTGCAGAAGTACCCTCAGAAGCACACAAAAAATATACAATTTTAAAGTATTACAGTAGAGTCTCACTTATCCAACGTTCTGGATTATCCACCGCATTTTTGTAGTCAATGTTTTCAATATATTGTGATATTTTGGTGCTAAATTGGTAAATATAGTAATTACAACATACCATTACTGCATATTGAACTACTTTTTCTGTCAAATTTATTGTATAACATGATGTTTTGGTGCTTAATTTGTAAAATCATAACCTAATTTGATGTTTAATAGGCTTTTCCTTAATCCCTCCTTATTATCCAACATATTCGCTTATCCAATGTTCTGCCAGCCCGTTTATGTTGGATAAGTGAGACTCTACTGTATTGAGAAGTAAAGGATATATCTATTGTGACTAAGGATGTGATTCAAAGCAATTATATCTGAATGACCAATAAATGTTCAGACTGATTAAAAGGGTGAGATTCATATTCTTAACAGCAAAAGATGTACAAAATAGACTCCAGCAGATTATTATTAGGCAAACTGCACTGGAAAGAGGAGCACATTTCTAAACTAGATGATCCTGTTCCTCAGT
The DNA here is from genome assembly GCF_035594765.1 of Anolis carolinensis. NCBI lineage: Eukaryota > Metazoa > Chordata > Lepidosauria > Squamata > Anolidae > Anolis > Anolis carolinensis. The sequence goes on from NC_085841.1 coordinate 302,007,985, forward strand.
CACACATTATTTATTTCTGAACTCATTTAACTTTCTTGGGGACCAATACAAAGGCACAAACCATTAGAAAGACATCTATATTGTACCAGTTACCAGTTCCACAATTTCTGTTTTCTTTCATAGCTGGGTGATGACTGCTGACATTGCAGCTAGGAATCTTGACAATAGCCCCATTAAAACCAACAGGGGATAGAGGGAAACCTGAATGAGATGCAATAATCTTTGAAGTTGGTGGTCTTTAAAAAAATAATTTGCTGTGCCATCCAAAGAAACAGTAATGTGTCATACATAGAAGTTGGAGGGGAGGCGACCCAGGGAATACCAACTGCAATAATAACGAGTAGAGGAAGATACAGAGTAGGGAGACAATACTAGCACCACAGGAGAGATGAGAGCCACAGAAAGCTGTTGCTCCCAAACTATCTCCTCTTTGAGCTGTCTAGAGAGCCTTGGCAATAGGCCCTGTTCCTATAAGTGCCCTAAGACGGAACTCTGGCTGCATCACAAGTTTTTAAACAGTTTCCGAAGGCAGAGTATATTGCAATAGTCCAAATGGACCATAATCAATACACTGGTCACTGTGGCTAGATCTGTATTCTTCAGAAATGGGTGAAAAGTTTTAGCTGTGCAAATGTACTCCTGGGCATCAAAGGGTAAGAGACGAGTCCAAGAGTACACCTTAGCTTCAAGTCTAAGATTTTAAGGAGATCCAGCAAAGGCTGAATCATATTTCCTGATCTGCCTTTCAAAGGTCCAGAAGAACATCTGTCTTGTCTAAATCAAGTTTAAAATTTTCACCTTCATCCAGTTCATTACTGATAGCAGACACCGATTCAATACTGAAATGGCTTCCTTAGAATTAGATGGAAAAGAGATAGAGTTGCGTGTTGCCAACGTATTAGTGATACCAAACTCCAAAGCTCCACATGATCTCTCCTGGTAATCACATTTATATATTGAATAGAACAGAGGACAGAATTAACCCCTGATGGATTCCACAGACCACCACCCATGATTTCAAACCAAAATTCCCAAACATCATCTTTTAAGTTCACTCTTCCCAAAAAGACCAGAACCACTGTAGAACAGTGCTTCCAAATCCTATCCCAGAAATGATATCATGGCCAATTGTTGCAAAAGCCATTGAGAAGTCCAGCAGAACCATCAGAGCAAACTTCTTATGACCAGTTCTTAACATATGTCATCCACTAGGCAACCAAAACCATCTCTATCCCATAGCCAGGCATAAAGCCAGACTGAAATGGGTCTAGAAAATTTATCCAGAACCTCTTCAAATTGGTAAGCTATTAGACACTCCAGAACCTTACCCAAGGAAAGGATATTGGAGAATTGACTAACCATTCTGTAGGACAGAGTTCAGGTAGGATTTTTTTTCTCCAGTAGTAGCCTCCACCAAGCCTATGTGATGATTCTCACCTCTCCAAGGATCCTCTCCTGGACAAACTGGAAGGATAGCAGCTGTCGTTCAAGTTAACTCTTTTGTCAAAACCATGTCACTGGCTACTGCTTCATTTCTGGGCAGAATTCAAAGTGCTATTTATGACCTACAAAGCACTATATGGTTAAGGTCTAGACCAGTGGTTCTCAACCTCGGGTCCCAGATGTTTTTAGCCTACAACTCCTAGAAATCCCAGCCAGTTTACCAGCTGTTAGGATTTCTGGGAGTTGAAAGCCAAAAACATCTGGGGACCTCAGGTTGAGAACTACTGGTCTAGACTATGTGGAAAACTATCTCTCTATAGGAGCTAGCCAGAAGAGTTTTCTTTCATTTCCACCACTTTTACAGACCCATCTAGTGAGGACATGCCAGAGAGCTTTCTTGGGACTGATCCCAGATTGTGAAACATCCATGGAAGTCTAGCTTGGCTCCTTCTCTATTTAATAAGGCCTTTTTAGCCAAACAGGAATTCACTGATGAAGCAAGTAATCATTTTTATGGGTTATCTGCACTATATTTTTATCATTATCATAATAATTTTAAAATAAGTTTTCTAAAATTTAATAGTATTTTAATATAATAGGTTATTTAGTTTTTAGCTTTTTTATTCGCTTTATCTTACTGGATCCCATGTTGGGAGAAATGCAGGCTATACATAAAATAAAATACCCCTCCTGAGACAAATAGCAAGTAAATTGATGCCAACTATTGACAATACTAAATATGAAACGTTCTTCATCATACAAAGGAACAGGACAGAACAGTCTGACAAAAGTAGTTGTTAAGCAGTATTTCTAGGCTATATCTGGCCCCCTGGAATAAAGGAGCAGGAAATGAAAGCAAACTACATCAAATTGATTATAAATGGTTCGGCTTTGTTCAGAAAAACAGCTCAGGATTTATATGGACAGGTTGCTTACCTGTAACCATGTTTCTTCGAGTGTACTCTGTGAATTCACACTAATGGAGAGGCTGCGCCTGCGCAGGTCCCAACGGAAACTCTTCCCAAGCTGAAGTTTAAATTTTGGCGGTAGCCACGCCCCTCCGTTCCCGGAGGGCATATAAGGCAGCCCTCGGCGTCTCCTCCCCAGTTCCTACGCCGCAAAGGCAACGAGAAAGGAAGAGGGTTTGCCAGAGGGGAAGGAAGGGCGGGCTTGTGTGAATTCACAGAGTACACTCGAAGAAACATGGTTACAGGTAAGCAACCTGTCCTTTTTCTTCGTGTACTCTGTGAATGCACACTAATGGAGACTAGCAAGCTTAGGTCTCGGAGGCGGGCTAAGCAAACCCTGACAACGAGAAAACTGTCCAAACATATGTTTATTAAACATGAAAACATCAAAAAACCCTGGTCCAAGGACCCATTAAGGTATTGCATCAAACACACGCCAAACACCGAGAGCAGTTCGGTAAGGCATGACATAACCCTTTAAGAGCACATGTGAAAAAAACAGGAAAACATCATTCCCCTAAGGGGGAAGGCAGTAGCAATAAGGCACGGATCATCAGGAGAGTAGTGCAAACATGTACCAAACAGGAAAAACAACAAGAGGGTCGCATGAGAAAAAAGCACCCACATAGAAGTCATAAATGCAGAAGGTTAGGACAAGCATGAGGACAAAACCGCCCTAGCAAAGGCGGCATCTTTCAAAGTTTTTTGGTCTAACCTGTAGTGAGACACAAATGTAAGGGGGTTAGACCAGATCGCTGCCTTGCAGATGGAGTCCAGGGAAATGCCCCTTAGGAAGGCAGTCGACGTGGAGAGACCTCTCGTCGAACGTGGGCGAACCGACGGGGGAGGAAGTCTTTTGGCTAGTTCATAGGCCAGTTCAATGGCCTGAGCAATCCAGTGTGAGAGTCTTTGAGAAGAAATAGGATTGCCCAGTTTATCTGGGGCATGGGCCACAAAAAGTTTTGGGGTCTTTCGAATGTCCTTAGTACGGTCCCGGTAGAACAGAAGTGCTCTACGCACATCAAGGAGGTGCAGTCTCCGCTCAAGGGGAGACGAGGGGTCTGGGAAGAAAGCGGGAAGGACAATGTCCTGGTTAAGGTGAAAAGCAGAGACCACCTTGGGAAGGAAGGTGATGTCCGGACGGAGAACGGCGCGGTCGTGATGAAAACGGAGGTAGGGTTCATCGACCCGAAGGGCCGCCAGCTCCGAGGGTCTGCGCGCTGAGGTTATGGCCACCAAGAAGGCAACTTTCCAAGAAAGGAGACGTAGGTCGGTCGAAGCCAGCGGTTCAAAGGGAGAGGCAGTAAGCTGAGAAAGTACAAGCTCGAGGTTCCACCCTGGAGTAGGAGGTTGAGTCGGTGGGCAGATGTTGTTGTATCCTTTCAAGAAGGTCTTGACAAGGTGGTCGGAGAATAGAGATGGTCTACCATGTTGTTGAAAACACCAGGATAGAGCGGCCAGGTAAGATTTCATAGAAGCAAGAGAAAGTTTTTGGTCTGCCAGAGACATAAGGAAGTCCAGTACAATCGGTACCGAGGTTGGAAAAACAGTAATTCCTCGGGAGCGAAGAAAGGAGCGAAAGCGAGAGACTTTATAAGTGTAGGCTCTGGTTGTAGCTGGTTTGTGAGCTGCGCGGAGGACCTCCTGTAGGTTTTGCGGGAGGGAGGTCAGGCGAGAATCCTCCAAGCAGTGAGATGTAGAGAGGGGAGATCCGGGTGGAGGATCTGGCCGTTCTCCCTGGATAAGAGGTGTGGCAGAAGAGGTAGAGTGAAGAAGGTCGCCTTGGAGAGATGAAGAAGAGCCGGGAACCAAGATTGACGAGGCCAGGCTGGAGCTATCAGGATCGCCGACGTAGGTACCGACCGGAGTTTCTGCAGGACCTTCGGTATCAGAGGAAAGGGCGGAAAGAGATAGATCGGTTCCGCCGACCAGTCCAGAAGAAAGGCGTCTCCCAGGCAGCCTGGAGAGGAGGACGGGGGGAGTCTTGCCCCGTATCGGGGCAGCTGAGCGTTCTCGGGAGAAGCGAAAAGGTCTAGAGTGGGGAAGCCCCATTTGAGAAAAAGAGAGAGAAGAGTCTCGGGGTCGAGCATCCACTCGTGGGAGGAAGTCGTCATCCTGCTGAGGGCGTCTGCCAAGTTGTTCTGGATCCCGGGAAGGTGAATCGCCGAGATTTGGATGTTGCGGGCTATGCACCAATGCCACAGCTGGGAGGAGAGGAGCATCAGCTTCCTTGAACCCGTGCCACCCTGCTTGTTGATGTAAAAGACTGCTACCGTGTTGTCTGACTGAATGAGTACAGATGTCCGGGAGATCAGGCGTGAGAAGGCTCTCAGAGCCTTGAAGATAGCAAGGAGTTCGAGAAAGTTTATGTGATTTGCCTTCTCGGAGGGAGACCAAAGGCCCCGAACAGTGAGACCCTTCATGTGGGCTCCCCAGCCGAAGTTGGATGAGTCCGTGGTTATGGTAGTGGAGGGAGGAATTGGGTGGAACGGAAGACCCCTGCAAACGTTGGAGAGGGACTTCCACCAGAGAAGCGACCGACGAGCGTGAGGCGGGACCGAGAGAAACCTCGAGTTGGGGTGGCGGAATGGCTTGAAAGCGTCTATGAACCACCTTTGAAGAGGCCGGAGATGAAGCCTGGCGAACGGGGTCGTGAAGACTGTGGAGGCCATATGGCCGAGCAGTACCTGGATGGATCGAGCCCGAACCCTCCGGTGGGTCTCGCAGAAAATGATTTGTTGGCGAAGAGCTAGAAACCTGTCGAACGGAAGGGAGACAGTTTGAGCAATTGAGTCGAACAGGGCGCCGATGAAGCAGATTTTGTTCGACGGGGCGAGGTGAGATTTGTCGTGGTTTAATTGAAGACCGAGAGATTCTAGAAGACAGAGGGTGTAGTCGATGTGACGTCGGAGAAGGGCAGGGTCGGATTCGACCAGAAGCCAATCGTCTAGATATGGAAAGACTGTGATCCCTTGGAGCCGGAGGTGGGCAGCCACGACAGCGACGACTTTGGTAAAGACCCTTGGGGCCGTAGCGAGGCCAAAGGGTAAAACGGTGAACTGGTAGGTCTGGTCGAGAACTTTGAAAGAAAGGAAGCGCCTGTGGTTTTCTCGAATCGCCACGTGGAAATAGGCGTCTCGAAGGTCTATAGACACGAAGTAGTCTCCGCGCTGAAGCATCGGGAGGATGGAGGCGATGGAGACCATCCTGAACTTGGTTGGACGTATGAAGACATTGAGCATGCGTAAGTCCAGAATTGGGCGGAGGCCCCCACCCCTCTTCGGGACCGTAAAGTATCTGGAGAAGAAGCCTTGAGGGTCCTGTACCGATGGAGAAGGCCGAATAGCCCCCTTGGCGAGAAGGGCGTCGACCTCTGCGAGAATTTCTTGAGAAGGGTTGGAGAGAAGGACTTGGCCCGTGGGCGGGAGTTCTTCGAATTCTAAGGCATAGCCTTCTTGGACAATTTTGAGAACCCAGGCATCTGAAGTAATAGATTTCCACCGGTGAAAGAAGGGAGCCAGGCGGTCTAGAAAGAGACCATGAGGTTGATTTGGTGAGAGGGAGGGGTGTGGAGGCATGAGATCTGCATCGGTACCGTAGAAAGAGTCTTTGGAAAGAGAGATGGCGTCAGGAACGCCGGAGAGGTTGGGCAGCAGTGGGGGTGGCTCGGCCGCGTTGTCTTTGTGGCTGAGCGGCCCGACGGGGTTGCTGGCGATTTTGGTTGTTTGATACCGAGGGACGCCGGAAGGATTGATGGCGGTAAGAAGGAGGCGGGAAGCGACGAAAGCGTTGAGGAAACCACTTGGTGCGGTGAACCTGGGGTTGATCGCCGCATTTAGTGGCCAGAACTTTAAAATCGTGGTTGGTTTTTAGCTTGTCGTCGGTGCCAGAGTTAAAGAGGCCCATGGCGTCGAAGGGGAGGTCTTCGATGACCTGCCTCGAGGAGGAAGACAGACCGGAAGATCTCAGCCAGGCGTGGCGACGAATAGCAATGGCGTGGGCAATCATCTTGCCGGCCGTGTCGCCCGTATGCTTAGCCATCTGGATTTGATGATGCGCTAACGAATCGGCCTCTTGCTGGAGGGTGGACATGACGGACCGGTCTTCATCTGACAATTTAGAGAAGAAGGGCTGAGCTTTCTCCCAAAGGATCTGCTGGTATGCCCCCATACAGGCCCCATAGTTCGCCATTCTACAGAGTAGAAGAGCTCCGGAATAGAGCTTTCGACCGACCGCGTCGAACCTCTTGCCCTCTCTGTCTGCAGGGGTAGTGGATTCACGGCCGGAAGACTGAGAAGCTTTAACGACCATGGAGTTCGGGTCGGGATGGTGTTTAAGCCATTCTAAAGTGTCGTCATCTGTACGATACCAAGACTCGATTCTCTTCGAGGTAGGAGGGATCGAGGAAGGAGTCTTCCACGAAGATTGGATGACATCTAGGAGATAAGGCAAAAATGGCAACAGCGTGGCTGGAGGGGCCTGGGCTTGGACCCGTTTGAAGACTGGATCAGTAACTGCCTTGGAAGTCTGTTTGATTTCTAGACCCAGGGCGTCGGCCATTCTAATCATTTGTTCGGAGAAAGCCCGAATGTTGTCGGTAGGCGAAGGAGGGTCCACCTCATAGGCGTCATGAGGAGGAGAGAGATCAAGGCCTAAGGATACCACCGAGGCCGAGAGAGCTGAATCAGGGCGATCTATATCGATCTCATCGTCCCCAGCCCCTTGAGGGGACTGGGGGGGAGATGACAACACAGTTTCTGGTGGCGGCAAAGCCTCAAGAGCAGAAGCCATCTGTAGCCGAGTATCCTTGGAGGCCGAGGCCTGGGCCGCTCGAGCCAGGCGAGTGGTCTGTCTACCCCGTTCCGGTGTCGAGGTCGGGGGGAAAAGCTGCTGGCGAGACTGACGATGGGAGACAGCAGGTCGAGGAGATGGCACCCTGACCACTGTCTGAGTGGAGTGGTGGGGTGAGTCCTGCAACTCGCCATCAGAAAGTTGCTGAGGAGAAGTTTGGCGAGGTCGCTGAGCAGGAGCGATCGGAGAGGACCTTCTAGAAGAAGTCGCCGAAGAAAGGACGTCCATCTTGGAGGAAGCAGAAGAGGAAGAGCGTTGGGTTGCCCTCTTCTTAGCGAGTGGTTGTTTTGATGGAACCCTCAGGGATTTTCCCGGCGTGGGAGGGACCATTGCTGAGTCGGATTGGGTCCGACGAGCTTCCTCGTGAGCCCTTTTAAGGGCGATCTTCATCGCAGAGGTCGACGGAGGAGCCCCAAGATGGGATCGGGCCGAAGATACGGAAGCCACCGAGCTCGATGTCGAGGAAGGGCCGACCCGGCCAGAACGCGTTGTCACCGTAGCCGTGGTGAGTGTGCACGGTGGTTTAGCAGCCTTAGACGATCTGGAGGCTCTGGACGCCTTAGACGAGACCGAAGGGGCTTTAGCTGTTGAAGCCGACATCGAACCCGGATTAAGCGGCGGCTTCGTGCCCGAAGTCGACGGAGCGGGTTCAGGGGCAAGCGATTTTTTGTAAAGCGCCGCTCTAAGCCTCGCGGCTCTATTCTTTCTAGCCTGAGCCGTTAGGGCCAGGCAGAAGCGGCAGGTACCGACGACATGTGCCTCTCCGAGGCAGTAGAGGCACTTGGCGTGGCCGTCGGAATCAGGAATTTTAGCGGCACACTGAGTGCAGCGCTTGAAGCGAGTCGTAGACATGAGAATCCGAAGTGAACCTTGCGGCGGGAAAAAAGGAACTGGGGAGGAGACGCCGAGGGCTGCCTTATATGCCCTCCGGGAACGGAGGGGCGTGGCTACCGCCAAAATTTAAACTTCAGCTTGGGAAGAGTTTCCGTTGGGACCTGCGCAGGCGCAGCCTCTCCATTAGTGTGCATTCACAGAGTACACGAAGAAAAAATATCCATATCCATATCCATATCTATATCTATATCTATATCTATCTCTCTCTCTCTCTCTCTCTCTCTCTCTCTCTCTCTATATATATATATATATATATATATATCCTTCCCAATTGAATACATCATTAAAAGTATACCACATCACAAACACTAAGAAATTACAAGGAACTGATCATCTTATTTTATTCAGTCCTTGTACAACTGCTGGGGACTGACAGGACAAACCAAAAACATTCTTCCATTGCTGAAGATTTAATCTGGAGTAAAATTCAAATATTGCTAAAGGCTTTGAAGATCTGGTCTTTTGAAATCATAGTTATATTTCTCAGAGTTGCACACAGTCTACCTTCCCTTGTGGTTTGTTCCTTTTATATCTCTTGCTTTCTTTACCAAGGATTCACCGTCCCCTTCACCTGTGACTGATTTGGACAGACTCACCTGTGGAAGGAAATTTGGACGAGGTGTGAGTCTAGGAGGAGGGATGAACTGTGGCACTTTGATGGGCTGAGGAGGCGTAGCTTGAACCTGCTGAACAACAGGAGCATGGTCAGGAGGTGGTGGTCAGATTTAACAAAGCCATGTATTTAATGAGTTATTCCAACAACATGCAAATAAAACTTGCCCCTCATATGACAACAAAAAGTGCAACCCTTCCCCCCCCCCCCGAAATGAACCAAACCTCTTGCTTCAACCAACATTAATGTAATTCTGATGAGCGAAACAGCCTGTAATTATGAAGTAAAAATACTGGGATGTAAAAGCAAAGATATTATCAGTTTTAGAATAAATGATCTCAGTAGTTTTTGCACTGTCAGATTTGTTTTATGAGTCAAACTCATGAATAATCAGAAAATATTATAAATCTAGCTGGCCATTTATATGGAGGTTCAAATTATGTGCAATTGTACTAAGGCTTAGTAACTTAGAGAAACAATTTGAAATGTTAGATAAGGGAATAAACATTCATAATCAAAATGGCTAAAAGGTTCAGATTATTTCACACAGCAGATTCTAGAACTTGTAGAATATAGTTTGTATACCAAGTAATTTGCTAGTGATAGCAAATGGGCTGCAAATAGATTTATTCACAGCCACAGCTCTGGATAAATTCTTATTTAGGTAGTAAAATTCTACTTTAGAAACTTTATTTGCACCTTACTTGCAGAGTTATATATTCTATTTCAAGTTACTTTTAACAGGTTTTAACAGCTGGGTTTTTTTGATGGGGTATTTCTCAGAATTATTAGCAAGAATGGTCTCACTAAGAAAGTCTGCTCTGCAGGCTGAAAAAATGCTGGAAAAATCTCAACACGCTACTTGAGGTTTTACTTGTGACTCTAAAAGTAGCAACAGATGGAAATATAGGTTAGCCTTATTACTATTATTTTTCTATAAGAATACAAAATTCAATTAAGTGATTAAAATGAGAAGCCATAGATATATATCTACACACACACACACACACACACACACACACACACATAAGCGCACACATTTGCCAAGCAGAATGGTGTAAAGACCATACAGGACTAACCATCATCCCATACCAATCATAAACATAAAAAGCACATGAGTGATTAGAATAGCAATGATACCAATCAGTTGCCAAAATAGTAAAAAGACAAAACAACACATAGCTATTCAGAAATATGTCCCATTTAATCCTGGTAACTGTGCATAGAATTGCAACTTAAGACAGTGAAAGTAAAAATATGGTCTTGGAATAATTTAAGCAGTTTCACAACTCCCTTCCATTCAAAAAGTTTACATAGTGTTTAACTATGGGATATAAACCCTTAAGCAAAATGGTCCACATACTTAAGTCTGGGTTACTAAGTCCACTTACCAATGTGACTGTATTTTTTGCCACTATTTGGACTGCCTCTGTTCCTGGACCAGTGATTTTATTTGTGGTCTGGAGGTTGACTGGCGTGTTCTGTGCATCAGTGCTAAGGACAGTTTTCTGGCTGCTATTGATGGCAGTCACCATGGCAATTGTAGGTCTCTGACCCACAACAGAGGCAGGCATGGTTGCTGTTGCTGCTTTCAGTACAAGAGGTAGTGTCTTAGTGGTGATCATAGAAGCTGTAGTTACAGTCTTCTAAGAGAAACAGAAAATATGCTTTTAAGAGTTTTTATCAAAAGCTGAGGAAACAATTCTTTTGAATTCAGAAGTGAAAAAACAGGAACAGATTAGTCTATGTTATAAACATTATCAGGGTGACTTTAAACACTGAAATTCAGCTGGAGAAAACTGGAACATTCATTAAATAGTACTTTTCAATAAATCAGGAACATAGACAACACTAAGCTCTAGTGAATAAAAATAACATCATATGCCTTGTCATATGATGACCTCTTATTATCTTCCTGTCACAAGGACCACTGCACATCTCCAGGTATTTGCAGAAGTACATCTTCTGTTAAAACTCTGCTTAAACACATGAACAAGAGCTGTTCAGTTGGTTCTAGAATGCTCACTAAACAAATGTGGGAGATTAGGAAGCCTCACTCCCTCTGTGTATTTCTGTTACTCTCCTCAGGACCATTTAAAAAGGAGAGCCTCCCATACCCTGAAAGCTCCTCATATGTATGCTTGCCCACAATGCCTTGCCTCATGCACGGAGGAGGAGTTGTTTAAAGCTACAGACAATGCGATTGCTGTAGCCCACTTTTGGTCTAAAACCATTTAGCTGTTTGTGATTCCTTTATTTTATCGCTTTTAAACTTATTTATTATGCAATGCTTTTGACACAAAATAAATAAATAAACCCTGAAAACTCTTCATATGATCCAGAACTGTGAAAAATTGAGGCCTCGCCCATATAGAGGGGCCTCCCTACTTCAAAATACTCCTCTATGGATGCAGAGGGTGACAAAAATGACAATAGAAGGGCTGTGGTTAGCGTGCTCTTACTTTCATGTATTTATTCACCCCACATTCCAGCACACATGAAAAGGGCTAGGCTTAATTGAGCAGCAAATAATTTCAAAAGAAAATCAGTCTGTGCTTTATAGATTATAACAAAGCCTTTGACTGTATAGAGCATGAAAATTATGGATCACTCTTAAAGAACTGGGTTGATTGTCCTCATGCATAACCTTTACTCAAGAGGCTACTGTTAGGATAGAATATGTAGAAATTGAATGGTTTCTAATTGGCAAGGCTTTTTTATCACTCTGTTTCATTTGATTGCTGAACCTTATCAAACATGAAGCAGGGTTGGATTCAGAGGAAGGAGCCTGAACTCTCTGTTTAGATTACAAAACTGTCACACTTTGGTTATATCATGAGAAAGCATGCCTCACTAGAAAAGGCAAAAAAAAAAGTTCGCTAATATAGAAGGCTGTAGGAAACGAGGAAGACCACCTTTTAGATGGATAGATTTAATCAAAAAAGCCATGGCTTAAAGTCTGCAAAACCCGAGCAAGGCTCATGATAATAGGCCAACTCAAGAGTTTTCTCATTTCAATTTTTTATCGTGTCAGAAGCAAATGGAGAATATACTCCAAGTCGCTTCTGGTCTGAGAGAATCGGCTGTCTACAAAGACTTTGCCCAGGGTATGCACTGATGTGTTATCATTCTGTGGGCAACTTCTCTCATATCCCCGCATGGGAAGCAGGGGCTGACAGACAAGAGCTCACCCCATCTTGCAGATTCAAACCACCGACCTTCAGGTCTTCAGGTCAGCAGTTCAGCCAACACAAGGGTTTAAACCACTGAACCACCGCGGCTCCCTTTTCAAGTTGATTTGATGGCAGTTAACAACAAAATTCAATAACCACTGCAGAAAATCTAACTGACATTCAATGACGCATGCAGATAGCCTGGGTTACATTGTTAACTCAATATGTTAACTTTCAAAAACTACCTTTACCTATTAAAGGAAAGAGTTAAGTGCTTTCTAAGAAACATCCTAAACTTATGTGTATGAGGAAAAGCACTGAAGCAATTTTAAGACAATTTCACTAGAGGGCTCTTTAGCGTTGAACATAGCTTTATACAAATACACTAAATGACCTGGAAGTTAAACTCAAAGTGTACAGCATAGATTAGCATGATATTCCTTCTACAAACAACATTCTTGACAAATGCAGATGCTAGTCCTATAATAATTTACAATCTACTCTTAAAATATTGAAAATATTTATTAATACACATTTACCCTCCCATAATTCAGCATTCCCTTGATTTGTATCAATCTTTTATTTAAAAAAAACCCATTAATTCTAACCACCATATGAAAATTTAAAACAATCAAAATTGAAAAAGTTTCTGAATTGGGTTTAACCAGTAGAATATTTACTTCCATATGAACCATTTTCATAAAAACTAGAATCTAGTTAATTTAAAAAGTATCCTTTATGTATGAGCATATACATACATAAAAACATTTATCATATGGCATTTGTAGTAGAAAAATATACATCTTTTCTCCTTTGTTAGACATACACATTCTAAAAGTAATGATGTATTTATATGCTTCCCTTCACAATCTTATGCAAAGAAAGATGTCTTATACTGCCAGTCAACTGATTCATGTGGCCCTCTAGGGCATCAGATATGAGTTGTTTCCTAACTGCCTGGGTTCTCCCATATTCAAAGACATTTCTGTGGACAAAAACTAAGTATATTTATGTGCCACGTCTTAAATCAAGATCTTCCTCTCACTCATATACCCATGACATATCCCAAATGTCACCAAACTATCCAGAAGAGGACTCTGTGAGCCACTTCAAGATTTGGGTCAGGTGCTTTGCTCAGATTTTGCCAGAAGGGACTTTTTAAGCAAACAGCAATGTGTACTTTTCTAGGAGGTACTTTATGGGGTGTTCAGGAGAGTTGGAAGATAGAATTACCCAAACTGTTCACAATAATAATAATAATAATAATAATAATAATAATAATAATAATAATAAGCTTTATTTGTATCCCGACACCACCTCTCCAAAGGGACTCGAGGTGGCTCACAGAAAGTGCTCAATAGTGCAACAATATACAAGTACAACAAAATATGGAAAAGTATAAATGACCCAATTACATTTGAAACAGCAATAAAACTCCTATTAATTTAAAGGATGCTATAAAACTCAGCAAGCTACAAAAACAGCAGCTGTATCAGCCTCCATAAAGTGCATACATGAAACAAATCACTAATCCTCAAATGTGGTGATTAAAGCCAATATCACTAAACATGGCCAAAGGCTGGTTTAAAAAGGCATATTTTCAGGTGACTGATATCTAGCACCTGCCAACAACTGAGTGCAAGACAAGCTTGTCAGTGTCTCTACTCCTGATGCAATTAAATCCATATCTTTGGTCCTTGTCTATGTAGCTACCCTATAGATTTGTGCCACATAGGCATGTGTGAAGACTACAGCCTTAATCAAATGTGCTTGAGCCATATTTGTGTTATGCAGACCACAATCCAGCATGTCAATGTGGATCTGGAGATCCCCTCAAGAATGTGGTAGACTGTATGTCTTTTGTTCTCCATAAGTGTATTTTCACTGCGACCACCATTCAGAGGAGTTAAGGTAGAAGAAAGACAAGAACAGTTCCAGGAATCTCTTGAAAAGAATGCTAATATTCAGCAAGATGAATGGAACTGGTATCAAAGTGACCAAGTCATCATCAACTTTTCACAGATGTTCCTGGAACAAAAAGCACTGGCATTCTTCTGTCTAACTTTATAGCGGCTACAAAGGGCACTTCAAATGCAGGATATGAAGAGAGACTTTAAGGAGATGTTCAAATATTAGTGGGGATACGTATTTTGTGCTACTTTTATACCTTGACTCCGGGCAAGAGAGTAACCCATTAAATGAATTATTAAAGCTGCTTAAAATGATGGTGAAGTGTGGGGGGGGAGGGGAGGGGACGGGCCTACCACATTGTTTTATGCTATGGAAACATAATTGCTCCTTGCAAGATTAGTAAGAAGTAGCTTATAGGGTTGGTGTCCCTAAGTGTAGATGCAAGGTAGACATGATTGTAGAAAATGATTAGAACTGAATGTTTTCTCCTTACAGCACAGCTGCACAATCTGTTGGTGTTGTGAACTTCAACTTCCAGAATTCTTGACTATTGGACAAGCTGGCAAGGGCTTCTGGGAGTGGGAGGCCCAAACACCTGGAAAGCCACAGATTGTGCAGGCCTGCCTTAGATGAGTCCTTCTTAGGGGCTGAGTTGATTGACATGGCCATGAATCTCTTCCAACAAGGTTTTGAGGTGGTTTTACTACATTCACCCAAGACATGTAGTTCAATAAGCTAGGATTGTTTAGACAGCGGATGAAATGCTTTCTTACGAATTCCCTGGAAATCAGTGGATTCAGAGCTGGCAATTGTGATTGAGGGGCTAGCTATTTGCATCCTAGTGGTACAGTAGATGTCTCTGATTTCTTAAGCAATCCACAATTTGTGCAAAGTCAAGAAAGTCAGGTCTATGGGTAAAATCCTTGAATGAATTTCCTCATTCAAGGAAATATGAAAGATTATTCCAAAACTGTTACTGGAATAAAAAGTGGGACATGGGAATAAGAGTAAGGACTTTGGGCTGGGGGAGGATAATTGATTCCTTTGAGACATATCCCAGTAAGAGGTTATCGGGAGGAAGAGTGCAAAATGGCTACATGTCTTGATAACTGGTCAGAGAAAGCTAGTTTGCTGGGTTCCAAATGTAATTTCATTTGATTCCTCTAGGACTCTGCTGCACAACAGGGATAAACTATAGGTGCTGCTATCAAGGTCAACTTTGTGGTCACCACATGGTCAATTTGCGTAATTGTGATCTTGGTTGCCTCCCTAATAATTTACTTGTTAGTTTACATCATGCTAACCCCTGGCAAGCAGGGCTGGACATGGTGCATGGGGAGCAAAGCTGCAGGCAAACGCAGAGAGATTTGTCTTTTAATCTCACCACTCTGAGACGTATTTTTGCCTTGGCTTTTCTAGGCTTATTCTTGTTTTTAATTCCAGACACCATGAGGGAGACAGAAAGATTTTTGTTTGTTTGTTTAAGCTAAGAAAGTTAAGATTGAAAGGAGGACACTAAAATAAAGAAGGTAAGAATGAATAAGAAATAGAAGTTTTTACAAGATTAATAATAATAATAATAATAATAATAATAATAATAATAATAATAATAATAATGATAATAAAAACTTTATTTCTAGACCACCCTCTCTCCCCAAAGGGACTCAGGACGATTAACATACATATAAATGGCAAACATTCAATGCCACAATTTCTTCATAATATCAAAAGTATAAAATGACAATAACATACACATTATAATAAAAATTCCACATTAAAGACAATGAATTTAAACATGAAAATCAGTAAAAACATAATTGCACAGAGCAAGTGTATACCTGGACCAGTTAAGGTGACCAAGTTGCTGAAAATGTTGTTTCACTTAGACCATAGCTGCTATGGGGTGGCAGTTATGTTAGTCCTCCTCCTCTCCGTATGCTAAGGTGCAGAGATGTGTTTTTAACTGTTTCTTAAAGGAGAGGAGGGTGGGGGACATTTTTATTTCTTTAGGGAGGGAGTTCCAGAGGCGGGGGGAGATCACGGAGAAGGCCCCCTCTCTCGTTCCCACCAGCCGTGCTTGTGACGGGGGTGGGACTGAGAGCAGGGCCTCCTCTGCTGACCGAAGTGCCAGAGATGGTCTATACAGGGAGATGCAATTTGACAAATAGCCTGGACCTGAGCCATTTAGGGTTTTATAGGTAATGTCCAGCACTTTGTATTTAGCTTGGAAACGTACCGGCAGCCAGTGCAGCTGCTGCAACATGGGAGTGGTTCTCTCCCTGTACAGGGCTCCAGTTAGTAACCTGGCTGCTGATTGCTGAACTAGCTGTAGTTTCCAAACTATCTTCAAAGGCAGCCCCATGTAGAGAGCGTTGCAGTAGTCCAAACAGGATGTGACTAAGGCGTGGACTACCATGGCCAAGTCCGGCGTCTCAAGGTATGGGCGCAGCTGGCACACAAGTTTTAGCTGTGCGAAGGCGCTCCTGGCCACCACCGACACCTGGGGTTCCAGGGTCAACGATAAGTCCAGGAGCACTCCCAGACTGATAACCTCTGTCTTCAGGAGGAGTGCGACCTCATCCAGCACAGGTTGTAATCCCACACCCTGGTCCGCCTTACGGCTGACCAGGAGTACCTCTCTCTTGTCTGGATTTAGTTTCAGTTTGTTGGCCCTCATCCAGTCCATCACTGATGACAGGCATTGGTTTAGGATCAGAACAGCATCCTTGTCTTTTGGTGGAAAGAAGTAATAGAGTTGGGTGTCGTCTGCGTAAATTGGACACCGAACTCCAAAACTCCGGATGATCTCTCCCAGCAGTTTCATGTAAATATTAAACAGTATGGGGGACAGAATTGAACCCTGAGGGATCCCACAGGCCACAGGCCAGGAAGTCGAACAGGAGTCCCCCAGCTCCATCATCTGGGTCCGCCCCTCCAGGAAGGTCTGGAGCCACTGTAAAACAGTGTCCCCAAGCCCTATCCCAGAGAGACAGCCCAGAAGGATACCATGGTCGATGATATTGAAAGCCGCTGAGAGGTTCAGGAGAACCAGCAGTGACACACTCCCCCTGTCTAGTTCTCTTCGTAGATCATCCACCAAGGCAACCAATGCTGTTTTGGTTCTGTAACCAGGCCTGAAACCAGATTGAGATGGATCCAGATAATCGGTGTCTTCCAAGAAACTTTGGTGTTGTGAAGCCACCACCTTCCCTAGAACCTTGCCCAAGAAGGGGAGATTTGATACTGGCCTATAGTTATTCAGGTCAGTGGGATCCAGTGCTGATTTCTTTAATAGAGGTCTTACAACTGCCTCCTTGAATCTAATTGGCATTATACCTTGGGTCAAGGAGTCATTAACCAGCACCTTCACCCACTCTGCCAGCCCCCCCCCCCCCCACTCCGGCTGATTTTATAAGTCAGGATGGGCAAGGGTCTAGAGAACAAGCAGTCGGCCTCATTTCTCCCAAGATCTTGTCCACATCCTCAGGCTGAACTAACTGAAAGGAATCCATTAAACAGGGACAAGCAGATGCCTCATTTACATCCACAAAGACTGCACTAATATTGGTGTCTAAGTCAGAGCAGATCCGGGCAACTTTATCCGCAAAAAACCTAGCATATTCATCGCAATGAGCTGCTGGTTGGGCAGGGGTCCCTGGATGGGCAGGGTTTTAAAGTCCCCATACCACTCGAAACAGCTCTCTTGGGCGGTTCTTTGCGGATGCAATATTGATGGCAATGTATGATTTTTCTGCCGCCTTCATTGCCGCAGAATAGGCTCTTAAATAGGCTCGGTCAAACTCGCTGTGCGAAGCCAATGCTGCTCTAGTCTCTGTTTCACTTGCTTCATCGCCGCCAGCTCCCTGTTGTACCAGGGGGCTGACTTAGACCTGCACTGTGAAAGAAGACACTCAGGAGTGATTGTGTCAACTGCCCTGGTCACTTCCGTGTTATAGAGGTCTGCCAGGGTTTCGACAGAATCACCTACCGAAGTGGCAGGAAAATCCCCAAGAGCTGTCAGGAATCCATCAGGATTCATAAGCCTCCTGGGGCGGACCTTCCTAATTGGCCCTCCACCCCTGCGAAGGTTTAGAGCCCCAGTGAGTCTAAACCTGACCAGGTAGTGATTGGACCTTGATAAAGGAACTGTGGACAGTTCCTCCACAATACCGTCACCATCATCATCCCAAGATACAGGTGAGATCTTTAGGATGGAAAAGTCTAAAAAAGTCTTCTGGGCAAGGGAAGGAAGAAGCTGGTGGTATTTTATTGGCCTAACATCAAATCACATGTTCTTGCATCTCCAGAGTACTGACTAGAATAAAACTAGAATTTCCCAAATGCCTCAAAAGCACCTCTTAGAAAATCACATAATATATTTCTTTTATTTAAAGCTGAACTTTCTGCTTACAGAGTCAAAACAGAAGTGCATTTCACCATATATATCTATTATTGTAGGGAGAAAACTTACATGGTCCCTTGCATTATTTATCAAAATATCTTAAACAAATCATTTATAGTGTACGTTTTGTAACATTACAAACACTGGATCAACAAACAATAGTGAACAATTTAACCAACAACAACAAAGTGATTTCTCATTGGCTACCTTTGCCCTGGCAACTGTAAAATAAACAAAATACAAGAAATTAATCTGTATATTCAAAGCTGGAATTGTGACCTGTGTTTCCAAGTATTAATTGGCATCAGAATATAGTTATTCTGTGAGAATCAATTTTTTTTACAACTTGAATATCATATTACTAATTCTAGTTTTCCGTCTTTTCTTTTTTAAAAAAAACTTAGTTAAAGCAATTGCAGGTAAGCTAAACATTGCAGTGGGGATTGTTACTAAACCAAAAATTGACCAAAATCCTACATTATTTTCTACAAAAAACTTTCCAGGTGAAACAGCATCTAAATACTTTTTTGAACGTACACATTTTTTCTGTTTAAATGAGAGAACTGCAGTATTACAGTAGAATCTCGGTTATCTGATTTAAACAGGCAGACCCCAACTCGGGTTACCCAGATTAATCAGATAACCCAGATTCTAGGCCCAGGCGCCTAGCAGAGGGAGGAAATTAATCCCTCCGTCAGGTACTTGGACCTAGGGAGGGAAGTGTAAGGCATGCCGCTGCTTAGCGGCATGTCTCACGCTTCTCTAAAGGCCCAAGCGCTGGGTGAAGGGAGAAAACTCCCTCCGCTCGGTGCTTGGGCCCAGGGAAGCAGGCCACGATCGCTGCTGCAGCAGCAGCAATCACGGGCCGCTTACTCCCTGCCTCTACCTCTCCTCTCACGAGAAGGAGCTCCTTCTCACAAGAGGAGAGAGAGAGAGGGTAGTGCCCTGCCTCTTCCTCCTCTCGCGCAAAGGAGCTCCTTCTCGCGAGAGGAGAGGGAGAGGCTGGAGGAAGCGGCCCGCAATTACTGCAGCAGCAGCAGTGATCGAGGCCTGCTTCCCTGGGCTGAGCCCTCGCCCCTTGGGAAGCAGCCCACGAGTGCTGCTAGGCAGCGGCGCTCATGGGCTCCTTCCAAGGGGTGACGGCTCCTTTGGGAGGGGGAGGAGGGGGGCCCCAGTGGCCCCTCGGATAATCCAGAGCCTCAGTTCACCGGGGCTCAGATTACCGAGATTCTACTGTACTTGATAAAACTTTTCTCCTGAAGTCAACTTCTTTAAGCACTATACCTGTGATCCAAGCAAGTTTGGAGAGGGTGCAGTCGTCTGTTGCTGCTGCTGCTGCTGTAGTGGCTGTGGCGTCTGTATTTTATTTTCTGACTGTGCCAATGGCTGTATTTGAAACTTGCTGTCTGGCTGTTCCTGCTTTACCATCAAATTCTTCCGCAACTGTTCAACCACTCGTTTCTAGTAAGGGAACACACACACAAATTAAAAACAACAGAAGCAATTATACTAGTTTGTAGCACACAAAAGTGTCAGCATAAACATTATCACACTGCAACCAACCCTCCACATTTCTGGATTTGCTCTTTACAGAGTATTGATTCTTTTTGGATTTATTTAATTCTAAGTCTTCTGGTGTGAGTCTATGATAAATTTCTGGTGGATGTGACCAGAATCCTGCTGGAGGACCTGGAGATCTCTAGAAAGGTATGCTTTCACATTACGAAGAAATATTCACAGTTTTTCACTTTCATGGGAATCAGTGCCCCTGAGCCCAGTGAATGTGGAGAACTGGATGTATTCACTGTCTGTTTTATCTACAGACCAAGGCATCAGTATCAGCACTGTCTCTTAAATATTATGTATGGCAGCCAAATAATGGGAGTATACCTATCAGGAAACATGAGAAAACAGACATGTTCCTTAAAGACAGTGTCATTCACGTACATCACAGCAAGCAAATGACTGCCTTGATGACTAAATATATCCCTCAGGACAGTCAGCTTTCTCTCAAAATAGTGAATGTTTTAAAAGCAGAGATGCTTCTCAGAGAGCTGCTTAGCATTCATTCATAGTCTTCTATGAGAATCTAACAATAATGAAACAGGATACATTGTTCTTGAGACCAAAAAAATAATAATAAACAAAAGTTATATGGTGGTTAAATTTACTAAAATGTTTGAAATTAGTTTTCATATACCTAGAGAAGAATAAAGATCAGATCTAAGTCAACAAATACAGGCTACTACAAATTCAAATATTGCAAGTACTGTATTACATTGGAAAGCAAAATAATTTTCCTTTTTTGCAATGAGCAAAATCTAGCAACCAATACAGATGTCTAGAATAATGTAGAACTTACAAATTATGCCTGGCCCAACATGATACAGCGGGCTGAGAACTGGACTATGATTCTGGAGACCAGGATCTGATTCTCCATTTGACTATGAAAACACTCTCATCTCCAGGAAAGCCCATGATAAGTTCACCTTAGGGCATGCATAAATCAGAAATGACTTTAAGTCTCACAATAACAGGAAATGAGGACCCCCCCCCCCCCAATCTATTGGTATTTCACAGTTCAAACTAAAACCTGCAGTTCAAGGAGAACATTTACTGGTTGAACCTGCCACCAGGTTTTCAGTGCCATTGCCAAAAACAGCTACTCTGTTTCCCCGAAAATAAGGTAGTGTCTTATAGTAATTTTTGCTCCCAAAGATGTGCTAGGTCTTATTTTCAGGGGATGTCTTATTTTCGATAAAGAATTCACATTTATTGTTGAACAAAAACTGAAAATTTATCATATACTGTACAGTAGTTGTCATCACAAACCAGCATAACCAGACAAACTGTGAAATCCTATCGAGATTTTTTTTGTTACTACCATTATTTCCATGTACAACTATCTATGGTATGTACATTTACCGATCCTGCATGCTCTGGTGTTCTGTTCAGTGCTTCCAAACAAAAACTTTACTAGGTCTTACTTTGGGGGAGGCCTTATATTTAGCAATTCAGCAAAACCTCTACTAGGTCTTATTTTCCGGGGATGTCTTATTTTCGGGGAAACAGGGTGTCAAGAGTCAGACGCCAGTTAACATACAAAACAGAGTTTATTCCGAAGATAAGCCAAAAAATAACATAAACACAGGAAATATCCTTGAAACACTTCACTTTTCAGTGTTTCGAGAGTAGATTGGACAATAATAACTCAAAAACGAGCCACGCTAATTTCCCATGCTGGCATTCAATAAAAAACTAAATAACGCTTCAATTCAGCTTTGGAAAACAAATAGAGTTAATTGCTGGAAAATAAACAAACTAGAAAAGCAGTAAAGCTGCTTCCACGGTGCAGATAAGCCGAGAGCCTCAAAGGGATGATGAATAGCTGTCGTCAGAAGAATCCAAGGTCAGGTCAGGAGGCAGCAGAAATTCCGAAAAACAAACCAATAGTCAGAAGCCGGGAGTAGCCGTCAGTCAGAGGGCGTAGACAGAAGCCAGGTCAAATTCAATCCAAAGTCCGAAGAGGGTGCAGTCATCCAAAACAGGTCCACGATAAGACACAGCGAGAGCCAAGCTAGATGATATCAGCAGATTCAAATCATAGTCCAAGTCCAGTCTTCATGGAAACACAGAGATCCCAATGGCGCCTCAGCAACACCTTGCCACATGCAAAGTGAAGTGGCCAAACATTCCCATTTTATTCCCCTTCCTCCTGGGTGACCAAACACTCACACCCAAACACCAGGTGTCCCAAATCTACTCAGAGTCTGAACTCCACACAGCTAGAGCTCGTGGATCTGGAGTACCTAGCAATTCGTCGGAGTCCCAATCATCCTGCCCACACTTAGCCCCATGAACACTTAAAGAACCATCCTCCCTTCTCCAAGCATCCCAATTGGGATCAGCTCCTGCAGAAACCCCAGGTTCAGAAGTATCCATAGGCCCCAAATCCCCAGACATCTCCGGTGGCTGTGCCCATTCAGTGCCCGCTTCCCCAGCCACCACCTGTTCCTCAGCATCCATCTCCCCATCTGAATCTTCCTCAGAAGATCCCCCATATAGCTCTCTAAGTCGCTTCCTGCGCAACTCCTCCAGTGAACCCTCATCACAAGGGTTTTTTCTTCCTCTTCGAATTCCATCACCATCAACCATAATCCCTGAAGGCGCAGTCACAACACAGGGTAGTTGGTGTTTTAAGCAAAAATATTACAGCAATTCATTCATACATATTGTAGATCTGTTTTCTGATGCTGTAGCAAAACCTGCTCCAGTTTTCCTCCCACATTTTTAACAGTCTATCATTAAAACTGCTCAGACATTATCCATTCACTACATTCTTTTATGATGACCTTCTCACCTCCCTTAAGACAAGAACGCTTTAACTTCCAGACACCTGTCATCTGTTCTAGGACTCTAGTTTTCCCTTTCCTAAGCATCTGATCCTTCAGAACGAGAGTTTATTTCAGAAAGTCAATTAAGTTACCAGCTTATGTGGGCAGACCACCATCCATATTGGTGTTCAAATTTCTCTCTCTTCCAGTTACAAAAGATTCTTACCTGCGTACCTAAAGATTATTCTTATTAAGTAATGTGATAACTGCCAATAAAAACCTGTGCTATATTTGAATGGAATCATACTTATTGAACTTGTTTATCTAGATTATCTGAAAATCTAAACAGGAAAATTGAAATATAGAGGTCTGACAGGAAGCAAAGAAATCTGCTCCACGTAGAGTTTATTTATGTATCTAAACACTGATCAGTCATTTATGACTGCTTTCGGAAACACAAGTGCATTATCAAGCTATTTAAAATGCTATGTCTGCAAGTAGAGACAGAAAGATATCAAAAAAGCAGAGAAATGTAGAGGAAATAATAGGACAGAAAACAGCTACACCTGCCAAGCAATAACTCAACCTATTAGCAACATAGGAGACTAAATTATTGTATCCAGCAAAATCAGGCATGTTTTTATCTTTTCTATAACTGAACTTCTGAAGTTCAGGGATAAGGGTGATTTTTCTGCCATTCCCTAGTTCAAGGAAACCAGCAATAGAGTGCTCAAACTCATTTCCCGCATGTTCTGTGCCACAAAACAGAACATCAGAGAAAAAAGAAAAGAAGGGGGAAGCCAAGCTTGAGTACTCCTAAGCCAGGCTGCAATAGAAAGGGTGAACCAATCAGAATAGGAATTAGGAAGAGTAGGAGTCAAGTGAGTCACATCACATTCACAATCCTTTCTCTAGCAGGCCTTGAAAGAAAGCCCAGGAAATCTGTAGAGAAAAACCTGAGAATAAAACACCTGAAAAGTTGCATTCATTTCTGCAGAAGAGCCAATAGCTTGCCTACTAATGTAAAGAGCCAGCATTATGAGCAGGAAAAGTTATTTCTCTGGTTGTCTACTTTGGCCTTTAGTAAAGTGTGAAAGGCTCCTTGTCAGGAATATCTCACGTCCTCACATGTATTTTAGAAAGTTCAATTTAAAGAGGATAGACATGCTTATATTATTTAGATGTTAATATTTTACAAGCTTGTCACTTTTAAGCGGGAGGGAGAAGGGGAAGCAAGGATTTACACTCTGAACAGGAAATAACATTATTGTTTTTGGTAGTAATTCTTTAAAATTGATGCTGGAAGGACACTGAAGAAATTAATTACAGGATTCCAATTTTGCAGGGGTTAAGGTACAGGACCTCATGGAAGAGGAAAAATATCTAATTACATTTTTCAAAAACCCTGAAATTTAAAAACTCTAAAACCAGGACAGTAAATAAAGAATAACACTCAGAAAACAAGGGAATTCCAGACAAGAAACAATCAGGGCCAGTGAACACCTTAACACCTCCCGACAATGGATTCCCCCAGGCAGTAAACAACCAAACCTTGAAACTGAAAGGCTAATCCAGGGGTCCCCAAACTACGGCCCGGGGGCCACATGTGGCCCATCGAAGCAATTTATCCAGCCCCCACAGTGGCGACTCCCTCCTCCACCGAGGAAGGCACATGCGGCGCAAGGGAGGAGGGAAAGGCACGTGCCTTTCCCGCCTCCTCCCTCGCGCGGTGTGCTCATTCCATAGCTTTGATTGTTTATAATGGCATTTTAATTATCATTTTATTAATTATTAAGGGGTGCTTTGGTAGTGCTTTTGGTACGCAAAGGCAGAAGAGGGCGGGACTAAATGGCCCAAGGGGTCTCTTCCAACCCTCTTTATTATTGTTATTATTATTATTATTATTGACACAAAGACACAGTATGGCACAGCAAATGAGATATATATGCTGGATTTCGTATCACAAAATCACAAGTCAAATACCTCTCAAGCATTTAGGACTTTGTGATGTTTATTATTATTATTATTATTATTATTATTAACAACAATGAGGCTGGGTGGCCATCTGCAGGGGTGCTTTACTTGTGCTTTTGGTGCACAAAGGCAGAAGGGGGTTGGACTAAATGGCCCAAGGGGTCTCTTCCAACCTTCTTTATTATTTTTATTATGATTATTAACATTGAGGCTGTATTTGTTCCCGTTTTGTTTTTTTACTTCAAAATATGTGCAGTTCATAGTTTTTTTAAAACTGTAGTCCAGCCCTCCAACGGTCTGAGGGACTGTGAACTGGCTCCCTTGTTTAAAAAGTTTGGGGACCCCTGGGCTAATCAATGCGGCCAATGAAACATTCACCCCTGCCTCAAACAGACAAAAGTACTTTCTCCCGCCCTCAACATTCCACATATATATAAACCCCACTTGCAATTTCCAACATACGTTACAACCTCTAAGGATGCTTGCCACAGATGCAGGCAAAACATCAGGAGAAAATGCCTATGGGACATGTCCATACAGCCCGGAAATCTCACAGCAACCAAATGTTTTAAAATGTTATATTAGCCACTTTCCAATCACTAGGTTAGACACACATCACATATTTTTGTTAGAAGTATTGCACATTTTTCCATTTAGGTCCTTCAAGAATTCCCAGTAGTACAATGTTGTTTATTTATTTTCAATTATAAATAGGTTCTAGAACAGTAGTGGGCCACTACAGGTGAGCTGAGGCCACTTGTCCCCCAGAGGCTGCAACCCTCAACAGCGTCTCCAAATACAGTAGAGTCTCACTTATCCAAGACTCGCTTATCCAAGGTTCTGGATTATCCAATGAATTTTTGTAGTCAATGTTTTCAATATATTGTGATATTTTGGTGCTAAATTTGTAAATACAGTAATTACAACATAACGTTACTGCGTATTGAACTACATTTTCTGTCAAATTTGTTGTATAACATGATGTTTTGGTGCTTAATTTGTAAAATCATAACCTAATTTGAGGTTTAATAAGCTTTTCCTTAATCCCTCCTTATTATCCAAGATATTCGCTTATCCAAGATTCTGCCAGCCCGTTTAGCTTGGATAAGTGAGACTCTACTGTACCACTATCTTCATCTGAGTCCTTCCTATAAAAATGGCAGCCAGAAGTACATTACCCTCAATTTGAGACAGAATTAAATGAAAGTAGAAGGGTTTGCTGGGGGGGGCGCTTTGTGTGTGACTTAGGATGTTTTACCGACTTTGAGGGGATCTCTGTGAGATTCTCAGACAAATACCTTGCATTATTTTTTATAACTGAACGTTGACTCTTTGGGAAACTGGCAGGGTTGGCAATCATTACTAAATGAGAATATTTTATTAAAATTGTTTTGTTCAGGTAATTTAGGTTAAGGAAAATAGAACTAATAGACAAAAACAAATCAAAGCTATGTAATGAAATCAAAGCTCTGTAATAATCAAAAAAGCAAAGTATGGACTTCAAGATACTAAGAGTGACCTAGAAGGATGCACATGCACACAAATTACCTCAGAATGCCATGTTTTGAAGAATGAATTCCAATATTTTTCAATAGGAGAGACTGAGAATTATGTGCCTGCAACTGAAGATGACATTCCAAGCATTTAATGATATGGATTTCAGACCATGAGTAAAGCATATGTCTAAAAAGTTACTCTCTGCCCTACGTTGTCCACTTGCAAAAATGACAGACAAGGAAACCTAAGCTTAACTCCTAAGGGTCACCAAATGTGTGACTTCTGAAACATAATATACATTTGAGTATGGTGTCTTGAAAGCGCCGACAGCTTTCTTACCAGCAAAAACATTACTGTCATGACAACAGAGATTTGAAGAGAAAATGTGGATTTTAATGTTCTTTGTCAAATATTGAACACTGCAGGGTGAAAAATAC
This sequence comes from Anolis carolinensis, assembly GCF_035594765.1. Taxonomy (NCBI): domain Eukaryota; kingdom Metazoa; phylum Chordata; class Lepidosauria; order Squamata; family Anolidae; genus Anolis; species Anolis carolinensis. Next base: position 302,034,482 of record NC_085841.1, read on the forward strand.
CTCTGAAATCCAACGTTTATCAAACAATGAACTAAGCTCCTTTAAAGAAAAAAACACAATATGAGACAAGCAGAATGATGGAAAGGAGAAAACTCCTAGAAAAGAATATTCTGCAAGTCCTTTTTATTGGAATTCCAACAGTAAAAAGAGACTATACATCAGAACGAAAACTTTCCTACCCAGTTCAGACATATCTCATACAATGTTTGTTTGACAGTTACACTGTCATAATTTAGACTGCCAAACCTCTGCTCTAGAGTTTATAAAAGATCAAGTACTTGTCTCTCTCAAAGCAGGTATAGTAAGATAGAGTGGGTAAACAGTCCATTTTTCTTTATAATTACACTCCATGTACCTCATACATGAGAGTTCCCTTGTACTTTCATACCAACAGCACCAACTGTCCATGTCTGATAAGGCTCTATAAAGTCTGCAAGACCAGCAATGGTAACCAAAAGGAACGCCTTAACATTTCATACTTAAGCAAAAGCCATACATAGTTCTGTTATTTAATAGCAAACATACATAGCTCAATTAGGCAAGACTTATGACCAGATCCTGCTCCATAACTTCCCTAACCTTCAAGTAAACAAACATAAAAAACAGATGCATAGCTTTCAACTAAGATATTACTCATCATATTGAAATGCACCCTAACTGTTCCCTCTTCACTGTAAAAACTTCCCAACAAAAGAGTATTCATCATATAAACAATCAGTGCAATATATTCAAGAAAGCACCAGTGATTTAGCTAATATTAAAGCTAACCCTTTCACTAGAATACAAAAAAGCAAGTGTTTTAAAATTGTCTCCTCCTATGCTCTTCACAGTAAAACATATTTAAATAAAAACAAACTGGTTGACATCTAGCATGATATCTATCAATATCCTCTTCAGCAAGAGCACACCAATGATAAGACTATTCTTAAAGTCGGTTCAATTAATAATGAATCTGCTAAGTTCTTAGCTCTGTGCCAGGAATGCTATTTTCCTTAATGATCATTGTGCTACAATAATGAGAGCCACTGGACTCAGCTTAAAGAGATTCCAGTAAAAAGAAAAAAAGGGGAAAAGTGAAGAATTGACATTCAAGCAAAGTAATCTAGAACACAAATTAAGTTATTATTTTTAAAGAAATGCTGCATTCTCAAGACAAATACAAACCGCATCCAAAACAGGATCAAACTTCTCCACTTCTTGCATGCATGCTAAACTGCCATGGCTGGTTTTGTAGTATTCTGTGGTTGCTGTGCTCCACTACGAGCAACCAATTCATCCTGTTGCTAAGGGGTGAAACCATTGGTTTTATCTATTTCCATGCATTCACTGCTGCGATGTTTTGTCACCAGCTCTTGGTTCTTTGTTTACTGGAGCAGGGACTTTATTTTGTTTCCACAGTTCTTAAAAGGTAACAGTGATAAGAGTGTTTTATTAGTTCTCAATTATGAACGTAACTGTTTAAAAAGCCACTTGTTTATTTTTTTTTCCAATGGACTCCACAAAAGAAAACATGGGAGGACAACCTTGACAACAAATATTCATTCTATATATACACACAGACACAGCAAATGGAAGTATTTAATTTTTAAGCAATCAACAGCTGTTACAATAACTCCAGTTAAAAATCAAGGGTGGGCACAGCAGGAGGGGAAAGCAAGAGAGAGAAGTACTCCATTGAAAGAAGGTTCTTAAGATATTATACACAGTAACTCAAGCTAGAGGAATACCTTTCACATTTGAACTCTCCACATGTAAAGCAACCACTGATCCAAGCACATGGGAAGTCTCACCACTTGATAAAAAATCCCAGCACTTACCACACATAAGATAATGTGTGGAAGAAATGTGCATAGCAGAGTGCCAAGCATCCCTGTCTATGGTGAATGGTCTCTGCTATGGGTGCATATACATTGTAGAACTTACACAGTTTGACATCATTTTAATTGCCATGACTCGATACTATGGAATCATGGGGGTTGTAGTTTGGTGAGCCACCAGCATTATTTGGCAGGGAAGGCAAAAGACCATGTCAAACTACAACTCCCAAGATTCCATAGTAATGAGCCATGACAATTAAAGTGGTGTGAAACAGCATTAATTCTACAGTGCAGATGAATCATAGCTGGCTATGTCTGTTGGCATTTTCTAAGTTTCTATTTTCATAAAACGTATTTCCTAACATGTTGCTACACTAACATGAATCCTGTTTCTACTACTTCAAGCTACATACTCTGCAGAGAAAGGTGTCTCTAGGGCCCCTTCTACACTGTCATACAATTCAGATTATTAAAGCAGATAATCCACATTATCTGCTTTGAACTGGATTATATTAATCTACTCTTATTTCTATATAACCCAATTCAAAGCAGATAATGTGGGTTATCTGCTTTAGTTATCTGAATAGTATGGCAGTAATAAAAAACTGTAGAATAAAAGTGTAGAAGGGGTTTAGGTAGGGGTAGGAGAAGTCTTAATTCTCAAAGTCTTTTAAAGCAACAGTGATGATGACAATGACAATAGCAACAATGAAACTAATACTAGTATGGAATTTCCCTATTCCCAAATTCGGGGATCTCCATTTTCTGGAAGCAAGAGGGTCACATAGGCAACTTCAAAGCCCTTGACTCCATCCTGTGCTTTAACAGGTAGACGATAAAGGGAACTTCTCTAATACTTTGATTACATTCCTTGTTTAACACCTATCACACACAATGCAGAATTACAGCAATTTGAAATCACTTTAACTGCCATAGCTTGATCCCATGGAATTCTGGGATTTGTAGCTTGTTATGGCACCAGAACATTCTAAAAGAGAAGGTTAATAACATGGCAGTTAATGTGGTTTCAAACTGTGATATTTCTGCTATGTAGATGCAGCCAGAATTCTAGATGTAAAAAACACACATAGGCACCTGTGGATTAAAGTTCACATACGTTGAACACTTCATCTGATGTGATACATGGGTCAGAATAAGGAATGCCATTTCCTAGAAATAAACCTTGCCCCTCTGCTTACATGCCACACTGCAAATTTATTTTAATGCAAAACTTTTCTTTTCAATTTTTGTTTATTCAATTTATATTTATATTCTGCCTTTCTGCCACAAACAGAACTCAAGGCATTTTAGGGTAAAATAGAAAAATACATTATATGTGAAAAAGAATAAAAATTTCTAAAGTAAAGTACCCCAGTAAAAGAAATATTCAACACTCCAGTTAAAAGACTCTTCTGCTGCAAGCCAAGTCAAGTGATCCCCAAGTTACAAACATCCGACTTATAAATGACTGACAGCTAAGAATGAGACTGAGACAACAGGAAGTGAGAGAAATCTACCCCTAGAAGGGAATTTCACTCCTGGAAAAGGTGTCTCCACTGAAGCTTTCTCACCAATCCTTGTTTCCACAACAACCCTTATTCTAGAACAGATGTTACACCCAGCATTGTCTTGTCTAGATTACAAACTAAATGTATTACACCTTTTTAACTTTTTAATGATGCCATGGAAGGGTTCAATTCCTCACCTGCATTTTGATGAAAAATAAACATGGGGCTGTGTGTCATCCATTTATGGATGACCATAAACTACACATTTTTCAAGGATCTTTTCAAGTTAGAATCTGTAGATATTAGTTTCTAGCATAGGATAATCTTTGTACAAATATCTTTTGCTGCTTTGGTAAATACATTCAAACATACTTGGAATAAGTTTTATCTTTGACCATTCTGAGCTATCTATTATATTAGTACAATGCATACTGCAGATCACGGATGGGATTCATGTTGTATCTGAACTTCTGAAATTTCTCATTATTTGCTATGCTGGCCAGGACTTGTTGGCACTTACAGTCCAGTACTATCTGGAAGATTACATGAGTCCCACACCTGCTTTAAACTGATGTTTGGATTCAGCAAACAAATAAAGGGCTCTGGAAATTAGGGTCCTAGTGTTGTAGTAAGATGCAAATCTTAACAGAGAAAAAACTAAAAAGTAAACATGTTGATTTTTTTAAAATGTTATTTTGTGTTTAAAGCAGTTTTATTATGCTCTTGAATTTAGAAAAATATAAATGTCATGTGATACTTTGTGCTACACATAAGTAATTCTAAGAAAAACAAGAACTGCCCCAAGATGTTTCTCTCTCAAACAAAAAATTAAAATGTTCATTTTGCTAGCTCAGCTTGCTGTTTTATTGATGTACATGTTATTTAGAAAGAAGTTTTCTCGCCCCATGTTAGCAATTCACTCTGCAGCACAAAAACAGCTAAGTCAATCAGCATTTAGTGATGAGTTTTAGAAATTCTTTGTCATGGAGACCAAGCATTAATATTCTCGAAATACCGCTGACTGCACGGTCCCATACAGAGAATGCAAAGTTGTACAAAATGTGGCAAAGACATCTGTCAGATGGATAGTCTTCTAAATAATTATATTTTGAAAAATATTTATCATTCTTAAAGAGAAACTGAACAAGCTTCTGATGCATAAACCTATGCTAGGAATGGGTACAAATTACTCAAGGCTGTCTAACTAACAACAGTAGGGCTTGCTTGCACATTGTATTTGCAGAGTGCCACACTTAAAGAGTACCTTAAACTCACACAAAAACTAAACAAACCAAATTTCTGAGTGAACACCCAGTCTAGAAAATACAATCACACATAGAAAAATTCACTTATTTATACCATAAATTTGGCTTTCTATTTACTCGAAGGGCTGTGTTAAAATATGCAGTTGCCAAGTTCTTTACATATTATGTTTCATGACAACAGTGAATCAGTAGAAACATTTCAATCTGGATCTTTACAGGAGCTGCCATTCATACACAAAACGCATGGTTCTGGTGGCCCGTTTGCATTCCATTTGTAATAAAAAGGATGAAGGCCTCCAGTTTCTATGGTAACACAGATGGCCACAATACAGGAGCCTTACAAATGTTCAAGTGTAACGTGAAGAAAACAAAAATTCACTCTACTCTGCAAATCTAAAATACTGAACTTAAGAGCAGCACTATACCAGAGTATTACTACAAAAATGTGACTGCATTGTAACACCTAAATGGTAAATGTTGCCGCTTCATAAAAAATATACATTAAAAGGCTTGAATAAAAACTGATTACAGGCAATCCCCAAGTTATGAACAAGATAGGCTCTGTAGGTTTGTTCTTAAATTGAATTTGTAAGTCAAATCAGGTACATTTTTAAGTGTAACTCCAATCAAATATATGCTTTGGGTAGCACAGGAAAGGCTTAACACCCCTGTGGTGTTTGTTTTGCTATCTGTGCTCCCCCATTCAGAAGATTTCACCTCACTTTCTGTCCCGGTGATCATTGGATATTGACAACTTTGGCTTGTTGGGGAAACAAGGATTGGTGCTAAAACTTTAGTTGCGATACCTTTTCCCCATGATAACTCTTTCAGGAGTGAAATTTCCTTCTAGGGGTAGGTTACTTTCATTTCCTGTTGTCTTACTCCCGTTCTTAGCTATGAGTAGTTTATAAGTCAGATGTAACTGAGGGACTGCCTGTACATAAATTTTCCTGCCTTGTGTTGTGAAAACACTTGGCTTACCATTATCATGAGCGCAAATAGTATGTGAGCAGATTCTTATTCAATTTTTCTAAAATATCATGTAGTTAATAGTGAAAGTCATGGCTGAACTGCTCAAATCAACCGTTTCTCCATGCTTTATTCACCAACAGTGTAAACCTGTTCACATCTTAACACAACAATGTAAGGACATCACGTTAATTTGAGGACAGAATTGCTACATAGCTCTTAATCTTCAAGGGGACTGAAAGATATAAAGTACAGATGTTGTGAAACTGCAATTCCCAACACCCACACACACAATTGGCTATGCTACTGGCAGCTAAAGTTCAATAAATCTGGAGGGCTGAACAATTCCCACCCCTGAGACAAAGCAATTTCCAGCTCTCCCATTTTGGAAACCTTATAAAAAGCCGTGTTTTTTGTATTTCTAGACATTCTGCATACTCTGCAATCTCTGGCGTGCTGGTTCCTCCCTTGCTTAAGTTTTTGGACGTTTGCCTTTTCTGATCGTTTCTTTTCTGCGCTAAGTCTTTTAGACCAATCTTGGGTGGAAAGACCACTGAGACGCCAAACCCAGGAATTTTTCCAACAGGCATCATCAGCCTGTCTTGCTATAAGGCTCTTTCTTCATTTATTTCTTCTTCTTCTACTTTTTCCTTATTATAAGTTTACATTTTGTATCATCTTACTTATTCAAATACTTTAGACAGCTCAACTGTAATTCGTTAAGGATATTGAAAGGTTTGATATATATATATAAAAATGTTATGTTTTGTCGAAGGCTTTCATGGCCGGGATCACAGGGTTGTTGTATGTCTTTCGGGCTGTGTGGCCATGTTCCAGAAGCATTCTCTCCTGACGTTTTGCCCACATCTATGGCAGGCATCCTCAGAGGTTGTGAGGTATGGAGAAAACTAAGCAAAGAGGTTAATATATATCTGTGGAAAGTCTAGGGTGAGAGAGGTCAGTGTGAATGTTGTGTAGTTAATCACTTTAATTAGCATTGAAAAGCTTATCTGCTGTCTTCTTCCTGCCTCTGGGGCATCCTTTGTTTAGAGTCGTTAACTGCCCTTGGTTGATTCATGTCTGGAAATCCTCTGTTTTCAGAGTATTGCTTTTTATTTACTGTTCTGATTTTTGAGTTTTTTTAATACTGGTAGCCAGATTTTGTTCATTTTCATGGTTTCTTCCTTTCTGTTGAAGTTGTCCACATGCTTGTGGATTTCAATGGCTTCTCTGTCAGACTGCACAGAGAAGCCATTGAAATCCACAAGCATGTGGACAACTTCAACAGAAAGGAAGAAACCATGAAAATGAACAAAATCTGGCTACCAGTATTAAAAAACTCAAAAATCAGAACAGTAAATAAAAAGCAATACTCTGAAAACAGAGGATTTCAAGACATGAATCAACCAAGGGCAGTTAACGACTCTAAACAAAGGATGCCCCAGAGGCAGGAAGAAGACAGCAGATAAGCTTTTCAATGCTAATTAAAGTGATTAACTACACAACATTCACACTGACCTCTCTCACCCTAGACTTTCCACAGATATATATTAACCTCTTTGCTTAGTTTTCTCCATACCTCACAACCTCTGAGGATGCCTGCCATAGATGTGGGCGAAACGTCAGGAGAGAATGCTTCTGGAACATGGCCACACAGCCCGAAAGACATACAACAACCCAATGTTATGTTTGTTATATTTTGGAATAAACAACAAAGCCACTGAACCAAATCACACCAAATCTGGCCACAAAAGACATAGTCATCTAAAATATGTCTTTAAATAAAAAAACAGGAAAAATAAAGTTCTAATTAGAGGAAGAGGAAGAACTGTTTTTTCCCATTGCTGCCGGTTAGAAGGCTAAGCTCCACCCACTTTGTCTCCTAGCAACCCATTCAGCCATTTAATGGCACCCAGGGCCTCTTCAATCAGGCCTCTTCCACACTGCCTATAAAATGCAGATTATCTGATTTGAACTGGATTATATGGCAGTGTAAACTCAAGGCCCTACCACACACCTATATAACCCTGAATGCCAAGGCAGGATAATCTGCTTTGAACTGGATTATCTTGAGTCCACACTGCCATATAATCCAGTTCAGTGTGTATTTTATACAGTTGTGTAGAAGGGGCCTCATATAATCCTGTTCTAAGCAGATAATCTAAGATTATAAATATAGTATGTAATAATTACTGTGGTATAATAATACAGAACAATATAATCTCTAAAATCAGGACAGTAAATAAAGAACAACATTCAGAAGACAGGGGAATTCCAGACAGGAAACAATCAGGGCCAGCTAACACCTCCCAACAGGCAGGAAGTAGCCAGGCTTTGAAGCTGCAAGGCCATTAAATGCTAATCAAGGTAACTAATTGCAGCATTCATACTTGCTGCACTGAGACTATTCATTGCCATTCAACTTGGCCAAACAAGAATTCCACAAGGTAGAAAGTGGCCAGGCTTGCAAGCAGCAAGGCTATTCAGTGCTGTTCAACCTAGCCAACCAAGGTTTCCCCTAGATAGAAAACCCTCAGGTTTTGAAGCCACAAGGCTACTCCATCCCATTCAACCTGCCCAAGGAAGGATGCCCCTATATAGAAAGCGGCCAGTCTTTGAAGCAACGAGGCTATTCAGTGCAATTCTAATTGCCCACAGCAACGCGTGGCAGGGCACAGCTAGTTAACTTAAAAAATTATTCACCCTGTGTTTGTAAAGATCTTATTTAGATGCTGGTTTGGGTCTACAAGAGTCCTGATTGGTTACCTGATTTCAGAGCTATGATTGTTTTTTTTCCCCCTATAAAATTGAGTACAAAGCTTCTTTGGTGCTTCTGTCTTCCTTGATCCTTCCTTTTCTACAGATATCACAGTCATCAATCTTACTTTGCTAGGGAGTTGATGCTTATATGGCTAGTATGTACAAGAGCTGGGGAACTGCAATTCTTTGTGACTCATAAATACATTCCTGAATTATTTTTTTATTTGCTCTCTTTATATAATCTCTATCATGTGAATGAATGTGCAAGATATACAGTATTTTGTTAGCATTATTAAGAATATAGTCCTAAATCCACTCGCCTAGGTGCTTGCTGGTGAATTCTGACTACTATTTTAGTTTAGGGCTCTTGGAAATAAAGACAGCACAAGATTTGGCCCTTGTTCTAAAGAGGCCTCAAACATGTCATTTCTGGTGGCTCCGGTAAGCTTACCTTAGTGATCGCCTTTCCCCCTACGAACCTGCACGATCTCTTCGTTCGTCGGGGGAGGCCCTCCTCTCGCTCCCACCTCCGTCACAAGCGCGGTTGGTGGGGACGAGGGAGAGGGCCTTCTCCGTGGTGGCCCCCTGGCTCTGGAACGCGCTCCCCAGGGAAATCAGGAAAGCCAACCCTGGTAGCATTCAGAAAGAGCTTGAAAACCTGGCTCTTTACTCAGGCCTTTAGATAAAGACTGCTCATCCCCATAGCAATCTGTATCTGTGACCATTCTTGTACCGGTTTGCACTTTTTACCTATGTCAACTTGATATAGACACAGGGTCTATTCCCATCCCAATTTGCACTTCCAAGAATTTGCAGCACTTTATCAGTCACCTCGTGTTTACAATATTTATATGGTGCACCTTACCCAGTCTTCTTTTACAACCTCTCCGTTTTAATCCATGTTTTTATTAGTTCTTGTCATTTGTTTTTATTGGCTAATGTTTAAATTGTTATAATTGTGCATGTACTTTGTCTATTGTTGTGTTTTATATTGCTATTGTTTTTATGCGGGCTTGGCCCCATGTAAGCCGCGCTGAGTCTCCTTTGGGGAGATAGAGGCGGGGTATAAAAATAAAGTTATTATTATTATTATTATTATTATTATTATTATTATTATTATAATTAGCTGGATAAGAATGATTCATGTCAGTTCTACTTTTCAGGATTGTTGTTGATCATGGTTAACATACCCAGGCTGGCTCAACATGCAGCTTGGTACTTGTTAGCCAAAGTTCTTTAATATAGTCTTCCATATTTTGTATCAGTAGAGTTTATTTTTGCATAATGAAAACATTTCTGGAGCCCTAATCTATTTTCTGGACATCATCTCCTCAAAATTTGTAGCCTTTGCACTGTCTTTTCTATCTAGCACATGTGTATGTGTGCCTGCACAGATGCACTCACTTTTAGGGATTTTTTTCCAGATTTCTTCCATTGTAAGATGCCATCAATTGTAAGACACACCATCATTTCAGTACCACCACCCCCCAACAAAAATTATTTATTTATTTACTTACTTCATTTCTATCCCGCCTTTCTCCACCCCAGAGGGGACTCAAGGTGGCTTACAAACATTAAAATACATTTCAACAAAATATCAACAATCTAAACATGAACAATTAAAACACATATAAATCAATTAAACATATTAAAACCAATAAAATGCCCAATAAATACATAAGATACACTTGAGATTCTAAGATGCACCCCATGTTTAGAGATGTTTATATAGGGGGAAAAGTCTTAGAACTGAAGAAATTCAGTGCTTCTATTTTAGCCACTTGGCAAAGCCTGTTTCCTGGTAATCTAGTTCTGTGTCAATTCAATCAGGGTGCTCTTTGTTGGGATCCATTCACTTGTCATTTTTTTCTATTATTGTATGTTTTCAACAACGAAACAAGAGTTATTTTTTTATCATAGCTTTTTATATGTTTTATTTTCCCAAAGTACAAGTCTAAACTGATTTTAATTGATAGACAAATCATGCAAACATGTCCTTAAATTAGACTCAAAGAAATTGTGTTTTCACTAACTTTTCCTTTCCATGAAATAAATAAGATCTGTCTTTCAATAAATTGGTTACTATACTTATAATTGAGTTCTTGTTTATAAGAAATCAATTTAAACCTCATAGCCACTTCTACATCTATCTGTTTGTGCTCTGCCATAACTGGGCAATACAAATTTTAGCAATGTGATTAAAGAAGTAATTACTTGTGTATCAACACTTTTCAGTTTTATTCAATCTGCATAATGGTACAGTAGAGTCTCACTTATCCAAGCTAAACGGGCCAGCAGAAGCTTGGATAAGCGAATATCTTGGATAATAAGGAGGGATTAAGGAAAAGCCTATTAAACATCAAATTAGGTTATGATCTTACAAATTAAGTGCCAAAACATCATGTTATACAACAAATTTGACAGAAAAAGTAGTTCAATACGCAGTAATGTTATGTTGTAATTACTGTATTTATGAATTTAGCACCAAAATATCATGATATCATGAAAACATTGACTACAAAAATGGCTTGGATAATCCAGAAGCTTGGATAAGCGAGGCTTGGATAAGTGAGACTCTACTGTATTGCCTTTGGGGTTTTTTTTTTTTTTTGGCAAACTATACTTCTGAAGGAATTTGCCAAAATATGTGATAGATTCAGGGTCTTTTACTATCAGTCAGTCACTTAACAGTTTCCTGAAGGATAGACAGAAAGAATCCCAGCAAAGTGCACAATGCCCATACATAAACAATCAAGCCAGCAAATGTGCATTACATAGGCTTTCCAATCATTCTTCCATCCCCTTTTGCCAATGTGAACTAATATTAACGACCATATTCCTTTCCTTGGAAGTAAATAGTCAGAAATCTCTCTTTCTTGAACTCTTGATACCATACTTTCTTCCAAATTTATTCTGATCGTAGGAGATTTAGAATCACAGATCTGTTTAGTCTCAACTCTTAGAGAGTTTTGGAAGGAAAACCCCCAAATTTTCACAGTTCTTGCAACTGAATTTGTTCTTAAAATTCCCAATCCTCCTTTCTTGCCACTCTTCAAAGACATTGTATTCATAAAATATGTGTGGGTTTGTAGAAGTATGTGAGAAGCACAACTGATAATATTCACAATTTTTATTGATGATTTGTATATTGTCAAAGTCATCATGCATGGAACATGCTTACAGAAACCAAGTCTTACATACCTGCAGCCAAAGTGAACTGCTATAAAGTTGCCTTACTAAAATATACAAATTATACACAGTATGCCTTGATGAAGTAGCAGTAATTTCAAAACACAGCATGGACAATTATGCTGTGCTTACCTTATATAAGGTAAAGGTTTCCCCCTGATATTATGTCTAGTCGTGTCTGACTCTGGGAGATAGTGCTCATCTCCATTTCTAAGCCGAAGAGCCAATGTCATCTCCAAGGTCATGTGGCTGGCATGACTGCATGGAGCACCGTTACCTTCCCGCCAGAGTATTGATCTCCTCACATTTGCACATTTTCAAACTGCTAGGTTGGCAGAAGCTGGGGCTAATAGCAGGAGCTCACTCCGCTCCCCAGTTTTGAACCTCTGACCTTTGGGTCAGCAGGTTCAACAGTTTAGCAGTTTAACCCGTTGCGCCACCGGAGACTTCTGCTTACCTTCAAAAAAACACCATGTGATTAAGGGCTTTCATATTTCTTTACGCATTAAAAATTACATTTAATGTGTCCATCAAAGCTTTACTCAGAAATGTATAAGTAAAGTGGTTTACAAATGCCTATTTCATTTACTTTTCATCACATTTTTGTTTCACTTAATCCACTTTCCCCAAAATATGAATGACAGATGAAGTAAGTACCGGTATTTCAAAAAAATGCTAGCCCAGAAGTTATAAGTTACTACTGTGCATGTTCAGATTTAAGTTTGGAAATCTGACAGCTAGAAAAGAGCCCAACAGTTAAGCTCCAGTAAAAATAATCATTCCTGATTAGAGGCATCCTAAAATTTAAAATTGGGAGGAAGACCTTTAAGACTAGTCCTGGGCAAATGTCTTTAAATGTTTTATTAAAACCTGCAGACACTTGCCCTTCATAAATAATTCCCTTTTTGCGTACTGCCATGCAAGACTATTCATCCAAGCTCTCATAGTATTTTTCAGCTCACACTACTGTTTCAATTTACAAGTGAATCATTATATAAATATGTACACCCTAAGAAAAATGCTTTGATATGTTAAATTTCAGCTGCAAAAGATATTTCTAAAACTACTTTCAGGGCCTACTTCAAAAGAAAGCAAATAATTTACTTCTGACTCACAAAGGATGTACAAAAAGAAAATTGGAGAGATACCATCAAATAGTATTAAATGCAAAGCATAATACTTGCTTTAGAGGATATGTCTTGATTTCCTAATATATTTAAATTTAATCTATAAATAATAATTATACTAGCCAGCAAACAGGGACATGGTATAGGAATGGAAGTGCTGTTTTTAACACTACAATAAAGTGACTATAAAGTATTTCATTCTGCCTTTAGTAGAAAACTGGTAGCTATGTCATAGAGAACTATGAACTGCTGAAAAATTCAATGATTTTTTTAAAAAAAATCATTACAGTATTTTACACATTGCAAGATCTCAGCCTGGTGCACAAATAAAATTAATCTAAAAAAATTAAAAAGGTTTAAACAACAAGGAATATGTTTCTTTGGACCCCGTGGTTTAGTCAATGATTTTATGGCTTTTTATGGATAAAGAAAAAAATTTTTTAAGCAAAAGTGGAAAGTATGCCATGCTAGATTTTTATATGCAATTGGCATTCACAATGATTTTAGTTTGTTCCTAGTGTAAATTGTATTATCTAAAACAGTGGTTCTCAACCTGTGGGCCGCAGCAAGAATGAAAATCTGGTCCGCGAACCTCCTTCCTCTTTATTTATTAGTTTTATATTATTAATTTTATTTCCGCTCCTTTCCACACAGATGACCATTGCATTGGACAGACCACATCAGCTCTAGATTAATAAATATGGTTTTCTGTGGGCGAGAAGATGGCAACTACTGGATGGCATATGTTCTGTACCAGAAACTAGAGATGTGATCTATCCAATGCAATTTTGTGAATCTGCACCCCAAATAACCAAACCAAATCTGATGTTGACCAAAAACCGATTTGTAACCCTTTTGGTACTAATGTTGGAGAGTGGTCCCTGGTCAAAGTGGTCCCCGGTCAAGTGGTCCCTGGTCAAAAAAAAGTTGGGAACCACTGATCTAAAATAACAGCAATTCTGTTTTTAAATATTTTGTCTCTCATATTTATAATCACAAGCATTGCATTGTATGAACAACATGAACATATTTCTGTTGGAGGCCGAAACTGAATTTCCACAGGGAAAATGAGACTTTTTTTCAACAAGGACTGTAGACAGCATATTAATCTGTTATGCACCTCTTGTAAGATTTCTGATTTATTGTAACTAGTATTAATACTACCTAAACTGGGCATGTTTAGCCTGCAGAAGAGAAGGCTGAGAGGAGACATGATAGCCATGTACAAATACGTGAAGGGAAGTCATAGGGAAGAGGGAGCAAGCTTGTTTTCTGCTGCCCTGCAGACTAGGGCACGGAACAATGGCTTCAAACTACAGGAAAGGAGATTCCACCTGAACATCAGGAAGAACTTCCTCATTGTGAGAGCTGTTCGACAGTGGAACTCTCTCCCCGGGGCCGTGGTGGAGGCTCCTTCCTTGGAGGCTTTTAAGCAGAGGCTGGATGGCCATCTGTCGGGGGTGCTTTGAATGCGATTTCCTGCTTCTTAGCAGGGGGTTGGACTAGATGGCCCATGTGGTCTCTTCCAACTCTACTATTTTATGATTCTATGATTCTATAAACAGAACAATAACATGTTTGCAGCATGCTTGGATAAATAGAACTGTCTAAACACTTTTAAACCCCACCACCTTTGAAAGCATCAGATAGATTTTAAGGTGCGGCTGGTGGGAACGAGGGACAGGGCCTTCTCGGTGGTGGCTCCCTGGCTGTGGAACACTCTCCCAAGAGAGATGCGTCAAATTCCAACCCTGTTGGGCTTCAGAAAAGTCCTAAAAACATGGCTGTGTGCCCAGGCTTTTAATCAATAAATGGTGAAGATGACACGGACTGAACTATGGACAAAGCATGAGGAAGAACGGATCTGATTTTATGGTTGAAATGTATATTTTTAATTCATAATGTATTTTAATAGTTTTAACTGTTTTATGTGCTGTTTTATATTTGTTTATATGGGCATCTAATTGTTGCCACTGTTGTAAGCCACCCTGAGTCCCTTCGGGTGAGAAGGGCGGGATATAAATGTGAGAAATAAATAAATAAATAAATAGTTTTATAATTCAATGAAACAGCTTAAAGAATTGAGGGTTATGTTCCATGACTGCAGCACCAGGAGAAAGAACGAGAGTCACCTTCAACAACTGCATGATACACTTTATACACAAGAGTTTTAAAGAGCAATTCAAACAAAGATCAAGGATCATTGCACCCCCTTACATCTCTCTCTCTCTCTGAGAAACTCACAAACACCATTAATTCCTCTCGGATATGGCATAATTTATCATTCAATGGGAAACAATCCCAATAAAATAACAGTCACAACTTGCAGTGTAAAAAATTATTGCACATGCAAGAATAAAGAATTTCAAAAGTTCTCACAGGCTGATATTCCAAGAATATCTGTGTATTTTTTGATGATTCTTCCCACTGTAGGTGTTTTTTTGTGCAAAAATATCATTTGTATCAAACATGCAGAAATGACATCTATGTTTTTCTTCAATGTGTCAAGGCATCCTATTTTGTTAAACAGAAGAAAATTTGGTAGCAGTTTTATATCCCTACAAAAACATGAAGTTCAAAGAATATTTTAAAGTAAGAACAACAGTCAGAATTCAAGCCTATGGCAACATTAAATACAGTTTTCAGGCTGAAAATAATTTCACCAGGTAAATGTAATCAAGTTGGCCAAACTTGCAGGATGGGGAAACCAATGCTATTTCTTGACTTATTGTTTGAGCTGGCTAATTTATCCAAATTTTGAAATTCTTTCAGTTTCTCAAATATAGTATGTTAACAATGCATGCATAAAAATTCTAGTTTTGTTATGTAGCCAAATAATCACCTAGTATTATCAAGAGTGGAAATAAAATAATTTTCTGAATTGATTGCCAGCTTCTGCAGCTACTTTTTAAAAGTGAAAATCAAGGAAACAATATTAATTTCACACTTGACTATAAAATACAAGATCTTTGTTCTGGTAACTGCAGTGACTTCATTGATATCAATAGCCTTTCATAGACTGTTTGTGCTTTTTGTGAATTTGTGACCTCAGAAATTCTTCATCCATAAATTGTAATCAACACGAGCAGAAAGTGAAAGAATTACAGTATCTGTTGCTAAGATCGCCATCTAGTGGGGCTCTCTTAAGGCTTTCTATTCAACTTTAGGTTATTACTGAACTGACTGAAAATTGCTAATAAAAATCTTCTTTATGATTATGCTATTGAAGAATATTCCTTATGGTGATTATGTTAAATACAGAGAAACATTATATAAAAGGAAAAGGATATTTCTGACAAAAGTTAATACATACATTCATATTAATCACTGGCATTTAGACTTGAAAAATTATTAGCCTGTTGTGAACCTTAAACCACAAATAGTACTAAAAATAGCACAACTGTTAAAGAGTTCTAGCTGAAAAGAAGTACACCTTTAAGCTTTCAAACTACATGTACTTTTAAGCCAATTACGTTAAAATTGACCATTAAGGTAACTGAAAATGGGGAAGGTGATGCATTTGCAGGTGTCAACAAGTGATGTTGGATCTTGGACCATCCATAGAATAAAAAGGTATTATAGAATGAGAGGAATAATTGTTTTTATCGAATTGCTGCCAGTTAGAAGGCTAAGCTCTGCCCACTTGGTCTCCTAACAACCCACTCAGCCCAGGGGACAGGCAGTTAGGCCTCACTTAGGCCTCTTCCACACTGCCTATAAAATACAGATTATCCGATTTTAACTGGATTATATGGTAGTGTAGACTCAAGGCCCTTCCACACAGCTATATAACTCATTTATAATCTTATATTATCTGCTTTGAACTGCATTATCTTGACTCCACACTGCCATATAATCCACTTCAGTGTGCATTTTATACAGCTGTGTAGAAGGGGCCTCATATAATCCAGTTCTAAGCAGATAATATAAGATTATCAATATACAGTACAGTCTCACTTATCCAACATAAACAGGCTGGCAGAACATTGAATAAGGGAATATGTTGGATAATAAGAAGGGATTCAGGAAAAGCCGATGAAACATCAAATTAGGTAATCATTGTACAAATTAAGCACCAAAACATCATGTTATACAACAAATTTGACAGAAAAAGTAGTTCCATGTGCAGTAATGCTATGTAGTAATTACTGTATTTACAAATTTACCACCAAAATATCACAATGAATTTAAAACCCTGACTACAAAAACACTGACTACTAAAAGGCAGACTGCGTTGGATAATCCAGACATTGGATAAGCGAATGTTGGATAAGTGAGATTCTACTGTAATATGAAATAATTACTGTGGTAAAATAATACAGAACAATATAATCTCTAAAATCAGGACAGTAAATAAAGCGCAACACTCTAAAAGCAGGGAAATTGGGAATTTCACAAAGGAAACAATCAGGGCCAGCTAACACCTCCCAAGAAAGGGTTCTTCCAGAAAGGAAGCTGAGAAGGGAGTGAAGCAGTGTGTATTATCAAAGTCATTATTATTACTATTATTATTATTATTATTATTATTATTATTATTATTTTGCTGTGAACCATGAAAATGAATACAATCTGGCTCCAAGTTTTCAAAAACACTAAAATCAGATTACAGTAGAGTCTCGCTTATCCAACGTAAATGGGCCGGCAGAACGTTGGATAAGCGAATATGTTGGATAATAAGGAGAGATTAAGGAAAAGCCTATTAAACATTAAATTAAATTAAGGTTATGATTTTACAAATTAAGCACCAAACCATCATGTCTTACAACAAATTTGACAGAAAAAGTAGTTCAATATGCAGTAATGTTATGTTGTAATTACTGTATTTACGAATTTAGCACCAAAATATCACGATATATTGAAAACATTGACTACAAAAATGCGTTGGATAATCCAGAACGTTGGATAAGCGAGTGTTGGATAAGTGAGACTCTACTGTATATAAAAATTGCTGTGGTATAATAAAACAGAACAATACAATCTCTAAAATCAAAACACTAAATAAGAACAACACTCTGAAAACAGGGGAATTCCACACAGGAAACAATCAGGGCCAGCTAACACCTCCCAACAAAGTATTCCCATTACCAAAGTCTGGCAAATCCTCTGTTTTCTGAGGGCCACAGACAGTAGAAGCACATAAAATATCGCAAAGAACACCACTCTGAAAACAAGGGAATTCCAGACAGGAAACAATCAGGACCAGCTAACACCTCCCAACAAAAAAATCACTCAAGGAGGAAACAGCCAGGCTTTAAAGCTGTAAGGCCATTACATGCTAATCATTTTCCCTAATTGCAGCATTCATACTTGCCTCCAACAGACAAAAAAAAAAACAATCAGAAATATTGTATATTCACAAGCTTTAGGAAATAATATCCCCTGATGGCGCAATGTGTTAAAGCGCTGAGCTGCTGAACTTCTGGATTGAAAGGTCGCAGATTTGAACTGGGGGAGCGGAGAGAGCACCCATTTTTAGCCCCAGCTTCTGCCAACCCTAAAGTTCAAAAACATGCAAATGAGAGTAGATCAATAGGTACTGCTCCGGTGGGAAGGTAACAGTGCTCCATGCATTCATGCCAAATGACCTTGGAGAACTCTATGGACAACGGCAGCTCTTCGGCTTAGAAATGGAGATGAGCACCAACCCCCAGAGTCAGACACGACTGGACTTAAACATCAGGGGAAAACCTTTACCCTTTACCTTAACTACCACCAATTCCTCAATACTTTATTTCCCATACCACCATACTTCGCCATAGCAACGTATGGCCGGGCACAGCTAGTTGCTTAATAAAGAATGATTATGCTGGACTAGAAAGAGTAGGTTCCAGCAATACAATTTTACATGTTGATGTGGGTTAAATTTCAATAGAAAACAGCCCAAGTTAAGACAGGCAGTCCCCAAGTTCTGTAGGTTTGTTCTTAATTTTAATTTGTATGTAAGTCGGAACAGATATGATAATAATAATAATAATAATAATAATAATAATAATAATGATGACCCAAAATGCAGACTGTGCAAGGAAACCGATGAAACCATTGATCATATCCTCAGCTGCTGTAGGAAAATCGCACAGACAGATTACAAACAGAGGCACAACTATGTGGCCCAAATGATTCATTGGAACTTATTCCTCAAGTACCACCTCCCAGCAGTAAAGAACTGGTAGGATCACAAACCTGCAGAAGTATTGGAAAATGAGCACGCAAAGATACTGTGGGACTTCCGAATCCAGACTGACAAAGTTCTGGAACACAACACACCAGACATCACAGTTGTGGAAAAGAAAAAGGTTTGGATCATTGATGTTGACATCCCAGGTGACAGTCACATTGACAAAAAACAACAGGAAAAACTCAGCCGCTATCAGGACCTCAAGATTGAACTTCAAAGACTCTGGCAGAAACCAGTACAGGTTGTTCCGGTGGTGATCGGCACATTGGGTGCCGTGCCAAAAGATCTCAGCTGGCATTTGGAAACAATAGACATTGACAAAGTTACGATCTGCCAACTGCAAAAGGCCACCCTACTGGGATATGCGCGCATCATCTGAAAATACATCACACAGTCCTAGACACTTGGGAAGTGTTCGACTTGTGATTTTGTGATACGAAATCCAGAATATCTATCTTGTTTGCTGTGTCATACAATAATAATAATAATAATAATAATAATAATAATAATAATAATAATAATAATAATTTATTTTTCTATCCCACCTCCATCTCCCCAAGGGGACTCGGGGTGGCTAACATGGGGCCAAGCCCGAAAAACAATACATGGACAAAATTAAAAGCATATATAAACAACAACAACAACAAGCAATTAAAATAAAAACAGATTAATAACACAATAATACAGTATAACACAATAATAGTAAAACAGAATGGTAAAATAATGTGAGGCGAACACCACCAGTAATGGATAATATGGGGGGGGGGGGGGCGGACAAGACAAAAGTGCAAGGTATATAGTTGTAAGACAATTTAATAAAGTGCCTGGATAAAGTGCTGAAGGGTTCGCTAGGGGAAATTTGGGTTGGAACAGGAGGTCCAGTTATTTCCAATACGGAAGCAGAGTAAAGTGCAAATAAAGAAGTCTTCTTTTAGGAGGGGTCTGTCATGGGGAATGATTTTTCGAAGGCGAACTGGTAAAGCAATGTTTTTAACTGTTTTCTAAAATCTGACAAGATGGGTGCTTGCCTAATGTTTTAAAGATACGTTTTTAAGTGTAACTCCAGCCATCCATATGTGTGTGTCTGTGGGTGTGTGTGCATGCTTTGGATAGAATAGGGAAGGGTTAATACCTCTGTGGTATTTGGTTTGCTATCTGTGCCTCTGTTTAGAAGATTTCATCTCCTTTCTTGTCCCTGTGATAACTGGATATTGAAAGATTTGTCTTGTGGAAACAAGGATTGGTGATAAAGTTTCAGTGGAGACACCTTTTCCCCATGATGAATTTCCCTTCCCAGGGATTGATTTCTCTCCCTTCATGTTGCTTCATTCTCATTCTTAACTATGAGTTGTTTGTAAGTCAGATATTTGTAACTTGGGGACTGCCTGTATACTGAAAACTCAAAATATAGTAGTGTCTCACTTATCCAACATAAACTGGCTGGCAGAACATTGGATAAGAGAAAATGTTGGATAATAAAGAGGGATTAAGGAAAAGCCTATTAAACATCAAATTATATTATGATTTTATAAATTAAGCACCAAAACATCATGTTTTACAACAAGTCTGCCACTTGTTTGGGAGTGTGGCTGCACTTGTGTTGTTATTGGGCATTGTAATGATGTGATAGGGAGGAATCCTTTTGATCCCACCGCTGCCACCAATTTGTAAAGATGTCTTGATGATGATTATATTTCTTCTTATAATTGCTGCCACCAATTATGGAGATGTCAGGCAGAGGATAATTTATTATTTTTAATTCTTCTTATTTACTTCAGATGGTAACATTGCTTAGCTTGAATATAGGTGTGACAGAGACTTAGATGGTTTGAAGAACAAAACAAGTTTATTTCAAGTACAAAGCTTAGTGGTTTCAATAATTTCTTTAAGGCACTTAAATAACTGTTACAAATAGATGTTGAGGTGTTCTAACTTCCAAAATACTTTCTTCTCTCAAAACCAAACTATAAACTGATCACTTGGATCTACTGGGATTAATTTCCCTTACTCCACAGCCTTTACAAATAACCCTAAACAAGTCACTCAACTTGCTTAGTCTGGCCTATTAGAGGTCTGCCTCCCTGATTTCCTAATCTGAAACCAGTCTTTCTCCTGTGACTAAGAATCACAGACTAAGATTTAAACTTCCCTGGTTTCCTTAAACTTGGAACCAGTCTGTCCCCTGTGACTAGAAATCACAGACTAAGCTGGGTTTAAAACATTCCCTCTTTTCTTTTTCAAACGGCGGTTGGCTCCGCCCCCGTTGTCATGGCAACCTGTCTCATAATGCTGAGCTGGTTACCTTCTGGTATTATCAACTCCAATACTTACCATTTTAAGCTTAGCTAAACTTGACTGTTTAAACAAAATCAAATAAACATGTCATCCATAAATTAAAACATCACACTTCTTTACAGGCATGTTGGCCTGTTTTGCGTTGCTGCCTGGAGAAACAGCTGTGGATCTGGGGGGAGGCAGACTGCGATAATACAGAACGTTGGATGAGCAAAGGTCGGACAAGCGAGACTCTACTGTAGAACAAGAGCAATTTAAAGAGGGTAATTTTTGTTAATGTTCTCAGTACACAGTCATCAATTTTGCTGGAAGCTGCTTAACTTGGGTAGGTGGATGCATGATCCCAAGTGACCTGGAATATAGCATGTTTCTTTTTTTTAGTATTCATGCTGAGATTGCAATATGATGTATGATAGCTAATAGCTATGCTAAAGAGGTACTCGAAATGGACCAGAACAGTACAGGGAAACTCAAGCACAGAGAAATAGCTGATTTGAGCAGTTTCAACCATGACTTTCACTATTAACTAGGTGATATTATTTTGACTGGCTTGAACTTGAAGGAGCTGGGGGAGACAACAGCTGAAAGGGAGCTCTGGCGTGGACTGGTCCATGAGGTCACGAAGAGTCGGAAACGACTGAACGAATGAAGAAGATTATTATTTTGGAAAAGTTGAATAAGAAACTACTCACACACTATTTTCGCTTATGGCAATGGTAGGCCAAGTTCTTTCACAACACTAGGAGAAGTTGTGTGCAGACAGTCCGCAAGTTACAAACAAATAACTCATAGTTAAGAATGGGGGTGAGACAACAGGAAGTGAGAGAAATCTACCCCTCAGAAGGGAATTTTACTCCTGAAAGAGTTATCATAAGAAAAAGGTGGCTCAACTGAAGCTTTGTCACCTATCCTTGTTTTCACAACAAGACCAATTTTTCAAAATCCAATTCTCACAGAGATAGAAATTGAGGTGAAATCTTCTGAATAGTGGCACAGGCACCAAAACAAACCCTTTCCTATGCTATACAAAGCATAT
The DNA here is from genome assembly GCF_035594765.1 of Anolis carolinensis. NCBI lineage: Eukaryota > Metazoa > Chordata > Lepidosauria > Squamata > Anolidae > Anolis > Anolis carolinensis. Next base: position 302,056,623 of record NC_085841.1, read on the forward strand.
ATTTATATATTTGGCTGGAGTTACACTTAAAATGTACCTGTTCTAACTTATAAACAAATTCAGCTTATAGAACTTATCTTGTTCATAACTTGGGGACTGCATGTACATACTTTTACTGTATTAATTTCTGTAAAATCAAATCATGCATTTTAATATTAGGCTTTGTTTATTCTGGATCCCAGTTCTTTGGTGCCTTGTTGAAAACACTGCTTCGACTGCCATCGTTGCTGCATTACAACACTATACCTGCCACAGGACTAACCCATGGTAGTTTCTGTCTGCCATCTGTTCCCATCAGCACTGCCTTCCACAAAACTCATCAAGGACAAAACTCTCTTCAGCAATGCAAAAAGCAAAGAAAATAAAGAAGATGAACTTCAACTCTTGACACAGCCAAACAAATATTACCGATAAGCCGAGTTTTTAATCTCTTTTTGGGGGCTGAAAAAGCCTCCTCCGGCTTATAATCGGGTCAAGGTCAAGCCAGCAGCGGAGCCTGGAGGCCACAGTATGTTTTCTTTTCCAAAACCTCCCTTCTCCGCTTCTCCTCCCAGGCTGGAGTTATCTTATTTTTTAAGAGAGAGAGGGACAAGGAGGGAATGTTTTTAAAAGCGAAAGGAGAGTGAGTGACAGAACCTCTTGCAAGCCAGGAAGAAGAAAAAGATTGCATGGTGGAAGGGGAAGAAAAAGAGAGACACTTGCAAATTTGCATGATTTATTATTATTATTACTATTATTGCAAAAACGTCTGAGTCAAAAGGGAGGGAAAGGAGAGCAACAGAGGGTGTGTATTTCTTTTTATTCCTAAAGAAACAAAAATGGAGTGGGTTTTTTTGGGAGAGGGAGGGAAGTTTTAAAAAGCCTTTTCTGGCTACTTTTAGAGTTTGAAAGAGGGAGAAATAAAAGAGGTGGGAAAGGGGAGGAGAATAGAAGTTGTTTTTAGGAGGGCTTTGCTTGCATTTCTTCCTTGGGCAAATGCATGCCCCAAAGCTTGTAAATAATATATAGATTTCCCCCTACAAATACATTAATTTAATATATGAATTTTCCCCTCATATGTTTGCAGGTCTTTGCAAATCCTATATACATATAGATATCTAAAGATTTCCATGTACCTGTATATATGTATACATTAATTTTATATATGAATCTCCCCTCACATGTTTGCAAGTCTCTGCAAGTCCTATAAAGATATAATTCTCTCGATATAGAGAAATGTCTAGATAGATAGATATTAATATAGATATAGGTCTTTTAAATATGCACACACAAACATGTCTAGATAGATGTAAACATAGATAAATGGGACTTGCAAATATTGCAGTAGGGAAATGCACATATATAGAGAGAGGATTTGCAAACTTTTCAGGGGGAAATGCAAATGTGAAATTAGTATATATAATTATAGAGCTATATCTAGCCCTGCATTGTTTATATAGGCATTGAATGTTTGCCTGTTACTATGTTGGAAGCCGGCCTGAGTCCCCATGGGGAGATAGATAGAGCAGGATACAAAGGAAATTGTTGTTGTTATTGTTGTTGATGATGATAATGATGATTATTATAAAGTTATTGTTGATACCATATTGTTTTTGTTGACCCTACTTCTGCACTTACAGAGTTAGCTTACTGTTTTTCTTTGAAATACGGTAAATATTCAAAAAACATTTACCCCACTTATGCCTCAGTTAATGTAATTTTATTGGTATCTATTTTTATTTTGAAATTTACCTGTAGCTGCTGCATTTCCCACCCTCGGCTTATATTTGAGTCAATAAGTTTTCCCAGTTTTTGTGGTAAAATTAGGTGCCTCGGCTTATATTCGGGTCGGCTTATACTCGAATATATACGGTTTATAATAAGCATAAATGAACCCTGGTGGAATAAGTCTCATGATGGCAATGTAGTAAGAACGCGGGGGTGGGGGATTGATCTAAGATGAATATACCAGAAGAACTGGAGGTTGAGGAGTATGATTATATGTCAAGAATGTTTGGATGTCAGGTTGAGAGCAACTGGGAAAAAATAAAAGAGGAACAACAGGGGCACCATTTTGTGAGTTTACTACAGACTGAAAACCAGACTGAGTATTAATGATCTCTTCCAACTCAGAATGCCAGGCTCTGAGGAATCCATTTTAAAGCCAGGTTTATGATAGGGGACCCAGGGGGGAAGCATAATTTACCTTCTTTGCCCTTTGCCAAGGAAGATAGTTTCTTCTTCTTGCCTAAGGGATAGGTGAGCCCTGACAGGTGAGTATGCCTCAGTGATCTGCAAATCCTGGTTTTCATTTTTTTTGCTCTTCAAAAAAACCCAAAACCTCATGCCATATCACACAGCAGGTGTTATACTTTAGTATTTAGAGAAAAAAGTCTGGGATGTTAGTGGGAAGAGAGATAGTTTGGTTGTTTGGAGAAAGCAGAAAACTCTTTGTATGCTTTCCCATGCTTCTCTGAACTGTATAAAGATAAAATTCTGGTCTGTATCTATACAACCGATAGCAAAAGAAAAACATTGAAAAAGAAGATATAGATGATGGTGTGAGGATTTTTTTGGTATTTATTATTATTGTACTACCACTTAAGGATAAATCAAGTGTCCTAAATAATCACATGTCTAGCCTTTCCACAACAGTTTGCAGTTGGAAAGCTTAGCTATAAAGATTATTTTTTTAGTTTGTTGGGAGAAAGTTAGAGAAAGGAGCTGCCCACTTCCAGATTACATCATAAACCAACTGCAACAAGTGGGAGTGATTAACCAGTATCGCTATGTTGCTTGTTTATGACAAACCAAGATTTCTGTGGATTCCCAGGCTATCAAACAAATCATGAGAATAAACCCACTGTTTGGTTGAAAACAAAAATAGAAAGTAATAATCCAAAATGGCTGCCAAAAGCACTAAATTTTTATTTATTTAAATTTTGAAAATATCAGAGTCCAACCTTTTCTCCTCCATATGGATTAAACTTCAACTACTGGAACCGTAAGATTGAGCAGTAACTCTAGGAGCTGAAGTCCAAAATATCTAGAGGACCACAAGTCACTGCTTTAGAACAATGCTTTATGGCTTCTAGATTTTTCTGTAACTGCTTTTATATTGGCATGTTAAATATATTTATCCTGATTCCCAGCCATGGGTTTCCAGTTATTGTTGAACTTCTACAATCTGACAAATGGCCTGTTAGCCATTTCACTATAAAGGTAAAGGTTTCCCCTGACGATAAGTCCAGTCGTGTCCAACTCTGGGGGTTGGTGCTCACCTCCATTTCTAAGCCAAAGAGCTGGCATTGTCCACAGACATCTCCAAGGTCATGTGGTCGGAATGACTGCATGGAGCACTGTTACCTTCCTGGCAGAGCGGTACCTATTGATCTACTCACATTTGCATGTTTTCGAACTGCTAGGTTGGCAGAAGCTGGATCTAACAGCGGGCACTCATTCCGCTTCCTGGATTTGAACCTGCGACCTTTCAGTCTGCAACTTCAGCAGGTCAGCGCTTTAACACACTGCACCACTGGGGGCTCCTATTTCACTATAGGAAAGTGGAAAAAAAGCATTCTGCATTCAATTTAACATTTTGTTCGGTCTGGGAAAAGATCTGAGGGGATAATTTGTATACCAATACCGAAAGCAACAATGCAAGGCCGCTTTTAAAATTCCATCTCAAATAATAATCCTCCTACTTGCAATATAAGGGTAATTACTCAGGAATTGTTCTAATCGCTCTTGTGTTTTGCTTATTGTCACTCCTAACCCCAGCTGCATTACATCTGTTATGTTCCTCACTAAAATCTATGGTAAGCTTGATCTTTCATCCATGGGAACATTTAAAGATAGCTTCTCACAACAAATCAGGAAATAATTAATCCAAAAATGAGATGCCTCCTTCTACAGTACTAAGATTTAAAAGCAATGTACAGTTGATCGTATCAGAAAATAATAAAACAGCAAACAAAATTGTTAAGTATTTAAAACTTCCTAATAAACTAGGACACCTGGGAATGTTTTTGCTTAGTATGAAAAAGGCATCAATTGTGGTTTGTAATAGAAGAGCAGTCATGTTTCTTTGTGGAGCAGATTCTCTAGCTATACAGCATCATAGTCGAGAAAGACCTTCCTGTTCATAGTTATATCTGATAAAGGAGAACCTGGAGAAAAGTATACTGGCAAAAGGTCCTAAAGCACAGGAAAGCTAATCTGGGAAAGCATACACACATACTTATCAGCCTCCAGCCACTCCATTTTATTCCAGATTACATCAAATTTGGCACAACAAGACAGCATCTATTCTATATCACAGAGTTATTGTGAGGCTGTTTCAAATTTATCCTCCCACATTCCTTTCTGCACTTTCCCCCTTAAATCTTTTTTTCTCCGTATTTGCAAACTTTTGGTCTGCTGATACCCTTCTCTTGCACGTCAGTGGCATGATTTTATTCCAGATCCGTGAGTGTTTGAAGACTCAAACTGGTAGTATGTACATTATTTCTATAAACTATTTGTGTGATTCCTTCTGTCATCTAAACCATCAGTCAAACTAAGTTCTTAAAGCTTTAAAGGGGCACTCTCAAGCAAAACACATGAAATGGTGGAAAAACAAAGGCCACCTAAGTAACAGATGCTTTCCTCAACATTCATAATATACATATACTGCAGTTCTAGTTTCTATAGTTCCCTGATTACAAATAATTTCCTACTTTAAAGGAAACTGTTGATGTAACCTTAAATGGGTCTGAGTGGTGGCACAGCTATATGTTTCCCTGCAGAATCAGCATGTCTTTAATGGCTCAGATTAAACCTTTAATAGGATATTTTCATTGCTGAAGGCTCTCCAAGATATGCAGTGCAATGCAAGTGCAGGGACAAGGAGGGGTTTATTATAACTTTTTCTCAATGTAGAAAGAGATCATTTAAATGGCTTATATAGAGGAGACGTCTGTTTCATGCACTCTCAGATAAGCCCAGCATTTCAGCTAAGAAAGTTACAGGAAATTCAAATCAGCTGTTATTCAAGAACATGTGTTATTAAATAAGGTAAGTAAATATGCAAACTATGCAACACTTCTAATTTATACAGCATCTCAAAAGCAAACTGAATTGTAATCCTTCCCATTGAATAAAGAAAATGATTTAGCATGTACTGAACTGACTGAATTGCTCTCCAGCATAAATGGCCACTTATTTTAGATTCAGCTTTTAACAAGTAAGTGGCCATTGAAGTAAGTAAACACTTATTGGCAATATGAATAGCAGACATGCTGACATGCAAATCTTGTGTTAACAGTCTGCCAGCAGTAAAACAGGAGCATGATTTGTCATAGCCTCACTACTACTGCATGCTCTGCACAACATATTCCAAACATCCACAGCAAGAAGCGACTCAGACTGAATATGCAATTTGGAAAGAACACAGTAACAATGAGAAAGCAGTAAGAAATATCTGAGGCTTCGCTAGTAAAGAGCAACATCTTTTCCTCTACCATACCCTGTGATCTTCAAAAACTGCACAATTTTTGAACTAGATTTATACTAGATTTTGTCTGGTCACATATTGTATACCTGCAACATACTCACACAACAGTGGAAGACATGATAATGGGCACACCACTACTACCACAATGTACTGCTATTTTAAGTTTGATTGTTCTCTCTCTAAAATAATGTCTTTGAAAGACTGCTTGACTTTTTAATAATAAAGAGGACAATGCTTAATCAGTTTTGGATGGAAACAAGCAAGCAAACTCTCAGAAAATATGGCTATTACTAAGCTGGACTGGTTCAGACCCAATGCAAAACCACTCCTTGTGATGACTATACAAAATCTGAAACTTTTGCCTGTTTTTGATTAATTACAGTGTGTTTCATCAACCAAACTCATCCAAATTACAGCTAATCTTGGTTATGTTCAGTTTAAAATCACTCAGACTGCATTCTGTTGGTCAAATCTCATCTCAATAAACCTAGCTATAAATTAGCTTTGTGCAACCATTTATCATGAGGAGAAACTCTATAGTTTCCCATTACAACAGATCTGTGTTTAATGGCTTTCAAACAAGCTTGAATATGAAACTTTGGTTTAAATTTGGCGTACATGTTCTGGTTTATTTGGAAGCCATTAGAAGCAATATCCAAATGCAATGAAACCTAGCAGGGTATAATTTTTTTAATAAATATATTAGCCATTTCTTCATAAAATAAATGGCTCCAATTCAGTGCTATAAAAACTTTTATTCAAATAACTGGAATAACATGGAAAACACAAATAAAAGACACACAATTTTTTAAATACTACTTCCAATACAACAAAGTCAGTGCATCAAAATTACAGATGACATCATAACACAGTTTTGGCTAACCTTATTTAAAATCACTTTGACAAACCTGTGTTTCCTGACAGCACTTAATTTTAATCTCTCTACTTGAACAGGGATATCATTATAGATCTGTGCACATTACATGTTTTGGTTTGTATTATAAATACTTTTACTCCAACACAGAGCTTAAGAACAGATTAGAGCAGTTAGCTGAAGCTCCCCCCATCCATTCTTTGATTTTACATATCTATCCATGCATTTGGCGAAACAAGCAAACACAAATGCTTCTCTCTTCCAAAATCCAATTTGTGATAAAGTGTAAAATAGTATATATTTAACTGGAAAACTTTGAGAAGTCAATTTTTTATTTATTTCGTGTCAAAAGCATTGCATAATAAATAAGTTTAAAAGTGATAAAATAAAGGAAATCACAAGCAGCTAAATAGTTTTAGACCAAAAGTGGGCAACAGCGACTGCATTGTCCGTGGCTTCGAACAACTCCTACTCTGTGCTTGAGGCAGGGCATTGTGGGCAAGCATACATGTGCGGAGTTGTTTGTTCTGCTCCACAGTCACACAAGGTGGAGGATTCCTCCAGGTAGTGCCACCTTGCCAAGTTGTCTTTTGATCTTCCCACTCCGCTTCTCAGTCTGTTCAGGAACTTCAAAGTTGTCCATTCTTGGTTTGCCCCCTCATGGCGGGCCATCCAGTTGGAATTGCCTGGTTTAGCTGCCCAGAGGGATACTCTTGATGTTGCTGGAGGAACATCAAGAGGAGTGGTGGTTCTCATGAAGTCCTTCCTAGATTTGAGTCTGGTGGTAGGGGGCTGATAATCATGCAATGGGTGGCTTTCACAATGTTCAACCTTATTTCTTTCACCATTAGCAGCAACTTCCCATCGCACGTCAGGAGGGGCAATGGCAGGCAACTTGTAGAGTTTATCAACAGGTGTAGGTTTAAGGCATCCTGTGATTCTGCAGTTTCGTTCAGTGCTATGTCCACCTGCTTCGCATGGGCAGACTTGTGCCAAACAGGACAAGCGTACTCAGCAGTTGAGAAAGACAAGGCCAGGGCTGATGTTCTTATTACTTGTGGGTCTGCACCCCATGCGCTGCCAGTAAGTTTCCGCAGGATGTTGTTGTGTGCAGCTACTTTGTGCTTGAAGTCAAATTCATTCCTAAGCATTGAAAGTTCTTTCTGGTAATGCATTTGTATTATAAATTAAAAATAAAACAAAATGAATTGTATTAAAAGCATTAATACTTAGAAGAATTTTAATTAGAGAGCGTTTAACTATTAAAAAATATCAGCAATCAACAATCTTTCAAAAAGTGTTTAGTAAAAAAGGAGAACACATCATTTTATAGTTCACTGCTTTCACATGAGCATCACCATTAAATTGCTTAGGTCTTGTAAAGAAAAGCATTAGATTAATAACTTACATATTTAGAAGTTCAGAAATATGTTTTTGTCGAAGGAGTCTATTTTCTGCTAAGGTATGTCTTTCTTCAATAATCAAAATAATGGTAGTATGTAGCAACCATTCCTATTGACATTGTTACAGCATGGTAATTCAGTTAACAGGCTACATGATTATAAATAGGCTGCCAATCCAGGCAGCAAGAGCAGCTGTCTTCCACCACTTCACTTTCCATGCTCTCTCCGATTTCTTTCATGGTAACAATTGCCGTATACTCCTTTTATTTTGCTGTAATATATATAATATCTACAACAAACACAATTACATTTGTTTTTATTATTAGTCAAATCAAATCCTACACCAATCTGCCACTTTTTGTGCTGTTAGTGTATAGACAGATTTACAGGTCTACAACATCAAGTTATGAATTAAGCATTCTGCATTATAATTCAGCGCTCAGACACAGCCAACCGCAAAGCTTCTCCTTATAAATGCACCTGAGTAGTCATTTTCTTCTCTGCCATTTGAAACCACAAAAACCTGGACTGTCTGAATTGAACTCTTTATTTAACAGTTGCATGAACCAATAACAAACAGATTCAACCTAAAAATGTAAAAACAGTAAAGAAAAAACAAGTGTGGAATTTTATATTTTCAGCACTCAAAAGCTATGATTAAGCATTTTGTCCTTGCAACCCTATTGAATGCTGAAGTGCATGAACTTCTTATCACAATGGCATATTTTCTTCTTCTTTTGGCCACAAGAAAAATCAACAAATTATTATGTTAGTTACTACATCAATCCAGTATTTATTACAATCTTATTCATTAAAGGATTTTTCATTTCCAAATGTCCACTCAACAGATCAATACTACCTTACTGTATATATTACTTGCATAATTAATATCACTTTATACAAGATTACATTGGTAAACTTGTATAAACAGGAAAACTGTTTGCGACAAATGATAGAAAACAACCAGACTCATATGCATGTTCAGGTTACTGATCAGAGTTTACTTTATCCCAGATAGTCTATGCAGATGACAAGAACATGCTGTAAGCAGATAAACATCAAATTATGCTGGCTTGTTGCAAGTCAAATTTATTAGAATCGTGGGGGGGAAAACAAAATAAGAACTTTTTACTAAAAATTGCACAAGCAAACTAAAAGCTCTCTGCTCATAATTAGTCCAAATGGGAGATTTTAATGTTGCTTCCACAATACTTTCTCTTTAATTTTGCATGATTTGTAGCAAATTACAGTGCTGACCAGAACATTACATTGAAACTGTTGAATTAAAGTAGTTGAACTGGTTACCAATATGCTTCCAGTCTTAATGTAAAATGCTGGTGATAACATTTAAAACTCTAAATGGGAACTCCCCTTGCTGAAACAGTGCATGAATATTCCTCTCTCACATGACTGTGTTCTTATATATGACAGTGTTAAGGCTAATTACGGAACATAACTTTTCATGAAAAACAAATTCTGAACCGGAACAGCTTAGTGAGTAAAAGGTTTAAAATGCCTGTGAAAACAGTTGTTAACCTACATTCTTTATCTCACATACTTTTGTCAGAGCAAACAGGTTATCTGCTTCCATGGTTGTCTACATAACACAAATTACTTATGCCATTTTTTGGTCAAAATAAAACAAGGATATTGCAACACTGCTACTCCAACTGAATTAGTTGAGGGTACCACAAAGTCTTGATTTTGTTTTCTGCAGACTGCCACCAGTATATCACTGGGGACAAAGACCTTTGTCCAAAGGGGGATAGATGAAATAAGAGTTCCTAAATTATTACACTCATGCAAATGAAATTATAGCAAGTTTAAATTTGTCTCTAACAACAGCATTGGCACAGGCATAAGTAAATGAGTACAGTACTGCCAAACAATTTCCTAGGCCTCAGATAGTATTCACAGACTTCAAAGGGCCAAAATGTCATCCAAAAAAGCTGACCAATTTCCATGAGTCAGCAGGCTTCTCCTCATGAAGCATGAATCCAAATCAAAAGGATGACGGAAGAAAATAGTCACCCTACGGTAACTCTCACGTGCTGATAATCTAGATAGATTGCACTACCCTACAAGAAGCTTGGTATTAATGTTTGTGTTAGCGGTCTCAGGAGACCGTATCCTAATAATTTAAAAGCAGGGAAGACAGACTATAGTTAAAATATTAAACTGCGTATTTATTTATCAAGCATGTTATAATTTCAGGTAGGGGGGGAAGTTTAATGTTGTAGTTAACAGATGCAAAATTGCCTAGATTACATAAAAAAGACTGTACATGTAATGTAACGCAATGTCCTATATATACTGTATATGATGTTATGGTGTTGTAAAGTAAAAGCAAAAAGGAGTTATTAAATACTGAAACCCATTTTTACTTTTGGCCCACCCTGTACATGATTAGTGGAATCCAAATCCATCTGAGCAGAGACATAACAACTAAGCAACTCTTGCAACATATAAAATGAATAATCAACTTTTTATCTTTATCTTTTTATTCAAATCATAATACATTTCAATAAGAAGGTATCCTGTTTTGTTTTCAAAAATGAGTACTTTCAAACCAAATTTAGAACTACCGTTATTTTCAAGATCACAGGAGAATGAAATCTAAATGCAGGACTGTCTACATCTTACAACATGCTATTAGAATGGTCACAGCAGCACTGTTACATTAGCATCACTTGCAAAGTACCATATGTACTCATGCATAGGTCAACCTCATGTATAAGGTGAGATTATGTTTTGGGGACTAACTTTCGGATTTTGATATGACCTGTGGATAAGTAGAGGATCACCAATGCCACCTCAGGGAGCCAGATGCCTCTAGTCATTTGCCATTTCCTTCCTCAGGCATTTAAAAAGGTCAGAAGCAGTGAGACAGTGAAGAGAGTGGTTCTCCCAGGATGGACTAAATTCTTTCCTTTTACCACCCTATTCAGAGAAGGGGGTGATCCCTGTTTTATAAGAGTTAAGGTACAATACTCACATCTACCCATAGATAAGTCAACCCAAAGTTTTTTTCAATTGATTTTTTTAGTATAATTTCTAGACTTATGAGTATATAGGGTACATTCCCCTGGTTATGAAGCTAAGGAACGAGGGGGATTTATTCAAATATTGCTCTGAGGCCCCTTTTGGAAAGAGCCTGAAAAATGTGTTCTGAGGAATTTAAAAAACAAAACTCATTCAATGTAACAAGCAATAAAATAATTGGAAAGTCGTTGCACACAGCAGGCGGTAAGAACATTGTGGCTGTTCAGATATTGTGCAACCACACTCCCATCATCTTCAACCATTAGTCATGCTAACTGAGTGACATGAAGTCCAACAAGATGTTGGGATCAAAGGTTTCTTCTATTGCCATTTAGTCATGACTTTGGGATACTAAGATCCCTGAAGAATTCATAAGAAATATTTGCTCCCAAAGTCTTTGAATACATCTGTCCATGAGAAATAGCTTGCGATTTATAAATTAAAAAGAAGAATTTCCTTTGCCGACCTATGGTAAGTGATCTACTTTAACATTCTGCTCAAGACAGAACTATAACAACCACTTTAGAGGACTGTGAAGACTTTGTGTAAAAACTTTGGTGGGGTGAAGATTTCACTGTCCAACTGCAATGTTGTTGTCCAAGCATTTTCCTTAAAGTTTATCTTAAAATTAAATCAGTATCTATGCATCTGTAATTTTAGCACATTAGAAATTGTCCTGTCCTCTGGGGCAGAAGAGACAAATCCTTAATTCTATGATGTGACAGTACTTCTGATATTGAAAAGTAATGCACATAATCAACCTGCCATGATTCCCCACGGTTACTTTTTATTCTTGTGCTGTTATTATGTATAAGCACATTGTGAGTACACAAGAATCTATAAATCAAAATGGAATGGAATGTAAATTAAGCATGTTCATTTCAGTTTATGGATGGAAAAGGCTAGGACAAAAGATGCTTTCCTAAACATTTCTTCATGTCCTAATCCCATTGATCTACACGATCTTAGTGCACCAACCAACATAATATTACTAGAAGAAATAACATTCCTTTACATAATTGGTAATTTAACTGAATTTTAAAAAAATGTTTGACAAAATTAAAACACTCTTTATATTTCTAATTTAAGATGGGAAATGTTTTTAAGATTAAAATAATGGAGTCTAACATGAAAACGTGTTGTAGAAAGGACCACTTATTATGGTATGTTATTTAAACTGCACAAAAATGTTCGATGAAGATTAGCTAGATCTTCTGTTGTAAGAAGGACCAATATTTCAAAACATTTTTAAAAGCATGTCAAAACAAATTTAGAAATTGTTAAAACTCTAAAATTAAATTTTCAGGAAAGCCAAAACTTGCCACCTTCTTTACTGACGCTCTGGGGCCAGAGCAGAGGGAACCGGGAAGACAGTTCCATCTTGTCTGCTTTGGCATCAGTTGGAGGCCCCTCTCCTATCACCAACTGATGCTCTGGGGCAAGAGCAGAGGGAACCGGGAAGACAGTTCCATCTTGTCTCCTTCAACATCAGTTGGAGCCCCCTCTCCCATTGCCAACTGACACTCTGGGGACAGAGCAGAGGGAGCTGGGAAGACTGTTCCATCTTGTCTCCTTTGGCATCAGCTGGAGGCCCCTCCCTCAGCAACATGCTATGCTAGTTATATATGTGTACATATATACATATATATGTGTATGTGTGTGTGTATGTATAACTGGCATAGCATGTTACTATGCTTTTATATATATATATATATATATATATATATATATATAGTATATATATTATACAACTTGATTTATAATATATAATATAATATATTGTATATACATATAATATTGATATTATAATGTATTACAATATAATACTGATAATACAATTTAATAATATTAATTATATATTGTATATTAAATGTAATATTACTAATAATATTACAATGTAATGATATAGTGCAATATAGTAATTTAATGCTAGTATTGTACTATGCTAATAATATAATGTATTGTATGTGAATGGAATTTGTAAGCCACTCTGAGTCCCCTTTGGGGTGAGAAGGGTGGCATATAAATGTAGCAAATAAATAAATAAATAAATCACTTCCAATCAATTCTTCAATCACTTTGTATCCCATCCCTAATCAGTATTTCTTCTTCAACTACCATTACCATTTGTAATGTGAAAAACATTTAACAGAGCACACAATCATTTTCTTTTCATGACTCCCTACAACCCCAAACACCTAAAAAGACAACTTTTTCATCAAAATGGAAGATTTAGAAACCTACCACTGGCTTGCTTATCCAAAGGCAAGCCAAGGGGAATTAAATGGTAATACCAAAATTAATTTCTAGGATGCTTGGCCAGATTGTAATCAGTTCCCTTCCAACTCAGTTCTACCAATTAATCATCTTTACCTCCTTAAATTAAATGGAAATTTAATAAAATTGTGTTTAATGCAATTTAGGGAATGTCAAATTGCCGATGTTTCAGGTGAGATGAGATAGCTACAAAAGCAGGACAAATTTCTCTTGGACCCTATCATAGACTCTTTCCATTTTTTCTTCTGCTACTTCTGTAAACTTAGATTATATACTGATGAGTTTTCCCAAAGCCTTATTTACATGATTCAAGCACATTTTTGCTATATGTCACCCCATTTCTTCTTAGTTTTTCATGTCTTGAGTAATAAAAACGTTACCTATGTAATTATCTGACTCAGAATGTCCCATTCCTGCCCACTTTAGCTCGCTCATCCCAAATATTGCAATGTCTATACATTCGATTTCTTCTTTTACTATAGCTTTTACTATAGCCTGATTCATGCTTCTTACATTCCATGTTCCTATAATATGTGCTTTACAGCTTCAGATTTTTCTTTCACCTTTAAACACATCACCTGGTGACTGTCCCTTCAGCTTGAGTCCACAGTACTATTTGTAGTTGTCTTCCTCTCTGCCCCAGCAACCTGTTGATTGCCATCCAACCTGGAAGTATCTGTTTTTGGCACTATGCCTTACCTTCTTATCCTGGTTGTTATTAATATGATTAATAAATGCGAAAGGAAATGAAGATATTGTTCTAAAAGTCACTATCTTTGATATAGCTATCTTTCAGCCTAATCTGTTTAACTGACCCAAGCAGAGTACCACAGTCAGAATAAGGCCATAAGTAGACACTAGGAGCTCTAAACTAATGCATGAAAAGCAGGGATAGGAGAGCAGGCACAGCCTTCGTGAACACAGGCATCAGGCATAAAAACACACAGGCTATCCCTCCAATCTAGAGCAACTCTTTTTCTTAGAGCTAAGTATTAAATCATTTTTCTAATGGGTTACTTTGGTTACTATTGTTTGGCTGATTGCAGTAACAAGCTGGAACAGATTTATTTTTGCCTATAACGACCATGACTCAATCTGAGCAATGGTGTGGGAAAGGATCATGGGGTGTTGCAGAGTTCAACAAGGATTTTTTTTTTGGGGGGGGGGGGAGAAAATGTGCATACATCTATAGAAGAAAGAAAAAGCAGATCACTCCATCTCCAAATGGACTGTGAAGAGGTGTAGTGCCGGGGTGGGGGTAGAGAGAGAGATTACTAGAGAAAAACAGATTTGTATTGTCTTTCAGCATTTTCTTAGAACTGTCAAGGTGAGTCAGTGTACTGAGTATTGGATCAAGACCAAGTAATGAGAAAAGTAACTTATTTCCTTTAAAAAAAAACCCAACACTCTGGCCTTTGTTTGACTAATTCCTTACCTACCATTTTCTCTCATCAAACTCTGCAGTACTAGGACTGTCAGCATACCCTCACCACTAGTCATCACATCTATTTGAATTGCTAATCAGCCATGCTGTGCAGGTGTGAGGGCAAGGCTCACTTGTGCTGCTGCTGATAACAGCAGAAGCCAAGTGATTTTATTTATTTGCTTAACATGTTCAGAACTAAAGCTCTTCAGTGGTGGTTGTTCTCAGGGCATTAAGGTGGTAAGTGGGGGAAAGGAAGTGATCCATGGCACCTTCTCAGTTGCAGGGCTTCGGTACATCCCATACACTACCTTGACTGTTGTAGGGCTATCCTGCATTAAACATTAAGCAGGATAGGTATGCATGCTGTTCTGTTCCTTCTTTCACTTTATTGCAGACCTGTGGGGATTAAAGGGCCAATATTGTGAAACACTAGGCAATTAGAGCAGCAATTGGGCAGCTGAGATTTAGTGGCAGCACTCTAAGTAGGAGGCTACAGTGGTTCACAGATGTTATGAACAAGCACCAAATTAAAAGACTGCATACATTCACAACTAACATTCTGCACTGGAAAAACTAACTTTAGAAGAGATGACTCAAAAATAATAAACATTTCTATTCCCTCTGCAATCTCTCCCCTATGGCCATTTCAGTTTCATCGGAGTTTTTATTTAACTCCTTCCCAAATGTATAGTTCAGGAAAAAAGAGACTTGCCTTCGGGCTCAATCAACAAATTCTTTTATAACATGTTCCAAAGCAGAGACAAATTGTGTCCATTAGTTACATCAAGAACAGCTCCACTGAGAATATTGAAAGACTTAGCAAATGTACTTTCTTTTGCAGCAATCTATTGCAAATTCTATTTAATTTGGAGAGGGGATCAGATTTTATAAAATATGTGTACCTATGAACTAAAGAGTACCATTACCTAGGCTGTACAGATCAATGAATCACATTGAGATTAGTTCAGTTTGGAAAAGAGGGGGTTTTCAGTAACCATAGACTCACTTTAACATGTTTTCATTTGGCCAAACAAGTTTTCAACATGTTCTTGTTGTCACAATGCAACCAAAATGAAGAATGAAACATATAGGGTGATTTTTAAAGTCTATGAACAAATGAAGTATTGGGTGGGACATACAGGTTTTATATAGGTTGATTATCCTTTATCCAAAATGCTTAGGACCAAAAGAATTTGGGATTTCAGCCTTGGGGTTCTGCTTGTTTGTATTCTGGAATATTTATATTTGCACAAATATAAATAATGAGATACCTTGGAGATGAGACCCAAGTCTAGCACAAAATTCATTTATGGTTCATATACACCTTCTACAGTGGCCTAAAAGTACTTTTATCCACAATATTTTTTTAAAAAAAATTATGCATGAAAAATTATGCAAGAACCATCCGAAAACAAAAGTGTCACTATCTCAATAATTCAAATGGAAACTTTTTGAAGTACCTGTATTTTGATTTTTGGATTTCCAGATAAAGGATGTTCAATCTCTACCTCACTGAACCTGCTTCATTTCCCAAACATGCAAGGTCAAAATGGAAAGGAAATACTATCTGCTTAGTGCCAAACCTACTCTTTATGAAGTTCTTTCTGATGCATATGGTACAAAAATCCAATAAAAATGATACTAATTATAGAAGCTGTAGGAAATCTGGGATTTATTTATTTATTACTTTCAGAGTGTCATACAGACCAGTAGCTCATATAAGTCAGGTCAGTATAGATCTTTTATTATGATATCTAGTGAATATATGTCAAGTTAACTTCTATGTATTTTATTCAAAGAAAATAATAATCTTATTTAAATATGCTCAAAACAGGGATGTCTCTCACTGGATCAAATTCTTAATACATCAGGTGTCGCATGCATTGCCTAGTCTGGAAGAAGTCAGCAATGCCATGAGCCAATAATAATTAAAAAAAAAACAAAGCCAGCGGATCTGATGGGATCCCTGTCCCTCCAGAGGAACAGTGGACATGATCTTCACTGCATGACAGCTGCAAGAAAAATGCAGGGAACAAAACCAACCTCTGTACATGGCATTCACTGATCTTGCAAAGGCATTCGAAACAGTGAATCGCAATGCTCTCTGGACTATCCTCCAAAAAATCGGGTGCCCTGACAAATTTGTGACCATCATTTGGCTCCTCCATGATGACATGATGGCAACAGTCTTGGAAAGCAACGGCTCCCAAAGTGACCCATTTAAGGTGGAATCGGGTGTCAAGCAGGGATGTGTTATTGCCCCTACCTTATTTTCCATCTTCATCGCTATGATACTTCACCTTGTTGATGGGAAGCTTCCCAACGGAGTGGAAATCATCTACCGGGCAGATGGCAAGCTATTTAACCTCAGCAGACTGAAAGCCAAAACCAAAGTCACCACAACATCTATATTTATAAAAGAGTGATGGAATCAGGGCAGCGGACAAAACAACAAAACTACAGGCCTCCCCAACCTCGAAATTTGACGACACAACCCATCATCCACGGCTCTAGGTTGATACAACAAAAAGAAAAGAAAAATCAAGTCCTAATTACAGGGAGAGGAATAATAGTTTTCATCCAATTGCTGCTAGTTACAAGGCTAAGCTCTGCCCACTTGGTCTCCTAGCAACCTACTCAGCCCAGGGGACAGGCACTGTTAGGCCTCTTCCACAGATTATCAGATTTTAACTGGATTATATGGCAGTGTAGACTCAAGGTCCTTCCACACAGCTATATAACCCATTTAGAATCTTATATTATCTGATTGAACTGGATTATCTTGATTCCACACTGCCATATAATCCACTTCAGTGTGCATTTTATACAGCTGTGTAGAAGGGGCCTCATATAATCCAGTTCTAAGCAGATAATATAAGATTATAAATATACAGTAGAGTCTTACTTATCCAACATAAACAGGCCGGCAGAACGTTGGATAAGTGACTATGTTGGATAATAAAAAGGGATTCAGGAAATGCCGATTAAACATCAAATTAGGTCATGATTATACAAATTAAGCACCAAAACATCATGTTATACGACAAAATTTGACAGAAAAAGTAGTTCTATGTGCAGTAATGCTATGTAGTAATTACTGTATTTACAAATTTACCACCAAAATATCACAATGAATTTAAAACCCTGACTACAAAAACACTGACTACTAAAAGGCAGACTGCGTTGGATAATCCAGAACATTGGATAAGCGAATGTTGGATAAGTGAGATTCTACTGTAATATGAAATAATTACTGTGGTAAAATAAAACAGAACAATATAATCTCTAAAACCAGGACAGTAATAAAGAACAACATTCTGAAAGCAGGGAAATTGGAAATTCCATAAAGGAAACAACCAGGGCCAGGTAACATCTCCAAAGAAATGATTCTTCCAGAAAGGAAGCTGAAAAGGGAGTGAGGCAGTGTGTATTATCGAAGTCATTATTGTTACTATTATTATTATTTTACTATGACACAGCAAACAAGATAGATATGCTGGATTTCATATCACAAAATCACAAGTCGAACACTTCCGAAGTGTCTAGGACTGTGTGATGTATTATTATTACTATTATTATTATTATTATTATTATTATTATTATTATTATTGTGTTGTTGTGAACTGTGAAAATGAATACAATCTGGCTCCAAGTATTCAAAAACACTAAAATCGGAATATATAAAACTTACTGTGGTATAATAAACAGAATAATACAATCTCTAAACTTAGAACACTAAATAAAGAACAACACTCTGAAAACAGGGGAATTCCACACAGGAAACAATCAGGGCCAGCTAACACCTCCCAACAAAGTATTCCCATCATCAAAGTCTGGCAAATCCTCTGTTTTCTGAGGGCCACAGACAGTAGAAGCACATAAAATATCGCAAAGAACACCACTCTGAAAACAAGGGAATTCCAGACAGGAAACGATCAGGGCCAGCTAATACCTCCCAACAAAAAAATCACTCAGGGAGGAAACAGCCAGACTTTAAAGCTGCAAGGCCATTACATGCTAATCATTTTCCCTAATTGCAGCATTCATACTTGCCTCCAAAAAAAAAAACCAATCAGAAATATTGTATATTCACAACCTTTAGGAAATAATATCCCGATTACGCAGCGTGTTAAAGCGCTGAGCTGCTGAACTTCTGGACCAAAAGGCCACAGGTTTGAATTGGGGGAGTGGAGAGAGCCCCCACTGTTAGCCCGAGCTTCTGCCAACCCAGAAGTTCGAAAACATGCAAATGAGAGTAGATGAATAGGTACTGCTCCGGCGGGAAGGTAACGGCACTCCATGCAGTCATGCCACATGACCTTGGAGGAGTCTACGGACAACGCCAGCTCTTCGGCTTAGAAATGGAGATGAGCACCAACCCCCAGAGTCAGACACGACTAGACTTAATGTCAAGGGAAAACCTTTACCCTTTACCTTAACTACCACCAATTCCTCAATACTTTATTTCCCATACCACCATACTTTGCAACAGCAACGCGTGGCCGGGCACAGCTAGTCTATTATAGAACTCCAATATGCTGATGACAACGCAGTGTGTGTGCACTCAGAAGAAGACCTACAAGCCACTCTAAACACCTTTGCAGAAGCATACGAGAAGCTCGGCCTCTCATTGAGCATCGAGAAAACCAAACTGCTCTTCCAACAGGCACCAGCTAATAATAATAATAATAATAATAATAATAATAATAATAATAATAATTATTATTATTATTATTATTATTATTATTAGCGACATTTATATCCTGCTCTTCTCACCCCGAAGGGTACTCAGGATGGTTTATAAGTATATATACATACAATATATTATATTATATGATTATATTGCAATATTATTAGTAATATTGCATGTAATATAAATATACAATTATAATAGTGAATGATAATTGTTATTACATTGTATTACATAATAATATTATTAATATTACATATATATACAATATATTATAATATTAGTATAGTATAATATTATTATATATTATTATATCGTTAAATTGATACAGGAGACATGGTGGAAAGATGTCTTCTTGGCCCCACCTTCTTCATTCTGGTCTAGAATGGCAGTTAGACCTGGGGGGGGGGGGGGTAGTGCTCCCATCTGATAGTAAAGGGGACATGGTGGAAAGATGTCTTCCTGGCCCCGCCTTCTTCATCCTGGTCTAGAATGGCAGTTAGACCTGGGGGGGGGGGGTAGTGCTCCCATCTGATAGTAAAGGAAACATGGTGGAAAGATGTCTTCCTGGCCCCACCTTCTTCATTCTGGTCTAGAATGGCAGTTAGACCTTGGGGGGGGGGGGGTGACTGCTCTCATCTGATGGTAAAGGAGACATGGTGGAAAGATGTCTTCCTGGCCCCACCTTCTTCATTCCGGTCTAGAATGGCAGTTAGACCTTGGGGGGGGGGGGGGTGCTCCCATGTGATGGTAAAGGAGACATGATGGAATGAAGCAGAGTGTTTGAGGATCGGGATATCCATAGAGATATCAAGGTGCTTGTTTATAAAGCCATTGTCCTCCCAACCCTGCTCTACACCTGCGAAACGTGGACGGTCTACAGACATCACACTCATTTCCTGGAGCGTTTCCATCAGCGTTGCCTCAGAAAAATCCTGCAAATCTCTTGGGAAGACAGGCAGACAAATGTCAGTGTGCTGGAAGAAGCAAAGACCACCAGCATTGAAGCGATACTCCTACGCCGTCAACTCCACTGGACAGGCCACATTGTCCGAATGCCCGATCACTGTCTCCCAAAGCAGCTACTCTACTCCAAACTCAAGAATGGGAAATGTAATGTTGGTGGGTAGGAAAAGAGATTTAAAGATGGGCTTAAAGCCAACCTTAAAAACTTTGGCATAGACACTGACAATTGGGAAGCCCTGGCCCTTGAGCGCTCTAATTGGAGGTCAGCTGTGACAAGCAGTGCTGCGAAGTTCGAAGAGGCACGAATGGAGGGTTTAAAGGAGAAACGTGCCAAGAGGAAGGCCCATCAAGCCACCCTGACCGGGACCGCCTTCCACCTGGAAACCGATGTCCTCACTGCGGGAGAACATGCAGATCAAGAATAGGTCTCTTCAGCCATCTAAGAACCCACCCCTAAGACACTAGAAATGGAAGACAATCATCCTCGAACTACGAGAGATCACCTAAGTAAGTAAGTAAGTACATCAGGTGTTAAAAGAAGTTTTTTTTAACTCATCCCAACCATTCAGGGCCGTACTCTCCTTGAGATTTACACACACAAATCTGATAGTTTCAATTCAGTTATGTCACTTTGATGTAATGGACCCTATACAAATAAAGTATAAGAGTTCAGAGACTAGCATCTACCAAAACACAAAATATCCAAAGGTAAAAAGGCATGTTACAGAATATTAGCAAACATGGGAATTATTAGTCCTCTGTATTTTTATCAGCCTTTTTCATTTAAATCTGCTCCACACAGAAGTGCTTTATAAAGCTGTCTTACTTAATATCCCCAAGGCACATAACAAGACAATTAAAATAAACATATAGAAGTCAAGCTAAAAGTCATAAACTGCACAAACTGCACAGAATATCATTCTTTTTCTGAGCTTTTACATTAAACAAAGCTCAGAAAATAATGAGGTCTTTACATAACACCTGCACAAGGTGACGCTTCCTAGAGAGAGTGTTCCACAATTGGAGCACC
Source organism: Anolis carolinensis (assembly GCF_035594765.1). Taxonomy (NCBI): domain Eukaryota; kingdom Metazoa; phylum Chordata; class Lepidosauria; order Squamata; family Anolidae; genus Anolis; species Anolis carolinensis. Next base: position 302,077,804 of record NC_085841.1, read on the forward strand.
ATACCCAAGAATTGTTTCTTTCTGAAATGAATAGATATCTGTATAGATAAGCTGTTCTTTAAGTGCCTAGTCATTAGCTGAGAAGTCCTTAAATGTTTCTTCCAGCCCTTTGAATAGGGTCTAGAAACAGATTGGAGATATTGCACTTTGTTTAGCATGGGCACACTATGAGCATAAAATTCCTAGTCTATAATTTCCGAGCTGCATCCTAAACAACAGGCTGGGTATCCCTTCTCCGAAATAATTGAGAAGTATTCTATATTTCTGATTTTTTTTTTTTACTTTGCAATACTACGTTTGCATATCAACAATGAGATATCTTGCATTCAGCCTGCACATGTGTCTATTGTGGACATGCTTGCGTTTATCTCCCACTACATTATTAGTGTTGTGTATGAAGCTAGAGAAAGACTGAAGATCTGTGAAATGGCAGGAAACCAAACCACCAGCTGCCCATTCCCATCTTTGAGGTGGTGTCTGCAGTGCTGTTGCTTGTTCGTCTTTCAGATTCTCAGCCTGACTCGAGACTAATTTCTTGTTGGGTCACTATTTGTGTTGTGCATGAGATGCAGCAGGGTTGAAGAGCAAATGAGGTTTAAGAAGCAAATGGGCAGTTGCAGTCTTGAATGCAGAAGCAGAACATTGGTGGCAAAAAAAGAAAGAAATGGAGAATCTGCAAGGTAAATGGGCAGGAGTGTTGTGACCTCTGCCTTGAAGATAGAAGCAGGTAATTAGCATAAAGATTTTCGGGTTTTGAAAGTTTTCCAATTTCTGGATAAGGGAGGCTCAACCTGTAGTTACAATTTCAAAGCATAGTTCAAAGACAGGCCATTTATGGAACTTTTTTGACACCTTGGCTCAAAAAGTTGCAGCACTAAAGGCCATAAGGTTATCACAGAATATTTGTTCTAAGATAATCCATTATAGATGATTTATTAAGTATTCATAATCTTTTGGCAAAATGAACTAAGTTATTCATTAGTATCTGCATTATGTCCAAAGCACACTTTCTAAAACATGACTCTTTGTAAATAATTTTTGAAAGTTTAGATGTTATTTTTGTATCTTTTTTTTTGTTCTCATGTAGAAACACATCTTTGAAGTAGATTTTTCAGTAAAGACAGTACATGACTCTGCTGAAAGACTTTGAAGAATGTTGGGTAGTATTTTGGCACAGCATACTGAATTTGGAGACACAACCCTGTTAATGGCGAAAGGAAAAGGAAACCAGCAATCTTAATTTCTGAAATAAATAATCCTGACAATGTGTTCTGCCTGGGTGCAGAAAACCAGTCATACCTAGCAGACAAAAAGATCCCTTCACGGTATTTAAACTGTACCCTTGCAGAACAACAATGATGGTGCAAGGAGAGGGAACAACATGGGTGCAAATCAAAGGAGAACTTTTATTTTCTCACTAGCTACATCAGATATAACCAAAGGATAGCCCAGAACAAATGCCTAAAGCACAAGGCAGTAACAAGCCATGGGTAAGCCCCTGCTCCCAGCATCAGTTGTCTAGGTAGAAAGTTGTATCTATATTGTATCAGGTTCCATAATTTATTTAATATGTTTATATACTCAGAGGTCCATAAAGTAAGTCTAAACATAGTTGTGAAAAAATATGTACAGGCCAGTAACAATTAAATTAAACTTTTGAAAACATGCAATTTCTATTTTTCTCCTTTTTTTCACCCATCAAGTGATGGTCAACCTCTTCCACAAAATCAAAGAAAAGAAATAATACTACAGATGGCATTGTTCCTTATAGACCTAAATCCAATAAATATTGCTCTTGCTTCCTTGGTAGGATAAAGTCGAGTTCAACAAATAAGTAAAGGTAAAGGTTTTCCCTGAAATTAAGTCTAGTCGTGGTGCTCATTTCCATTTCTAAGCCGAAGAGCCAGCATTGTCCGTAGAGACCTCCAAGGTCATGTGGCCAGCATGACTGCATGGAGCGCCGAATCTTCCCGCCGGAGCGGTACTTATTGATCTACTCAATTTGCATGTTTTCGAACTCCTAGGTTGGCAGAAGCTGGGGCTAACAGTGGGAGCTCACACCATTCCCCAGATTTGAACCGCTGACCTTTCGGTCAGAATGTTCAGCAATTTAACGGTTTAACCCACTGCGCCATTGGGGCTCCAAATATGTACCTTCAAAACTATGATTTTAAAAACCCCTCAGAAACACTTTTCTTTATCTCAAATACAAACCAGATTTTTATTATTTCCAGGAGTCTTTCTTTGCCACCAATTCTTGCAATATGGAAAGATCACATGTGCAATTCTTAGCAATTTGGACCTTTTGGCACAAAGCATAAAAATACAGCTTAATTCTACATATGTCTACCCAGTTGTAAGCTCTTAATAAAATAACTGTCCTGACTGTAAAATACATCTCATACAACAGTTTTCCTGTCTGACAAGTAAAGACCATTTCAATGCAGAGTATTTGAAGTTTAAATAACAATCATTGACAAAAGATAACAGCAGACGAGGAACCCATGTGCCACATTTACCTTGATGGGTACTCTGTCCAAGTAACAGTATTAGAAGAAATGCACCATTTATCATGATGGTATTTAATATCTAATCAGTTATTCTAAAATTCATTTAAACACATCCTTTCCCTTAAAGAAGAAGAGGAGGAAATGAAGAACAGATCAATTCCTTGTTGGGAAGCATCTGAGAATTTCTGGTCCCAAAAGCAGAATTTTAATAAGAAAAAATGACCTTGATGAAAAGGAAGAATAGCAAGTATCAACTCACTGTAATGCAACTCTTAGCTTTTTAAGACATTAGGCAGTTGTTGAAACTAAGTGAAATAACTGCACTCCTTTTTAAATTTTCTAACAGAATCTGAAAGGAGTGCGGGAAAAAACATATACTGGCCCAATTTCTTATTTAGTCCTGACTAGAGAGCTTGAATTCATTAGATTTCTCTACTTCTTAACAAATAATTGAATGGGTCTTCTCTAGTTGGGACAGTGCCGCCACTTGTCATGACTTTTGACATGTCTCCCGTATATTTCTAGATTCTTTATAGTTTTGATAAAGATAAACCCATCCAGTTATTTCAACCACCTCATCTGAGATGACTTTTCAGTTTCTGTACTCATTTTTATTATTTTAATGCTTCTTTTGGTTTGACTGTTTCAATGAACTTGAATTCAAACATGGTATTTCCAATAAAATTTTGTCAGTGTATTTTGTGCACTGTCCGAGCACAAGAAATGTATTGTGAATACTGGTTATTCTGTGGTCATATTATATAGGTGGTCCAAATACACATTAACTAACATTCTCATGTCACTTTTACTCACAATAGGTAAAGGTAAAGTCTACTCGTGTCTGACTCTGGGGGTTGGTGCTCATCTCCATTTTTAGGCCGAAGAGCTTGTGTTGTTCGTAGACACCTCCAACGGCATGACTGCATGGAGCGCCGTTACCTTCCTGCTGAAGTGGTACCCATTGATCTACTCACATTTGCATGTTTTCAAACAGCTAGGTTGGCAGAGGCTGAGGCTAACAGCGGGAGCTCACCCCGCTCCCCGGATTCAAACCACTGACCTTTGGATCAGCAAGTTCAGCAGCTCAGTGGTTCAATCTGTTGCATTACCAGGGGCTCCTTTGCACACAATAATGTTGTTTTAATAGCAAACAATATTACGGAAGCTGCCTAATATACAAGGGATAAGGAATAAAATTCCAACATAGTGGTTTTAGTATATAGCTGTATTGCTATCTTTGTAATTAGGCTTAAATTGAGTACTTCAGAAGTGATCACAGAACTGTAGAGTTGGTAGTGATCCCAAGTACTATGTCGTCCAACTCACGGCTTTCTTCATCATAGTCCCTCTGTTAAATATCACCATCATAGCATCTCTCAGTATCACTAAATACTTTTCTCTAGGCTAAACGGTCCCAATTTCCCAAAAGTGTTAATAAAAACCAGTTAATCTTAAGAGATGCTCCGACGTTTATTTTTCTCCACCTCTTTCTTTCTTCCTTTGTATGCTGCAAGAGACTAACACAGCTACTTCTTTGAAAGCGCCTAAATGTGTGTCATTCTTCGACGCTTGTAGAAAATAACTGATTTATCTAGTGTAAAGCCTTGTGCTTTGAAAACCAGGTAGGAACTAAACTTTACTAAGTATGCATTCTGAAGATGTACAGGACCTTTCAATCCAATATATTTTATTGCTTAGAAAGCTGAAGTTCCATCATTGAGATAGGTCTCTGAGTCCAACCCCTGTTAAACTCACTGTGCAATTTTAGTGAAATCACTACCTTTCTGTTTCCATTTTGTATCTCCACAAGATAAAAACAGCAGGAGCCCATTTCATAGGATGACTGTGAAGCTAAGCACAAATGTAAATACTTCACAAATGAAAAGTGTTTCTCTCCCTATAATATTCTGTTGAAAGTATGGCAATCTTTACTTCAATGAGGCTCATATGCTGACCGCTTAAAAGCAGGAGTTACAAAATGGTATGCTATTTGCTTTCAATTGTGTTTTGTCACTGAAACACAGTACTAAAAGCAGCATAGGATTAACAACTAACAACCAGTAAGTTTCTACAAGATGCAAAAAAAGGAAATTTTACACAAGTTAGCTGTTATGCTTTGTTATAGAATTAATCTGTATTAATTATTGGTAAAGGACTGCCTGCAATGGGAGAAGTTTGACTTAGTCAAGCTTTTATCCTCTCAAAATGAAGCAAAATAAATAATTTATATCCTGAAGTTTAGAACAGATTCTATTATCCTAAGCCCATACCAAAACTTTCCTGCAAATGCCCTCACTGAAAAGAGTTTTCGGATTTGTAAAGATGTTCTCGAGGTACCAGTATCAAATCTCAAAATTGTTGTTAAATAAAAAGTGACTCCTCTATTATCCAGTCTTGTTTACATAGAAAGAAAACCAAGAAAAGGAAACCTTATATGGAGGCTTTCTATAGCATGCAACCTTTCCTCTGCTTCCTGTCCCAAACAAGTTATTTTGTTTTGCATTCTCTAGGAATCATAAATAAGAAGAGAAAAAGTCATTGTTTCCTCACTTTTTTATAACAGTAACTGAGAGTAATGAGTCCCTCTAGCTAGTAATTTAAGTATTGTTGTCTGGGGAAAAAAACCTATTCTGTTAAAAGTCAGCCCATGTAAAGTTGCCATAAGCACCAAAGGAAAGGAAAGTCCATATCAGAAAAGAGATCTCTTATACAAACATTATCCTCTTCCCACCATTCCCTAGCATATTTTGCAGATGAGTGTTTAAAATAAAAAAGGACAACAAGAAAAACTACTCTTAATTTCATAGCTTTATCTACTAAAATAAGACTTCTTCTCAACACATGATTACTGCATGGCTGTGAAATCATTTAAGTGCTTAACCCACTAGCCATCTTAGTCCATATTTTTGGTAGGACATCTTAAAAAAAAAGTTTTGAAACTTAGAATGAAGATACAGTTTTGATCATTGACCTTCATACTTTCTATGTGACAAACTATCAGTTCAAAAGTTCCAAAGGTAAAGTACAAATATTTAGTTCTACATATCTACATTCATCTTACTGTTTATTACAGAACAAATCAATCACATGACGAAAAATGGAACGCAACAACAATGCTTAGATTAGACTCTGATCCAACGTTAGCTTATATATCCTGCCAAGGGTGTACCAGTCTGCTTACATTAAAGCAAGGTGGAAACTGGAAACCAAGAGTTACTGTGATGCAAGACATCAAATAGGATAATCTTTTTTATATTCTGGCTTCTTCAGTTATTAACAGCTTTCACATAAATACCAGAAACTAACTAACTAACTCTATCTATCTATATATATACACACACATACACATATATATATTCATACATACATGCACACACACACAAACAAACACACGCACATTCAAAATGGCTGGCTTTTTCTTCCAATTTACACAGATAAAAATTTCCTTCTGGAAAAGGAAACACCAAGCTGCAACAATCCATTATACAATACTGCTGCGTAGCTACAACATGTTTTGTGTTATTACTAAACTTATTCTTATTATCAAAATACAAACTTTACTATTGTAACACACCCCACAGCCTCATCATCTACATATAACCTTCTTTCCCTGCTTCAACATACAAAATAGTTAAAATGACTCATCTATTGGCATTACATCAAAATTGCTCTGGAAGTATCAGAGGCCCACTGAGCAAGCTAAAGAATTTACTGACACATACATCATTATGCTGACTTCAGAGGACAATTCACCAAAAACTGACTTGATTTGGCTTTCACATACAACTAACTGTTTGCTGTCACACTGATCAGTCAAATATCTCTCTGCATTTTCAAAGTTGGAAAATTCCTACTCCAACCAGAACAACACATTAAAGCTGTAGCTTCTCTAAATTTTGGGAGTGAATGTTAGCCACAAGCAAAGAGCCAACAAGAATCAGAAAACAAAGATGGAGATTCAAATAAAATATGAATAAAAATAAGATAAACTGAAATGGCACACAAAGTTCCATGCATTACTTTATACTGCTAAGATTCAGTGAGGACAAGTTTAACATTCATATTTCAATCATATTCCATCTAATGCCACTAAGTATTGGCTTCAGGCCATAGTGAACGTGACATAGTTTAAATCAGTTTGTTTTCAACTATTGCCTGAAGCAGATTAAAAAAAAAAAAAGATTGTGGAGTCCCTTTTCATTTTACTCCATTTCAGAGCCACAGTGCATATTGTCCCTATCAACATGCCATGTCATATTAAATTTATTAAATGTACTATTCAACACTAAATGTGAGAAAGTATATTATCTATTTTTAAAGTGCTATAACAATCTATCTATTGATTCCACCATCATAAAGAAACCACTGCACCTGTCACATATGTATATATGTACACACATATAGAAGTATGAGCTCCTTCTGTCTGTCTCCCTCCCTCTTCACCTACAGGGAGGGACCCCACAGTTAGGATATTTCACTGTCTCCCAAGATACTTCATTTTGTTGCTGAATATCAGCAGAAGGAAAGTTTAAGTATCCTTTTCTTGAATCATAAGTATTATCACCGACAACTGGACAGGGGAAACAATTGCTTAAGTTATTCTCTGATTTATCTCTGAGAATTATACAGTCGTTCTGAATAATGTAGATAGGAAATATATAAAGGAGGAGGGCCATGTCAATACATACATTATGGGCCACAGAATCTCTCAGTCCTCACAGTGCCCTGAAATACTACGTTTATCACCACTAGAGAATGAAAGGAAGGAACAGCAGCATGAAAAGCAAGTGGAGACAATCAGAACCTGCTTCAGTTCAATTGTCTATTGAGTAGTAACTGTAAATCAACAACAACGTAAGAAAAATCCATATCTAGTTCAGTGTTACTTGAAATTTTTTCTATTACTGATTTTACTTGTAAATTACCTGGAAAGGATTTCTTTCTTTTAAAACATCTTAATTTTTTTTTAAAAAAATAAACAAACAAACCCTATCAGCTACAAAGCATTATTACAAAGACACTGGCTCCACAGCATGTAAAATATGGCAATGCAATGAAACTGAGTTGGAGACAGCAGTGCTAAGTCTAGGAGAACTGGGTAGAACAGAGAAGGCAAGGTCTGGAGCATGCATCTTATCTCACATTTACTGTACTTTGTTCTCACAAAGGAATGAGAACAAAATTACACATGTGCTCCAGCCTCATACTAACACTGCTAGAAAGTCATGAAATACAACTATACACAATACACCATTCATGGACTATCTCTACTATCAAGTTCTTCCTAAAAAGAAAGAATCACAATGCTGTATTTCTAAGTACGCAGAATTTGATAAAATCCATAACAACAGGGACAATACCTCAGGCTCCCAGTAAGAGATCAGGCAACTTTTGAACAGTCAGCAGTAAAATGTCCTCAGGAATAACTAGGCATTTTTTAAAATGTTGATGCATTTTTAAAAAAGTTTGCTATTGGTAATTAGCTGAACTGGGAAAAACCAAATATCTAAGCTTTCTGCAAGATTAGATGCAATTCCCCTTCCAATTTCTGGTTTGATGTCACTTGCACTAGGCAAAAACCAGTGGAACTCAACTTCACTATGACACAACATTACTAAGCACTGCAAGCACTTAAAACATTGTAATTAGGCCCGGGCTGTGGTGCAGGCTGGTGAGCAGCCAGCTGCGGCCAGCTGCAACAAATCACTCTGACCAAGAGGTCATGAGTTTGAGGACAGCTCGGAGCCTGCGTTTGTCTTTGTCTTTGTTCTATGTTAAGGCATTGAATGTTTGCCTTATATGTGTAATGTGATCCGCCCTGAGTCCCCTTCGGGGTGAGAAGGGCGGAATATAAATACTGCAAATAAATAAATAAATAAATGCTGTTGTAGACATAGGTTGTCTGAGGTTGATCAGTATTTTAAAAATACAACCTCTCTTGTCCACTTTACACAAGTTCATAACAAATCCAAAATATCTCACTGCAATGATAAACGAAATTGCTGTTTCAAGTAATTAATCCAATTCTCAATTCAAATGCTACATTCATTGTGGTTGATACCTATCTAGCTTGTCAAAATGACCAATGACATTTAAGTTTTGCATCAGTCGCATTTGGCAGAACAGCTGTAAAAATATCCATGTTTTAATTTCAATTGGTAAAGAACATTCTAAATCAAAGAATGCTTACCATAAATAAAAATAAAACCCACTTCTGCACTTCTGATAACATAGATTTTTGTGCTTTGGATTCTGCAAAGTGTAGTACAAGGGCAGAGAGATCAGGATTTTGAGTAATCCTGCTGTATCATAACAAATGATGTAAGCTTTTCATCTGTCATGGCAGATGATAAATGTATTTTGATGAACTTCACTGTTGAGAACCTACAAGCACCACTAGAAAATTTAACTGGAAAGGTCAAAGGAATCTGGCATGCCGCTCAGATGTTTGGGGAGACATTATGCATTTTGGTATCATGGGTACGTAACACGACATCACCTGGTGAGCTTCATTCCAGGTGACTCGGTACTAAGATCTGCATTCTCTATTTTGGACTGGTTTCCATCACTGAGAGTTCTGCATAGATCCATATGCTGGGTGGGAAGCATCTCTTCTAGTAATCTGAGTTGTAAAATAATCCACAAGTACTTCTGTGTGTTTCAAACTGACTAAAACTACACTCTGTCTTAAACAGTAGTAGCAAAAAGGGAAGAGAAGAACTCCCAGTTGAAAATTTCTTTTGAAACACTACACTCCTAGTTTTAGGACTGATTCTCCCATTCCAATTACATCTTCCTGTTGCCATTACTTGGGGTCTTCTTAAACATGGCATATATATATTATACATTTCTTATAAGAGATATCTATTACAAGGGAGGCAGCTGCTACACCATGTAGTAAACCTACTGCAATACGAAATGAATGCAATACCACAGCAAAGTAATTTGGAAGCCTGTATACAAACAAACCTCATGCATATGAGGTAACAATGGTTTTAAACTCATGTGAATTCTGCCTCTTTTAGAAAATCCCAAATGCCAATGTTGCCGGAATGAGTCTTCTTCCTTTCATGAACAGAATACTTCACAACCTTATTTGCTGATGCAAGTGGAAGGGTTTCAAGATAGCTGTTTTCCACTTCCTTTCTGTTTAGACAGTGGTCTGGGTTGTTTCTCATCCAGATACTCACAGCAATTTATCTGTTTCTAGGAGACAATGTTGTACAATGCTTGCTTTCTATGTTTAGATCTGTTTGAATTCTGCAAGGCTAAACATGACTGTGGGGGAAAAACACTCTTATCTGTGTGGATGTGAATTAAACATTCAGATTACTATGAGGTTTACAGAATTATCTACCTTAAATCGTTGAAGTGTCAGTGCCTGTTTCTAGGTCTAGATAAACTGTGCTTTATCCATTACTAGTGTGTTGAACACATTTCCTTGCTTTGCTAAATGCATCCAACCAGATCCAAAGCGATGACTGCCCACACTTATTTTCACACAAGGAAAGATTTAGCAGTTGTCTTGGTAGCTTGGAGGAGACATATCTTTAGAACATGTGTTAAAAATATGCCAAGTTTTCCTACCTGTTTCTCACTCAAAGCTGTGATTTTGGCTTGAAGTTCATGAAGTTGCTTCTTCAAATCAGCATTCTGAGTGGGGAAAAATGTGAGAAATCTATTCCACCTCTTAACACAGAACAGTAGTAGGGCAACTTAAGCAAAAGTATGCTATAAAACACCTCTAGGTTCTAACAAGTCAGATTGTTTAAAGGGCTCAACAGTGAAGTGTATTTGAATTGCCTTGTGCTACAATTGTTCAGTGGTTCTTTTCAATGCTAAGGGACATTTCTGTAGCTGGTGGAGAAGTCACAATGTGAAGTGTCATTCAATGGAAAGTTTAATTAACAAGCACATGCAGAGGTGCTTTAAAATATACACTACACAAGCAAGTGTCCTCTTACATAGGATGTGCTGCACTAAAGAACAATTAATGATTTCAAGAAGTCTGTTGTAACAGAAAACCTTCATCGTACCTCCAAAGGATTCACACATTAATATTTTTCTCCTGAGAGTGCTTTGTACATGCTGTGTACATGACATGACAGAGGAGGAAAGAAACTATCAATTTCAAATGTGTAAACTGTAGGGAATACACATCTATGATGCATACCCATAAAGGAATGGACAATCCATACCCCTACACTTCAACATCTTTACAAATTTTACCATGTGGGGAAAGGTCCCTACATCAGCTAATAGCTACATAACACATCACATATGTAGTTGGAACATCTATTTCTATTTTTCATGAACAGAGTCCACTATATCACATGCTACTATTGAGGCTATGTAGACATTACATAGTTTTATGCACTTTCCTACTTCACCTTGAAAAATGATCCACTGAACTATACAAGGGTAGTTCTTATAGTTTAAAAACATCATATGAAGAATGTTAACAAAACATACTTTACCTGTGGATCTTGCTTCATTTGGGCAACCAGTTTCTTTAAAAAAAAAAAAAGATTTATCAGCATTTTGCATAGACAACTGACAGTTCTCCAGAAGTATTTCATACGATTCCTCTTGACTTAAATTGGATTTACTCCAGTTTAAAATGGACAAAACAACTTGAGATGTTTTATGCACTCATATAACTGTAGGTTCCCATAAAATATGTTTCCTGCTACTGCTACCATATGTATATATATTCTCTTTGCTCTTTTTCTCTTAGGAGGACATCATTGCTTTGTTCAGTATTAGAACAATCTTACATGTGTTTTGTTCCTTTTTCTCTGCTCTATTTGTTGCTTTTCTAAATTTATATTGTAAGATAGCAGATAGGACCTATTGTTGCTGTTATCTACATTAGTCAAACACCCAACACATTGATGATTTTAAAATAATAAATGAAAAATTATGATCCTGAAGTATAATCTTAAATTGTATGCTTTGTACAGAGCAAGTTCCCTGAGTGCTCCCTGTCTGTTTTAGATATTTTTTTTACTGTACTTAAAAGAGTAGAGCATAGTGTGTGTGTGTGTGGGGGGGGGGGGGGAATCAGATGCACCAGATGAAAACCATTTTTATGCAAGTACTTTTTCCCCATTACAAATATTTTCTCTGACCTTCTGATCCTTGGCTTGACAAAAGCTAATTCAAATTAAAGTTAATAAACCTGATAAATTAAAACTCAAAGGGAGTTATTATGACTTTCTTATACATACAAGATCTTTAAGTTCTTTAGGTTAATATGATATACTGTATGTGTTTGATGAGAAAAGAACATACAATTAGCCTATCAACTCAAATAGGTGCATGAATTATTTAAATAATTTTGCATTGTAGTCATATGACAAATCTACAGTCTTTCAAGTGGCTCCTAACAAATACTAGCATTTTAGGCAATCAAAATGGCAACATCATTCTATATGAAAGTGTCTACTGCTTAGAAAAAAATCTTAACTGACATCAGCAATTGAGAATCCCAACATAGAAGCACATATGCATCATTAACTCTCCAGGTGTAAAAATACACTATCTGTAATATTTTTCTTACTGTTTTAAATTGTTTAAACTGGTTTTATATTGGCCTCCTTTTAACCCTTAGATGATTAAATATTTATTTTAATCTTTTTAAACTGTTATTTATTGTTTGAAATTGATTTCAGTCTAAATGAGCCTGATATAAATATTATAATAAATACACAAAATAAAAAAATTAAATACTGAACAGGATACCAGTCATTTCACACACAGCATAATAATATAATTTTGTGTAGGGGATAAACTTACTATGTTTTTTATATTAAAATAACCATTTAGTCAGACAACAGTGAAAAGTGACTTGTTATTTACCATGTTTCATTGCATAATAGACACACTTTTATCCCTTTTTTGATGGGAAAAAAAGCGGACTGCGACTATTACGCAATGGCACAGTGATAGTTTTACTCATTCACGTACCCACCTCCCTTTCAGGCAGGGCACTTCCTGTGGCTGAGTCCAAAGTAAAGAAAATTCAACCAGTCTAAATTCAGAAGCTGCCTTATCTTTATGCCCTCACATTACTGCAGTATTATAGGCAGTAATGCCTGTTTATCTAAAATAATTTACAACATCCACTTTTGTCTTATACTTTTTGTAAAGCTCCTATTTGTTCCTGGATGTTCTTTTAACATCATTTTTTCTACAAATTTCTTCTAATTTAGATTACATATAAATAATTTTAAATGCGTCTGTGAAAACTTTAAAAAAATGCACTCTGATGTGGAAACATGATTATTCTAACACGACTGTACTTTAAAAAGTTCCAAAGATATAGAACCAAATGAAACAGAGTAATCTATCTTATGCCACAGCAAGTATATCAGCCTCAGTTGATTCAAGACCCTGGTGAATTCCTTACTATTATCATCTCTTTCTTGTCTAGATACTCATGGTAGTGGCCCTGATCCAGTCCTTTACTTACTAGCTTCATTCGAATTATATGAAAAGAGAAAACAGTGATGAATGCCATTTACGATATTGATTGTAACTTATTCCAAATTCTTAGATGAATTCAGAAATTTCACTGAATTGCAGAGGTGTAATAAGACAAAGTAATAGCACCCTAGCACCACCTTGTGGAAACTGCTGTCTAGAACTCAATGGAATCACTAAAACACAGTGCCCCTGAGCCCCAGCATGCTGATCCAAGAGGGTGCCATAGTAAATGGCATCGAAAGTTGCTAAGACATCTAAATAAATAAGCAGAAACACTGTGCAAAGTTATCTGATAGCCTCTTAGAGACTAACAGAGAAATAATTTGGTAAGAATGAGTCTAGCCATTCTGATGCAGTAAATTCAAAGTACAAAAGTTTATGCTACCAACATCACTCTCTAAATCTCTCCGTTGTGACAAGACATCTTTACATACTGATATTCCAGACTAACATGGCTATGTCTTTGAAACTGAAACATCGTCTCCTTGTTTTCCTCCAAATCATAGTTCGGGCCAGCCAAAGCAGTTTTACTACCACAATCAGGTCAGACACTAGATTCAAAAGGTTCTAAATAATTCATTTTATTGAAGAAGAATATCCAGATTTGCATAGACAGCAATGAATTTAGCATGTTGTCCCAAAAAGTAAGCAACTTGTAAATTACTCCACCAAAATTACTACTACTTGCTAGGTGCTGATGTGCAAACCTTGATCAATAGAGGTTAGGGCTTAAATGCAAGATCAGCGATTACATTAACCACTTTAGTATCTTTGTATCCCAAAGAGCAACCAGAGCTTCAAAAGGAAGTTCCAGCCATGTCTAATGAAGTCTCCTTGAAGGTAGGCAAGAATACATCTGCATCATCAGAATATAGTGGCAAATTATTCTAAATAGTATATCATTCTTGCAATAAGAAGTCTTTTCTGCAAGGCCAAACGTCATCTCAGAGTGATCTGTATATAGCAGGAGGGGATCCACTTCCAGTTTATCATAATCTACTCCAGACCTTGATATGATGCACAACTTACACTGTAGAAAACAGATATTTGTAGTAACCCACATTAGTCACTGCAGATTCAAAATCCGTAGAAAGCTTTGGCATTAGCCCAAGAATTGCCATCAGCCTAGCAGCTCAAATAGGGAGGTGGTTAAGCAAGGAGACAGTCATTACACGAAATGAATCTCTCATCAGTCCTGACTGTCAAGAAACAAAAATACACGTATAAGCCTTCGTGTTTGTCTTATGATGATCCTGTACTTTTTGTAAGGTTTTCTTAGACAATAAATACTCAGAGTTGGTTTTGTCAGTTCCTTCCTTTGATACAAAAATACCAGATACAAAAAAACCCTGTTCATTTATTTTCTGATTAAAATATTTGTACCCTACTATAGTGTGCAGTCTCTAGGCAGCTTACAACAAAAGTTTAAACAAGTTAACATATAAAGTAATAAGAATATTGTAAACATTAAAAAACCTGTCAAATGACTGAATAATTTTGAAAACTTTTTAATTTCAAAGGTCTAAAACTATGTACATATATAGAATTGAATGAAATTATTACGCTCTCAAAGCTTTAATTAAAAGCCAGGTTTTAACTCAGCACTAGAATTAAACTAACATCAACGCCAATCAAGGATTCCAAGGGGAGGGCATTTCATAACCAGTTCTCCCCCATGAATTGCTCCCACTAGTGAGAGACAACAGAGGGCCTCCTCTCCAGTAAATCTCAGTTCTTGGTGGATATACATTGCACGTTCAGACCCAGAGAGAAAGTGGGAGCTGGAATCCCTACAAGCACATTAGGGATGGGAACTGTGCAGCCCAGGGGCCACATATGGTACAGCCATGAGATCACCTAGTAACAAATGTAAAATCTTCCAGGCCTCTATTAATTACTATCTCCCTCACAGCTAATTGAATCCCAAACTGGCAGGTTTAGAAAATCTTCCCCTTCCCCAATTTCAAAAAAGACTGAATAACCTTGAAATAGGAGACAAATAAAGCGTTGATTTTTGTTTTAAAAAACTACTATTAAACTAGCAGTATTCATATCGCATCTATGTGTACCATTTTGAAACTTTAAAGTGTTTAGACCATCTCAGAAGATTTAGAAGCCCACATTTTTTAGAAGTATAATTTCTTTTTGCCTCTACTTAACTTTATGCAAGTAAAATAAACGTTACTGATTATCAATTCGGACTCCAGGCATAAGTCATGATCTGAAGGAGAGGAAAGTTGTAAGACCTGTTGATGTCGCTCTAGAAGTTTTGTTTGTAGCACACATACTACATTTTTTTTGTTTGTGAAACTTGTAGAAAAGATTGAAAGCTCAGCTAGTAGGCAATGTTTGTGAAGAGCTTGCAACAAATTAGCATGATTGATACTATAAACAGTCACCCCCACCCACTCTTTTACACCCTTGGCTTTTAATTACTCAAATTACCTAACTGTTAAGTCCCTGAAGATCCCAAGAGAAGTGATTGGCTATAATTCAATACATAAAAATAGTTAAATATCATACCGTAGTAAAGATTTTACAAGCATGCCAGAATTTTAAAAACTATTATTTCTCAGCCGGACCTCCAGATGTCCCACTGCCAATTTTACTAAGTTTTATTAGTAAGACACACAAGTTAGAGATTGCAATTTACCTGGTGAACCTGAATTTCCACTTTCAGAGCCTCCTGTAGAGTCTGCAACTCCATTCTCTAACTTCTCCACTTTCTTAAACTATCCAGGTTACTAAATCCCCACCACCTTCAGACACTTGCTTCAGAGCAAAGGAAATCTTCTGTTCTTTCAACAACAGCTGTAAAATATTTTACTGTTATCATAAGGAGAAAGGACAACATAAAATCCAATTCAAAGCAATTTATTATGACCCTTGCCTTTTACTCTAATTTTGCTAATCAAAGTGGATCTTCAGTAGCACAAGTGTTCTAAAAGACTCAAACAACATATTTATCTGAAAGCAAGTCTTAACAAGTACAGTGCAATATGTCTCTTAGTAAATGTGCCAAGTTGTACTTCTTAGAAGTGATTTATTAATTGCAGAAATCAGAACATGCAATTTAAGAATATATACACAAACAGAATATTTAAAGTAACCTAATGCTGTATAAATGTATTTTCTACAAAGATTATGACACTGAATGAGGAACTGAAAGCATTACTTCTTCTAGTTTGCAAGACATAATTAATGTATTATTTTGAAGTTAGTTTGAATGGCCATATAAATCAGATAAAAGCGTAAAATTAAATAAGATTGTACCTCCCCTGCTTTTGTTAATTTTGACATGAATTTGACAGGGCGTTAAGTGGTGCGTAAAGTGCTACTTCTAAAAACACCTCATTTAGAAATCAACATTTCTTACTGACTGACTGCTATATGGATGTCACTAGACAAAATGTACGTTGAATAATTTACTCCCCTACAAATCCACAGCAGCAGCAGCAGCAGCTACGACGACAACAACAACAACAACAACAACAACAGCAACAAAAGAAGGATAGCTTACCACTTTTAGGAAACAAGTTTTTTCTTCAGCTCTCTAGACCTATAAAAAAAGAATATGAAATCAATATGAAATTAACATTTGATTTTGGCCAAACATTTTTAAAGAAATCATGATTTTAAAATCTAATAAAGAGGGAGGGGGACTTGTGAAAGGTTTTTAAATTCTTTGCCAAACAGACTAAAGATTTTTAAATAGCAGTAAATAAAAGGAGTGATCAGACCGGAAACCTATTTTATTCTACATGCTGTTTACATAGGGGCTGACTAGATGCCTATAGGAAGCCTGCAGTAAAGAATGAGTCTAGCCTCTATTATTATTGGTACTAACTCAACATTCCTCATTGAAAGTCCAAGCAAAGTTAGACTTGATCTAAAATTAGATGCTCAGGTTGATATCCTTGGAATTATCTTTTTCAACAATCCTAGAAGAAAGATTCCACAGAGAGTGTGCAGCAAATCTCCAAGATCACCAAATATTGTAACCCAACACCTTACCTCCATCTAATCAACAAGCTTGCTGAGTTTTGGTTCCTTCATCAAAAAAGCTTCTTTTTTTTGGGGGGGGGGGGGGGTTAAATAAAGCACAACTCCCATAAACCTTAGCCTGCAGAGCTAATGGTGTGAAATAATGGGACTTATGCCTGGGAAGCCACATTTTGCTCAGTCCTAGCTGAGATGAAGTTTGCATTGCTTGGTGAATCCATTACTAGAAGCAATTTGCTGGTGCATTATTTGCTAAGGGCTGACCATACAACACTACATTGCTTAAAACTAAAGCATCCAAGTACCAATCATGATTGCAAGCAGACAACTTATTCACAGTTAACAAAAAGGGTTAATTACTTCAATCACATTCACAATTAAAGTCAGAAAACAGCACATAATAGAAAAAAGATGACTAATACAGCCCATTCTATACAATAGCTCCCATCATTCTAGAATTATAAATCCTATCATGCCCAGCCATTGATTGAATTATGGGATTTGTCTACCTATAACTTTTTCAAAGCTCACACCAGCTCAAATACATGCCTTGTGACATTGTCGGAAGCTGCCAGCCTGTTAAGGCCACCTGATACCCTCTACCCCTCAGAGCCGGCCCTAGGTAATTTCAAAGTGTAAGCAAGCAGTATTTCTGGCACACACACCCCCCCCCCGCCCCCAAATCAGTCACTCGCCGCTTCTCTCCTTGTCCAGCCCCACCCTCCTTCCTCACTGCAAGGAAGGGGTTTGGGGCCTTGGCCAGGAGGGAACGGGCGTTTCTTGCCTCCACAAAGCCCCAAACTCCTTCCTCGCTCGAGGAAGCGGTTTGGGGTCTTGGCTAGGAGGGAACCAGCGTTTCTCTCCTTCCCAAAGCCTGAAACTCCTTCCTCGCTCAAGGGAGTGGTTTGGGGCTTTGGCCAGGAGAGAAGCAGCATTTCCCTCTCCAAAGCGCCGGGCTCCTTGCAAGAAGGAAGGGGGCTGCCGCTTTGGGGAGGAAATAAGTGGTGTTTCTCTCCTCCCCAAAGCGCCAGGCTCCTTGCTTGCAAGAAAGAAGGGGGCCGCCGCTTTGGGGAGGAGAGAAGCGGCATTTCTCTCCTCCCCCAAGTGCCAGGCTCCTTGCTTACAAGAAGGAAGGGGTCCGGCGCTTTGTAGAGGAGAGAAGCGGCATTTCCCTCCCTCTTTTTGCAGCTGGAGTCTGGGCGCCTGAATGCGCCTCAACTGCGCCCCCCAGACAATGGCGCCTTTGGCAACCGCATACTTCGCCTAACGGTTGAACCACCCTTGCTACCCCTGTTCCCAGCACCAGCACATCATAGTAATCTAGTCTTTCTGTCACTAGCAATCTAGTCTTTCTGTCCCTCTCTTTTTCATTTGGGCAGTAATGAAGAAGACAGAAAAGACAGTTGGATATTTTAAACAATATTTCAAAGTTTACCTAACACGAATGTTTAAGGCAACTATTATGTGTCTCCTCCTCCCTTTCTCTCCCTAGCTTGTGGCTGGTCCTTCTGCTCATTAGTTTCACAACACCATCCATACAAAAGGAGTTAACCTGTGTTCCTTTTCTCTCTCCCATTGCACAGACAGACATGTACATAGTAACAAAATCAAAACCTCCTGGCATGTTTCTCTGAGACGTAGTGTACAGTTCGATTCCTGTATCTGTGGAACTGACACCTGTAGTTTCATGTACCTGCGTCTGACAAAATATGTGCTCTCTAGGAATTTTCTAGGCAGACTATGTTATGCTTCCTCTGCTCATTCAGTAGGGTTTGCTATTGCCCGTGGTTTTGTGTATCTATCTGTAACTTTGTATTAGAGCCCTGGCCATGAATGTGAAAAAGGTAATACTGTACCATATCCTGGATGTGATGCATTTTACAAAGGCACAAATTCAACTTTGGCTTACAGTTAGTGTGGAGTTCAAATACTAAATGCTATCTATTACTTCCTGATGTGGGAAGAATATCCTACTTCCCATACAAGAATAACCTACTTCCCATACAACTTTGCTGCTGGCCTCAAAATTAATATAAATAAAGATATATTTAAGCCCAGGACATTGCAAAATTGATTTCAAGTATATGAAGTTCAGATATAAATTTATTTAAATGACTTTCCAAATGTATCCTGCAAGTATAACATACAGAATGGAATTCTAAGGATTACAAAAACTATGTATTTATGTAGTGCAATTATATCCCAATTTTCTCCATCAGAAAAGTTACTGTTCACCGATCAACAGACTCACTAAACTCTGTTAAGACTGTCAGGCAGAGGCTCCCAAATTGAGGATATAGTACAGAATCTATAAAATCAACAGGAACAGGTTGGTTCCCAGAAACAGCAGTGCTACTCCAAGTAGTGTGAACCAGAGGGCAGTCTACAAGCTATCTGCTACTGGTCCCTGGTAAGCTAGGAATTAAAGCACCAATTGGAACCAATTGAAATAAACATGGTACCGGGACTTTGCAGAGTGGGAAAAAATTGCTGGTCCATTAGCTTTTGGTCCAAAATCAGTAGAGGCAAATTTCAGTCTCCTATGAAACTGCCTGTTACTTCAAGGTGACCATTTTCAACAAAATAACTTCCACAGCAGATTTAAATGATAAACAACTGAACAAGAATTCATCAAGATTTTTAACTTACATTTGTTAACCCATTTCATCCATAAAAGCTTGTTTGGATTAGCAGTCAACTTTTGTTTAAAAATCATGGTTTGAGCAATTTTCTCCTGTAATTTTTGCATTTTCCTAGCCTTTCTTTGTTCAGCCTTTTTGTATCCCCAACCCAACTAAGGTTGAATTCTAACTGGACTAAACAAAGATTTTTTAGTCACCACAAACATGCTTACCTGCCTATCCATGACTTTATCATCTCTAAACAACTAATATGTTTTGCTTTTCCCTTCCCCCACATCCCATCACCACATCCTACATTCTGTGTGAATATATATTAATTCCCTTTAGAAGTAACCAGTAAAGCAAATAGTTTTAGAGAAACACACAAAGATGATCTTTTAACAGATCTTCCCACTCAGTCCAATCATGTTTGAACTTAGTATTTTCAAATGCTAAATGCAATCAATTAGGACATCTAAATAAATATAAGTAAAATAAGAAGTAAATACAGAGATAAAATGAAAAAATGTAAGTTTGGCTTTGTTCTGCTAAAAAGAAAATTAGATATCTCAAAATTTCTTCTGTACAAACACGTAACCTAGTCCATGTATCTGAAGTCTAATTCTTTTCTTCTATTTTGCGTTTCTGCAGTCAGCATTTCCTACCCTCTTTCTGGAAGGCGATTGAAAAGCTATGGTTTTTATTTTTAATAACATTGACCTTTTATAATATTTAACAAGCCTAGTACAGAGCAGACAGTAGTGTGTGTTATTTTATCATCAACTATGGCCCCTAAAACTATCAGTTTATCAATTGACAGTCATGAGTACAGTCAGTGGTTTTGCAGCTTGGATACTCTAGTTTTAATATGAAACAAACATGTTCTAGCCCTCCCAACTACAAAGTGCAGTTCAAAAATTAACTACATCTGACTATGGGTATACGTATCAGAGACAGTATATCTAGCACCACTTATCTGTAACAAGAATGTAGTGGGCTACTGTGGAATGGAGAAAATCTTGTTTTCAGGGGGAAAATAACTCCATGGGTTACTCTATTTCAAATCATATGTTACAGCTTGGTTCACATAGATGCAGTTAAGCAGTAAGGACACATTTTTGCTGTTCTTGCAGTTAGTATTTTGTGTGGTTCAGACAGTAAATATACATTAGATTGGCCTTCATAAAGACCATTCTCTCAGATCAACATAGATTTTTAGACACTTATTTTGTTTGCAAATGAGGCCATAGAAAATTTGGCAAGAAAGAAAAGAAAAGTTTTAGGATGAGTATGTTTGTCATTGCAGTCTTTCTTAAAGATAGATCTGTGTGCAGGGTCTAACAAATCAGTCACCCAGTTTTAATATTCAGTCCACTAAAATAACAATATACCATACGATGTATTAGCACATTTATACATGCAAAGCATATGGACTGCTAAATTTCTTCCAATTACTGACAAACCAGAGGAATAAAGAGACCAGACAATAGAAATAGAATGAACTAAGTACAACTTTATTGTTAATAATTTAAATGTTTCTTGGTGGTAGTTAATCAAATTTGAGAAAGCAAATCTGATAAGGCAGTCTGTAACCTCTGACTCGAGCCCCAGCCTTCCCTTGGATGAAACACCAAAACCTGGGAGCAATTCCTGATCAACATGGTTACTCAAAGGTCCCGCTCTGATACTGGGCTCAAATACTAATGCTAGCTAGAGGGTGTAAGCCCCGAAGCTGCTTTAGCCACTGGTGAGGTCAAAGACCCCAAAACCACTCCCAAGGACAGGAGATTCTTCCCAACTGCTAGATTGCTCAATACTTAGAAGAAATTCAAACTTCCCATCCAACACCAAATGTATCAGTAGGTGAATCATAGCTCCCCCAACACCTGCCATAAATAGGCGGCAGTGTCTGCTCTACCCCCTATTAATGTAATTTTCTTTAATAGCCAACAAATTAAAATTGTGTTTTGAGCATTTTAATTGAAATTCAATTTCCTTTTAAACACAACTTGGAAAAAACATACTTAAGGAAAAGCTAATTATCTAGTAAACAAGCAATATATTTTCAATAACAAAACCAGAAGTTTTTTTAATCTGAATTTTAAATTGGCTCCCTTCAATGGAATTTAAACCTACTATATTCGTATACAATAAAAAAGGATAATATTAAATAAATAAATTATTTTCATCTTCAGCTACTAGCAAAGAAAACATGATTATTCTACCAAAAAAAGCACTCTGTGAACATATTGAAGAACATATTAAAACATGGTTTTCACCAAAGCATTAAAATGCCCAACTGGGCCACACAAGTCCATACTATTGGTGTATACCATAAAAAGATCTATGATGAAACTGTTCTACATCCAAGTCAAATAAACGGTTTAGGGCCACCTTATCTTCGCAATCACCTCCTCCCCTACCAAACCACGCCCTCATCTCAAGCACAACTGGTGGGGACGAGGGAGAGGGCTTTCTCAGCTCTGGAACTCCCTCCCCAGGGAGATCAGACTGGCACCTACCCTGTGCACCTTTCGCAAAGACCTAAAGACGTGGAATGTTCCAGTGAGCTTTTGAGTAAGCAGTCCCACCAGATACTCAGCCTGCTTACATCTCATTACATCTGCTTACATCTGCACTTTATCACTGTTCCTTAGCCTTTATGGTTTTAGTGTTTACTGAAATTGCTCCTCCGCCCCTATTTTTGATTGCCCTTATACCTCCTATGAGTCCTATCCAGAGTTCTACACAATTTTACCCTCTGGATGTTTAGTTGTTATTATTATTGTCCTGGCTTTAATACTGTTGATGTGTTTTATAGTTTTATGTAGTTCTAATGTTTTTAATTTATTGTTCTGTGTTTTAACTTGTGCTGTTGAGCTTGTCCCCATGTGAGCCGCCCCGAGTCCCTTCGAAGAGATGGGGGCGGGTTACAAAAATAAAGTTGTTATTATTATCATTATTATTATTACTATTATTACTATTAAATTCTCTTAAAATGTCTCTTTAAAATGCCAGTTTTCTTTAAGAAGTAGTATTTTATTCTATGAGCCCCCCACCTGCAATCTTAATTAGTACAGGCCAAATCAGTTTAGTGAATACTAGACTTTATTTTTGCTACAAGCACATTTGTTTGCACATATAATCTCAGCTCAGCCTGCCACCCCAAATAGGTTATTATTTCTTAGTATTCCTGAGGTACCTCTGCAGAAGCAAGAGTGATCTAAAAGGAAACCATACTATGAAAAGGAGTGGGAGATAATACTGTGAGTGAATATATCAACATGTTATTTTTCTATATACGAGTAAGTAAGTAATAAATTGTAGTAAGTTTTTTTTTTTTAAAAAAGGATACTGCAATATGAATACCAATGCAGCTGGAAAGTATTAACACCCATATTGTAACTTTGTAGGATGTATCAATTTAAGATCAAATCCATTTAAATCACTGATTTAAAATTAACAAAAAGGACAGGTTCAAAATATTTGATGAAGCAACTGATTTAGAATCATGTTTCTAGTTTTCTAATTAATGTAGATTTTGAACATGAATGCATCCGAATTGGTTACTATAATAAAGTAGAATATATGATTGGTACTAACTAAGAATTTTTTTAAATAGCATAATTCAGGTCCTTTGAGGATTCAGCCCGCATGCTTTCTGCATTATGAAAATTATATAAATAGTAGCAACAATGAAATGAAAAGTTTTTATTTGGAACTGCCACATGCCCTTCTGTCAGGTATGCAGAGATGCTACAACAATTGTGGTCAAAGGGTTGTTTTGTGACTACTCAATAGGTCTCCATGCCCCCTGGACATTGAAAATGGCATTGTTCCCAAATAGTGGATAATATTTCCAAGACTCTGGGAGCTGCTACTAGCCATTTTATTAATTTTGTGTGCACTGGGAGCAGCAGTGGGGCAGGAGGCTCACTCACTCCTGTTTGCATTGGATTTCACTGTTCCAACAACAGAAATTAAGCATACAATAAGCCCAACTGAGTGCATTCTTCAATACCACCTCTTGTTTCTGTTCTTATTAAACCAGCTCTAGTATCCACGGGAAGATAACAGATCTAGACAGTGGTAATTACTATACAGTGAGCACCATATCCACAGGGTTCGGTTCTGCGACATCACACAGATATAAAAAAAGTTAATGATAATTGTTGCCCCATACTATTGAGTGGTGGCATAATAAATTCCATGCTTCAGGTTGTCCACGTTCAAGTCACAACCATTTAATATAATCAACTGCAAAGATCTGTATTTTGTGGAAATTACAGATCCAAAGCTCATGAATCTAAAGGGTCCACTGTAGCTTCAACTGGCAAATCTTACTATTAGCACGATTTAGCACAAACTACTTGGTCAATTTTAAGTTTGAATTTCAATCTGTATTTTATCAGTGGATTTTAACTTGTACTTTAACTAGGTATATTGTCTTTTAATAGTGTTTTATCCCTTGTTTAATTATGTTGTATTCCACCTTGAGCCACAGGGAGAGGGAGAGGAAGAGGCGGGTAATGTATTCATTATGATGATGATGGTGTATGTTCTGACACTGGAAGAGAAGACTCAAGGTCTACTCAATCCTGGCCATTTAGCAAATCTTGTACACATTTACAGCTAGCAGCATGGCAAGATTAGTAAACAGGCAAATTTTGCTATACACTGTTCCCTCGCTGATCCGCAGTTCGGGTTCTGCGGATTCGCTGTATCGCAGATTTTTCCATCCAGCCCGCCCTCCCTTTGCAGGCACAAAAGGGCCCAGTTTGAGTCACGTGACCCGGCCCGCGCTTCCTCCTCAGCTGCCTGCAGGCAGCGCCAGTAGGCCCTGCCTGCATCTCATCGCCCCAGGAACAACAAGGAAGACAGAACAATATGTTTAAAGAGGAAAAGAGGGAGGGAGGCTATATTTATTGAAATAAATATAGTGCCGCTATATTGCGGTTTTGCATTTTTTGCGGGCAGGCCTGGAACCTAACCCCCGTGAAAAGTGAGGGGACACTGTATAGCTTACAGTATTTTTCAGTGAAATGGGAGTCCTGACAGCCCAAGAAAGTTTACACACATCTAAAATTATGTAAGCTTACCAATGTCACACTGTACATGGAAGAGCTTCCTTTGAAGGAACACATATGGGATTCAACCGAACATGAAGGTAACATCATACAACTGAAATGTGCAAGAAGTAATAATATGTAGCCTGTTCTGTTTGATGCAACAATAAAAATTGCTAACTGGCCAATTGTTCTCCAGAACAATCTTAACAAAAATCAGAAAAGATTTACTGGACCCCAAATGCTATGGCTTTGGAGCATGTCATAAATCAATACATGTTACAAAATAGTCAGAGGGATAGTCTGGTGACAAGACACCAATATACTTCTGTAAAAGTTTTTTTTTAAGTTCAACCACTACGTTTCATATTCTACTTTCTCAAAACATCACTTCAGAGGTTTTTTTCTTTTTAAATGTAGCTTCTGTGAAAACTGTGGCCATGAAATTGTCATTTCTTCAACTTATTTATTCAGAAAAAATAATTATAACTCAATTAAAACTCTGATGCCTAGATCTGACTTCTACGTGGTACTTAAAATGATTATGAACTATCACACAAGGTAGGAAAATGATAGCATCTACTACATAATTTTATGGAGCTAATTACAATACACCAATGAATTTTAGTGTAATAATTTTATGGCAAAGTTAGAATGCCATATCTTTAAGATCAAGTCTGATCTATAAGTAAACTTAAATCCCAATAAAATAAATCATATGTGAAGAAAAAGACTGAAGTCACCATGCATGGCAATGCTGAAAGAACAGCAAATATTAGATATATAACAACAACAACAACAACAACAACACTTTATTTTTATCTCTCCCTATATCCCTGAGGGGAGTTTTTTTCTTTCTGAATCTTAGATCAGACTGAGCAAAATAATCATTTGAACAGAGCACAGCTACTCTTCTTACTCATAACAATATTACCTGTAATCAGATGGTATTAACAAAGGATCAGACAAGGAAACTTTTTGCACAGAATTATTACACTTTTGTGTAATACCAGGAACAGAGGAGTTGCAATTTCTGGCAGCTATCACTTATTTCCTGTACGGCCTGGTTGCAGCCTAATCATGGAATCAGGCAGGATTTGAACTAGTTAGAAATATAAACATCTAGATATTTTAAAATCATAAAACACTCCAGGAGAAGCAGATTTGTTTTGAAGAACTGAAAAAATGTAAAATGTATATGATGTGGAAATTGAAAGTCTTTTTTTAACTTTAGAAACATAAAATGAATTACTGTATACAGTCAAGTATAAGTCAAGGTGAGATTTGGGGGACAAAATTCTGATATTGCCATAGATATAATCATACCACAGAGAGAGGTAAGCACCAATGTCAATTCATGGTGTTAGTAATTCCATTTTTGCATTCAAGCATTCAAAGAAACTAGAAGTGGCACCACGAGTTGGTTCTTCTTTTGGTTTCTCCTGCGATGGACCAAGGTTTTGCCTTTTGTTACTCTATTCAGATAAGTGAATGGTTTCTTTGTTGATAAAAATTAAGGTACTGTACTCAGATTAACCATAGATAAACTGATCCAGGCTTTTTTTTGGGGGGGGGGGGTGTCTAAAGTTTCTAACTTATACACAAATATATAGAACATATATAATTTAGTTTGACACAACATCATTTGTTTGATATACTAAAAGTACAGTTTATTCACAAAATTGTTACAAATTGAATTTTTTAAAGTTTTTCTTTTTTGTTACACATTCAATCACAAGGAACAGGTGGACTTCAAGGAACCTTTCTTGTTTTGCCAGTTTATGAAAAAAAGACCAAAAAGGTAAGAACATAAGAAACTATCAACAAAAAAGAGAAAATGATTGTGCCTTTTCTAGTCCTCCATAGTGTCAAGCAGGCATAATACAATCATTAGCCTGCCCTAAACAGAATGAGAAAAGGAAATGAAGACCAGGAATTGCAATCAGCTGATGCTTTTATAAAATTCTTCCTCATTTCTTGTCTTAAATTTTTTATTAATCACAAAAGAAAACATTCTCTCTTCTTTAAAAAAAATCCAGGGGAAAAGCTTTTCATAGAACACAAGAAAAAAAGATTTCACTTGGGACTTCTCATCTCTAGAATCAATAGATGGAATTACAGAGATAAAGATTTGAACTAAACAATACAAGTAATTTCCTAATGGTAACAGCTATTTGGAAGTGCCAGCTTGCTTCAAAGGCAGAGCTAGGATAGCAAACTATCACAGCTGCTGTGGTTGCACCCACCTTAAAATACTTGCATTGCATAGATGATATTGTAAATGAAGTTTGAAACAATTTTTATTAACTTTTTTCTTTTAAATATGTAGTTAGCAGTCAATAACAGATACTGAAAAGCGAGCTAAGTAAGCTTAAAAACAACATGGAAGTAATTATTTTTTACTTTTAAATGCTGTTTGCTTTCTATGAGAGCATAGAATTCGAGTATTCTCTACATCTTTTCCATTCTAAAAGACTCTTATTGTTCCAAAAAGGAGGATGACTACATGGTACTGACTGTGACCATAAGGGATCAAACTGCAAGAGATTATGGAGTCATCAGTGCTACCACCCAACCCACTTAGTAAATAAAATGTTACCTATTGAATGTTTTCAACTGTATTCCCTGTACTGGGAATCTCAACTAAGTCCCTGGATGAAAAGAGCAATTTAGATAGGTAGTCACATAGGAATCACATGTAAGCCTGTGCCTTCTAAAGGGCAGAAAACATTTTGATGAAGACTACTACCACTATACTTCCAGAAGGCATTCTATACAGAGACCTTAAAGTCCTGGTTATATATCTCAACAAATCATATGCCAGAAAAATCTACTGAACTTGTTTGTGAAAATCTGTAGCTACAAAAATATGAGGGAAAGGTTCAAAGCCCCAGCTGTGTTGTACTTAGAGAGACAATCGTATAAACAAATTTTAAAAATGAATTGGAAACCATTTGGCTAAATGTGGTTGCTTGTAGCAGATAAAATGCTAAGAAGAATAATTAATTAACTGAAGAGGCAGGAAAAAGCTTACTCCAAGATGAGATCTAAGAAGCCCTTCCCAACAGACCTTAGCTTAATATTTCTTTCATGATGCACCAGCAAAAGAAAAAAAAGACACATCTGAATTACTCTATAAATTGTGGGACAAACTGTCAAATAACTTTAGGATGCAGGAGCAAGTCAGAAAAATAATTTTTAACATGCACATTTAAATGAGGCTTTGGCATAAGCTAACCAGGACACATTAAAAAAAACATTTTTTCAAGTATGTAATAGATGACCAGAGGTTTAGCCTGATACTTTTGAAAGTCATTTAAAAAGAAAACCAGTAAGAATGTCAACAAAAACCAATACTTTAGATTATTATATTCCACTATAGCCAGAGTATGTGACTATAGAAAAAGCTTCCAAAAAGTTTCAGATAGATACAAGTTTCATTTTTTTCTTAATTTCCCATTAATATTCTAGCACTGCACATTTACAGTTGAAGTTTAAAAAACCAAATATGAAGGAATTCAGAAGGGAATAGAAAACTTCTCCACATTATGTTTTCCTATAACCAAAATGTATTAGTTTGCTGTTAATGCTGGTCTTTTACAAGCAGTTAGAAGTGACTTCCATTAAACTTTCTTCAAAATCCCACGAGCCTTTATTTTCACCCCCTAAAGTCTCCTCACCAGAGTAGCAGGGGGTCCCATTAGAC
Source organism: Anolis carolinensis (assembly GCF_035594765.1). Lineage (NCBI taxonomy): Eukaryota > Metazoa > Chordata > Lepidosauria > Squamata > Anolidae > Anolis > Anolis carolinensis. The sequence continues at coordinate 302,106,197 of NC_085841.1, forward strand.
ACCCTATTTTATTTCCACCTTATAAATAACATTAGCTGTACACCATTTCCATGGAAACCAAGTACAATGAAATACATTTAAATGAATACCTGTTAAATGGGTGAATTTATATCTAGAAGTATTTTTGCTCTAAATAAAATTGACAGGATAATGAGACATTCTTAAATTAATAACATGACTACCTTGGTCCTAAATTACTAAATATTCTCCCTCTTGCCCGCCCTTTTACAAGCTGGTAACAGTGGGATAGATATTGCAAGCTTTCTCTGTAGGGGACATCCAATCCCTAGTGAGGGCAATAATGCAAGGTAAAACTAGAAAACACACACTTTTCATTATCTTACATAGACAGGGTGGGTTGTACTTTTAAAACTCTAGTTTAATTTCTATAAGTGCTAGTTAAAATATATCAAATGATGCTATTAATACTCAGATCACTGGCAGCTTTTTGTTTAGGAAAAGTTGCATTACTGTGTGGAAAATATGTATTTGTCAGACATCCTAATCAGGGTAGCAAATTCTCTCTTCCTCTCCTTCTCCCAGACAAACACACACACACACACACACACACACAAATCCAAGAATTATACAAAACAGTTCAGACAGTCCCACCCTTCCCAAATGGTGCCTTCCAGATGCAGTGGATTACAACTCCCCATCGCCACCAGTCAGTATGGCCAACCACTGTTATAGGAATTATAACTCCACCCATTTGAAGAGCATCCAATTGGGGAAGTTGTTTTATTTTATTTGAAATAGATGCTGTGAAGAGAAATCATAAATGGATCAGGAAGCCCCAGCCTTAGCCAGCTTTAGCTGGCTTGGCTCATTACAGTATAACTGTTAATTAACAACTGGAAGACTCCAGTCAGATTCCGTAATCCTAATTTACAAGTTTTAACAGATTTCAGCTTTTGTTTTCAGAGAAAATAGTCTCACTTCTGTGATGTACCAATACTATACCTCACAACTTTTCAAATATAATGTAGGCCACCTATATGGTTAATTTTCCTTCAAAGCAGTAAAACTAGCAGGGAAAATTAGAAACTCAAAGAAAGAGAACAAAGCTGCATCTTTTATAGTAATGTTTGATCCAATAACCAAACAAGTAGACTAATCAGTTGACTAGCAAGCTGAACAGTGAGAAAGGAAGCCAAGGGTCCAGGTCACTGCAGCTCTTTTTCATCTTCCTCAACAAGAATAAAACCTGGGAGAAGCTAAACCTCTATACAGGCATCCTCAAACTGTGGCCCTCCAGGCCTCAAACTCCCAGAATTCCTGACCATTGAACAAGCAGGCTAAGGCTTCTGGGAGCTGGAGGCCCAAACAGCTGGAGGGCCGCAGTTTGAGGCGTGAAGTGGAAATGGGTAAAAGCACCGCCACACTTCCAATAGCTCTTGAAATTAACTATGAAAAAAATATTATAATCAAAAATCTTTTTATATGTACCTGTGGGAAATAGGGTCACTGGCAGCATGGTTGGCAGTAATTTATTAAATTCATACATTCTAATCTAGGGATGAGTAACCTTTCTTCCACTGATGATCCACTTCTTATGCAACCAATTTGTTGGGAGCTGCATGCTGATGGTCAGATAACGGCAATAGGACACCCCTTACCCCACTCCCAGGCCACTGAATTTTAGGCAAAGAATCACTGTATGATTATCTCTGCTCTAGCCCACTAGCCTTTCACAGTGGACTTAACATAACTGGGTCACAGTAACACACTGCCACAATTTATTTTGTTGTTGTTAAACATTTTAGCATTTTAACAAAAAGAAAGAAGGATTGGCATATGATGGAATCCTAAAAGTAATCAATATTTCAGTCTATCATTAATGATGAGTTCAATATCTAACCAAAAAGAAAAAAGGAAGTCATAAACATTCAGTCAACACTAGAAGAATCTAAACAAGCCACTAACAGTTACTATTACAAGTATACAATACCTTGAAAAACTATTGACTTTATCTTTTCCATATTTTGTTGTTTTTTAACCTGGAACTGACATTATTTAACTGACATTGTTACCGCTGAATTGTATGTGTTAAAGTCAATATTGTGATGACAAAAATAAGTGAACAAAAACAAAGTGGCACTTGTTGGTATATAATTTTGCTAAATATGCTCATCTGTATTTTATCTGATTTGCTTTATTGAAATAATTCTTTATACTATATTTTAATGTAAGCTGCTTTGAGTCTCCTTGTGGAGGGAGAAAGCAGGGTATAAATAAACATAATAATAATAATAATAATAATAATAACAACAACAACAACAACAACTCAGTTTTGCTCATCTCATCCAAAACCTGATCCACCCAAATTGTTTTTAAAAGTTTAAAGAATATCTGTAGTACAGTAATTTGTGTTTTAAAATGCATACCACATTTTAAGTGCTATCCACTGAGGTTCGAATTAAGCACTCATTTAATATGCATTTGTTATAATTTTATAGCCATTTATATATTTTCTTTTCCATATAAAAACAGCACATTATTTCAAAGATGTCATTAAAAAACCAATCTGGACAATTTTTAAAATGCAGGTAACTGCCCAAAATTTAGAGGAGAATAACTTAGTTAAATTCTTAGAGTTAGAGGGTCAAATAAGCAATATGCAACCTTCTGTATATATTTCAAGCACATATTTGCAGAACAAGAAACCTGCCAAGCTACCGCAGGGCTCCTAGTCAAGTTATCATTTGGCATGACCAAGTCATATCACCTCTCTCCATTTACACTACTGAAGATAATGAGAATCAGTTCCCAGGCTTGAGTTCTGACTAATATTTGGGATACCAGACCTGACATGATTGGGGTTTTTCCTTGTATTCACTGAAAAGTTATCTCTGATGCAAATAGTTTCATATTCCCTTCTCTTTGTGTGTTCATTTCTATCCCCTATAGAAGGTAACAGCTATGCTGTTGCCAATATCAGACTCCCTTGCTTATTACTCAACAAATGAGATTTTGCCAAGCTCTGCTACAACTTTCTGACACCCCTAGTGACACCAAAAATGAATTGTTGCTTGCTTTTAGGTGAAGATATGAGGTGCAATTCCCAGGTGCTACAATATCGAGTACTCATCCTCTATACAAGAATAAAACCATCCTGGCTTTCTAAGCTCTCTGTGTTCCCAATCACTGTGACCACACTCATCCACTTCTGAAAAGCATGTTTTCTCTTCTTACATATGACTAACCAAAGGATCCCCATTCTTGACTAAAAAGTGTCAGCAGGCCAGGAAAACTGAACTGGATACAAATACAGTATTCCTTTAATAGAATTTACATTTAAGGGAAAAACTTCTATCGATAGTAATACAATTAATCCTTTGGACTTTGATACAAGTGTAACATGTTTGTAGTGAAGAAAAGTTTATATTATGTATATAATTTCTCAAGTCCTGCAGTGTGCTTTGTTTTATTTGATAAAAATTTTATACTGATTTTTAGCAAGAGTTACCAACCCTATTTGAAACATATAGGATGTCACTACAAAATATTTCAAGATTATTTAACAGCATCACATTAATATATCTCATATATTTTCTCAGCCATTTATAATTTTTATTCATACATCCTGAGAAAATCTAGTCCCACCATATTTTAAAAGAAATCTATTTTTTGTTTTTAAAACACTGTTCTGACACTTCCATAAAATATCCCTTATTTGAAATTCCAGGGACTAGAAGTGTTTTCGATTTCGGATTTTTTTTCAGATTTGGAAATACCTGTATTTACAAATACATACATAATCTTGGAAATGGGATCTAAGTTTAAACACAATATTCATTTATGTTTCATACATGCATGATACATATAACCTGAAGGTAATGTTATATGCAATATTTTAATAGTTTTCTGCCTGAAACAAATTTTTTGTACTTTGAACAATCAGAAAGCAAGGTGTCGCTATCTCAGCAACCCATGCAGACAATTTCAGATTTTGGAGCATTTTGGATTTGGGGCTTTTGGATAAGAGATGTTTAAACAATGGAATCATGGGAATCATAAGAATGAGAGGTATAATTTAAAGTACAAAAACAGATAGCGGAAATGAATAGTAAGTTGATTTAGTTGAAAGATCTAATATTAAAAGTTCTCTACCAAAAGTACTATGCTCAAACTGAACTTCACAGTCAAAATGAAGTTCTGAGCATCTTCACGTAGGAAAAAGGTAGATGGGACTGGGGAAAAATACTTGTATTTTTATTGTGGAGTGTGATGGCATGCTGAGGGAAGGAAAGGCTATGTGTCTGGCTACCCAAGTGGCTGTCGGTTTACCCTTTATTATACCTTAAACCTTAAAGTAAACACTCTTGAAGCTGGTTACAGATAACTAAGAATATGTTTATTCACACAGGAAATGGTAATTTCAAGCAGGAATCTTGAAATGTTGAATCAGAAACATATAATAGCAAACAAAGATTGTAGATTGAGTTTAATTACACAGAAAATAAACCTTTTACTGTATTAGAAATAATATGAGGTAAAATCACTGAAATTATACAGAAATATTGAGAATGAAGGCTATAAAGACTATATGAGATAAGCACACAAGCTATGAGGAAACTATAAGGTAAGGTAGGCTGTGAGGTGAGGCAAGTACCAGCTGTGAGGTGAAAGCTTTCTATGATGTAGGCACAAGCAATGGTGGTATATGCTTTAGGCTATGATGGTAACTATAAGCTATGAAATATACTATCTATGCTATAGGTCGGTACAAGCTATACTGTGACTATAAGGTAAGTATGAGCTATGACTATAAGGTAAGTACAAGGTTATGAGATAAACTATAAGGTAATTACAAGGCTATGGTGGTAAGTACAAGCTATGAAATGACTATAAGGTGAGTACAAGGCTATGAGATAAACTATAAGGTAAGTACAAGGCTATGAGGTGAACTATCTATTTTATCTATATGGTATGTATGTGATTTAGGTTGCCTGTTTGAATTTGCCAGGCCAAAGAACCCAGACTAATTCTAAGACGTATCTCTAAGAGGTTTTGCTCTGGAATGAAAATGGAGGGGGGAAAGCCTCTAGAGATGTGATGAACCATGGGCCTTGTAGTCCTGCTCAGGACATTGTAATCCCTGATGAAGATGAAAACTTGGGTTTTTTACCTTCCCAGTCTGAACTGGATTCCTCTCAGCCAGATCCTTCCCAGGCAGATCTGGAAACCTTGCACCTGCAAGAAAGTTGTGCCCCAGAAGTATGTCAAACAACCCCAGAGCCTACTTCTCCCGTGTTCTTGCGCCGGGAGTTTTGTAAACAACAGAGAAGTTTGGATTCAGCTTCGCGCAGGAGTGCGAGGATAGCAGCTAAGAATGTTGCCAATTAACATTGGTTCTCGTGAGAATCTTTAAGGAGTTTAACATCTGGTCTCAGAGTTTAGCTTTCGTTTCTGATTCCCAGAGAACCGCTTTGGTGAGAAAGTTGGACTCTATATAGGTGTTTTGCCCGCGTAGCAACTTCGCGGAGTCAATTCGTCAGCCTACGGAGCGAGTTGTGTCTGGACAGCGCGCTCCGATTCAAGCCTCGCTTCAGCTCAAGCCTTGCCTTGCTATCCAGCCTTCGCCTTGCTTCCCAGCCTTTGTTTACCTACGGACTTTGCCTTGTTTCCCAGGACTAATCCTTGCCTTGTTTCACGGATTTTACCAAGTTATTCCACGGACCTTGTTCTTGTTCTTAGTTACCTTGTTCCACGTTCTAGCCTTGTTTCAAGTATCAAGTTATTTCCTAGCCGCGTTCAAGTTTTATGGACTAAAGGACCTTGTCATCTCCCCTCACTTTGCTTGGCAAAGTGAGTGTTTCGGTTATTGGATTACAACTTTGGACCTTAATATTTCTTATTGGACATTGCTTTTTTGGACTAATTCTGACCTTTCCTGAAGGGTCTAATTCTGGACTATTTTCTATACTTGTTTTTATTAACTTTATATATTCCTTCAATAAAGATATTAGTTAGATTCTGGCCTCTGTGTATGGTTATTGGTGCCTCTGCCGCCTGGGTCGTGACAGTTTGACTCCGCCACCCATAAGCACCAACTAACCGAGGCCAGGATGTCTACCGGAGCCGCGCCGGCTGGACAGCCGCTCAGCTACACCATCAGCAAGGACGAAGTGGACCGCATCCGTGACAGACTCAACGCGCAGGATGGAGAAATAAAAGGGTTGAGGGAGCGCGGAGTTCGCCTCCCGGCCATGGCGTTGCCTACCAAGTTTTCTGGAGAAGCTGCTAAGGTTCATGTTTTCCGCCGCCAATGTCAAGCTTATCTAGAGGCCCGTGATGCCGAGTTTCCCCAAGAAGACATCAAGGTGGCGTGGGTCTACAGTCTTCTAGACGGACCAGCGGCTAGCTGGGCGACGGCCCTGTTTGATCAAGCCTCCCCCCACCTAAGTTCAGCACAACGCTTCTTGGATCACCTTAAGGAGACCTGGGGAATCGAGGACAATTTGGAGGCAGCCGGTCACAAACTCCGGCGCCTCCTTCAAGGAGACAGACCCATGTCTCAGTACATAGCCGAGTTCCGCGTGCTGGCCCACAACACCGGCTGGAACGATGTAGCCCTCAGAGGACAATTTCGGGAGGGTCTCAACATTGAAATGCTGGAAGAAATCTCCAAGGTGGATCCTCCCCAGACCCTCGAGGCACTCATTGATCAATGTTTACGGGCTGAAGTCATGATTGCCAACAGGAAACAATGGGTTCGAGGCCAGGGCGGTAGAGCCGGGGCAAAACCCCCCGCTCCCGCCAGTGTTCAGCCACGTCCGGTGTGGAGACCCCCGCCGCCAACCCCATACCCCAGAGGAGGCGAGGAGGTGCCGATGCAGTTGGGCAATGTGCGTCCCAGACTAGATGCCGCCGAGAAGGCCCGTCGTCAACGCTTGAACCTCTGCTGGTACTGCGGGAACGGGGGCCACTTCGCCAGAGAGTGCCCAGCCAAAGGGAAGCCTGCCGCCCGTCTTGCGGCGGCGTCCTCCACGGAGTCGAAGGCGTCTGAGCCGACTGGCACACAGCCGGCGGGGGAAGCCAACGACCGGGTGTAGAGAGGCTCGCCAACCCGGTCAAAAAATCCATCCAAGAGCCGCCAACCGGGGTCCTGTTCCTTCTCGTGGTCACATTATGGTCAGCAAAAAGGGGACCCGTCATGATCCACGCCATGATAGACTCTGGAGCTACCAACAATTTCATCGATAGAGAGTATGCCGACTCTCTGGGATTACAATATCATGATTTCAAGAATGCCCGTGTGGTGCAAGCCATAGACGGCCGTCCCCTCAAGACGGGCCCCGTAAGCCAGTGGTCGGAACCCACCAGGATGTGGATAAGGGAACATATGGAAGAGATTTCCTTCTTTGTTACCGAGGTTCCCCATTTCCCTGTGATTTTGGGAATTCCATGGCTGACACTCCACGACCCTAACATCTCCTGGTCCAACAGAGAACTGCAGTTTGCTTCACCGTACTGCCAAAACCATTGCCTCGTAGCCAAGGTATGCCATGCCACAGACTCCGAGCCCATCATCACCTTGCCAAAGAAGTACTCCGAGTATTGGGATGTATTCAATGAGAAAGAAGCCGAAAAATTACCCCCACATAGACCTTATGACTGTGCCATTGACTTGGTGGAGGGGGCCCCGATCCCGCGAGGGCATCTCTACTCCCTGACTGAACCAGAGCAAGAAGCTCTCAGGGAATTCTTAGAGACAAACCTTCGCAAGGGGTTCATCAGACCCTCTCAATCCCCAGCCGCCTCCCCAGTGATGTTTGTGAAGAAGAAGTCAGGGGAATTACGCTTGGTGGTGGACTACAGAGCATTGAACAATATCACCAAGCGGAACAGCTATCCCCTGCCCTTAATCTCGGATCTACTGGACCGACTTCGAGGAGCCAAGGTCTACACCAAGCTGGATCTTCGGGGGGCTTATAATCTAGTTCGCATCAGAGAAGGGGACGAGTGGAAGACCGCCTTCCAGACTAAATTCGGATTATTCGAGTCCCGAGTTATGAATTTCGGTTTATGCGGAGCTCCCGCAACGTTCCAGCATTTTGTCAACGATATTTTTCAGGACTATCTAGACAGGTTCTTGATAATCTACCTGGACGATTTTTTGGTGTTTTCCAGATCACAATCAGAACATGAGAACCACGTCAAAATGGTGTTGCAACGACTGCGGGATCATGGACTTTATGCCAAGCTAGAAAAATGCGCTTTTGATCTACAAGAGGTAGATTTCCTTGGCTACCGCATCTCGCCTCTAGGGCTTTCCATGGATCCAGCCAAAGTTTCAGCAGTATTGGAATGGCGGGCGCCAACTAACAAGAAAGAGGTGCAGCGTTTCTTGGGGTTCGCGAACTACTACCGCAAGTTCATTCCAGATTTTGCCCGCTGGTCCGACCCCATCACTAGCTGCATCCGTGGAAAGCAGCCTTTCCGCTGGACTGATCAAGCAGAGAAAGGGTTCCAGCAACTGAAGAAACTATTCACCTCCCAGCCAATTCTACAGCACCCAAATCCTGGAACCCCTTTTGTGGTGCAAGCGGACGCCTCTGATGTGGCAATTGGGGCTGTACTCTTACAACCGGTGGGAGATCACCTCCACCCCTGTGCCTTTTATTCTCGTCAACTAACCACACCAGAGAGGAATTACACCATTTGGGAAAAAGAACTACTGGCCATAAAGGCAGCCTTTGAAACTTGGAGACATTGGCTAGAAGGGGCCAAATTCCCCATTGAAGTCCACACTGATCATCGTAATCTAGAACATCTAAGAACTGCCCGCAAACTAAATCAGAGGCAGCAACGTTGGGCTTTATTCTTTGAACGTTTCAACTTCCAGATCCATTATGTGACCCCAGCTCAAACCAAGCAAGCAGACGCCCTGTCACGTAAACCGGAATACGCTGCAGGACGCAAGGAGACCTTTGAATCCCAACTGCTACAACCTGAGAACTTTGCCACGCTCACAGTGGGGAACACCAAATCCAGTCCCATTGGTTCAACTTCCCCTACTCCAGGACCCATCTGTGCTCAAGAAATCAGGGCTAGTCAGCAAGCAGATGCCTGGGCGCAGGACCAACTTCGCCAAGGTCTGCATTTTCCCTTTTCGCTTAAAGATGGGCTGCTCTGCTATAGAAATCATGTTTATATCCCACCCGGACCGGGCAGGGAAAAAGCGCTTCGTCTGTGTCATGACTGCAAACCAGCAGGACACTTCGGACTATTTAAAACCATGCATTTGATCCTAAGAGATTTTTGGTGGCCCAAGATCCGCAAGGATGTGGAAAAATATGTCAACACCTGCCCAGTATGCCAGCGCTCCAAGATACGAAGGGAGAAGCCCTCAGGGCTTTTGCACCCCCTTCCTACCCCATCTCGCCCATGGGAAATAATTTCCGCGGATTTCATCACTGACCTACCACCTTCCTGTGGATTCACCACGATCTTAGTGGTGGTGGACCTATTCACCAAGTTAGCCCATTTCATTCCCTGCGAAGGCCTCCCCACGGCCAAAGAAACTGCGGATCTATTTCTTCAGCATGTTTTCAGACTACATGGATTGCCCAAGAGTTTAGTCACAGACCGTGGATCTCAATTCACCTCTCGTTTTTGGAAGGCACTACAAAAACTACTGGGCATAGACTCTCGCTTATCTTCAGCTCATCATCCCCAAACAGATGGGCAAACGGAGCGCACCAATGCCACTTTGGAGCAGTATCTTCGCTGTTATGTAAACTACCAACAGGACAATTGGGCTTCTCTGTTACCACTGTCTGAGTTTGCCTACAATAATGGAGTTCAAGCTTCTACAAAAGAAACGCCGTTCTTTGCAAACTACGGTTTCCATCCACGTTTCTTTCCCCCTGTCATTGAAACTTCAGAAGTTCCCGCAGCAGAGGATTGGCTGCAGGAACTCACAGCGGTGCAACAACTTTTGCTCCAGCAACTGGACCAAACCAAGGAGGACTATAAACGCCACGCTGACAAACACCGCCAGCCGGGCCCCGAAATCAAGGTAGGAGATCGGGTTTTTCTGTCCACTCGCTTTCTGCCCTCCCACCGCCCATGCCGGAAGTTAGATGCCCGCTTCATTGGCCCCTATCCAGTGGTGGCGCAATTAAACCCCGTGACTTTCAAACTCCAACTTCCGCGTTCAATGCGCATTCACCCAGTGTTTCACCGTTCCCTGCTCCTTCCGGCGGATGGTGTGCGTCCTGATACAGACCAACCGGCCCCCCCTCCTGTTTTGATGAATGGGGAGGAGGAGTTCGAGGTTGAGGACATTTTGGATTCTCGCTTTCATCGCCGCCGCCTACAATATCTCATTGACTGGGTGGGTTTTGGGCCTGAGGAACGCTCTTGGGAAGACGCCTCCACAGTCCATGCTCCTGATCTAACCCGTCGCTTCCATCTGACCTATCCCACCAAACCGCGACCTCGCGCCTCGGGGAGAGGACCCCAGTTTGGGAGGGGCCCTGAGGAGGGGGATAGTGTGATGAACCATGGGCCTTGTAGTCCTGCTCAGGACATTGTAATCCCTGATGAAGATGAAAACTTGGGTTTTTTACCTTCCCAGTCTGAACTGGATTCCTCTCAGCCAGATCCTTCCCAGGCAGATCTGGAAACCTTGCACCTGCAAGAAAGTTGTGCCCCAGAAGTATGTCAAACAACCCCAGAGCCTACTTCTCCCGTGTTCTTGCGCCGGGAGTTTTGTAAACAACAGAGAAGTTTGGATTCAGCTTCGCGCAGGAGTGCGAGGATAGCAGCTAAGAATGTTGCCAATTAACATTGGTTCTCGTGAGAATCTTTAAGGAGTTTAACATCTGGTCTCAGAGTTTAGCTTTCGTTTCTGATTCCCAGAGAACCGCTTTGGTGAGAAAGTTGGACTCTATATAGGTGTTTTGCCCGCGTAGCAACTTCGCGGAGTCAATTCGTCAGCCTACGGAGCGAGTTGTGTCTGGACAGCGCGCTCCGATTCAAGCCTCGCTTCAGCTCAAGCCTTGCCTTGCTATCCAGCCTTCGCCTTGCTTCCCAGCCTTTGTTTACCTACGGACTTTGCCTTGTTTCCCAGGACTAATCCTTGCCTTGTTTCACGGATTTTACCAAGTTATTCCACGGACCTTGTTCTTGTTCTTAGTTACCTTGTTCCACGTTCTAGCCTTGTTTCAAGTATCAAGTTATTTCCTAGCCGCGTTCAAGTTTTATGGACTAAAGGACCTTGTCATCTCCCCTCACTTTGCTTGGCAAAGTGAGTGTTTCGGTTATTGGATTACAACTTTGGACCTTAATATTTCTTATTGGACATTGCTTTTTTGGACTAATTCTGACCTTTCCTGAAGGGTCTAATTCTGGACTATTTTCTATACTTGTTTTTATTAACTTTATATATTCCTTCAATAAAGATATTAGTTAGATTCTGGCCTCTGTGTATGGTTATTGGTGCCTCTGCCGCCTGGGTCGTGACAAGAGACTAGATGCAGGGGTGAACCATCTCACCCAAATCTACAGGGGAGTCCCAAGCTCCACCCCCAAAACAAGAGCCCATTGAACATTCCACCCAAGAGCAGCAAACCAGGAAATAAGCAGGAGAGAGAAACCCAAGTAAGACATCACATAGAGTATCAAGATTGTATGTTTGTGTGTGTGTGTGTGTGTGTGTGTGTATTCCACAATAAAAAAAATTAAAAAAAATTAAAAGTAGGAAAAAAGTCATGTAGAACATTTTTCTCCTTAAGCTAGGAAATGCTAATAGTGTTACGAAGAACATATGGCACACTTTATATTCAGTCTAATTGATCATTTATGTTAATATACCAAACATATACCATACAATCTCACATATATAATATAACCCAGAGCTAGAAAATATTTCAGATGGCTTTCACCTTTTTGGAGCTCTGAATTACATTTCGATATGACTGGCCTACCTGAGATTACTATGTTATCTATAAATTTTAAAAAAAATCCTACACTTATACCTTCCAAAAAGAGCTGGAACGGAAATGTGCTTCACCATAATGAGGACTCCTTGGTGAAGCTCCTTGCCCTTTGATGAGGAACTGTATGATTTTTCAGCTCATTTAGTGTTCTGTTTCTCCATCCCTACTTTATATGTAACAGCAAACCATGGCAAACAACAGAACTGCACCAGGTTCACACATTCACACATATTGGTCACGCATGTATATACATTATAAGCAATATTTACTTGTGAAAAGATATGGCAAACCTATGCAATTTTAGAGTTGGAAGCGACTGAACGAATAAACAACAATCCATTTTTATGTAGATACATATACACACATATATACTTCTGTTCATATATATGACAAATACCTTCTAGAAAGCAAAGAATATCCTAGAAATATACCACAGAACTGGAGGACTACCTATTACTCTATAACATTTCCACAGTATTGTGAAATTTCCTTAGTAAGTCTGATTTAAAAAACATGTACCCAAGAACCTCTTTACCATATTACTATTATTTTATACTAAATTAAAACATACAAAACAGATGCCAATTGTCTGTTTGATGATGATGACATAATTAATTAATATTGACCTCTTTCACACACATAATTTTAATATTTCATTGTATATAATGTTTTATATTGCTGCTCATTTGACCGTTACTCTTTAAAAGCCATTTTAAAATACTTTTTTAAAAATGCCAGTACAATTACACATAAGCAACCATGAACCCTTTGCCATTTTGAAGATTTTGAACTTGTCTGTATTCATGTAAGAAAAGTTATCCATAGTAAAGAAAGTTCAACAGCAAATACAATCGAGTGATTGTGTATTTTACTGCTAGTAGGCAGGAACACAGCTGATAACTTGTAGACAGAGGATAGGATCAAGTGAAACTTTATCGCCATTAAATAATTCACAATTTCCAGAATAGCATGTAAATTTATTGCATAACCCAGAACTATACTTACAATATAAAATTTTATAAATTCTCTTTCTCCAAGATGCAAAAATAAAACTATAGATTTCTGTAATGGTGTGTTTGTTGTACAAGCATGATTTAAATTTTAAACTATGGTTATTGAGACTAATAGTTTGGCACAGAATCCATACTGAGAACATCTATGAGCATGTACTATATATACTCAAGTATAAATACCCTTCAGGTTTTGAGGTCAAAATTACAGATTTTATATGACTAATGGATAACTAGATGGTTATTCTACAGACAGGGGAAAATACCACCATTGGCTCAGGGGGCCAGTTGCCCCTGGCTGCCACTGCCATTTTCCTATACAGGCATTCAAAAAGGTCAGACGTGGTACTGTAGGGGAAAGAGCAGAGGAATAGGTGCATCTTTTAGGTTCTCCAAAACCCTAAATTTGATTCTGGTGCAGTAACTCAAATCATACTAAATAATGAAAATGGGATGTCATTTTCCAGAATTGTAAACAACCTAGTTTATTTGTCAGCAAAAGCCAAAAGAAATTGTTTCATGGTACTGAAGAAACACTATGCATTCTGATACAAAGTATATTAAAGTGGGCACAGAATGCATGGTTGCTTTCACAAGAGAATCAATAAAAGAGACACTTTTCTATAAAGAAACAAAATAAAAGGCAGTCAGATCAGGAAAAAAAACCCAAACTTTCAAAAAGCATCTCATTTGTGGCAGAAAACAATCTTTCCAGGCAGTCTATCATATCCCCAATCACTGGTAGCCAAAATGTACACCTTATACATGTTCTTCCAACAGAAAGAGAAAAGAGAAAAGAGCCCAAATCTCTCATATATATCTAAACAGAAGAGTTCAATAGCTGTGTTCTTTCTACCTATACAATGGAAACCAAGAGTTTGTACCCAGGAAAATACAAACCTTACAGTAGAGTACACAATAAGGAGTGGTGGCAGTGGCAAATACTAAGCGGCTGTATCATTAGCCAAACCCTCCACTTTCAGTTCCCAGATATGCTTTTGGTAGACATAATTCTTTTTTTTCCAGCTGGTGGAACAGACAGAAAGAATTCTTAGTTGTTTGCTTTCTTATATCTTCTGAATTGCAGTTCTTTGCTGAAGACATACTAGACTTGTAATCAAATATTACGATGAGATATTGTATTCAAAGTTAAATTATAATCGAGAAAGTCTTGTGACATCTTAAAAATGGAGGTTCCCTGTTACACTGTATCACCCCACAGTCCTGTAAACTGGCTTCCCTGGTAAGTCAGAAGCCATTCCTTACTCCCAATGTAGAACACAGACGCTAATGGCCAGCAAGTGTTATATGAAAATAATTATGTTTCCTATCTCACTTTTAACATAAAAACCTGATTTAAGGGAAAGGAAAATGGTATGGCATCTCCCCCAATTGTGAACAATGTTGTTTACATACTTAGCAGCAAATGAAAAGCCAGACGCAGATAAAATGCCCTCCTTCCATCTTAACTGCTACTGCCCTGGCTGCAAAGGAATGAAGAAAAAAACAAGCATGACTCCGTCTTGCCTAGGCCCAGAGGCAAATGAAAGAGTCTTCCTCCATCCCAACTGCCACTACCCTTGTCAAAGACAAAAAGTAAAAAAGTCAGGCACTGCTTCATCATGCATAGCCCACTGCACTGGATTCAGAAGGAGAAAAGAGGAACAAATTGTGTCTGTGTGTGTATGTATGTATGTATATGTGTGTGTGTATAATACTTTTTATTAAATTTTCCAAAAACAAATGGTAAAAAAGCCGCTTATAGTGGACAGGGAGGGGGGAGGAGGTATGGGAGGGAAAGAAAAGTGGGGAAAGGTAAGGAGAATGGGATAGGTAGACTGGGGGGGGGAGGAATTAAGGGAGGGGAAGGGGAAGTCTGGGCCATTTCTTGACTTCCATTCTTCTCTATAGGAATGTCTTGTCCGTTTGTATAATTTCCGTTATTGATATTCTTAGCTTCTTTTTGTCTTCTACAATAAACATGTCTCCTTCTGTTTGTAGGCATTACAGCAATATTCTATTTTTTTCTTTTTTCATCCAATCTTCCTTTTTCTTAGGTTTATTATGAGTTGTTGATAGCAAAAAAGTTAAGTGATCCATATTCATTATATCCCATACTTTCTTAATCCATTCTTCCTCTCTTGGTATTATTTTTTGTTTCCATAGTCTAGCAAGTTCTAATCTGGCAGCTGTTGTTAAATACATAAATATTTTATCTACATTTTCCCAACATTGAGTGTTGGTCATACCCAATAGGAAATATTCTGGTAGTAGTGGAATTTTTTTTTTTTACATTTATCATGGGTTTCTCTCCAGTAAGGTTTTACCTTCCCACAGGACCACCACATATGCAGGTATGATCCTTCACCTTTTCCACATTTCCAACAATTAATCTTCTGACCTTTAGTAAATTTCGTTATCTTTTTTGGAGTCAAGTACCATTGATAAAACATTGATTAAAAAAGGAACCAATATCTGTGTGACTTACTCCTCTTCCATACTGCCATTCCATTGTGTGTCTTGTCTTAGGAAGACTTTAAACCTGAGGGCAGGGAACTGTCAAATTATTAATTTGTAAAGTTCGCTGAGAGCTTTGGTGGCCGAAGAGTGGGGCATAAATACTCTTAATTAATTAATTAATTAATTAAAGCCAGACTTGCAGAATTCTGAGAAGGAGACAATCTTGTTGAGAGTTTACCTGTTTGTCATTCATAATGTCAAAGGGCATATGAGCATTCCTACTACAACAATACAGCATTACAACTCTTACAGATATGACAAAAAGTCTTAAGTACCAAAAAAAATAAGCCCCCATAAAACACTGCTTGCACTATAGTTGCCTGTTCATTGCTCAGTCTAAATCATAATATCTCAGTATGAAAGGGACCTACTGCATATTCAAAACAGTGCTTATATAAATATTCTTACATTCAATTTAAACACTTGAAAGTAGAACTGCATGTAAAAAGTGGAAATGAACTTTATATTCTACTTAGGAAATTAGAAAACGGCCCTGATCCAGATAAATGCAATGGGGGACAAGTGGTCAAAGCTCTCCTGTCCCCATACCCAAATGTGGATACAAATCCAGAAATAAGCATCTTCAATTTACTTACTTTTGCATAGTTTTGCCAATTTGTTAAATAAGCTACAGTTCTAATTCCAAAACGCATGGATACCTCTGTTTCTTGGTTGAGGCTTTTCAATAATTCCCACAAACAAAATATTACAGTAATTACAAAAATTATTTCAAATACACAATCTAAATATAAAAGGAGAATACCTTGCATATATTTGAATAAGATTGTTAAATAGGAGTAATATCACAAGAGAGCTCTCAGAATGCTTCCAAAAAGCAGAATTTGTGCCTATTAAAATTTTTATAGCACATACTATATATTTGAATTAATGCTATTTAGATACACATGTATCTTGTCAGACACATATGTCATTGAAATGATTATATCAAAAAACACTAATGAATTCATGTTAATTTAACTACTGTATATAGTATCCCATGAAAACCACTGGTTTAAGATGCATAACAGAAGAGTTGTTTGAAAAATGTACTTTAATAATTCCATATAAAGAACAAAGTATTGACACCTCTACAGGGTATCAGTGACTCAACTGTTAATATTGATATGAAGGAAAAACATGAAAACAAAATAAAATAACCTACATTGTATGTACTACATTAAAGATTTTGTGTTCAAATTTAAGGTATAATGTATCGCACATGACTGAGTAAATGCACATTTTCTTCGAGGTTTGTTTATTAAATTTATCAATTCCACCACAGACAGAGCACTAATCTCAAAAAGCATAATGAAGGACTGGACCACTGTTGTCAGATCCATCCTCCCCAGTAAAGGATTCAGCTGTCAAACCTGATACAGCATAACCATGGGATTTCTGACCACCCGCTTTGCCACCTGACCGTAGATCAGCACTGCCAAGTTGCACAACTAATCTTTCAGAAATAATGCCACCTCACCTAGAACATACTACAGTATACCCCTAATTCCAACTTAGATTGCCTACTGATCAACAGACCTCCTGTTAATTATGTAATCCACTTGTCCTTCAAAAATTGTTCAAACAGAATAATCAAGACAGACCTTGAGAATTATGAAGCCAAATCAATTCAGCTATAACTAAAACAGTATTAGCTTCAAAGTTGCACACCCATTACGCACAAACTGTATGTGTGAAGAAACTATATGAGACAGTGAAAGGACTCTTGCACTATATATTGTCCATCCATAATGCTAATTAATTAGAAAGACATAAAAACCATTCATACATATCAATTAGAACATCCATAAAAATAGTTCAAGTGGAATAGAGTTAACAACTAATTGTCCTCATCTTTTAATAACCCAGAATCTGGGCACAATATTTTTTTTCACTGTAAACAATTACACATACCATGTGCATACACATCACACAAATACAAAATTCTCCATAAACATCGCAATTACATCTATCTTTAAAAGACCATTATTAAACCTCTATAAATTTTATCCCATAGAATTATATATTTCAAAAAGAAAATATTGTTGGGGGAAAACAACTAAATAAACTATCCCATTAAAAAAAACCCTTAAAAGTCTTTAAAGACAATAATGACAATGAAGTAAGTATAGCATTCTTCTATGGCATGCCCAATTCCCCAGCAATGTCTGGTCTCATATCAAGTATATTAACATTGAAAGAAAAAAAACTAGAAATATCCAATATAAACCAATCCACACAAAAACACATACACAAAGTGCCATGACTAAAAACATCAACTTAACAGAAAATATTTCAAGTTACCTTAAGCCAAGGCAACCAGTACTTGCTTCCCTCATCCCTCTCTGCTGTTGTCCATTAGATCAAATTGTATCTCACTACAAATTTAAGCAGTTTTGGTAATGCAATTATGTTTAGCCCTTGTCAATTCATTGAGATTCAGGGCACACACAAAAAACATAAATTTAAAAATGCTATTTTTACCTTTATTTATATATTTCGTATCAAAAACATTGCATACATTAGTATAAAACTGATAAATACAGAAGGAGCACAAGCAACTAAATATATTTTGACCAAAATGGGCAACAGTGACATTTTTTTAAAAAAACATCCGGGCGTCCCCTGAAAATGTCCTTAAAGACGGCCAATTCCCTCACACCAGAAGTGACTTGCGGTTTCTCAAGTCACTCCTGACATGAAAAAAATAGTGACTGCATTGTCTGTAGCCTTTTTTTACCTGAGAAAACATAAATCCAGGAATATCTAGAATTTCCAGAATGGCTATATGGTCAACCTAAAATTATTGTGCCCAGAGTGGTGTTCTCTCTAGAATTCTCTAGCTCTAGTGTGATTTTATGGTAAATTTCTACTGAACCTAGATAGGTGTTCTCTCTATCTCTAGGTCGTTCGACACAACTTCTTGTTGAAATTGACCATAAAGTTGTACTGGAGAACCTAGAAATACCCAGAAAAACTGTATTAATCAAACCTGTAGATCATCAAATCTATAAAAGTGGAGGGATGATTATATAATAAACAAGACTATGAAAACATATAAGAATAAAATTCTGATATTACTACTACTACTACCATATATTTATGTGTATCCCACTTTTATTTCTTGATTGAGATGCAAAGTGGATCATAGCACTAAAAAAGAACAATCCAATTAAAAATCCGCAACACGCAAATATTAAAACTGAATTAAACATATATTAATGAAAATCACTTAAAACACTTTTAAAAAATCTCCATGAACTCTGAAAAAATTTCTTCTTTAAATGCTTGCCTGAATAAAAAAGATTTTATCCTGATGTCAGAAGGACAACAGGGAGGAAACCATTCTGGCTTCCCTAGGCAAGGAGTTCTAGAACCTGGGGGCACAAATCAAGAAGGCCCACTCTCACATCTCCATCAACTATGCTTGTGATGGTGGTGCTGGTGGTGGTGGGGGCTGAGAAACAGTCCTTTCTTGAAGATATCAGACCCTGGACAGGTTTGTACAGGAGGTACGATCTACCAAATAGTATGTAACTGAGCCACAGATGAGTGTTACTAGAGCAAAGATCAGTGAGATGCATGCTCACATTGCTCTTTTCATCTTAGGTGGAAGAAATGTGTTTATCACTCTTAACAACTGGATTAGAAGCCAGTCACTCTTACGGTGGGTGTCACGACCCAGGCTGCAGAGCACCAATAACCATACACAGAGGCCAGATTCTATCTAATATCTTTATTAAGGAAATATATAATGTTAAATAAAACAAGTATAGGAAATAGTCCAGAAGTAGACCTTTCAGGAAAGGTCAAAATTAGTCCAAAAAAGCAATGTCCAATATGAAATATTAAGGTCCAAAGTTGTAATCCAATAACCGAAACACTCACTTGCCAAGCAAGTGAGGGGAGATGACAAGGTCCTTTAGTCCATGAACTTGAGCAAGGCTAGGAAATAACTTGATTCTTGGCACACAAAGCTTGATTCAAGGCAACAAGGAAACGAGGAGCAAGAACAAGATCCGTGGTAATTACTTGGCGAGGTCCGGAAAACAAGGCAAGATCCGGGGAGAAAACAAGGCTGAGAACGAAGGCTTGGAACAGGAACAAAGGCTTGAAAGCAGGAGTAGCTGTCCACACACGCTGCTCCGGTAGCTGACGAATTGACTCCGCAAGATTCCTTCGGGAGCAAGGAACCTAAATAGGCCTCGTTTTCCCACCAGAGAACACTTCTCTGGGGAATCAGAAACGAAAGTCAATCTCTGTGTCCAGATGTATGACTCCCTAAAATTTCTCATGGGAGCAGGCTTAATCATCTGAATGCTTTGCTGCAATTCTCAAACTCCTGCGATTAGCTTGCTGCACTCCTTTCTGCTGGAGATAATAATTACGGCGCGAAAAAGGGGGAGAACTCGACTCAGGGCTTGTTTGGCAGATTTCTGGAAGACAAGCCTCCTGCAGGTGCAAAGGCTCAATTTCTGGCTGAAATGGTTCCTTTTCTGGCTGAAATGGTGGAAAACCTAAGTTTTCCTCTTCATCAGTCACAACAGCACTAGGAATGGGACTACATGGCCCATGAGTCATCACACTATCCCCCTCCTCAAGCCCCCTCTCAAACTGGGACTCTCTCCCCGAGGCGCGAGGCCGCGGCTTGGCGGGATAGGTCTGATGGAAGCGGCGGGTTAAATCGGGGGCATGGACTGTGGAAGCGTCCTCCCAAGAACGTTCCTCGGGGCCAAAACCCACCCAGTCAATGAGATATTGTAGGCGGCGGCGGTGAAAGCGAGAATCCAAAATGTCCTGAACCTCGAACTCCTCCTCTCCGTCCACCAAAACAGAGGCGGGGGCCGGCCGGTCTGTATCAGGGCGCACACCTTCCGCCGGAAGGAGCAGAGAGCGATGGAACACTGGATGAATGCGCATAGAGCGCGGAAGTTGGAGTTTGAAAGTCACGGGGTTAAGTTGCGCCACCACTGGGTAGGGCCCAATGAAACGGGCATCTAATTTCCGGCAAGGGCGATGGGAGGGCAAAAAGCGAGTGGACAGAAGAACCCGGTCTCCTACCTTGATTTCGGGGCCCGGCTGGCGATGTTTGTCAGTGTGGCGTTTATAGTCCTCCTTGGCTTGGTCCAGTTGCTGGAGCAAAAGTTGTTGCACCGCTGTGAGTTCCTGCAGCCAGTCCTCTGCTGCGGGAACTTCTGAGGTTTCAATGACAGGAGGAAAGAAACGTGGATGGAAGCCGTAGTTTGCAAAGAACGGGGTTTCTTTAGTTGAAGCCTGGACCCCATTGTTGTAGGCAAACTCCGACAGCGGTAACAGGGAAGCCCAATTGTCCTGTTGGTAGTTCACATAACAGCGAAGGTATTGTTCCAAAGTGGCATTGGTGCGCTCAGTTTGCCCATCCGTTTGGGGATGGTGAGCCGAAGATAAACGAGAGTCTATGCCCAATAGTTTTTGTAGTGCTTTCCAGAAACGAGAGGTGAATTGGGACCCACGGTCTGTGACCAAACTCTTGGGCAATCCATGCAATCTGAAAACATGTTGAAGGAATAGATCTGCAGTCTCTTTGGCCGTGGGAAGGCCATCACAGGGAATGAAATGGGCTAACTTGGTAAAAAGGTCCACCACCACTAGGATCGTGGTGAATCCACAGGAAGGTGGTAGATCAGTGATAAAATCCGCAGAGATTATTTCCCATGGGTGGGATGGGGTAGGGAGGGGATGCAAAAGCCCTGAGGGTCTTTCCCTTCTTGTCTTGGAGCGCTGGCATACTGGGCAGGTGTTGACATATTTTTCCACATCCTTGCGGATCTTGGGCCACCAGAAGTCTCTTAGGATCAAATGCATGGTTTTGAATAGTCCGAAATGCCCTGCTGGCTTGCAGTCATGACACAGACGAAGTGCTTTTTCCCTGCCCGGTCCTGGGGGAATGTAAACATGATTTCTATAGCATAGTAGCCCATCCTTGAGCGAAAAGGGAAAACGTAGTCCTTGGCGAAGTTGGTCCTGTGCCCAAGCATCTGCTTGCTGACTAGCCCTGATTTCCTGAGCACAAAGGGGCCCTGGAGTAGAGGAAGTTGATTCAATGGGAGTGGATTTGGTGTTTCCCACTGTGAGCGTGGCGAAGTTCTCGGGTTGTAACAGCTGGGACTCAAAGGTCTCCTTGCGCCCTGCAGCGTATTCCGGTTTCCGTGACAGAGCATCTGCTTGCTTGGTCTGGGCTGGGGTTACATAATGAATTTGGAAGTTAAAACGTTCAAAGAATAAAGCCCAGCGTTGTTGCCTCTGATTTAGCTTGCGGGCAGTTCTTAGATGCTCTAGATTCCGATGATCAGTATGGACTTCAATGGGAAATTTGGCCCCTTCTAACCAGTGTCTCCAAGTTTCAAAGGCTGCCTTTATGGCCAAAAGTTCCTTTTCCCAAATAGTGTAATTTCTCTCTGGCGCGGTCAATTGACGGGAATAAAAGGCACAAGGATGGAGATGATCTCCCACTGGTTGTAGGAGTACAGCCCCAATCGCCACATCGGAGGCGTCCGCCTGCACGACAAAAGGGGTTTCAGGATTTGGGTGCTGAAGGATTGGCTGGGACGTGAATAATTTCTTTAGTTGCTGGAACCCTTTCTCTGCTTGATCTGTCCAGCGGAAAGGCTGTTTCCCACGGATGCAGCTGGTGATTGGGTCAGACCAGCGGGCAAAGTCTGGAATGAACTTGCGGTAGTAGTTCGCGAACCCCAAGAATCGTTGCACCTCTTTCTTGTTGGTTGGCGCCCGCCATTCCAATACTGCTGTGACCTTTGCCGGGTCCATGGTGAGCCCTAGTGGCGAGACACGATATCCCAGGAAATCTACCTCTTGTAGATCAAAAGCGCATTTTTCCAACTTGGCATAAAGTCCGTGGTCCCGCAATCGTTGTAACACCATTCTGACGTGATTCTCATGTTCTGATTGTGATCTAGAAAACACCAAAAAATCGTCCAGGTAGATAATCAGGAACCGATCTAGATAATCCTGAAAGATATCGTTGACAAAATGCTGGAACGTTGCGGGAGCTCCACATAAACCGAAATTCATAACCAGGGTTTCGAATAAACCGAATTTTGTCTGGAAGGCAGTCTTCCACTCGTCCCCTTCCCTGATGCGAACTAGATTATAAGCTCCTCGAAGATCCAGTTTGGTGTAAACTTTAGCCCCTCGAAGCCGGTCTAAGAGGTCTGAGATCAAAGGCAGGGGATACCGGTTTCGTTTAGTGATATTGTTCAATGCTCTATAGTCCACCACCAAGCGTAGGTCCCCTGACTTCTTTTTCACAAACATCACTGGGGAAGCGGCTGGGGATTGAGAGGGTCTGATAAACCCCTTGCGGAGGTTTGTCTCTAAGAACTCCCTGAGAGCTTCTTGCTCTGGTTCAGTCAGGGAGTAGAGGTGTCCTCGCGGAATCGGGGCCCCCTCCACCAAGTCAATGGCACAGTCATAAGGTCTATGTGGGGGTAGTCTCTTGGCTTCTTTTTCATTGAATACATCCCAATATTCTGAGTACTTCTTGGGCAAGGTGATGATGGGTTCAGCGTCTGTGGCATGGCATACCTTGGCTACAAGGCAATGGTATTGGCAATATTTTGAAGCAAACTGCAGTTCTCTGTTGGACCAGGAGATGCTTGGGTCGTGGAGTGTCAACCATGGAATTCCCAAAATCACAGGGAAGTGGGGAACCTCGGTAACAAAGAAGGAAATCTCTTCCATGTGTTCCCTTATCCACATTCTGGTGGGTTCCGACCACTGGCTTACTGGACCTGTCTTCAGGGGGCGGCCATCGATGGCTTGCACCACACGGGCGTTCTTGAAGTCGTGATATTGTAATCCCAGAGAGTCGGCATACTCTCTGTCAATGAAGTTGTTTGTGGCTCCTGAGTCTATCATGGCATGGACCATGACGGGTCCTTTTTTTACTGACCACAAGGTGACCACTAGAAGAAATAGGACCCCGGTTGGCGGCTCTTGAGTGGGTTTTTTGACCGGGTTGGCGAGCCTCTCTACGCCCGGTCGCTGGCTTCCCCCGCCGGCTGTGCGCCAGCCGCCTCAGACGTCTTCGTCTCCGTGGAGGACGCCGCCGCCAGACGAGCGGCGGGCTTCCCTTTGGCTGGACACTCTCTGGCAAAGTGGCCCCCGTTTCCGCAGTACCAGCAGAGATTTAGGCGTTGGCGACGGGCCTTCTCGGCGGCATCTAATCTGGGACGCACATTGCCCAACTGCATCGGCACCTCCTCGCTTCCTCTGGGGTATGGGGCTGGTGGCGGGGGTCTCCACACTGGGCGCGGCTGGAGGCCGGTGGGAGCGGGAGGTCTCGCTCCGGTCCTACCGCTCTGGCCTCGGATCCATTGTCTTCTGTTGGCAATCATGACTTCAGCTCGTAAACATTGATCAATGAGTGCTTCAAGAGAGTGTGGAGGATCCACTTTGGAGATTTCCTCCAGCATCTCGATGTTGAGACCCTCCCGAAATTGTCCTCTGAGGGCTATATCGTTCCATCCGGTGTTATGGGCCAGCACTCGGAACTCGGCTATGTACTGGGACATGGGTCTGTCCCCTTGGGAGAGGCGCCGGAGTTTGTGGCCGGCTGCCTCCAAATTGTCCTCAATCCCCCAAGTCGCCTTAATGTGATCCAAGAATTGTTGCGCTGATCTTAGATGTGGGGAGTCTTGGTCGAACAGTGCCGTCGCCCAGTTGGCCGCTGGCCCGTCTAGGAGACTGTAGATCCACGCCACCTTGATGTCTTCTTGGGGAAACTCGGCATTACGGGCCTCTAGATAAGCCTGGCATTGGCGACGGAAAACATGAACCTTAGAAGCTTCTCCAGTAAACTTGGTTGGCAGCGCCAGGGCCGGGAGACGGATTCCGCGTTCCTTCAATCCCCTTATTTCTCCCTCCTGCGCATTGAGCTTATCACGGATGCGGTCCACTTCATCCTTGTCGATGGTGTAACTGAGTGGTTGGGCCCCCGGTCCGGCTCCGGTAGACATTCTGGCCTAGGTTAATTGGTGCTTAGGGTGGCGGAGTCAAACTGTCACGACCCAGGCTGCAGAGCACCAATAACCATACACAGAGGCCAGATTCTATCTAATATCTTTATTAAGGAAATATATAATGTTAAATAAAACAAGTATAGGAAATAGTCCAGAAGTAGACCTTTCAGGAAAGGTCAAAATTAGTCCAAAAAAGCAATGTCCAATATGAAATATTAAGGTCCAAAGTTGTAATCCAATAACCGAAACACTCACTTGCCAAGCAAGTGAGGGGAGATGACAAGGTCCTTTAGTCCATGAACTTGAGCAAGGCTAGGAAATAACTTGATTCTTGGCACACAAAGCTTGATTCAAGGCAACAAGGAAACGAGGAGCAAGAACAAGATCCGTGGTAATTACTTGGCGAGGTCCGGAAAACAAGGCAAGATCCGGGGAGAAAACAAGGCTGAGAACGAAGGCTTGGAACAGGAACAAAGGCTTGAAAGCAGGAGTAGCTGTCCACACACGCTGCTCCGGTAGCTGACGAATTGACTCCGCAAGATTCCTTCGGGAGCAAGGAACCTAAATAGGCCTCGTTTTCCCACCAGAGAACACTTCTCTGGGGAATCAGAAACGAAAGTCAATCTCTGTGTCCAGATGTATGACTCCCTAAAATTTCTCATGGGAGCAGGCTTAATCATCTGAATGCTTTGCTGCAATTCTCAAACTCCTGCGATTAGCTTGCTGCACTCCTTTCTGCTGGAGATAATAATTACGGCGCGAAAAAGGGGGAGAACTCGACTCAGGGCTTGTTTGGCAGATTTCTGGAAGACAAGCCTCCTGCAGGTGCAAAGGCTCAATTTCTGGCTGAAATGGTTCCTTTTCTGGCTGAAATGGTGGAAAACCTAAGTTTTCCTCTTCATCAGTCACAACAGCACTAGGAATGGGACTACATGGCCCATGAGTCATCACAGTGGGTTACTAAAGTAGTGTGTTCCCATAAACCATATCTAAGACTAGGTTCAAACAACATTAACTGTAATTAATTAAACAGATACAGAAGCTTTTTCACTGTATCACCATCAGAGGAGGGGAAGGGAATGAACCTGAGGCCTGTTGCATCTCACCCTTGTGTCACTAAACTATGGTTTAATATTACATGTATATTTCACAAGCAAAGCCTTACTTCTTACAGCAATTCACAGCATTAAAAATTATTTTGTTCAACTCTAAAGCACATCTTATACAGTTAAGTCCAAGGTTCCTGGGTGACCCATGGAAGGCCAAAATCTAGAAATGTGCAAAATTAGAAACTTGGGATTGCATATTGAAGATTGTGACTTTCTCTGGAGGCTTCTTTAAATCAAGTTTTGTTATTTTCACCATTAAAGAAAGCTCAACATACCATGGAGCAAACAATTTGTATCATGTAGCAATTCCAACATAACAGCATAGCAGCTGAAAATTTCAGTGAAACAATAAAGATGATTTCAGATTAGAAATTTAAAAATATGTTATCAGAATCTTTATGTTTTGCATACAAGTTTTGTTTTTCTTTATAAAACAGATGGAAACCAGATTTTTGAAAAAACTGTCTAATTTGATTTCTCATAAAGTATTTTCTATAGGTTAATTTCTACATTAAGATAGTATGGCAATTTGAGTCCAGGAGTTTATAGTCATTGACAAATACTGATAGCATAGCTTCACAACATCTAATTTCCTGGCTCATTATACTCTCAATTACTGATACCATATAGTCCAGTCATGGGCAGGTGTTTTGGACTTCAACTCCCACAATTCCTAACAACCTACCGGTTGTTGGACTAAAGTGGACTATCTTTCAGAGTTTTCATGGATCTAAATTGTTCTCCTTTCACTGTAAAATATTCTCTTTGTCATTTAAAAAAATTATCTTTTTTAGTTCGTGGAGAAGTGGCATGGAAAAAGAAGAAAATACAGGTTAAGCATGCCTTATCGAGAAATCAAAAATACTCCAGAATCCAAAATTGCTTTGTTTTCCTTCTGATGGTACACAACTTTGTTTCTTGCGCAAAAGCATTAAAATATGGTGTACTTCAGGCTATGTGTATAAAATGTATAAACACAAATGAATTTCATGTTTAGACTTAGTCCCAACTCTGAGACATCTCACTATATATGCAAATAAATACAAGTATTTCAAAATCCCTGAAAATCCCCCCAAATCCAAAATCCATGTATTTTGGGACAAGAAAAACTCAATGAAAAATATCACTTCCAAGTGCTAAAATATGTACCTATACGGCTTTTTAAGGGGAGGCATAAATGTCCACTCAATCTGCTGCCAACCTACTCTAATCCATAAGAGTGTTATCTCTAATAAAAGTATGAGGACCCTCTTACAACTAGACTCAAAGAACACAATGCTGTGACAACTAAGGTGTTTGAGCAATTTGAAGAAGTATAGCCACTCCACTCCATGCCTAGGGAGATTAACTGAGGGAAATATTTGTTGTGTTTTAGTTAATATCTCAAAGCAAGATTTGGCGAATTTCTTATTGAATTAGTGTTCAGTAGGGTTCTATGGATACCAGTCACCAGTATTTGTTGCTTTTATAATCGAACATTCAATGGTTGCTTGACTATATCAGCAAAATATACATGAACTAAAGTCTATGTGATCACTAATATATGCTTTATGTCAGTTTATATAGTTGATCATTGCTGCCAGTATCCTAGCATTTTGATTCAGTAGTGCTATGGAGGAGGAGGCTGCTAACATCCGAGCATTTGACCTGCATTTTTGAAATGTTCACAATTCTACTTTGTTCCTGGCTTTCATATAAGTGATCTATGAATAAATTTGATAGGTGGAATCATACAGTATTTAAAGGTTCTAAAACAATCTTGTTAGGCCACCTGAACTTTTTCAGCTTCAAGCACCATATCACTATTTTAATTTCAACTTCTATTACAGGTTAGTTTAATTTTTGCCAATACTCATCTTACTGAGTCCAGATTAAGGGAGATTTACAAATGCATATCTTTCAACCCCAGCCGGAAATGCACAGATATGAAGACTCAAGTTAAATTCTGTCTTTCCTTGAAAACATTTTTACAATATTGCCATTTAACTCTATCAGCTATATTTCTGTTGGCTTTATTTCTGATAACTCTGGTTAACATATAGAAGTTGTTTTATTGTTCATAGCAATGTCTTTATATGTTAGGGAATACTGAAATCCTTAATTTCTAGGGCATACAATTCTTCATATGAGGCAATTCAACAGGTAATTTACTGTCACGAGTTTCCATATGTTATTTCAATAACTCACTAATATTCAATACAACATATCTATGTTGTATTACTCAAGATCCTTCCTGAAAAAAAAGTATTTTGAGATCACTTTAAGTAGTACAATGGAGTTTGAGAGCAGATTTTTATAAAGAAAATGCCATACTGCTTCCTTCAGCTTTCTTAAAACAAGTAATTTGATAGCAGATTGCACTTTCATCTCCATAGCTGCACTCCTACTGGTTAGGAATGTGTCCTCCACCTTAGGGTGAAGAGTACATGTTGTCAACTTCAACTTATAGCAACCCTATGAATGAGAGACCTTCAAGAGCCCTACTCATCAACTGACTTTCTCGGAGCTTGTAAAGTCAGGGTCATGGCTTCCTTGATTGAAACGATCACCTGTCTTGTGGTCTCCCTCTTTTTCTACTACCTTCTGCTTTATCAAGTCAACTCATCTCACAATATGTCTAAAGTACAACAGCCCCACTCCAGTTATTTTCACATCTAGTGAGAGTTTAAGGTTAACTTGTTTCATTCATCTTTTTAGTAGTTCATGATATCTATACAAACTCATCTTCAGCACATTTGAAATGAGTTTATTTTTCTCCAGTAGTTTTCTCCATTATCCAATTTCACAACCACAGAAAGAAATTTGAAATACCATGAATTAGAGAATTCTGATTTTTGGTGTCCAATTATATGTCTTTATGCTTGTCGATGTTATCTAGTTCTTTCATGGCTACCTTTCTGAGTCTTAGGCTTCTGACTTCTAGACTATCATCCACATTTTAGATGATGACTGAGCTAAAGAATATAGAATGCTTAACAATCCAAATGTTTTTGTTGCCTACTTTAAAGTTACGGAAATAATCTGTGGTCATTATTTTTGTCTTCTTAAATATTCAACTGTATTCCTACTTTTGCACTTCTTTAAATTTCATCATAGTCATTCCAAGTCTTTGCTATTTTCTACAAATGTCATCTGCAGATTCTGAAATGTTGGTGTTCCTTCCCTCGATTTTTATGCCTTCTTTATCTGAGCCTGGTCCTACTTTCCATATGACTGGTTGTACATGTGACATCAGTTGTTTTGGCTACCACCCTACATAATGCCTACAGAAATACATGCTCAGAATAAATTTTGGATACTCTTAAGACATTCAAATTTGGTTTATAACAACTCTTAAGACGAAGTGTGTACAATTCTAAAGTATGTTTTTTATTTGGGTGAGATGCTCAAAGGATATTTGACATTCCAACCATCAATCAATCCTAAAGCGGCAGTAAGTGTGGCTATAGTGATATTTTGTGGAGGATTATGGCACTGGGACATTCAGTCATAATTTCCAGAGATCAGAGGCCATGGGTTGATATTACTTAAAAGAAGAGATAAAATATTTTGTCACCGATGAAATCCAATGTGACTGTGAAGGCATTTTCCCAAAAACAATGGGGGGCAATATTTTTATTTTCATGCTTTCCTCCTTCACCACTTCCCATTCTGCCTTTTTGTTCTATAGCACCTCAAGTCGTCAGACGAAAATAGAAACCATTGCTTACTGCCTCACGGTGTAGCACAAGCATATGATATGGAAACTGCAACTTGAAGAGAGGTAATGGATAGAGAAAAGGCAATCAAAGACAAGACACAGAGTAGGTAAAGGAAGTAGAGGAGAGAAGTAATAGGTATTAAGGAAGGAAGAGGAGAAAGAAGAGATGTCTACAGCATGCAGAACTACTAAATGGAAGACAGGAAAAGATGATTGAATAAGCAGGACCCCAAATATAGACTAAGCAGTCAGGGAGAAAAAAAAGCTCTAAGGTAGCTTGAATAAAAAAATAACAGGATTAATAAAAATCACAATTGGTATTACAGCACTAAAAACGAAGAGAAAATACAAGCATGTGACTGTGTGCCTAGTTATTAATTTCAACAGTGAAAATATATATGATTGTTGATTTTATTTTAATAAATGACTGGATTATTATTGTTTATATTTTTAGAAACAAATGATTTAAAATAAGAAAATTAATTGTCTTAGTTATCCTCTTCCAAGTGTTACTGCTCATGTTATTGCAGACATCAAGTAAGAGGCTGGTATATCACCATCTTTCTTGGGTTGAAATAATTTTGTACCTAACATAGATATGAAGCAATTATAAGCCATATAAACAGAAAACGGAAAGACCTACTAGTATAGAGGGTGCTTGCCACCACTCAATACAAACATATATTCAGAAATATGCTCCACGGCCTATGTGGAGCAACATATTAAGTTAAGTGTTGCTCAGAGTTTCTTTAGGATTTCAAAGAAAACATTGTTTGGTATTTTGAATGCTTTTCTAACTGTGTCTTGGGATTGATTTTTCTCTTTTGCCTTCCACAAAGCCAGTTTTAAAAATCACAAAGGAATCATGGAGGCCACTTGAAAAAGGATGAAGAACCTCAACAACAGCAGAATAATGCTCTACCAGGAAGCAGCAGATACTATGCAGTATACTGGTTGAACTGCTTGTTTTTCCTAAATACTTATGACTGGCAGAGAACCATTCTTGTTGTTTATTGTTATACAAACACACACACACACAGAAATCTCATTTAAGATTTTCTTTTATTCTCATTCTGATTTTTACTGCAAAGTATTGTTGATAGGATTTATTTATTTACCATATTTATATTCCGCCTTATTCAACCCCAGAGGGAACTCAAGGCGGCCTTACAACAGGCAGCAATTTGATGTCATACACACATACATCAAATAAACAATTACAATTAAAACCAATGATTAAAACATGAATTATTAAATTATCAATTAAAAAGGATTGGAGTGGATCTTATATGGTTTATATTTATAAAGCTTTTATTCCTTGAATTACTTCTCCTTGTATGCTTCTATTTGTAGTCTTGTTCATTCATTTTTAGTGCCTGGGTGAGAAATGGGGTTCTTTGAAATATACACTTCTCCATATCTCAAAGCAGAAATCAGAGGAGGAGGAAAATAATATGATGTCCCACATCATTATCAGTAAAGTTCTTAGGATATAAATGCAACATATATGTAAAGGTCAAGTTAAATTTAAAATTTCATAAAGTGTCCTTTTTATCATAAACACAAACATTTGTAACATTTCAAGTGTGAACACATAACAGTGACTTATTTTTGGATTAATTAGGTACTGCGTTCTTTTATCCAACATTGTACTACTAACTACAAATTCTTTTAGCAGTATAGATATAGCATAAATGTGTATTGGCCAGGTTTTGAGTGATAAAAGACAAATGTTTGGTTGCATATTTTTGATCAAGATATATTTCTACATCCGATTTTTTATATCTGTCAAAGGGAGAGAAAACATATCTATCCCCTTCTGCTTTAGATAATTCTACTATCAAATAAGTAGATTATGATTATTATGATTATTATTATGATTATTAACTTTACTTATACCCCACCTTTTTCCCTATGAGGACTCCAGGCAGCCACACTTTGTTCATAGTTTTAAAAAGTGCAATAGAAAAATTAAAAAACAATTTAACAATACAGTGTGGATTAAGGTAAAAAATAGATTAAAATATAATAAATACACTTAAAATAGCCTTTATAACTCAAATTTGTACTCCAACTGTGACTCTCCTGAAGGACTGAACCACCTGGAACTGACAATTAAATTACTTTTAGCATACCTTTCGGTGACTGGGCCTAGCATAGAGACACTAAGGGAGGGGGTGTTAAGTTATTTAGACTGTACAAAAGGAAGTAGCAGAAACACTCAACCCAGAATATATTGCTTTCATGGGTAACGAAGTACATATTTTTTCATTGCTGGCTCCAGTCACATAAAAGCTTAAATAACCAATACATCAACTAGAATATAAATGTACAATATGCAACGAAAAAAGTAGGAAGAGGGGGACTAGAGCAAGGCCTCTGTTACACTAGCAAAAGTAAGCAAAATGTTAGAAACCTGAAGTTCCATTGAACCTAAAGGACAAACCTATTATGTTAGATCTTTAGTCCCTACCCTTTTAGTAATGTTAAAATTTCAAAGTAAAAGCATAAGTTGTCTATATTTCACAAAACTGGAGAGACAAGAGAATTAGTCACCATCAGACCTTCATTTCCTGGATCACTCAAACTGGCTACAATGTCAGTTGATGATTCAGCCTTCCACAGTATGGTGGAGAAAGCCATGGAACGGTCTCAGGTGGTAACATGACCGCAGTTTCATGCGACCTAGCTGTTATTTTCTGCAGGAATCATCATGCAGTTTTAGTGTGAAGGGAAGCTCATCCAGCATCTGGGTCACTTGTAAGTCAAGTCTTTACAAAATAAGATATAAAAGACTCCATATAGTTCAACTCACTTCGGTATTACAAAGGTTGTAAGATCATTTTGGTCCCTAAGCAATAGAAATCTTCACCTTATGAATGAACTCAGTTTAAAGTCAAAGCATCACTGGGATCACTTTGACTTTTAATGTTCTGTTTCCCCTTTGTTAAGGAACCCCGATGGCGAAGTGCGTTAAAGCACTGAGCTGCTGAACTTGCAGACCGAAAGGTCCCAGGTTCAAACCCCGGGAGCAGCATGAGATCCAGCTCCTGCCAACCTAGCAGTTTGAAAACATGCAAATGTGAGTAGATCAATAGGTACCGCTCCAGCGGGAAGGTAACGGCGCTCCATGCAGTCATGCCGGCCACATGACCTTGGAGGTGTCTACGGACAACGCCAGCTCTTCTGCTTAGAAATAGAGATGAGCACCAACCCACAGAGTCAGACATGACTGGACTTAACGTCAGGGGAAACCTTTATCTTTACCTATCCCCTTTGTTGATTTTTAAACACAAGACTTGAAACTTTATATAGTGTTCAAAGTAGACAATGTTTCTACAGAAAACAAATTTGAGATCTTTTGGCATTAATGCCCTATGTGAACTGTCAATATCCAGTCAGTGAGTTTCAATACTGAGTGTATTACATAAACTCATTTTATTTTGAAGATGCTTCTCTCTTTTCATTCCGTAACCCCATCCAGCACAAAGGTTAGACATTCTAATTGTTTCAGTCTCTTGTCATAAGATATTCTCAATTCTAATACCTAAATAACAGAACTTCCTGTGTCTGGCAACTTTTCTAACAGATTAACAAGATTGTATCTATTGAGATGTAATAGCTGCCATTGCTTTTTAACTCAGCTCACAGTTGCTGGTGCAAATCACAGAGGTTACACAATTTAAAAAATCATGTTTTTAATCCTTGCCTCTTTAGGCCTTCTAAGTGCTATCTTTGCTGGCTCTGGTGTCTCATCCTTGGCCAGAATAGCAGGTGTGTCAGCATGAAGTAGGTAGTGAGTTTAATTCATCCTAAAATTGTCCAAGTGTGGGGTTGTATTTAGTTTGGGGATGTATTTTACTTCTTCTGCCGAAGTAGGTAGTGAAATTTTATCTAATGTTTGATCTAGCATCTGTTTAATTGGGGGGGGGGGGGGGCGTGTCTGATTCAGATTAGTATACAAATGATGACAGTGTCATGCTAGTTGGCTGCCAACCATCACTGCTGACCACAACTGCAAGTTTTAGAAAGGTTTAGCTTTCTGCACTGTGTGTATGCCTTCAACATGCCTGTCAACTTATGTGTCAGTTATTTAAGCTTTTTTACGCAAGGAATACTCAGAGAGGGTTTTGCCAGCTCTTTCCTCTTAAATATAGTCATCTAGTATTCAACAATGGTTTCCCATTCAAGTATTAACCATAGTTAAACTATACTCCCAAGATAAGATGGAATCTCACAACTTTGGGTATTTAGGCCTAAAAAAAAAAAAATCAAAAGGCAGTTAATAAAAGGCCCACATTTTCCAGGCTATTCTTGATTATATGACCTGTATTTCTAACTATTACATAATTCCCATATAAACACAAACAACGGCTTGCCATCAATCACATTCATGCAAATTACATGCAAATGGTGTCACCCGTGTGCATCAAAACATGAATTAACAGAAGTCTTTAAGTTTAGAACATTCAATATGACTTTCAATGCAAAAAAGATTCCTTCCTCTACATTAGCAAGTTATAGCAGAAGAATCTCTAAGCTTGTAGAAAGTTTTTAAAACGCACATCAGTATGCTTTTATCAATATTATGCGAACAAGAAATGCAGAATTGAATATATCTAAGTATATTTTCTATTTTTTGAAAAGCTTTTTTCATAAAAACAACATAATGAATTAATGCCACTTGTCATATTCAGTGCTACAGAAGGGGGGGCGGGGGGAGGCTTTCCCTTCTTATACTGAAACAATTAAAATGTCTAACCTTTGTGCTGGATGGGATTGTGAGATGGGAGAAGCTATTTTGAATCTTCTTATGGAGAGAAAAAGTGAGGTATGAATAAACATAATAATATTCACCCCTCTGCATCACAAATCTATCCTCCAAAGGATATGAGTATTTCTTAGGAAGAGTATTTCTTAGGAATTTTCTCTTTAATAAAGCATTTTATATTAATTATTATTATTTCAGATAACTTGTGCAGTATATATAATTAATAGGATTTCTAGTTTTGTTCCCTAAACAAAAATCAAATATGGTAAATATGCAAAACTGTAACTCCATTTATTTAGGACAGCATGATTTTTCCTAAATTCAACATTATGAAAAATACATTGGTTTTTTAAGAAGTTACATTTTTAATACTTCTAGGCCAATCATTTGCCTGAACATGCCACAAACACACACACCATCCAGTAAAGTAGGAGTCTGTCCTTTAGATAACATAAAAAGCACATAATATAACTGAAGGCTAAAGAGTATTTCAACAGAGGCTATTTAGAATTAATCAGCACAGAAAGGTATGTTTCTTGTTATTAAGAAAGTTTCTAGAAAGCAACAAGTAGTGTCTGTTCCACATTTGAAACAGTTTCTTTACAATAATTTCCTTAAAGCTGGTGAAGAATTCAGCCAAAGTCTATACTGAAAAGCATAACATGGTTGTCACAGCATTTCACCAGAGGTGGCAACACTACCATTTATAAAACTACTTGGCAGAAGAAGAAAAGCACTCCATAAACTTCTGGAACATGAAAAGCACATGGTGACACAGTGCAAGAATACAATGTGCAATGCTGCTAAAAGCAAAAGGGAGACATTCTATTGCACTTCTCTCAGTAGGCAGTAGAAGTATTGATGAAGCCTGCAGATGCAGTAACAGAACTGTCCATAAAAAGCCAAGACAGCTGTTGCCATGGCTACTACAAGTCAGTTTATCAGAAAAAAATATTGTGATCACTCAGAAGTTTGGATTTAAAGATGCTAAGTCTTGGGTTGCTAATTGACTGAAGAGATCAACTATGATTTTACATGAAAGCACATTGAGTTAAGAGTAGCACATGGTTAACAATACTTGGATACACAGCAGGAGGGGAAGAGAAAAAAGAAATCAATGCCTTTCTACTGGTGCTACTTCTCTTCAAGTACTGACAGTTTATGTTCTTCATGCAGCCAAAATCACAGAACAAAAGGCACACAGCATACTTCAGCTTGTCTGCAAGATTTTTCTTTCATGGGTCTTCTTAAAAAGTCCAAAAGGTGCTATCAGAATTTTAGGCTTCAGGGTGTTAGGCCATGTAAACCCTATTTACTATATAAAAATTCTACATTTAGTATTTATTTTTTCAACTCATTACAAGAAAAAAGTTTTGAAACTTCATTCCTAATAACAATAGAAGGCAATCTACTGTCTTGTTACTGATATACTGTACTTCAAATTTTCCAGAATTGCCATATTTCAGAATGAAGGTTGTCTAAAACTAAATATAATATTAAATATAAGACATGCCAATGGAGGGGGAAGGCAGTAGTCATGAACAGTTGGCAACAGGTTACAACAACAACAATAATGTATAGATTGCTACGGTTCCAGCAAATACAGCATAAGTAGATCTCTGTCACTCTCACTCCACAGAATTGTTTAGTATATTTAGAAAAGTGTTCCCTAACTCTAAAGTAC
Organism: Anolis carolinensis; assembly: GCF_035594765.1. Taxonomy (NCBI): domain Eukaryota; kingdom Metazoa; phylum Chordata; class Lepidosauria; order Squamata; family Anolidae; genus Anolis; species Anolis carolinensis. Next base: position 302,141,959 of record NC_085841.1, read on the forward strand.
ACTAAGAGGCTTGCAGAAGGAGGCAGAATCCATTCCACCCAGAGAGTCCATTCTTCAAGCGGTGAGATATCACTTTATACAATCTCATGTTTCCACATTACTAAAAATAATGAAATGTTCCATCAAATGTCTCACAGTTATGTCTGATATACCAGTGAACACTCACTGTGGTCTCAAGTAAAAACACATATTTTCAGTAATTTTGTCTAGTAAAGTCACTTCTTATTTATATAAACACTATATAGACACTAGATGATTTGGCAATGCTATATATAAAATCCTTAAAGCACTGGCTTTCATTTCCAACGCAAGATTATAGCTGGGACAGAATTCAGGTACTGTATTAACAGATCAATAATAATGGCATCTATAAAATGGAATGCTTGAAAATTTGGTCAGTATATGTCAGTGATTTTGAGCTTAATTTTTAATTGTCAAGAGTTTTACAAGAGAGACTTTCCCCATGCACAAAATTGGCAAACAAAGCAAACTTCTGTGAAAATCCCAACCTTTCCATGTAGTTATCCTACCTCTCAATCTTTTAAAGAGATGCTAGGAATATTTAACATTGATTCCCTCAAGAGGCACAACACACAAATTACAATTGTCAATAAATCATTTCCATATCGTTCATGATTCTGGAAGACGTACACATCATTGTTTGGAGTTAAACACTAAAGGATTGGTTAATATTGCAGTTACTAATGAAACTTGCATTTCACTTGCTACCCATGAATCCCTTAACAGATCAACTATGATTGTTAAATATACTTAAAATATATGTTAAATTTGTAACATTTTAACATTTGAGCACCGATGTTTTTTAAGTATAGATGATTGGTTACTGAAAGTAGTACCTTTGTACAAAATGAACAAGAGAAACAATATACCATATTTACTCGATTCTAATGCTCACCTTTTTTACCTTCCCAAAATTAGGATGCACTTTAGATTTGCGTAAAATGGTAACTACTTTGTTAGGTTTCAGGGTTTTGAAAATTAAGGTGTGCATTAGATTTGATGGTGCATTAGACTCGAGTAAATACGGGTACTTCTTCAAAGGAACTTCCAGAACAGGAGGGAAAGAAGCTGTATTATAGTCTCCCAAATTTCCAAAGAACTATATAAAGTAACAGCTGAATATGCATAGCAGCAGTATGAATCAAATGTGTCTAAGTATATACAATTTTTTCTCCACAAGATATTGTGACTCAAAAGTTTGTGAATTTGCTGTGTTATTTATAAAAACTAAAATAATGGAAATATGTTTTCTGTTTAGTTTATTGATCTTAACTCTCTTACATTGATTTTTATAAGGAGTAAAGAACTACCACCTTTATTCAGTTGTTTTTTCATCAAAAAAAAGGTATAACTTTTATATTATAAAAATCTGGACACCCTACATTCTGAAATGAAGTATTTCTGCAGACTTCAATTCACCAAAACACCCAGCATCAAAACTCCCCCTGAAGTAATGAAGCAACTCATCATTGTTTAAATTCTGTAGTACAAAGTGCAACCCTCCTGAGCAACTATGACAAGTGATTTCACTGTATTAAACTGAAACAACAGTTTTCTGCTATACTACCAATATGGTAAGAAAAGAACAATTTACCTTATCCATTACTTTATTGATAATATCCCACCTTTTCCCCCAAGAGAAGGACTCAAGGTGACACTCTGAGTTAATCACTTTAAAGTTACACCGCTTGCAACAGGAGAAACAAGCATGTACTGAAATCTTACCTCTTAAAAGTCAATAGGATTTAGAAGCAAATACTTCTGCCTGAATTGGGACTTAAGTCATTTGCTAAAATCTGCAAAACTTCAAAATCTATGGGAAGCAGCTACTTAAGTGTAAAAACAGAATAATTTATCTGTACCAAATCACTAGGAATCTTGAAGTGTCACTATCAAACTTGAAGTAAAATTATATTAGCTCAAAATGCTTTGTACCTGCATACTTCTAATCCATGTTCATAATACAGTCTGGAAAAATAGCCTTGACCTTATAACTTACACTTATGGTTATAGTGCAGAAGCACAAACTTATACAAGCTTTTCTAACAATAACCAAGTTTTATCTCAAAACAATCTAAATATTGGATGTTAAAATCTGCCCTAAAATAATTCACTATGCAAACGAATACATTTCTACTCAGAAGTAAACCTCACTGGATCCAATGATGCTTACTGCAAAGTAAACAAAACAGGTTTGCAACTTTTAAGGATACTTTCAATTTGCTGACCTTTACAGGCTACAGTATATAGACAGTAAAATGAAACTGACTTCAACCAAGATTCTCCTTTTCCTGGAACAGTAACTTCTCAAAACAATTCATAACCCACTTATTTTCTCATAAACACTCTATCAACGAAATAATTCATAGAAGTTACCACACTACTCATAGAGATCAAAACTGCAATTCCAAAATAGAAGAAAATGGTCCGTTTCATAAAGGTGTCATATGTACTACTTTTATGGCTGAGGACTAATATAGTTGCTGAGGTAGAACAGAACTCAAAAACTGAACAAGAATTATTCTTTCAAACAAAACTAAGGAGAAGCTGGCAAAATTAACTTTGCTAGTATTTTAAGATCAGACACTGCTGATTTAAAAATTCTAAATATGCAAGAAACATTAGCAAAGTAATTAACAGTAAACTTAAAAACAAAAAATCTGTTGTGGTTGAAGAAATTCTTAGAATATAGCACTGCTGTTACTCAGAACTCTCACTGACTATCACTATATTTAAAAAACTGAGAAAGAAGTCATTTATTTAAAAGTTATTTTAAAATACTAATTTAAAATCTAAGATATATTCAATGAACAGCAGTAACGTCAAGGTTTTAAAAAAATCTACTGGGGAGCCTGCATTTAAAGTCAGATCACAAAAAAATGTTTAATAATGCTGACCTCCAGTCCTGCCCCCTCTCAACCACAGTATAATTAAGCATTCAATGCCATTCCATTTTTATTTTTATGAGAATAGTTATTGAAGTATTCATTAACTGTACCATAAAATTAAACAACAATGGTTCTATATGTAATATAAAAATGAAGCTGTCACAAACTGAAACCAGATACTCAAGTGTTTCCAAAGGAAATGATAAATAAAATTCAAGTAAGCACATATATGAAAACAGAACCCTTCAAATTTTCACATTCCTACTGCAAATATATCTGACATCAAAGTACATTCGTTTCAATAAAGTTCTAAAATTAAACACAGTGGAAGATATTTCTAAGTAAACGATGTTGAGTATTTCACTACCATGTGTCAAAACCAGAGCCATACTATTCTCTTAGCATCATGTATAGTTTGAAAGTTCTCTGTTGATGCTTTTCCCCATTTAGTTCTTGTCCTTTACTCGTTGAAATATTTTTTACTAAGGAATTATATCACCAGAGAAGGAACTGGCCTTCATCCCTGAATATTGTAATAATGCCTTGCTGTGATTAACTTGATCAAGTGTACTAATTTCAAGCCTAGTGTTAATCAGCAAAGAAATATATAGCTTTATTAACCGAGATAAAATGATCTCAGTCTGTGTGCTATATTTCATATTCATAAGTCTTAACTTTCATTATGAAGTTACATTAGCACAGCAACACTAACTGAAGAATCCAGTTACGAAAGCAAAGTTCATTGTCAAGTACATAGGCCTAGAAACATCAATGTACTATAACTTTGCAGATCACACATAGAACCTCGCCACTCACAAAAAAGTAACATCCCAACCATATTTATAGTTACTTGAAAATCAATCTAAATGATTTTGCAAAAACATATTTTCAAATCTCTATAATCTAACTTGACTTTTTAATAAAAAGTATCTGATTTAAATGCAATGGTATCCTCACCTTGCCACCTGCAAGCTCTTGCAGACCAATAACCAAAATGTGCATCTGTATCCCAACAAGTACAAGTAAAACATCATTTTATGACAGCTGAGTGAATGGGGTTGATTCAATCCACATTCTCCCACAACAAGAACAAAGTGTAACATTGCAATCCTGAAAGCATCAACCATACTGCAGGACTGAGAGGGGGTGGGGGTGGGATCTATAGTAAGGCTCAGAATAACAAAGAAGGGAAGCAGAAGGGGAAAGTACCCAGATCAGCAAGTACAAGGGGGGGTTAGATCAAAAGCCAGTCTCAAAGACAGCCCCACTCCTCCTAGGAAACAGGCACAGAAATGGAAAGGGGGGTGGGAGAAAGGGGAAGGTACAGGTCTCCACTCCCTGCAAACATGTGCCAGAGTAGGAGTGTGAAATCCCAGAGGTGTTTTCGCAAGCAGCTTTGTATGCCAGCAGAAAGGGCTACCCCAGGGCAAGGGGGACACCTGAACAGAGACTTCAGAATAACAAGTTGCTGAAGAAACAGGATTTTTTCCCAGCACTACTTGGGCCACCAAGACAAATTAAAGGAAAAGGGAGAAAAGAGGGAGGGGGTGGGTGGGGGGAGGGGGGAAACAACAACGCCGCAGCTCTACTACGAATCCTTAATCATCAAAGCGGCATCATTTCCAAGATAATAAAACTTCTCCCAGCAGCAGCATCTGGGAGGAAAACCCGGCCTGGAAATCATCATCATCATCATCATCACCACAACAACTACTACCACCACCACCATCCCAAGGCAAAGCAGAAGGGATGGGAGGAATCTGGATTCCCCTCCCCTCTTGGCCAATGTGTCATCTCTCTCCCCACTTCAATGTGTCACCTCCTCCTTCCCCTCCCTGAGAGAAACTTACTTGGATCCTTACAGGTGACAGAGAAAGGACACATGCTCCTACTGGGATGGGGGTGAGGATAATGGTGGGGGAAGGGGAGGAGGAGGGGGGGTCATGAAGTTGTTGCTCCTGATTCTCCAAGTTGCCTCAGGTGGAGTCCTTCATGGTGGACTTCGCCGCCCACAGAGTCCATCCTCGGCTAGATCCCCCCTCCCAAATCAAACTCCTAAAAATAGGGGGGGGGGGAATAGATTGACAGAAGAGAAGAACAGAAAGAGAAAACAAGGAGAGGGAGGAGATGAGGCGAGAATCCAAAAGGTGGGATAGATACTACACCCTGCTGGTGATGCTGCTGAGCTGATGTCCTCTTGGCAGGACCCCTCTCTCTGTGTGTGTGAGGGGAAGGAGAAGTCCTCTTCTTCATAAGGAGGAGAAGGAGAGGAAGGTGGTGCAGCTGCTCCTCCTCTGGGCCTCCTCTTCTTCTTCTTCTTCTTCTCCCCTCCTCCTCCTCCTCCTCCTCTCACTTTCTTTAATCTAAGCTGGGAGTGGAAGATGGTTGGTTGGCTGGTTGCTCCCTTTTCCTCCTCCTCCTCCTCCTCCTGCTGAGGCTGCTTTCCTCCTCTTCTCTCTCCTCTGAGGGGTCCTTTTCCTTCCCCTCTCCCCGGGGGCCTCCTCCTGCAGCGGGGAAGAGGGGACGGGCGGGGAGAAAAGGACGGAGCCCAAGAGGCGCAGGAGGAGAGAAACTGTGACACAAAAACAAGCCGAGAAGCTGAACTCTTCTTCAATCCCATTCACCCGGCCCCGGCCGCAGCACTCGCACGCTGGGATCCCTCCGCCGCCGCTTGGCTTAGCTTGGGCTGTGCTTCTCGGCCTGCCAGAGCGGGGCGCGCTCCCGGCTCCCTCTCGCGCATGCACGCGCGCTCGCTCGCTCACTCACTGACTTGGCTGGCTGTAGAGAGCGCGCGCGCGAGCCCGACACAACTCCCTCACAGACAGGCTCGCTGGCGACTCTCGGGCCGCTTCTTCTCCGGAGAGGGGTGGGGAGGGACAAAAGCGGAGGGAGTGGGGTGGGGGGGGAGGCAGAGGCGGGCCCCTTCTCCCACGTAGGAACCCCCACATCCCACCCCACGTCGCGTGGATGAGGGAAGAACAGGGCCTGGTCGGGGAAGGGGCGCCTCCTCGCTCCTCCTGAGGGGGAGGGACTATTTGACGTGTCGGTGCGGCGAATTTATTTCCCTTTGCCTAAGGAACGGGCTGTGCTGCGGCCCCCATTGCCTAGGGAAAAAACCCGGATGTAAAGTGAGTGAAACTAAAGTAGAGTGAAGTAGGGCAGCAAACTCTCGCAGAGCAGCGGAGGCTGAGGAGGAGGAGGAAGCCGAGGAGAGGCAGGCGAGCGAGCGGGAAAGGGCCCAGGCCCTGTGGCCGCGAAGGGCCCGGGCCTCGCCTTCCCCGCGCCCCCTTTAGAAACGCGAGTGGCTCTTGCGCAGGAAGCGGATACACCGAGGAATGGAGAGGAGAGGAGAAGCAGCCCACAGAGCCGCCGAGCATCCTTCCTTCCTTACTCCGCCCCAACAACGCAGAGGATTCTGCACAGGAAGCAAATGGGGGCAGAAAACAGCAACAAGCCAGGCTCCCCTTTACAAACAGTGGCCCAAAAATCATAAAAATATCTACACAGGAAGTTGATGTATCAAAATGAAGTCTAAAAGAGCAGGAGTAAATACGTACGGACACACACACACAATCGCACAGGAAGTTGATGCACCAAAGCAGCATCTTTTTTAGCCCCACGAAGGGGATTATTATTTTGCACAGGAAGCTGATGGATTGGAGGAGGGATGAAGGGGGAGTGTGAAGAAGAAGAAAGGGAATCAGCATCATCCTAAAGCAAAGATTATGTTTTTTCCTCCACAGGAAGTTGATGCAACAGGGCACCAAGGACTCAGAGATGGGAGGGAAGGAGGGGGCGATAAACAGGACAGAAATAACTATGCATGCATGCGCTACCCTAAACAATAGCCATCGTAAGGTTTTTTGGAGGCTTGGGAGGCAAATACCTGTACTGTGGAAATTAATCAGGCTTACTCATAGTCCTACTACATGGATTACTAAGTTAAGGTTTAGTGATTCAGTGTTGTGTGCCTTCGAGTCTTTTTCTGACTTAATGCAGTTTACTTAGCAATATATATTTTTTCCAGAAAGGCTTGACTTTACCTTCCTTTGAGGCTGAGAGAGTGTGACTTGCCCCAAAGGGCTCAAGCAAAAGATGGGACAAGCACAACAGCACTCCATGACAACCTGAGGTTCGTTTTGGACTCTGGACAGGATTTTTTTTTAATGTCAGGAGCAACTTTAGAAACTGCAAGTTGCTATTGGTGTGAGAGAATTGGCTGTCTGCAAGGATGTTGCCCAGGGGACACCTGGATGTTTTGATGTTTATACCATCCTTGTGGGAGGCTTCCCTCATGTCCCCGCATGGAGTTGGAGTGAATAGAGGGAGGATGAACAAACATCTTTGCTCACTGAGATACAAGTTTCTTTTACTCCACTTGGATTTTATTTTTCCCCTTCACACTGTTAAAATGTAATAGGTTTTTAGCCTTTATAATAAATAAAACTTTATTTCTATCCTGCCACCATCTCCCCATAGGGACTCAGGGCAGCCTACAAAGGCACTCCAGGGCACAACATATAACATTAAAATATACATGAGTTTAAAAAAAACAGTATCATAAATAAACAGTATCACCACGATCACAAATAAAGCATATTATCAAAATAGCACAATTTTAAAACACAAAACTTCTGTTGATACTAGCTGCCATGAATTCACAACAAAAGTGCCAGAGTGTCAACCTTGGACGGGCCCATTCCAGACTACTCGAGGTCAAAAACCTGTTTGAACTTCCATGTTTTCAGGCTGGATCGGAAGGATTGAAGGGTGGGGGCTAATCTAATCTCTTAGAAGGGTATTCCAGAGCCGGGGAGCCACCACAGTCTAATTGTGTATATTGTTTTTATGCTATGTAAGTCTATTTCCTGTTCTAATAATAATAATAATAGTAATAATAAACAACTTTATTTATACCCCACCACTCTGGGCAGCTCACAAAAGCACTCCAAGGTGCTACAGACAGAAAAAAAATTACATAGCATAAAAACAATACACACAATTAGACTGAATACAAATGAGCAAAGAATATCAGATGATAAAAAGTAAAAAAAATAATAATTATAAAATGCCTGTGGTAACTAGGCTTCTTAAAGTCATGGGCTAAAGTGCCAAAATAATAAATATTTAAAAAGCCAAGTTTTTAGGCTAGACCAAAGGGTATGGCGAGTTGGGGCTAACCTAATCTCTCTAGGGAGGGTATTCTAGAGCCAGGGAGCCACCACCGAGAAAGCCCTCCCTCTCGTCCCGCCAACTGTACCAGGAAATAATGAAAACCCCACTTTCCATGTCCTGGTTACATCATGTTTTATACCCCTTTCTTAGTGACTTTCTTAGTAAATTCTGATATACCAAGTTCTTCTTAAGTTGTGTCACGGAGAATTGTGATAATAAAAGTGGGATTTAAAAAAAAAGTTTTAGGGATTCAGTATGGATCACACAATACAGGTATACATTGGATTATACTCTTAGAAACTGATTTAGTAACACAGTAAAACTCATACTTCTCATGGCAACATAACAGACTTGGGTTGAATCTACACTGCCATATGTCGTCTGGAACTGGTCAGTATAGACCAGGCAAGGGCAGACTTCAGCCCTCCAGGTGTTTTGGGACTACAGCTCCTAACAGCCAATAGACACAGAATAATCATATTTTATTTGTACCCTATCTCCCCAAGGGGACTCATTTAACTGTATTGAACTGCATTAGGTCCACACTGACCAAATAATGCAGATGGAGCCTCAGTCCAGCCAAAGCAGATAAATGAAATTTTGAGGAGTGAAACCTTTTTCCAATGGGTCACACTTAACTTTTGTCAGATTGTAATATATATATTGTGTCAGTTGTTGTAAAGCATTAATGTACCACATTTTAAAAACAAAACCCTGGTGTGGTTTATAAAAGATTACAAAGTGATGGTTCTACAAAAGTAAGAATATTGCAAACTACAAGGCTCCATAAGATTAAGCTTAAAACAACTTAAATCAATAATTGGGAGAAAAGCAATTTTTCATTTTTTAAACAAGGAAAAAACTTGAAAACACATTAATATTTCAGGGTGTGGCGGACACCTGGGTGAGCAACTGTCATGGCAATATGGACCAATTTTCAACCACAGGGTCCTCTAAGGACTTCATGAATTGTCCAAGTTTAGCAAAGGGGAAAGAAAAAAATAAAGGGCAGGTGGCAAGTTAAAATGTGAGTTCCTTTAATACTTCAAGGAAATACATTGCCCCCCCCCCCCATCCACCTTTCCCCCCTCAAGAAATGGTTTTCTGCAAGTTTTAGAACCACAAAGGTCACCTACATTTAGGGGAAGTTTGAAGACCATTTTAATGTGCTTTTTAAAAATAATAATTGTATTGTTTGAATTTTGTTTTTTATTTGTTCATTAGTTTTGGAGCCATTATGGAATGGGAGGGGACACAAAAATACTTCAAATAGCCTCCTCTGATTAAGGATGGAGCTGTGGGTGTCATATTGGTGATACAGAACTGATAATGGCCTCTCACCTATACCCCAACATTCACATTATGTCAAATAGCATTCAGCAATACCTTGCAACAACATTGCAGGTTTATCTTCTGCCTTCAACTTGTGCAACACTGATCCATATTTGAAGGAACACTTGTCCATGTCACCAGCTTCCATCTTGATTTTCTTGGTGATCCTCTTTGTCAATCCCACCACATTTTTAAATCAGATAACCAGCAGTGAGGGATTTGCCCAAGTCAATATGCCCAGTGATAATGATTTTGATGTAGGACTAATCCCATTTTAGATCATTGACAGGTGGTTCTCTTCCACTTCAGATAAAGCACCTCTGAGGCAGTGGGAAATCCTGCAACAAAAAACCAAGAAAAAGCAGGTTTACACTCTTGATAAAGAGCCTTCATTGGGCAGATTCCATCAGCGCTAGAATCCTGAGTAGAAAAGATCTGCAATCAGTATCTTCCAACAATGTCTTTTGCCGAGTACAACCACCCTCTTATCAAAAGGAGGAAGAATTTATAATTTATAAACTACTTGGTCCAGGGAGGGTTTTTTGGGATTTATTGCACAGGTGACCCTTTTAAGGACAGCAGAACCCACACTTTTAAAAAAAGGATGTGTTTTACCACACTTGACACACCTTAGTCCACCCTCCTCGGCTAACTTAAATCAACTATGATGGGGGAAAAGTTGAAAAGGCATGCAGTTTCTCAAATCGTGATAAGAAACTGGTCCACATGCTTAAACCACAACAACTGAAGTTGATACCTCTATCCTCCACCCCTGGAAAATCTGAAGTAAACACCTCACCAGTATCTGATATAATGTGAATATTAAGACAGAGACCTCAGAAGGATTGCAACATACTGTTAGTTGGAGTTTGTTTAACTGGAGCTTTCCTAGAATCCTAAACCCCTTCTATACTGCCATATAAAATCCAGATTATTTGCTTTAAACTGGATTATATGGCAGTGTAAACTTATATAATCCAGTTCAAAACAGATGTGGAATAATTGGTTTGATAATCTGGATTATATGGTTGTGTAGAAGGGATCATAGAGTTGGGAGAGACCACAAAGGCCATCCAGTCCAATCCCCTACAATGCAGGAACACACAAGCAAATCGCCCCCGACAGATGGTCATCCAATCTCTGCTTGAAAACCTCCAGAGAAGGAGACTCCACCACACTCTGAGGCAGCATATTCCACTGCTGATCAGCCCTTACCATCAACAAGTTTTTCATAGTGTTTAAGTGGAATCTGTTTCCCCTCCAATTTGAATCCATTTCTTTAGTCTTAGTCTTTAGGACACAGAGGAAACAAGCTTGCTCCTCCTCAATGTAACATCCTTTCAACTATTTAAACAGGGTTCTCATGTTCCCTCTCAGCCTTATTTTCTCCAAGCTAAACATACCCAGATCCTTAAACCATTCCTCATAGTGCTTGGTTTCCAAACCTTTGGAAACCAAGACCAGGGAACCAACTTAGGTCCCATAGTGTTGAGACCTCACTCAGGATCAATCTTAGTGGTAGCCTTATTGATCTCAGCAATAAAATAAGATGTCTAGCTGCATTACAATTCTTATTTCTCATTATGAACTATATAAGTTAAGAGTGATGGGAGTTATAGTCCAACAACATTTAGAAGGCCATAACCCTTCCTGAAGATGCCAGAAATTGAAATGGGGAACTTATCTGTGCAACACACATGCTCTGCTACTGATCTATAGCCATCCACCCACCTGAAAAAGACAAATTTTGTTTCCCTGGACAAAACAAAAAGATGACAGAAGCTGGCTAAGGATTCTCATAAATAAAACTTTAGTCAGTCAACCAGTCACATAATAAAACAAGCAACAGAATGCTTTATACTCTAAAGTTCATTTATACTTTTGGGATCTTGAGCCATCTTTGGCTTCATAGAATAGTTAGACATTTTGGTACATAACACTGAACCTGGGTGCTTTTGCAACCTAAGGGACAGCCTCATAAACCACCAGTTTTAGACATCTGCAGCGAGCCTCTGATTATAAAAATCTGTATTGCTATCATATTACTCTCCTTAGTCATCATAACTGCATTAAAAGTCTAGTTTCGCAATGTAGTAATGAGCTCATCCTGGTTTCTTGCAACATCTGTAGTGATTACACAGAAGCCATAACAGGGGGAAGGATACTCATGTTACAGGCAGCTTTACTAACAGAATCCCAAAGTACAGTAGGTTCACTTCAGATACAGTCATTATTAGCACAGGCTCACTAAATCCATGTACTAAACTGACTATAAACTATGTCACTTTTGGCATATCATGAAGTGGCAGAGTTCAAAACGTACAGTTGTTTTCCATGTCGTTACTGGCCCTTTACTTCAAACTGTTTATGCTTAAAAAAATCAGTACTCATAGCATGGTGCTGTAATGTTACTTTTTGGGTTACAGTTCTCAAAATTTGTTAGCCATTTTGCTGGGGGATTCTGAGAGCCATAGCTCTCCAAAAACTACTACTCTGAGTCTGGTAACATGATATTAGCAGTTCCTACTAATGAGGAGCCTTTTTCAGAAAGTAAAACAGTTAGCTGCTGTTTTCTAAACAGTCATATGTTTGGAAATAAGCTACAACAGTATGTTATCATCTATACTTCATTTGAAGTGGTAGTTTATAAGGAACCATTTCATTAATCCATTCATTTCAGTTGGACTTTTCTAAGTTAAATATCAGGAATAATGTTAGAGGCTGTCATCCTATGAATACAGCATGAGTCTACACTAGACCATTTGTTTAAATGATGCAACTGTACCAGTATTTGTTTCAAACCAAAATGTTACTTGTGGACAGCTTTGTGAACACTGTTCTGTATATTCATTTTTTTTTTACAGCATACCATCTTATACCACCCACCAGACTTACAGTTACAGAAGAAGTGGAGGTGTTTTTCATTGTCAGGCGAGCTGCTTGCAGGGGTGGAGAAGAATCCTCTGTTTGGGTCAGGCAGTCTCCAATAGCAATACACGTTGAAACAGTTAAATTTCCAGAATAGTCCAAAAATCAAGATTGTTCATGGGGTGGCTGAGAAAGAGACAATTTTGCTTTCTTATGGTTCACTGTACACAAACTTTGTTTCATGCACAAAATCATTTAAAACATTGTATATAAAATTACTTTTAGACTGTTATAAGGTATATATGAAACAAATGAATGCCATGTTTAGACTCTGAGTCCATTTCTGAAGATCTCATTACATATGCCAATAAAGGTAATCCAAAAATATCAAAAATCCAAAACATTTTGGTCTCAAGCAATTCAGATAATATTCCAGCAGTCTAAAGTCCAAAGCGATATGATCCAATACTCCAGGCAGATAGGAGGCCATTTGGGTAAAGAAAAGTCAAAGAAAGTATCAAGGCAATCAGAGTTGAAACCCAAAGAATCCCAACTGAGAGTAAGTAAATCAAGTTCAGATTATCCAGAGTAACAAGCAACCCATATAGACTGAGGAAGTTAGATGAGGGCATTCCAAGAACAGGGTAAACCCAGTTCTAAAACCAACCAACGTAAGAATCAGAACTGTTAGTCAAATGTTCCCAGCAATTCTTCCATCCTGCAACAGAGGATTTTGTAGCTGAGCTACCTGCTGTAACCAACCATGTCCCTGGCTCAGCTGTAAGCACTTTACCATTAGATCTCCCCAGGATGACACTCTCTACTCTTGAGGAGGAACCTATTCCCTATGAGTCCTCCCTTGCAAATGGGCTGCTTGTTGAATATGTCAGTGGTTCAAATCAGTATGAAATTCCCTGTTGTATAGCGGAAGGGACTCTTCACTCCTGTTAGGGACCCAAAAACCTTATTGCAGTGAAGTGGTCTCCTCAGGAACAAAAGCAATAAGCAGATACAAAGCTGTTAATTCCAACAGGAAGGCTTTTCTTTAAGTTGTAGTAATAGTACAAATACTAACACAGTATTTACAATATGTACAAACTCTCTCTTCATATAAAAACCTCCAACCTTCATCAACTCAACACAGGGTTACTACAGACTTATAGGCAACAGTCTCAGCACTCAGCTACCACACCCCAATTACAGTGAACCTGTGGTTAAACCTGAGACACTGATCCTGCTATCACTTAAAGAAATTCTGTGTAACTTACAAATCCTGACAGAATTGCTTCTAGTTTTGTATTTTCATCCTGATCCATTCTGGGCGGGACCCTGCCACACCGTCTGGCTCAGGAACAGGGCTCATTGCTTCTTCCGGTGTGCATTCCACCATCCTTTCCCATTAAGGTTCAGGATCTTCAGAGATAATAGCCTGCCCCTCAGTATGATCTGGTCCTTGAAGCTTTGCATCCTCCTCCAGGGAGAATCTGTCAAAATGAGGATACAGGAAATTCTCAAGTGAATGCAAGCAAAATTGCATAGGTAGCTTGTGGTTCAACATTATAGATTCGGAAACTTTCGGCCTATTTCCAATCTCCCCTATTTGGGCAAGGTCTTGGAACATGTGGTTGCCTCGCAGCTCCAGGGATTCTTGGTGGACACTGATTTTCTGGATCCGGCACAGTCTGGCTTCAGGCCGGGGCATGGTACCGAGACAGCCTTGGTCGCCTTAGTCGATGATCTTCGCCGGGAACTGGACAGGGGGAGTGTGTCCCTGCTGGTTCTGCTGGACCTCTCAGCGGCCTTCGATACCGTCGATCACGGTATCCTTCTGGGACGCCTCGCAGGAATGGGACTTGGAGGTACTGTCCTGCAGTGGCTCCGGTCCTTCCTGGAGGGTCGGTCCCAGATGGTGTCATTGGGGGACGCCTGCTCGGCCCCACAACCGTTGACTTGTGGGGTCCCGCAGGGTTCTGTACTGTCTCCCATGTTGTTTAACATCTACATGAAGCCGCTGGGAGAGATCATCAGGAGTTTCGGGGTCCGGTGTCATCTGTACGCAGATGATGTCCAGCTCTGTCACTCCTTCCCACCTGTCACTAAGGAGGCTGTTCAGGTCCTGAACCGGTGCTTGGCCGCTGTGTCGGACTGGATGAGGGCCAACAAATTGAAATTGAATCCAGACAAGACAGAGGTCCTCCTGGTCAGTCGGAAGGCCGAACAGGGTATAGGGTTACAGCCTGTGCTGGATGGGGTCACACTCCCCCTGAAGGCGCAGGTGCGCAGTCTGGGGGTGATCCTGGACTCATCGTTGAGCCTGGAGCCCCAGGTCTCAGCGGTGGCTAGGGGAGCCTTCGCACAATTAAAACTTGTGCGCCAGCTGCGACCGTACCTTGGGAAGCCAGACTTGGCCACGGTGGTCCACGCCCTTGTTACATCCCGTTTAGACTACTGCAACGCACTCTACGTGGGGCTGCCTTTGAAGACTGTTCGGAAGCTTCAATTAGTCCAACGGGAAGCTGCCAGGTTAATAACTGGAGCGGCGTTCAGGGAGCGTACTACTCCTCTGTTACGTCAGCTCCACTGGCTGCCGATTAGCTACCGAGCACAATTCAAGGTGCTGGCTTTAGCCTATAAAGCTCTAAACGGTTCCGGCCCAGCTTATCTATCCAAACGTGTCTCCCGCTATGACCCACCTCGAAGCTTAAGATCGTCGGATGAGGCCCTGCTCGCGGTCCCGTCAGCCTCACAGGTGCGGCTGGCGGGGACGAGAGACAGGACCTTTTCAGTAGTGGCTCCCCGCCTATGGAACGCCCTCCCCATTGAAGTCAGGCAGGCTCCCTCCCTCCTATCCTTCCGTAGGAAGGTAAAAACTTGGTTGTGGGGCCAGGCTTTCGAATAAGAATCAGCAGCATTAATTACTATTATGTATACTGGAACTCAATTGACAGACCCAGTCTTTTAAACTTGTACACGCCTACCTATATTTTATAAATGCATTTTATGAATGTTATATGTAAGTTAATTTTTTTAACTGATTTATAGTGTATTGTACTGTTTTTATATGTCTGTTTTATTGTAAGCCGCCCTGAGTCCCCTGTTGGGTGAGAAGGGCGGGATATAAATATTGTAATAAATAAATAAATAAATAGACCCCTATAGTAGTTATACAGTTGGACATATTCATGGATATTTCCATACATACCTGATTCCTCTTCCCTGATATTTTCTGTTTCCTTTGCAACACCTTGGGAGTCACAGGTGAAATATCCTGTCTTTTAAAATGAAGAGGTAATTATCTCCCCCTTTTCCTAAATTCCACCATATGCTTTCTTAGCACACAAATTCCCAAAAAATATTCTCCAGCCTGTCCTGAAAGGTGGTTGCACTCTATAACATGCTGTCCCATTGAAAATGCTTAACATTCCTCTTTCCACTTCCTTACTTAGCATCTTCCCTGTGTCCTTACCTGTGAGCAAGCACCACTTAATCCATTGGGATTTACCTCTTAATAGGAATTACATATAAATGCTCTATTAGCTTCTTCTGAGATTTTATTTAGAAGGGACATGAAAGAGAGAAAGGATAACTAGGAAAGTTTTGGCAGCATACACCCTTCAAAATACTGAATTCTCAATCTCTGAAACATTACAGAAAGGTTATATGCAGCTTTACAGTAGCACTTCTTCACAGAACTTTTATTTAAAGGTCCATAGTTATGCACATCTCTGTAGGTATGCATTTAAAAGTAGCATTCCCTCAAAATAGCTGAACATCTGGCCTGGTAGACAAAAGGCAGCAAATGGAGGTCTATAGATCCTGCTCCTGCTATATTACCTGAAGTAGAAGTATCTAGTGAAGCAGGAAAGGTTGGCAGGCTAAAGCCACTCCTACTGATATAAAATGTTAGCATCAACCAAATTACTTATCAAAATCAGTATAGTAGCAACAGCAATTATAAAATGAGCCTGCAAAATGCCTGAATATCTCAGAAGTATCAAATAACATGCACCAGAGCCAGATGTTGCAGTAATGTGAAGAGGAAACTCCTCTCTCAACATTGTTCATGAGCCTGTAGTGCTCTTATACACTTATGTGGAAATAGGTTACACTAAATTCAGTGAGATTTATTTCTGCATAAATATGGATAGGATGATCATATTTCATCGTGCCTACTTGGCATGAAGAGTCAACATGGTGGACTCTGGAGACTAGCTTTTAGCCATGGGAAGCCATGCGTAAGTCATACTCTTGCAGCCTCAGAAGAAGACCAAAACAAAGCCTCTCTGAAAGTATTTTGCCAAGAAAATCCCATCATAGGTTTGCCTTAGGGTCACCATAAATACCTTGAGGGCACCAGATTCCATTTGATACTAGAAGTTAAGCAGGGTCAGCCCTAGTTAGTGCTTGAATGGGACACCCCTAAGGATTTACACATTCTATAAGCTATATTTTAAAGGAAGGATATGGCCAACTACCTCTTGACTGAGTATCCTTGGGCTGGGCTGTAGCACAGCTGCTAAATCACCAGCAGTAATAATATCTACCAACTGAAAGGTGGCCAGTTCAAAGCTCAGTCAGCACCTGATCTTCAAGCCCAGCTGTTTACCTAAGCAGTTCGAAAACAGCATAGAGTTGAAAGTAGAGAAATTAGGTACCGCAAATTGCGAGTGGGATATTTTATAACACCATAAAGAATACCAGAAATGCGGTATTCCACCAAAAGGAAGGTGGAAGGAGGAAGTCCTGATGGCTCTTCATCATAGAGAATGGAGCAACAGCACCCCCATGTGACTGAATCTGAGCTCAACCTCCAAGGTACCAAAAACTGGACTTCAAGACAACATACGTCCTTTCTGTCTGTTCTGTTCTGTCTGTCCAAACGGCATTGAATGTTTTCCATATATGTGTACTGTGATCTGTCCTGAGTCCCCTTGGGGAGATAGGGCAGAATGTAAATAAAATGTTGTTGTTGTTGTTATTGAGAAAACCTTTTGGGGTCTTTCCTTCTCTTTTGGAGTTGCCATAAGTGGACAGCTGCTTTAAGGTCATCTACACGTATCAGTAAAAACATAGTGAGGGGTTGTGCTTCAGTTTGCAACATTTGTGCAATAATCCAACTGCAGGAGCTAGTTTGCAGATTTTTAAAAATCAGCTATTGCACTCAGTACATGTTCTGGACAAAAGCTCTTTAAAAAGTTATATAAGCAATGCAGAGTATTGCTGTACTTGCTGCATGCTTTTATTTCTAGCTTGTTTTGCAACATATTGCCGTGATTGCAAGTTGCATGGTCCTTTCTGACACAACACTGTTCTCCTTTGGCATAATTTATTTTTGAGGGATCTATAATGAAGTCAGAACCATTTTCCAGGATGAGAACATGAACACACACACACTTTCTATATATAAAAAGTATGCAGGGAGAGGAATTGCTATGTTTTGTTAACAAACTGCATTCATTCTAGTGTAGACTGTAGATGCACGATAGGTTATGTAGCACTTTCTTCTCAATCTCCCGCTCAGCCTGTGTATTTGTGGGTAAATATGTAGCTGCAGAAATTTCTAGTTGCCTCTGGCCATTTTAAAATTTTTTTTAGCAGTCTCTTGATATGTAGAAATCCAAGGGTAAAGTTTTTTATAGCATTGAAATATGAAGATTAATCATCTGCTGCCCCCATGAACCTGGTCGTATTTTAAAAGGTCATCATCTTAGGCTTTTCACCAGGTCCCGCCACATTTAGACATTAGGCCTGTGGTTAGCAGAAATATGGTATTTTCAGTTCTGACACCTCACCAATGCAACACGCTCCTGAAAAAACTTGTTTGATATCGAAGTTGATGTCTTGCTGGTGCCAGGTGAACACCTTTTTATCTACCCAGGTATTTAAAATGTTGTTTGATCTAGGTTTAGCACCACTAAAATGGTTTTTATTACTCTATTTAATGGTTGTAGTATTTTGCCTGGAATTGTTTATTTCATAGAAACATACAGATTGTTATACATTCACATAGGCCACTTGGAAATGGAAACACTGAAAGATTGAGTGCTATATAATGCACAGACATTCTACTAATAAAAATATAGACACTCCATTAACATCTATAGGTAAAATAGCATGTAATTCAATTCAGAACGCCACCACATTCTCGCCCCTCCTTTTATGATTTTCCTAGTGGGAATTAGATATTTGTATTAATTTTATTTTTACATTAATTTGTTGAGATGTTTGTATTAATCTGACATCCACTTTTCTCAGAAATGAAAAAGCGTTATACCATTTGTGACATTTAAAATATTATATTTGTATCTACTTATGTAGTTATATAATCCATTTATATATTTGACAGAGGAAATTTGCATTACTGTATTCTCTAAACTGAAGTTTATTACACCTGTAATAATAAGTAATGAAAAACAGTGCCCTAGAACAGTTTGCTATTTCTATATTTAAATCTTATGAGTTTTTGCAAGAAAAATACAGTAGCAGCAGAACATAAAAGTAAACAGTTTCAACTAGTTACCTATAATGATTTATAGAGAGAAAGAATGTGTACAATGGCAATCCAACAAAGTTACATTTCGTAAGTTATGTAACAAATGGGAACATTACCTGATTGTGTAATTAGTAACATTTGCTAGTTAATTTTGAAGTTACAGTTTAAAAAGCATTTTGGTTGAAGATTGTGTTATGCAAATTGTTGGTTTTTTCCTTAAAGGAATGGAAAAATAACACCAAGCAACAAGTTCTAAAGCAAACAATACAGTGATTTGAATTCTGTTGCTTAGTCAAATATAGAATTAATCAATTAATTCTAATTTACTTCAAATAGTAAACCATAATTTATTGTTATGTATCAATGCAGCCACTGAAGTTCAAGTTGAAGTAAAACCTGGGCTCACACTGTCTGCAGCATTCTTAAAATTATGCAATCTAGTTAATCCTAACTTCGGTTAGTTGAAAGAAGCTGGCTTCATAAGCAGTGGTTTCACTGTGGCTTGTTTTCAAAGGTATGATCATAAATACAGTATGACCTTCATATCTGTGGTGGAATATGTTCCAAGATACATATATCCCAAAGGATACCTGGAGCCATTGATAATAGTGAACCTTATATTATGATATACTTGGGCTGGAAGCATACCACAGAATCACATTGGAGGACCTAGAAAGTTCTATAAGTGAAACTGTGGATATTGTATGGGCTTCACAGTTTTTGGTTAGTTCTAGCAGTTAGAGACCCGTTGACTCAATTGTTGAATGGTGAGTCAACATGTATGAATTCGTTGATAACAGTAAGATCCAGACCAGATTTAACTACTCTATGCAGGATCAGACATGAAAATCTGCTCTTAATCTGAAATATAAGCAAAACCTTCCAAACTTCAGTGAGGCTGTGTGCCAAAGATTCACTCTTTTTCTGGTTCATGCACTAAGTGTGCAATTCAGATCATATTTGCTGGGGATAAGCACCACTGAGCTAATTTTTAATGATCCAGTGAAGGAAAAGATAATTTTTAAGTAGCATAGATATTTACTCATAAATCAGAAGGTCGAATAATCCATTTAGTTATAACTTGGAATACCTTTGAGGTGAGGAAAAAGCCAATATAGGAACAAAATCAACTCAGTGCTGGATATGAGAAATATGGTATTCTGAATGGCGAGCCTAATCGTTGGGAGCCCCTCTTCCCAGAAAGGAAAGTAGTGGCAAACCTCTAAGGACCAAAAAACAAACAAACAAACAAACAAACAAAACCAACCCTATGGTAAGTTGACTGCACTACATTCAAAAAGACTAGAAAATCCTAAATTTTGTTCCTATTTTTCCAGTTTTGTTTTGGAGAATCATACACATTTTCTTTATCCCAGGGTAATTTCAGCCAGGCCCTGTTATGATCAGAGGATTTTTTTTCTTCTGATTCCCCGAGCCAGTTTATTTTAACCTAATATAAAATCATAAGAAACAGGAACTAAATACTGGACTTTTCAAACATTCTGGATGCACCATAAATTATAAGTGATTTGAAGGCACATAACAAGAAATTTCAAATCCCAGGATTTTTTTTTATGTTGTTTTGGCTGTTAAAGTGGAATCATAGTACTATATAACTATATAGTATGAAAAAGCCCCTGAGAATCCTAGTGAAGTAGTATAGCATCATTCTGTAAAAGTGTATTCCTCAGTAGTCGTAAGTGTGTAAAAAGAGACTTCTTGTCTGTGCTTTGCTTCAGGAAGACATGACTTCGGATTCTCCGCTGCCAGCAAATTACAGTAGAGTAGGTAAAAGGTAAAGGTTTTCCCTTGACGTTAAGTCCAGTTATGTCTGACTCTGGGGGTTGGTGCTCATCTCCATTTCTAAGCTGAAGAGCCGGCGTTGTCCGTAGACACCTCCAAGGTCATGTGGCCGGCATGACTGCATGGAGCGCCGTTACCTTCCCGCCGGAGCGGTACCTATTGATCTACTCACATTGGCATGTTTTCAAACTGCTAGGTTGGCAGAAGCTGGAGCTAACAGCGGCCGCTCCCGCCGCTCCCGGGGTTTGAACCTGGGACCTTTCGGTCTGCAAGTTCAGCCGCTCAGTGCTTTAACACACTTCGCCACCGGGGCTCCTTATAGCGTAGAGTAGTAGATCAAAAAGGAGTCCAAGGCTCAACAATAGAAGTTTGACACCACTTTAAGTGCTATTGTTCAATGCTATGAAATCCTGGAATGTGTAGTTTGGGAAGTTAGTGATTATTTCAACAGCTTCCCCACAACCCAACGGCTGCATGCAGGATGTGTGCCACAGGATCCCGCCCCCTAAAGCAAAGGCTGATCCAAAACATTTTCCTGTGATGGGCAAAGGATAAGTTATCATGTTTCATGCAGATGCTGACCAGATTTGGAGTTGAATTTCATTTGTACTATGAGTAAAAGGATAGCATTCTATACCTTGCTTAAGGGCAGAAGGATAGGTTAAGGGTACAAGACAGCCTGCATGGTACATGCACAAAGGAAAAGAAAGCAGACTCTGGGGAACACTAGCATGGTAGGGGGTTGGACTGAATGACCCTTGTGCTTTCTTCCAACTCTATGATTCTGTAACACACATGCCACCTGGGATGGTTGCCTTACTCATGCTTAGTGGTACTATGGGGATAACCTAACAGCTTGCGACTAAAAGTGCACTATGGAAATTCCTGCCATTCTTCATCAAAATGATCACAATCTGGATCACAATCTGCAGTCCTCAGTGCATCCAGGAAGAAAGCCAAGGCCACAAAAGGATTTTTCCCAAAGCTGTCAACTGTCCAGAAAAAAATGCATCTACGGTAGTTTCCTTTCATGCCTTTCACCAGCTCCTCTATAAGCAGAATTCAAAGAAACTGTTGTGTTCGTCTGGAATGTAAATATGCAAAGGGATCTTGTAACACAACTGAGACTAACCAAGAAAATGAAGTTGGTAGGATAAGCTTTCATAGACTAAGTTCTACTTCCTTAGATGTATGGAACTAAGTGCCTAGGAATAGATCTTCCTAAGCAAGTTGTTTATAAGCATGTTGTTGTTGTGCTTGTTGTTGTATGTCTTCAAATCATTTCTGACTTATGGCAATCTCAAGGCAACCCAGTAATAATAATAGTAATAATAATAATAATAATAATAATAATAATAATAATAATAATAATACTTTATTTTTCTATCCCACCACCATCTCCCCGGAGGGACTCAGGGCGGCTAACATGGGATGGAGCCCAACACAGAAACAAAGGATAACAAATTAAAACACATATCACTGACTAAAAACAATAGTACAACAATCAAGTAAAATAATGAGTTAAAAACCCTATCACAAAGTTTTCTTGTCAAGATTGGTTCAAAGCAGTTTGACTTTACCTTTTTCTGAAGCTGAGAGTGTGTGATTTGTTCAAGGTCACCCAACTGGTTTCCATGACCAAATAGGGATTCAAAGTTTGGGGTCCAGAGTTGTAGTTCAGTGCTGAAAGTACTATACCACCTTGGTTCTCAACTCTGTACACAGGAATTCTCCAGAATACAGGCATCCAAATGTTTTTACACTGGAAACCTATGCCTCTTTAACTTAGGAACACCAAAAAACTAAACAAGACTTTTTTTTTCCCCTTTGACATATATAGGATTGTTCTGCATTTCTCTTAAGTGGCAGATTTCAAGATGGTAAGTGAATCATTCTAGTGGTTGATTATTATTTTTTCTCAGTAATGTGTGCTCCTTTGAAAGAAAGCTGGTCTCTTTAACAGTTGCAAGCCAGCCAGAAAACTTTCAGCAATACAATAACCAGAAAGCAACTTGTTGATTCTGATGGCACTTAGCAAAAAGTGGCTGTTTGGCCAACAAAAAAAATTGCCAACAGTAATTTGGGTTGATAAAAAGATCCATAAACTATATGGATCAGGCTGTGCTTCAGACACATCAAATAGCAGAATTATTTTGGAGGGAAATTGCTGTGGAATAAGCCTCTGCCTGACCTCTTGTCACAATTATCTCTGTGTGAAACTGGCACTCGCCTATCATAGATGTTAGCAGCCTCTCTGAGGGAACTGCCATTTATTATTTGCAGATGGTAACAGAATGTTTAGTCAATCAATGTGAGTGAGTATTCGAGGATAATTTGTACTAATCCTTAATTCATGAGTAGATAAATATAAATAACTTACTTTGGTAGGCAGGAAAACGTATTGCAATTTAAATTGCAAAAAGTTGGAAAGGAAAACCAAATTGTTTTAAAAAATATAGGCTCCCACATGTTAAAAGCTTTGAATGGCTCTAAACAGCTAAAACAATTTAAATAAAATGTAATGTGATGGGGCAATTAGTTATAGTGCTCTTTGCTATATCAAAAGAAATCCTGATAACAAGCATATGGACAAATATTGTGGGCTAAATTACAGCCCAATATAAAATATGCTGTCAAGTGCAACAAATAACTATTTACCCCAAACTAACTCTTTTCCTCAGTCACAAAGATATAACTAAGGCTGGCTCTACACTGTAGAATTAATGAAATTTGAAACCACTTTAACTGCAGTGACTTAATGCTATAGAATCATGGAAATCGCAGTTTGGTGAGGCAGAGAATGCTAGACATTGTAAAACTACAACTCCCATTATTTCATAGCATTGGGCCATGGCAGTTAAAGTGGTGTCAAACTGCATTAACTCCTCAGTATAGATGCAGTCTAAGTTACATCACTATTGTAATTTGCCCAGGGATAACATCTCTTCTTTGGCAATGTAATTGTAACTTTTAATTGCTTTGACATTTACACAGGTGTGTCCTTGATACATTATAGAGAAGGAATATCACATAATTCGTGCTCTTGAGATAGCTAGGAGAAAATACAGGTCAGCAACTCTGGTCAAGCCAGAGGCTCAAAGCATTCAAATGTGTTTTAGAGTAACTAAAAACAAATGTTAGTTTAGAGAAATGGAAAAATAAATAGTCACTTTAAAAAACTCCTTGATCATTAACCAGCATAATATACTGATTTGGGTGTTTGACAAGAACTTTGGGAGGCCAGGGTTCAAGTCCCAACTCTGCCATGAAAACCCCCTGAGTGAGCAAGTACAAACCCTGAGGTTCAGAAGAAGGTAATACCCTTCTGGCGTTGGAAGAGACCACAAGAGCCATTCAGTCCAACCATACTGTAACTAATGACTTTTGAAAATAACCATTCATGCTTTGGTCTTGCATTGACCTAATGTTGAGAAATCAGTAGGTTATACTTTCCATAGCATGGAGGCAAACATTTTAGTTGTTGATGTTTATTTATTATTTCTCATATCTATACCCTGCCCCTCTCAACCCCAAAGGGGACTCAAGACCACTTTACACATAGGCTACTATTTGATGCCTTAAAACAATGTACAATAAATATAAACATTTTAAAATTGTATTTAAACACATTAAAATATTTAAAAGCATTACATTAAGTATTAAAACCATACTATCTACAATAGTAATCTAGGCCATTCTGGTAGTCATTGCACATAATTCCATATTCATCTATTGCACTACAATTATTCTCTGAAGGCTTGATCCCAAAGCCATGTTTTCACTCTCTTTCGGAAGGTCAGGAGGGAGGGGGCTGATCTAAGATCTCTGGGGAGAGAGTTCCAAAGCCGAGGGCCACCACTGAGAAGGCCCTGTCTTTCATCCCCACCAGTCACGCCTGCTAAGGAGGTGGGACCAAGAGCAGGGCCTCCTCAGACAATCTTAAACTCCAAGATGGTTCATAGGGATAGGCTTATATTAATATATTATGAAACACACAGAGACTATTAAAAGTTAGCAAACCTCCTCAGAACACTGGAATTCCAACCTCAAAAACATTTCCCTAATTAATAACTATCATATTTGTGATAATAACCTGCAATTCTTCTTGAAGCCTCTACTGCCTCTCAGCCAACCCTCTACAACACATCTTTGGGCATGTAACTCAATAAGAACTGTATCCATTCATGCATCACAACAAGCCATAATACGATTTGCTGAAACCACATCCACTAACAACCCATGGGTTGTTAGCCAGTCAGAAACTACAATCTGCATCTATAGTTATTTAAAATGACTTGTTTAAACCATTCCTTGTTTTAATGTCTGAACTCAGAATCACAGTTCCCAGCTTGTTTCTCCAGCTGCACTTACTCTGGAACAGTTGCTAACAAAAGTGGTAGAACAAAAGCCCATCAAAAATGGGAAAGGCAAGCCATGGTTTGTTTTGGTTATCTGCTGTGCAATGTATATTTTAAGCAACAAATTATATTTAACAAAAATATGTCTTATCTCAATGCAGATATGTCCAGGGTGTTTAACAAAGCAACAGAGTGAATTAGAATCTGAGATTTGAATTTCAGAAGCACTTATTGATTTATATAGAATTTCTATTGTAATAGCAACTATAAAACCCAGCACTACACAATAATAGAAAAAAAGAGAAAGAAAGAAAAAAGAAACATACAAAAAAGACTAATACTCAAAACTGCAAACAAAAGAACCACTGCTTATTTATGAGGAGGCCCATCAAATACTTTTAAGTGCTATTTGCTATAAGTGATTTCAGAATCAAAGAATTAATATTCTTAGAAAGTCACTGAGGAAACATAAATTGCAACAAAATCCACATGAGAAGAACTCCTATTATTTGATCTCAGAAAGCAAGAGAGATGAATATTTACTCAAATAATTCTGCTTCAAACACATTTGTATTTATTTATTTAAATATTTATATTCCACAAAAAAATAAATTGAACTATTTGAAATAGCTTTTTAATCTTTTAATTGCAATTTTATCCTTTTTAATGTAGGTTTGAACTGCTTTAATACTATTACTAGTTTAATTGCATTTTAATGTTCATTTTTGTATGTTTTCAGTGTATGGTTGTTTTCAAGCTGACTTGTGCCCCGAATTTTGGCAAAAGGCAGGATGTAAATTATTACCATCGTCATCTTCTATCTGAGGAACCAAAAAAGGTGTACAACAAAATTGAGTTGGAACAATTTTAAAGCAAAACAAGCATTTTAAAAAACTAAAATTATACTAAATCATCTATCATTTAAAGCAGTGGTTCCCAACTTGTGGTTTGTGGACGACCAGTGGTCCCCAAGAAATAAAATATGGTTTGCGGCCTCACAGTTACTACACCATTGTAGCGAGAGCGACTGGTCTTGTGAAACACTCTTATAGTGCTGAGGCAACGGGGATGTAGGGACAGGAGAGGCTGACTACCCACGAAAAGCATGATAACAAGCCTTCTGGCACTGCTTCTCCTCCTCCTGCCTCCCCTTGAGTGGAGCCTGGAAGCGGGGGTGCCTTGGTGTCTTTGTTTTTAGACCTGTTCCTGGGGTTATTTGGAGTGCTGAATCAGAAAACTACATTGGATAGACCACATCAGCTCTGGATTATTAAATATGGGTTTCTGTGGGTGAGCAGATGGTGACCATTGGACAGCATATGTTCTGTATCAGAAACTAGAGCTGATGTGGTCTTTCCAATGTAATTTTCTGAATCAGCACCCGAAATAACCAAACTGAATCTAAAGTTGACCAAAAGCTGAGTCAAAGTGGTCCCTGGTCAAAAAAGGGTTGGTAAAAACTGATTTAAAATGAGACAATTTAAAACCAGTTAAAACAAGCCATAGCCTATAAGAGGAGAGTCCCCCAAGGAAGGGCTTGTTAATTTCTGATATCAAAAGCTGTCTGCTTTGTTCATATTTCATCACAACCACCTTTTTCTATAAAGAAGGAACAACTACAACTTGTTCCAAACATTTATGGCTTCTTCAGTAGAATTTAAGAAAGGAGAGAAGCAAAGGGAAGTAGTTTGTTTTTAGTAAAGTTGGGGCCTCTCTGGGTGAAACCACTTTGTATTTTGTGAAGGGGAAGAGGGTTGCCTATCTGTAGAGTAGGTACTCTGCCAAGAAACATTTTTGTCTTAGTTCCTGGCAAAAAGTGTATTATTACTTGCCAAGGCTCAGAGCAAGCCCACAATGGTCTAGTATAATGGGAGACCTGGCAGACTCGCAAGGACATTTTCAAGCTGCAATGGGTTCCTGGTTTTGTGTGTGTGAAATAACCTACTGCAAGATTCCAGTAGAGGAATTCCTTCGAATAGGTTCACCTATTTTTATTGTGAGCCAGTTACCAGTCAATCTGAGTTCAAGGAAAAGATTTCAATTTCCAGATTTGGTAACCAGCCATCAACTTTAGCACTGTTATGGATTTTTCTTCCTCTCACATCACTTAGCTTAATTTGAAACACATTTTTTACACACATCTTCCCATGTGGATGAATTTCTTTTAGGTGGACATCCCATTTTTTCCAGCATGTATTATATTTTTGGAAGTGGGAAAATGCAGTTCTACCTTCAAATAATATAGTTATTACCTCAGTGACTGCAGTGTGATGATGAAATTCATAAGCCTCCCTATTGGCTGTTGTTACTGATACAATTTATGAAGAGGAATAACATCAATCTAGTATACAGAATGATTAGAACAATTTGTGAATGATTATTTTTAAACCGTGCATACCACTAGCAAAGATCATACCATCTTTGTCTCATTCTGCAGTCTCATGGATTAAGATATTTTATGGCTTAAGTCATCACATTAAATCACATTTCCCCATTTGAGATATAACAAAGAACAATAGTTAAAAGCTAAACAAAAAAATCTTCATGTCAGCAAAGGGAGAAGCTAGTTAAGAATATTTGGGTCCAAAATACACTTTTAAAAAAAAATATGGTTTATCAAACTGAAACTATATGATACCTTTCATTTCAGAAAATAGCGAGTTACTCAAAACTGACTTGGACAGTAGGAGTGAAAAGTCTTTGACAATGCCAGAAATTCCCAGGAAATATGTTGGAATCAACGTAAATTTCATATAATTTTATATCAATTTCCCAAATAAATTTGGTTTGTGCAGGATCAAAATCTGACACGTCAGGGATTTTTTTCTGTTCTGGATGTGTTCTCAGAAACTTATAAAGCAGAGCCCTAGAGGGCACATCTATGCAAAAAAATTTAAAGGGAGCCAACAGCAGCATAACTATCTTCTATGCATCAAATACCTCTTGTTCTATGCAGATAAGATTTGTTTGTTATATTTATATCAAATCGTTTGTTTAACACAGCCAGAATTCCGTCTTCCATTGAGCAGATGTGTTTGTGTGTGCGTGTGTATGTACATGCATGCATGCATTTGTATTCTCCTATTAAAATTAATTCAAAGGGTGTAATTCAAAACCAAAGATAAAAGTAAAGTATTTCTAAAGAATGAATCAAAATACTACAAACAAAAAGCAGTGGAATGCAAAATTGAAATAAAGTAACAAACAAAGATAACAATGTATATATAAAAACTTTGAGAATATGAAGAGGACTCTGCCCACATTAAAATATGCATGATGATCATCAGAGACTAGTTATACTCAGTTTCTGATGTCAGATAGATGGCTAGCAGGGACAGGACACTGGCAGTTGCAAATACCCCTAATTGTTTTTAGAAGCTAAGAATAAAACAAATAGGTGATGCTTTGCTTCTCCATCTTTGCAGCATCCAGTAATTTCAACTATGTGGGTTTACCTCATTGGTTTTTTAAAAGCACATTAATTATCTTCATATTTGGCTAATACTGTAGATTGAATCCATGTATTACTGATTAATAAATAAGTTCTAAAGAACATTAAAGGATTCCACATAGGACTGCAATCCTGACTTAGTTAACTGGTTAATTTTTAGTTGACTAAAATGGTATCCATGAGGAATGGGGCAAAATATTAAAACAATATGAATTATGTTATTATAAAGACTTCTACAAATGCAGATGAATGAAATTATAAACAATGTCCCAAATACTAGTAAAAAATAATCAGTTACAAAATTTGGATCTGTATGGATTTCAAACACGTTAGAGGATATCAAATCTAAAGAGAGATATCACAAGGAGGCAGAATTAAACTTGAATATTAAATGCTTTATTTAAGAAAAAAATCAACAAAGTGAATGGTCTATACTTTGATTACATGAACTGATAATTTTAACAGTAAATTCTGCAGATATGTAATTAATATGACACATGAAAGTTTGTTATTAGATGGTAATATAATTTAGATGTGCCATAGTGATTATGTTGGCAGTACTGAGAGGAAATTTAATCTAATTTTTACATAAAGTGTCTATTTATCTATGCTTGAATAGTATCAAGAAAAATGGCTAACTGGACTATTAGCATAGCTGGTTGAATGAAGTAACATCTACTTAACTGTCTCCTGTATAGCATGAGAGTTTAACATTGATAAATATTAAAACACTACAATTTTTTATTTCCTGTATATTACTTAAATTCAAAATATAAGCTGTGTTTTCTCTAGGTACCCAAAAATATGAATTATGAGAAGTGGCTCCATTGGGAAATATAGCTAGCCACATGATAATTCCTGATTGTCCAAAAGTAACCTTTTTATGAAATTCACTGGAAATTCTCGAGAATGGTACCTCACCCTCACCTAGAGCAAATGAACCTCACACCATGAACTGGGAAGAAGGGGGGGGCACACACACAATGAATTTGCATCAGAGCCTTTAGGTCCCCTTTGTCTGTTTTACCTGATATGATCTGGACAAGACTCTTTCCCAGGTCTCTGTATTGGACTCCTATGGAGACCCCTATTGACTTTGCCAACACCTTGAAACACCCTATTATTTATCAAGCCTAACACCATCGTCCAGACTAGACCTGGAGATATGGAGATCCATCCCAGCCTATTATCACCAGACATACCACATTCCTTCTCGATTATGCCCCTCTCCTGGGTGGAAAAATAAACACTTCAAATACTCCAATGACAGTTTGTCAAATTTCCCACCACTATGAAGACCAAACCAGTGATGATGTTGGATGGAGTCCTGAGCCACTCAAGATGCAAATCCTAGCTGGATAGTTTCTAAATCAATCAGGACCTAGTGCAGTTTAAAAAAAAAAAGCTGTCAGAATGAAATAAAAATGCTCTTTTTTTGAAATTGGGGTATGTCAGTTCTTTGGAGGGCTATCTCTGCTGACATCCTCTCTGTCCATTAAAAATAAAGCCTCTGATTTTGCCTTCAGCTCATCTGTGTGTTATTTGGTCATTTGGAAGCTTGGCATTCCAAGCCCAGAACCCCACAGTTTTAACAGATGAAATCACATAACACTGTCATCCCATTTATTCCAAATGTTTTTAAGTGTTTTCAAATGTTTCTCTCTTCTCCTATTTCCCCCCTTAAGCCTCAATTTACTTCAGTTGCTGCAAACTGGGACTTGTAGTATGCTGAGGTACAAGCACCCTTAGGCAGAGAAGGCAAAAGACCTTGCAGAACTAAAATTCCTATGATTCCTTATCACTGAGCCCAGGCAATTAAATTAGTGTCAAAGTGCATTAATTTTAAAGTTTGGATGCACCTTCACTTTTTTATTCCTGTTGGAAAAGATCTATATGAAGTTGGGAAGTTAGGGACAATGCATAATTGTCCTTCTGGGAAGTTTCAAGGGCACAAAAGGTCATTTTTAATTAGGACATTTTTTATGGGGTGGGGAATTGGGCCAGTCTTGAAGGACTGTAAAATTGGCCATATCTATTCAAGGAGGTGTTTTCCTTTGCTTGCACAGGTTTTGGACTACACTTCCTAGACTCATTCAGGTAGATAGTAAAGATTTTTAATTTTTGTATCTAAATATTTTTTCTTTTTACAAAAGGTAATAAATAAAATACTAATTGTTTCTTTTGACTTTCATTTAACACTAACAGTTAATAGTGGGAGGTGTGGCAAAAATCTAGCTAAACCTTTAATTAGAATCCTATAAAAACAAATTTATGGTTTTGTAATTTTCACATATTTTAGTCAATTACACTCAAACCTGAAAAAGAAGGAAAACTCACATTTCCTTTTCAGTATTATGATTAGTTCTTTTATTTTAGCCTGCAGAATCAGGTGTTGATCAGGTGCTCTAACTTCTGGTCTTCAGATGCTTGGTACAAGACACCTTATGGTCTACATCCACATGACCTGTTGTGACTGCGCCTTCGGGGATTATGGTTGATGGTGATGGAATTCGAAGAGGAAGAAAAAACCCTCGTGATGAGGGTTCACTGGAGGAGTTGCGCAGGAAGCGACTTAGAGAGCTATATGGGGGATCTTCTGAGGAAGATTCAGATGGGGAGATGGATGCTGAGGAACAGGTGGTGGCTGGGGAAGCGGGCACTGAATGGGCACAGCCACCGGAGATGTCTGGGGATTCGGGGCTTATGGATACTTCTGAACCTGGGGTTTCTGCAGGAGCTGATCCCAATTGGGGTGCTTGGAGAAGGGAGGATGGTTCTTTAAGTGTTCATGGGGCTAAGTGTGGGCAGGATGATTGGGACTCCGACGAATTGCTAGGTACTCCAGATCCACGAGCTCTAGCTGTGTGGAGTTCAGACTCTGAGTAGATTTGGGACACCTGGTGTTTGGGTGTGAGTGCTTGGTCACCCAGGAGAAAGGGGAATAAAATGGGAATGTTTGGCCACTGCATTTTGCGTGTGGCAAGGTGTTGCTGAGGCGCCATTGGGATCTCTGTGTTTCCATGAAGACTGGACTTGGACTATGATTTGAATCTGCTGATATCATCTAGCTTGGCTCTCGCTGTGTCTTATCATGGACCTGTTTTGGATGACTGCACCCTCTTCGGACTTTGGATTGAATTTGACCTGGCTTCTGTCTACGCCCTCTAACTGACGGCTACTCCCGGCTTCTGACTATTGGTTTGTCTTTCGGAATTTCTGCTGCCTCCTGACCTGACCTTGGATTCTTCTGACGACGGCTATTCATCATCCCTTTGGGGCTCTCGGCTTATCTGCACCGTGGAAGCAGCTTTACTGCTTTTCTAGTTTGTTTATTTTCCAGCAATTAACTCTATTTGTTTTCCAAAGCTGAATTGAAGCGTTATTTAGTTTTTTATTGAATGCCAGCATGGGAAATTAGCGTGGCTCGTTTTTGAGTTATTATTGTCCAATCTACTCTCAAAACACTGAAAAGTGAAGTGTTTCAAGGATATTTCCTGTGTTTATGTTATTTTTTGGCTTATCTTCGGAATAAACTCTGTTTTGTATGTTAACTGGCGTCTGACTCTTGACATGACCCCATAATGCCATCTGTGTCTGGTGTGTTTGGTGCTCCCCTATGAGACTGTCCAAAGCATAATTTCGATGTAATAATAATAATTTCAGTGTGCCCCCCGGTGGCACAGTGGATTAAACTGCTGAGCTGCTGAACTTGCTGACCGAAAGTTGGTGTTTCAAATCCATGGAGCGGAGTGAGCTCCCGCTGTTAGCCCCAGCTTCTGTCAATGGTTCTATGGTTTACATCCAGTTTATGGTCTACTTCCCCACTATGTATCTGAGACATTACTGTAACCAACTGCATACCCATTATTGTACTCTTAAGACTTAGCTTACTAAACCATGATCTAAATCCAGTTGTTATTTCCAATTGCATACCTGGCACATTATTGTAACCTTTAAGATGTAACAAACTGTAGTCTACATCCACTTGTTAGTTCCAGCTACATACATGAGACATTACTGTAACCTTTATGATTTAGCTTAGAAAATCATGTTCTATAACCAGTTGTTAGTCCCAGCTACATACTTGCAGCATTTAATGGATGAAGGTGTGGCCATTTGCAAAGATTATTAATAGGGAAGAATACAAAAAATGCTAGTATTTAAAGCAAACAGCCAACATGTTTTATTTGACCATTAAACTATTCTGAAAACCAGGGTTTAAATCCCCACCCAGTCATGAAAACTCACCAAGAGACCTTGCCAATTCATACCCTCTCAGCTTCAAAGGCAGGCAAAGGCAAACCCACTCTGAAAAAAGCTTGCCAAGAAAACCATGTGAAAGACTTGCCTTTGCGTTGCAATAAATCAGAAATGACTAGAAGGCACACCATGTTTTAAGTAACAACACCTCTGGATACATGGGAAAAAATAAAAAACCTAAACCATAATATTCTGTGTTTCTGTGTGTTTTTGTGCAGTATGCTTTTAAATATTATACTGTGCATTAATGTAAAATCAACCAGACCCAGCTTTCTTTCACACTCACAATCACAGAATCAGTTCTATATTCACCTCTTACCCTGTTTGCTCAATCAGAATCCCATACTGTATATCCCATCTTCTCCATAATGCTCCAAATCACAGCATCACAATCTAATCTACTTCACAAAATTGTTAAGGCAAAAATGGGGTTGGCAGTAAGGGAAAATCATATACAACACCTTCAGCTCCAGGAAGTAAATGGAATTAGTTCAAATACATCTAGCTGGAAAACATGATTATCATACATTATTTGATGCATTCCAGTAACTTTTTAGGATGTTACACGGGTTATAATCATGTAGACATTTACTTGGCAGTAAATGTCTCCAGAACTCAATAGAGCTTACATCTGTGGCGGTATGAGTATGAGTGTATTGTCAATGTAATGTAATGCAAATGAACTGCTGCTCTATAGAGCAAACTCTGCTATTCTCTCTCTCTCTCTCTCTCTCTCTCTCTCTCTCTCTCTCTCTCTCTCTCTCTCTGTTTCTCTCTCTGTTTCTCTCTCTCACACACTCTTACTCACACACACAGGTACTCTATTCCTCTCACAAATATATACTCTCTTTCACTCACACAGATCTGCACAAAAATATACAGTCAATCCTCCACATTTACTTGGGTTACAGGCGAAAACATTGCTAATGGAACATTGCTAATTTTTGTAACCAAAGGGGACACCTCTCTAGAAATATGTAAGCACTCCAGAATGACTCCATGGTTAACTTCTGGTGTAAGTTCTGTTGTACGACATAGAGAGACTATTTCAATTAAATTCAATTTCATATTTGTGTCCCGCTAACAGAAATGGGTTGCCTATACAACACGAATTTTCATCTGGCTAAGAAAAAAAACCCACAAAACTTTTTGGACCATTGGCTGCCATAGGAGGGCTTCTGAGGCGCACCCCACCCCTGCTCAATTTTTGGGCTAGAGGGGGTGAACATTGCCACACACATGGAGGGCATTTTGGTTCAAGCCAAGGGAAAGCAGGGTGATAGAAGGCTTGGGGAAGTGAGGGCCTGAGCCAGAGGCTGCCAAAGCAGGCCTCAGGGGCAAGAGCCCTAACTAGTGCCAGGTGTAACCCTCCCGCCAGAAGAGGATGGAGGCCTGGGCCGGAGGCCCTGAATAGGCCTCAAGAGAAAAGCAAGGCTTATTTATTATTTATTTATAAATACAATTTATTTATTTATTTATTTTAACGGCCCCGTAAGGCCACAGCAACCCTCTCAATGGAGCCGGGAGGCAGAAAGTCCCCTAGCAACGGCCAGGGGTAGGAGGAAGCCCGCCAACATAAAAGGGTGGCCCACGCAAGGCCCGGGAAGGCCCAAGTGGCCCTCCTGCCCCAAAGCGGCCTAAAGAAAGAAAAGGGGGAAAAGGACAGTGAAAAGCAGGCCCAATGCCTGCTCTGGCCCTCTAGGTGGCCTTAAAGGGGGACCAGCCCACCACTGATTGGCCAGGAGGACAGGCGACGGGAGAATTTCCCACCACACAGGGGGCTTCTGGGAAGAAGAAACCCCCTGCAGTGCCATGATGAGCTGCAATGGCCCTTGCCCGGTAAGTCGGACAATGCATATTATTAAGATCCATTGCTACACATCAGCTGTAGTGAGAAAGCAGGAGCCCTCTGTCAGTACGAAAGGAAAAAGAAAGCAAACACAATAACTGTGGCTTTCATTTTGTGTTGTTTCCTCATTTTCTTGTGTTGCCATTCGTTTAGTGTAGACGAATGTTTGAAACAAAACGATAGCAGGAAGGAAATGAAGGGGGAAAATTTGCGCACACCTCTAGTGCCCATTTCACCCCCTGAAAGTCCAGCTGCTTGTACACAGGCACTTACACCAGCATAAACCTCCAAAAGGGTTCCGGCCCATTGTTTTCAGATTTGTGCAACAAAATATTGCAGTGTGGAGAGCTGTCATTCGAAAATTTAGCCACCCCATTTCATTCCTGGTTCTCCCATTTTTCTGCCTCCTGCAAACAGCCAGCCATTGGATTTGTTCTGTTTTGGTTCTCTTTTTTAGTTTTTATTTCCAAATATCTTTCTTTATTTTTGTTAACCTTGAGCTTCTCCCAGAGCTTTCCCTACCTCCAGCTTTTACTTTTCCAGCCATGACATTCTCATCACGAGTCACACACCACATTTATGCAGCTTTCTTCATCAGAAATGTTGTGAAGTTATAAGCAGGTGATGTTTTTTCTTCTTCCCCAAATCTGTGAAACTTTTGAAGATAGTAGGCTGAGATATATGAATCACTGTGATCCATGACTCAGTGATGACTTTTCTTCTAGAGTGGTTTGTCTCTATTCCTGACTCCTCTGTGTTCTTTTCTGTGTTCACTACTTGATGACTAGACTTTAAAGAAGAAGTAGTGGTTTCCTCTCTAAAGGTGAAAAATAACTGGTAAGTTGTGTGTAAATGTATGTTTTTTTTCAGGTGCAAGAGAGCAAGTTTAGCCTGCAACAAAATCTATATATATAAAAGAGTGATGGCATCACGGCGACCCACAAAACAACAAAACTACAGGCCCCCCAACCTCTAAATTTGACAACACAACCCATCATCCACGGCTCTAGGTTGATACAACAAAAAGAAAAGAAAAATAAAGTCCTAATTAGAGAGAGAGGAATAATTGCTTTTATCCAATTGCTGCCAGTTAGAAGGCTAAGCTCCTCCAACTTGGTCTCCTAGCAACCCAATAAAAATAATTAAAAACACTAAAAAATTAATACAATAAAATACTATAACAGAAAATAACTAAAAATAATACAAGAAAATAATAAAATATAATAAAAAGATAACTTACAATAAAATTTATAAAAAAATACAAATAACATCAAATAAAAATTACACAATTTTTAACCAATACCACCACCACTTTGCCACAGCAATGTGTGGCCGGGCACAGCTAGTGTGTCATAAAGGTTTTCAGCCAGCCACACCCTTTTGCAGGATGCTTACTTCATTCTCAAGTTTTCTGTTTTGTTTCCTCAACAGATAGCCGCATTCTATGAATGCAGAGCACTCTTATAACCTCATCACATGGAAGTCCAGAAGCATCTTCTCTGTGATTCTCAGCGCTGCTAGCATGCTACTGGCACGGAGTCCTCTGGAGCCCATCAAATGATGCAGAGCTACTTTTGACCAGGTTCCATTGGGACTCCTCATAGAAGAAGCTGAGGAGGAAGCAGCAGGAGGCCAACATCATGGGATGGGATCCCACAACCACTGGCGGTAAGGGGACGAAGCCTTAGTCTGTCCCATGGTTTCTTCCGCTGTCCCCAGCTTCTTGACCTCCATGTGATGAGCACCTTAGGCCCTCTCATAAGATTTCCTTTTGGGATCCTTCTAAGCTTGTTGATCTCTCCCGCCTTTGTATATGGATTGTATTGTTCTGACCTTTGTAAGCCAAAGTAGCGTAGGGTGCAGCTACACTGTAGAATCAAGGCTGCCACAGATCAATTCTATGGAATCCCGGGATTTATAGTTTTGTGAGGCACCAGCACTCATTGACAGAACAAGCTAAAGACCGTGTAAAACTACCACCCCTGTAATTCCATAGCATTGAGTCATGTATTAATTCTATAGTATAGATCAGGCATGGGCAAACTTTGGTCCTCCTGGTGTTTTGGACTTCAACTCCCACAATTCCTAACAACAGAAGGCTGTTAGGAATTGTGTGAGCTGAAGTCCTAAACACCTGGAGGGTCACAGTTTGTCAATGCCTAGTGTAGCTGTACCCCTCATCATGCTGCATATCTGCACCAGGCACAGCCCTATCATGACAAAGAGCAAGACTGCTGTCTCAAACAGCAGAAATCTGAGTATCATTGAAGGACAACAAACAAATATATAAAGGTACAGGCAGTTCCCAAGTTACAAATATCTGAGTTACAAATGACTCATAGTTAAGAATGGAGGTGAAACAACAGGAAGTAAGAAAAATCTACCCCTAGTAAGGAAATTCACTCCTGAAAGAGTTATTATGTAGAAAGGTGTCTCAGATGAAGCTTTATCACCAATCCTTGCTTCCACAACAAGAATTTTTTTTCCAAAATCCAGTTATCACAGGAAGAGAAAGTGAGGTAAAATCTTCAGAAACAGGGGAACAGACAGAAAAACAAACATCACAGGGTGTTAATCCTTTCCTATGCTATCCAAAGATAGATAGATAGATAGATAGATAGATAGATAGATAGATAGATAGATAGATAGATAGACAGACAGACCCCTGAAGTTACACTTAAAATGTACCTGCTTTGACCTACATACACATTCAGCTTAAGAACAAATTACAGAGCCTATCTTGTTCGTAACTTGGGAGCTGCATGTATATTCTGCTAAGGAAAACATCTGAGACATATAATTACAGATCCCGACAACATTGACACTACCCATGCCAAAAGGCAGATTTTTGTTTTTATAGTATTTGGTTACTGTACAATGGAACATCTTAATGTTGGACAAGAGTACAAACAACTTTGAAATAAGCAGAAGTCCAGATCCTTTGTTTTTCCTGTTGCTTTCTGTTAAACGTATTAAAAATAACATTACAAAAATTTACAAGAATCTGTTCTGTGTTTAATAACAGCTGCAGGTTGACCTTTGTAATATACCAACAAAGTTTTGCTTACATAAAGTTATAGAGATTTTTATCAGTTTGATTAAATTGGCTGCATATCAGAGACATAACAGTCATTACAGGCAAAAAATGTAGAATGTTCAAACCCAGCTGTAATTTACCAGTAGACTTACACTTATTTTGGGGTGATCAGAACTATTTTAATTTAATATTATGCAAAGTGCTTGCCAACATATTGATTTTCCCTCCTTCGTTTTTTGGTTGTATTTGTCTGACATCACAATCATGTAAACATCTTTCCCAGGGGTAAGAATAATGTGATCTACGTGATCAAACAGCAACTTCTAGCCAGCATAGGCAATAGTCAGGCATTCTGGGATTTGCAGTCCAAAAACATTTTGAAGGCTCCATTATTTCCACTCCTAATTAAGTATAAGATTGTACTCTCAATTTTTCTTCTTTTACTGAATGTACTTTACTTTGCTGTAAAAAAAAAAGAAAAATGAAGTTTCTATTGTTCTACACTATGACAGTTCTTTTGTTGGGAGGTCACACTTTCCAAATACTGACTTAGTGAGACCATATGGGTTTCCCTCTCTTCTTTATAAGTGTCAGATAGAAATAATTGTGTTTGCTGGAACCACGCTTTTAGATTACCCAGTAACAAGAATTCTCTGGACAAAATATAAAATTATATTAAAAATATAGAAAATAATGAACAGAAACAGTGTGTAATTAAACAAAGATAAAACAAGCAGCAGTGAAAAACTCAGGTACCTATAGTTGGCACGGATTGGACATTATCAGTACCATCACTACTGGTGATTTGTATTCCTAAAGATGATTATTTGGTTGCAAGACTTTATATAATCTTTATTGTCTTGAGAAACAATAATGCAGTTTATCTTGCACTTTGAACTTTGATTGCTTAGTTTCAGATGAGGTGTTAATTATACAGTTGCATTACTTTATTCACAGAAATTTACTATTGGAGGCAGGGCATGATCTTTTATGTCTTCCACACTTTTTGCTTTCCAAACACAAAATTGTCTTTAATTATGTCAAGACAGTTGCTCCAGTTGGCTGATTGTAGTTGCGTTTTTACTGGAAGCACAAGGAGCTGTCCATCTGAAAGCATGACTCTCTGGAAATGTAATAGCAACACCGCAATATTGAAGTGCTTTTATTGTTAGTAGGATTGGCTGTTGTTGACATTGGTGATAGTGTGTAAATTTTCACCACTTTTATGGTAGTTTCTCCCTGTGAAGGGCACCTTTAGGGAGAAGGGATCAAAGTGCCTCGGTGGTTAGTTCTTGAAATCATACAGTTGGCAAAGACTACAAGGGCAATCCAATCCATTCAGTCTAAACCCCTGCCATTCAGAAAAACACAATCAAAACACCCCCAACAGATGGCCATCCAGCATGGGCTTAAACGTTCAGAGAAGGAGGACCCTTCCACACAGCTATATAACTCAGAATATCAAGGCAGATAATCCACAATATCTGCTTTGAACTGGATTATCTGAGTCCGCACTGCCATATAATCCAGTTCAATGTGGGTTTTATGCAGATGTGTGGAAGGGACTGGAGACTCCACCACCCTGAGAGGCAAAACATTCCATTGCCAAACAGGTCTTACCATTAGGAGGCTCTTCCTAATGTTTTGGTGGAATTTTCCCCCCTTAAATTTGAATCCATTGTTCCATGTCTCTAGAGCAGCAGAAAACAACCTTGGCACCTCCCCATTGTGTCATCTTTACAAATATTTAAACATGGCTATTATGTCCCCTCTCAGTCTTCTTTTCTCCAAGCTAAACATACCCATCTCCCTTGGTCTTTCCTTATAGGGCTTGGTCTTCAAACCTTTGATCATTTTGGTAGCCCTCCACCAGACACATTCCAACCTCTTGAATTCTGGTGCCCAGAACTGGACACAGTACTCCGGGTGAGGTCTGACCAAAGCAGAATAGAGTAGGACTATGATTTCCCTTGATCTCAACGCTGTACTCCTATTGATGCAGCCTAAAATTGCATTGGCTTTCTTAGCTGCTGCATCACACTGTTGTCTCATGTTTAGCTTGTGGTCTATTAAGACGCCTAGATCTTGACATCTTTTTATTTAAGCTTTAGAGATGCCAAGGGTGTTGTTGGCCCATTATTAGTCTGGAGTCAGAATTTCAGCAGGGAACTTAATCCTGTATTATTATTGTTGTGGTGGTGGTGGTTTGTGATTTACTAGTCAATATTACAACAGAACACTGTTATTGAAAGGATGACAGTATAGTATTACAGCACATTCTCTGTTTATTGTATTTTTTAACATTTAATATTTTTGAACATTAAATAGGTGAAGGATGCCTTCCAGCATTTAAAAGACTTCATACAACTATCTTATTTTTTCTTCCATCGTATGTTTTTCTGGAAAAAGAGGGGGGAAATGGAAGACTGTTGAGCAAACCTAGAGTGGTGGTATTTACAAATGGAAGACATTGCTGGATACCTTTTAAAGTTCCACATATACAGAAATGCACTTGCGTAGTAAAGAGTATGTCTGCGACACACATGCACACACTAGAATAAATGGGAACATCTTTTATATTTTATGTGTTTAGATATAAGGAGTGGCAAAGAAGAAATGTGAATGCTGCACTTGCATTTGTCTCTGTGTTTGTGTGTCTTCTACAGATTACTCCCAAGGCTTATTTGATGTTGGACCTTGATACTATAATTGGGTGGCTCTTTGTATGACCTTGATAGGTTTGAAGTATGGTCCCTGGGGTCAGCATTTGTTGTGCTTCTTACATAGCATTGACAGTGTAACATGAATGGAGAATGGAAATAGAAAATCCATTAGTAATATTCCTTGGGTGGGTATTATGGTGGATGCAAAATTAGGAAGAGTGGAGGCACGGGGAATATAAATAGTAATTTAGGTTCTCAGAGGTGACTTTGTGTCAAGTTAAATTAATTGCCCTTCTTTAAACATAGGCCAAAAGTACAGCTACATGCAACCAAATAAGTCAAGGGGGGGTGGGGACAAATCCCAAATTCACTCGTTTGTCAGAGTAAAGAAATGACAGATCAGATACCTCTTAACTCTAATCACAGTTATGTAGATCTGATCATGATGTTGCTAGTCCATACTCATGAAAACTTTCATACCTCTTATTATCCTTGCCTCATTAGCAATTTAAGCACAATATAAGTTTTCTTATTATGCTATCTACTGCACAGTCAGTGTAAATGCAGCAGATGCAGAATAACATCAAACGGAAGTAGTTTGTGGTTTTATATCATTTTTTGTTCATTTAAATGTTATATTTATATTTGAGAATCAGTGTAGTGTAATTAGCCTAGAACTGGAAAGACTCAGATTTTCCTGCTGCCACGAAGCTGACAGGGTTTCTTTTGTGCCACTCACTTTCTCAGTGCTCAGTTTTAAGGCATACGCCTTCTGGAGCCCTTTGTCCCAAAAGCATGCCCTCCACCTGCCCCAGTGTGGCAGGGATTGTCCTGATTAATCCTTTATCATATTGCTTCTTTTAAAATGTCCAAGTTTCTTTCTCCTTCTCTCACTTCTCACCTTCATTTTTAGTTTTCAATTGTTGCAAACACATTTCTAAGAGCAAAAAGTATGTTGAAGCTGTGAGAGAGGAAGCAAAAGGGCAGAATCCTGTTGCTTTCTGTAGGTTTAGGCAAAAACAAACTATTGGAACCTCTCTTAAGGCACATTTACATGACCACTATAATACAGCTTGGAACCAGTTTGGGAGGAACCGGTTATGCTATGTGGTTGATTAGATTGTCCTGCCTGGAACTGGTGTGAGGCTAGGATGATAGTATGTTGAAGACGGAAACTGGTCTCAAACTGCTTTGCAGATCCTCCCTTCATATCCTGAAGAGATCTGCATCAGTATCCTGGAGGCCTACAGGGTTTAAAAAAAAGAGATAATGACAGTTAAGAAAGGAGCTCATCAATTATCCTTCCCAGGGTTCAGTTAGCTTCTTGCTGCCCAGCCATGAGGCCTTTCTCTACGGTTCTGGGTCCTTTACTGAGCCTCACCAGGGGCAGGTGTCTGCAATGCACTCCATATTTTGCAAATCTCGCCTCCGTGGAACAGGAGAGCAGCCTGGGGCAGCTGCTAATAAGGCGTCATCTCTTATCACCATCAATCTGCTTGTGATGGTGGTGAAACTGAGGGAAGGGTGTCTCATACAAGGGGATTTGGTCTGTCAAATTCTGGGCCTGAGCCATATAGGACTTTATAACAATCTCATCATACAGGGCTAGATTCGGCAGCAAATGCCAATCTAGCCCAGTCACCCATGGAGTCAACTGAATCCCATCAAACGACGTTGTGCTGGCTCCATGGGTACAGAGGGGCAGAACCGGCATGCTGCCACTGCCCTGGTAACATGGGAGACTTCATGTGTTGTCAAATCTATGGAGAGGAGTTGTGCGCACCATGCACACTCTATGCTTCTCTCATATGATTGCGGGCAATGCGAAGCATGGGGTGCCGGATCTCCCACACCTGACGGCAAAGCAGATCACTGTTTCCTTCTGCTGTTAGCCATCTGATGGGATGGTAAGTCATTACCAGCACTTTGAATTGTGCCTGAAAACAAACTGACAGCCAGTGAAGTTGCAGCAACAAGGGAGTTATGTACAGCCTCAGATAAGAATCTGGCTACAGCTCTTTGGACTAGCTGAAA
Source organism: Anolis carolinensis (assembly GCF_035594765.1). NCBI lineage: Eukaryota > Metazoa > Chordata > Lepidosauria > Squamata > Anolidae > Anolis > Anolis carolinensis. The sequence continues at coordinate 302,184,191 of NC_085841.1, forward strand.
TTTTCAAACATTCTTTAAAGGTAGCCCAAGTGGAACACATTGCAGTAGTCCAAATAGGATGTAATTGAGGTATAGACTACTATGGCAAGGTCCAGTGTTTAGAGGAACAGGCACAATTGGCTCACAAGTTCTAAATATGCAAAGAAACTTCTGGCCACTTCAGAAACCTGGGTACGAATCTGTGTCTTCATATGAAGTCTATCCCCATCTAACACTGCCTTACAACTGATCAATTATGCTTCTGTCTTGCATTCATCAAGTTTCCATTTGTTTGGCCTCATCAAGTTCATTACTGATGACAGACACTGGTTTAGGATCAGGACAAAGGTAAAAGGTAAAAATGAATAGTAGAGATGGGTGTCATCTTCATATTGATGGTAAATTTGTATTACTAATGATTTCATGTAGATGATAAATAGCATGGGGCAACAAAACAGAGCCCTGAGGGACTCCATAGGCCAATGATCAGGGAGTCAAACAGAAATTCCCATCACCACCTTCTGGGCTTGTTTCTCCGGAAAGGAATGAAACCGTAAACTACAGAATGAATAGTTATGTCAACAATTTTTGTCCATTAAGTGAAAAGGGCAGGAAAGTTCACAATAATTTGAGGGTTATTATATTTGGTGGCTTACTGAGCAAGCCTCAAGTACACTATAACAACATTTATATTAATTACTGTTTTTAAATCTAGAAGTTCTTGTTCTCTTTTTTTATGAACAGCAAAAATAGCAAATATCCCTTAATATTTTGAGAACTGGAGCATTCTTGATTAGCATTTGAAGCAAAAACATTCATAATAAAATAAATATAGAGAGCAATTGGACTCAAAAGTGTTGTCTTCTGAAGAAGTTCTCTCTTCCTCTCAGAAATGTATTTTAATGTATACCTTGTATTATAGAAGACTGGTGAACCTTTGACTTTCTAGATGATTACAACTCCCATAATTTACCACTGATCATGCTACCTGGACTTTTGGAAATTGAAATCCAAAATATCTGGAGGGTCAGTTTCTCTCCCCTGAAGCTACAGTGTTTCACAAGAAAAATAAAATAAAATCCAGTTAAGTTCTTGTAGTTCAAGAATTTGAATAATCTCTGATCAAAGCACTGAAACTGCTGTAGACACAGGCCAGAAATTTATAGAAAAGAAAAAAGGACAAAAAGCACAAATTTATCCAAGAAACAGATGTCAACAAGTTTTGTGGCACAACCTTCACAAGACTGGTGGTTTTGCTGCAACATAATAATATGGTTGTGAACTATTCTACTTTACCTATTCTAATTTGGATGTGAGTTATTATCACATGTCTTCGTGTAGTTACTGAATTATGGCAACCATTAGGCAACCCTTTTCTGGGGCTGAGAGTATGTGCTTCCCCCAAGGTAACCCAGTGGGTTTTGATGGCCAAGCAAGGAATCAAACCCTAGTCTTCAGAGTAATAGTTCTAGGACCTATTAATCTGTCAAATAAAACCACCGATCTCCCTATAGTGGAGAAAACGATTAACAATGACTGGTGTTCCTGCTCATTCTGCTGAGTAGTAAATGCTGATGAACATCTGTAAAGTCCATGTTCTTCATATGGTATTTGGGCAGCTTTTCAAGTACAAGTTACTTTAAAAATAAAGGACTGGTTAAAGGACTGGAGTGCTTTTATTGGGTATATCTGCATGGCAGAGGATTCAACTGGATGATGATTATGTCTCTTCCAACTGTATGATTCTATGGTTCTGTGATTGGTTGCTGACATTCCTTCTAATAGATGTCAATTGTCCATAAAGTAGAACATATAGCCTGTATAAAAACCATTATATCACATTGTGATCTCCTACTTGTACATTCCACCTTGGCCAAAATATGGAAGAAGATAAGTTTTTTTTATTGTGAACATTTAATTCCAGGATTGCTTTATCTCTATTACTTTTCTGGACACAAATTAATGTGCAGATTGGTCGTCCCCTATAAAGCGATGGTGCACACTTTTTACCTCCACATGTAAAGCTAATTTAGCAGTCAAAGTGATGCACGTATGGGTAGACACACATAAAAATACACATCTCAATAATCTTTTGTCACTGGAGGGAGGGGGCAACCTTCTTTTCACCCATTTCCCCAGCAATCCTGCTAGTAACAACAGAAGAAGAGCCATTTGTGTAAAATAAAAAGGAAAAGGGCAGTGAGGGATCCAGCGGAGGCAATGGCAGATTGTGGCACCCGAGTCAACATTGTGTTTGACTTTTTTCTTCTTCTTTGTCTTTTGCTCGTCATTATTGTTATTATTCCTGCTTGTGTTGTGAGCCAGATTTACAATCTTTGATCTAACAAACAATATTGAATTAGTTGGTGTGGTGTAATAGGTGGCCTTGAGAGATCCAGATCCAGGTATGCAACTTGGGTGAACTGAGGCTAGTCACTTTCTTTCACCCTGACCTCATTCACAGAATTGTTAGGGTTTTAAGGAGAGCCATACAGGTCACCCTGAGCTCATTGTAAGAAGTAATTTTAAAAATAGAGCAAGTTATTGGCTGTCTTCTTTCATGTCACAGTTTTTTGGTTTCACCTGATGTTCAACATTTATTATCCCTTCTAATAATTGAAGGAATCTTTCCTTTTTATTTCACATGAAATATTGTAGTGGTTATTTGCCGTTAGACAATTCACAGAGCAATAACACGTCTGGAACTCTTTTCTTTGATGTGTTGGCAGTTCTCAAATGTGGGTCCTTTAATTTGTGATGATCCTTTATTAAAAATGGATTATTTTTCCAACAGAGGAGCTTATTATTTACACCAAATAGGCAAAGAAATGAAATAAAGGGCACATTGAGTAACCAAGGCTTAAGGCAATCCTAAACAAATTCTCTTGGAGATAGGTCCAAATGAAATCAGTGTGACTTAAATTCCCAGCAAACGTGAATAGGATCCAGCTATTTATTCACAAGCATACTGAAAATGTGTAGCTGAGCTCACAAGAGAGTGAATCTCTGCAATATAAGCCTTTATCACACAGTTAGAATTCACTATCAAGACTTCAGTTATTCATAAAATGATTGGAGGAACTAAGCTGTATTCTGTACAGTTATCATGCTCAGAAGCTTGTTGTCTCTAACATTCAGTTATTTTTGTAGTTTGGGAGCAACACATACTTTTCTTTCTCTATCAAGCTCATCTCATTGTTAGAGGCAGTCTTAATTTCCAAATCTTTGCATTATTTTTGACTACATAGCTATGGACATTTCACTTTTTCTCCTCTATTACGCATGCAAATAAACTTATTTTCTGTTTACTGGAGGTACACTAATACACATATACAGACATGCAAATGTCCTTCTTTAAAAAAAATTAAAATAAAATACAGCCTGGGAAAGCCGCTTCCTGTTGGAAGTACTCACTTCCCACTCAACCTGTGGGTCCCCAGATGTTTTGGCCTTCAATTCCCAGAACTCCCAGCCCCCCCCCCCCCCCAATGACCAAAAAGCAATTTGTTCTAATCTTTTCATATTTTATCTTCTAAACAAGATGGCTTCTTTTCTACACTACTCTCTTAGCATTTAATTGTCATCAACCTAAAAACTTGACTCTTTAACCAAGCTTTTCAATAGGTATAGAGCCCAAAAGGTTTAAATTGTAGACCCAGTGGTTTTTTCACTGTAGGCACTTTATATGACTGGTTGGTTGCACTTAATTTTATGTCCATAATTATTGGGACATTTTATCAATGTTTATTTTAGGGTTGTTTGATTTTATTGTGGTATTGTTTTATGTATTGATGATGTAAATTATGTTTTTCTTTGGTATTGATGTACAGTAGAGTTTCACTTATCCAACATTCGCTTATCCAACATTCTGGATTATCCAACGCAGTCTGCCTCCTGCCCGGATCCACAGCTGTTTCTCTAGGCAGCAAGGAATGAACTTTTTATGGATTTAATTTCTGAAAATGTTGTTATTGTAAGCTCATTTTATGCAATTCTATCTTGATTTGTAGTCAATTTGTTAGTAGCCAATGTTTTTGTAGTCAATGTTTTCAATACATTGCGATGTTTTGGTGCAAAATTTGTAAATGCAGTAATTATTACATAACATTACTGTGTACTGAACTGTTTATGTTGGATAAGCAAGACTCTACTGTATCTGTATTTATTGCACCATATGTATTGTTACATTACGAGTGCTTTTTAAGCCACCCCAAGTCCCTTTTGGGAGATAGTGGTGGGGTAGAAATAAAGTATTATTGTCATCATCATCATCATCATCATCATCATCATCATCACCACCACCACAATGTTTACCTTGTATTATGCACACAAACCAAGATCAAACCATGATAAAATGCATGTTTCCTCACCCAACAGAGAAATTAATTTCCATACTGGGAAAAAAGAATGGATAGAAAATGGCATTTCTACCATCCCAGAAAGACTGGAGATTCATCTGTCTTAAGCTTGCAGTACTGCATGCTTGAGTATCTTCCCTGCTTACTGAGCCTCAAGCGAGTTGTCCACCACTGCAGATTGGCTGGTTTATAGCCCGGTCCTAAAGATCCTCTCTGCAGCATTATAAATGCAGACGTGCCAATGCACCTAAAAGAGCTTTCAGTGTGAGTGTCTTTATGTGTGTAGCTTATTGTTCTTCCCTCTGTCAGGGAAATGCCCACTTTGGAGCAATTAGAACAGCCATGCAGTGAGGCCATTGGCACTCCCACCTCTTCTCATAACCTTTCACCTGGCAATATGCCTTCAATGAAATAACCAGGACAGGAGGAAAACCATTAGTGTGGAACCACTGTGATCTGCGGCTGCACTGGCTTTCTGACCAGGGTTGGCCCCTTTCAACCTGCACAGTTGGAGTGTTGTCAGAAGCCTCAAGCTTCCCTTTTCTGCACTCTGGCAGCAAAGTAGCCTTGCAACAAGCCACTGCTCAGAGCTTGTAATTATGGGCAGTTCACGCATACATGAACTATGCTTGATCTTCTGTCCCTTTATTATCCAACACTCGGTGACTTACAGCTGAACATCTGGACTCCCTACATGAAGGTGTATTGTGTTGGAAGTAATATGTATTTAAGAATCCTTTATTAATCATTTTCATTTCTGTTATTATAGAAATCTCAGAACAGTTTTACCACAATAAAAGTCAGCATGACACAATGAAATCAATTAATAAAGCCATAAAACTCTAATCAAAATAACAATAAAAGTATTTCATTACAATCACTAATTGGCTAGTTTAGAGGCTAGGAAATGAGTCTTCAGTTAGAGACCACACCAAGAGCCCTTCTGATCTCAATGCGGACATCATTCCACATAGTGGGCACTTTTCTTTGCACCATGACAGAGAGAACCTCTGTAGGCCACAATCGCTTGATAGACAGGGCCTCCTCTCAGAGCCTAAGGAACAAGTTTTATAGGCTATTTGGTGGCTGTTTCTCTCTGTATGAGCCAGACTCATTTTTTGGTTGACCAGTGTAATTCTGTTGTATTATTGGACCAGAAGTCTTTCATTTTTTCATACCAAAAAAAGGCATGTACTGTAAAATCTCACTTGTATTTCAATATATTGAAAACATTGGCTACAAAAACACTGACTACTAAAAAAATTGACTACAAATAAAGGTAGAATTGCATAAAATGAACTTACAGTAACAATTTTGTTGGAAGTTAAATCTGTAAAAACTTCAGTCCTGTGAAGATTTTTAAAAATCTGTGATCGTTGCCTGTCTAAAGAAACAGCTGTGGATCCAGTTAGGAGGAAGACTGCATTGGTTAATATAGAACATTGGATGAGCGAAGGTTGGATAAGCAAGACTACTGTATCTATTGACCCTGAGGTTTCTAAGCCAAAAGCTGAGATTCAGCCTCTGCTGATCAACAATATTGCAACATTTGACTTGCAATATTACTATACACAAATATTAAATGTTGCAACTGAAAAGGTTTTAATATTACTGAGCAGCACAGGCAGAAGAGAAGAGCAATTGAGTTCTGCCCTGGTACCCCATTGGTTGCAGGGAACTTTGGAGACAATGCATATGTGCTTCATTTATTCAGGGGTGTCCCATTTTTGGGCTTCCCAGGGCCACACTGAAAAAATTATCTAGGCCACACATAAAGTACCCTAACAATAATGATATCAGTTGAGCAAAATAGCAAAAAAAAGGTATCTGCCACCGCAGACAAGCAAAATAAAGTCCTTGCATAATAATCCTAATTATGAGCCACCCAGTTGGGAAGGTCTTTTAAAATAATCAAGCAGATCTTCTGGCCAAACTGTCTGCAATTATAATGTGAATTACATATAATATTCCAATATTTGTGGACGTAGCATACTCTGATGATCCCATTTCACCCTGGTGTTGTCTCTAAAGTTCACACAATCAAGTTCCAAAAAGAAAATCACAAAAAAAATCTCATAATATTTTAGTAAGTTTATGATTTTGTATGGGACTGCAGTCATAGTCAACCTGGGCTGCATGTGGCCGACGGGCTATGGGTTGTTTTAATATATAACCTGTTGTATTCTTGTTAAAATATATAAAGACAAACTGTGTTTGAAATATTCAATTATTTGTGACCTTAGAGAACCCAGAAAGTGGTGCAAAATTGGTGCTCAATGTGGGGTCAACTATAATTGCCGAATCTTTTCCACCCTGTGTTTCTCGGCATCAGTGGCTGGGAGGCAGGAATTGCCTCAAGAGGTTGCACGTAGGAGGAAAAAGTTGACTGTAAAGGTTTGTACAGTGAATACAATAAAGAAAATTGGCCTGGGAAGGAAAATGATGATTGTATGTCTCTCTGTATGTGAATCAGGGGGAGAGGGCTTTCAGGGTTATATATCAATTCTAAGCCTAGAAGGGCAAATCATGTACTTTGTGATTGCAGGCTATAGGCCAAGCAACTGACAGCCATAGAAAATAAAGTCAGAGCAACACAGCATGAAAAATAATTTTAAAATCATATGATTTTCCATTGGATAGGATTTTTGTTTTTGCAATGAATGCAGTGGAATTAATAAAACAAAATTTATCAATTAAAATTAAGTAATTAATTAAATGATTTTAATTAAGTAAACTAATATTTTAAAATTCTATTTTTGTTGGAAATGATGTGACTCTTAGGCAATTCCAGAAGCTGAAAAGTAGGCCCTGGTCTTGCCACAGTCACCCAGCCCAATATAAATCCTTCACCTGATGGTATACAATTAAAGAAATAAAATAACATATAGAGATTATGGGAGTTGTAGTGCACCAAGCAAGTTTCTTAAACTCTGCAAATTCTTCATGAGAAGCCAAACCATATGTCAGCTTCAGCGAGCCATATAAATTCTTTACATTCTTCATGTGTTGTGCAGAATTAAAGAAATGCAATAATAACTGTGATAACAATCTTGCTCCTTCTCAGTGCTATTAATAGTATCGGACTCTTCAGGCAGCCAATATCTGAGATCTTTAGTATATTTAAAATAGTACAAGGCCAACTGTGGATGAAAAATCTATTCTATAATAAACGTGGGCAAAACACAATACCACTACCTGTAGTTTTAAGATCTCCTATAGGAAAGGAGCCAGCAGAAGACCTCTACCAGCTGCACTCTTCAAAGTTCAAAAGAACCTGCAATCTATAACATTATTGGCACAGAGAGGGCTGGTACTGGTTTTAAAAAATGCGGAAATTGTGTATCAAATTAGAAACACTGCTTTTAGTAGTAGGAAACCTTTCTAGAAACTCAGGAAGACCAACTCCTAACATTCTTAAATAGTGATAAATGAATACGGTATGTTGACAGTACATGGTTGTCTACAGAGAAAAGAAGATCACACTTAGGAAAGAAAGAAAAAAGGAATTTAGGGCTTTTTTGTGTCAGGAGCGACTTGAGAAACTGCAAATCGCTTCTGGTGTGAGAGAATTGGCTGTCTGCAAGGACGTTGCCCAGAGGACACCCAGATATTTGATGTTTTACCATCCTGTGGAAGGCTTCTCTCGTGTCCCTGTATGGGGAGCTAGAGCTGACAGACGGGAGCTCACCCCACTCCCTGAATTTGAACCACTGACCTTTTGGTCAGCAGTCCTGCCAGTACAAGGGTGTAACCCATTGCACCACCAGGGGCTTTAAATGAGAGACTGTTAATGCTCCTCATCATTCGTTAGGCTACTCTCTTCACCTTGAGGGAAGTAATGGCACCGGGTCCCATCTGATCTTTGAAGATAAGTAGGCTCAACCCTGGTTTATATTTGAATGGGAATCCATCAATGAATACCAGGAGCTGTAGGCTATATTTCAGAGCAAGGAACAGGCGAAACCACCTCTGAGGTATTCCTAAGGGATTTGCAGCTATTTGAAGGCACAAACATGCACGCAAAAATAATCCATAACAAGAGTACTCAGTATATCACTCTCTTCCAGATACTTTGTCAAAGTTTAATTAATTGAAAATCAGTTTGGTATCCCTAATTCATTATGCATTTTAACAATAAATTCAAAAGTCATTTTAATAATGTTAATTTCAACAATGTTAATGGTTTGCGTAATGATTAATATTTTGTGTTACTTTCATTTCTTATTTTCGTGGGCTGCGATTTGAAGGGTGGTGGCCAATTTGCAGCCACTTTTAATCATTTTTAATTGATTTTTTTTAAAAAAATGAAAAAGAATGTCCACTAGTAATGGATTGATCTCAAAATGTACATTAAAAATAATGTTAAACATTGATTTTTAAATTGATATCAATGTGTTAATATTAACACTAATATCTCCAACCTGTTGCCAGTATTGAAATTCAATTCGATTACCAAATCATATTGGTCCTGAGTATGGTAAGGACAGGGAGGGTGGAAGGAAATAAGATGTTATCTTATCTATTAGAAATACAGTATAGCCCCCACATCCATGGATTCAATATCTACAATTTGACTTACCCTTGTTAAAAAAAACACAAAACAGTTCCCCCTGGAAACGTTTGTTGGTCCAGCTAGTGCGTTCTGTGGTATGCTTCCAGTCAAGTATAGTCCAATACAGGGTCTACTCCATAGTTTCAGAGATCCACTGGGAGCCTTGTAACACATCCCCCATGGATATGGGGGTCGTATTGTACATATAAAGGACCTCTGAGGATGCCTCTCAGAATTTGTTTTCAGTCTTAAAAGAGAGCCAGCAGTTCATTCACACAAGAATTCCCCATCAAGTTTTCTCATTTTTTATTGCGGTATTCATTGAACAGTTGGGAATAAGAAGCCCTTGCAGAGCTACTGATAATAACCCTGAAATTTGTCCTGATCTACCATCTGCCCACACCACACCTGATCTCTATGCCTCCACTCTTTTTCTCTCCACCCACCAGAAAAATAATTATTTCTGGCAAATAAATCACCCCCATTTTCCTGGGTTACAGAGCAAATTGTTTGTACCTCTGGAAGTCCAAGTAAAGTACTAGCCTTAGCTAGTACTCTATTATGTTCTTCTGCCCACACTCTTCCCTATTGTTAAATTATGTTTTCTCTTGTTAGTTCCTACTCTTGCCAACATAGCCAGTAAACTGGAAAAAAAGATAAGGGAATACATCACAGCAGGTGGTTGTGAGCCTAAAATAGGGAGGAGCAGAGCTCTGCATGCAAATGTGGATGCAATTTCCCAAGGTTATATGGATGAGTATGTCCCAAGGTTTTCCAGGAGGTGACCCAAGCATCTAAGTATGCACAGGAAGAATCCAGCAAGGAACAGATGTCTCCTCTAGGATGAATAGATTCATAATGATGAGCTTTTCCAGGAAATTATTTCCAATGTAATTTCTGCACCATAGACTGACTTCACACATGTCATTCTAAAGTGCTTTTGTCAGCCTCTTCTGTCATTGAGGTTCAGAAAGACAGTTTCTAATGCCCTCGTGCCCAGTTTTTAAATCAATTGATGGCCATGGGGGTGGATGGCATTGCAACTACATCATACATGTCCTCTGTTGTGTCACCTATTCTCAGGTGTGTTTACTGTTCAGTAACTGTATTTAGCTCTCTGGGCATCCTTTCCCTTGTACAGGGAATGACTTCCTCTTGCCCCTATATCTCTGTTAACAGGTGCAGCTCCCACATGTAATTCCTGCTCCTTTACTATTACCACAGATTCAGCTTTCTTCTTCACTGTCTCTTCATTCCACCCTGCATTGCCCTTCAGTGAAAGTCACAGGGCTGAGGAACACTCTGGTTGGAGCAATTCCAGAGGAGGCCTTGATCCTGCCATGTCCTTGGCCCAATGCATTTATACAGGGGAAAAACTGGCCCAGTGTCCAGCCTCTTTAAAAAAATTAAAAGGTAAATATCATGTTGGACATAATAAGGAAAAGAACTGAAAATAAAACTGCCAACATAATACAGGTTGAATATCTTTTATGTTAAATGCTTGGGATTTGAAGTGTTTGTTTTTTGGGGGATTTTGGAATACTTGTATTTGCATAGATGAACACAGTGAGATATTTTGGGAATGGCATCAAGGTCTAAATATGATCTTCATTTACGTTTTATATACACCTTATAAACATAGCCTGAAAGTATTTATACACAATGTTGCTAATAATTTTGTGCATGAAGAAAAAGTTTGTGTACAATGCATCACAAAGCAAAAGGATCACGATTTCATCTACCCCTGTGGACAATTTGAGATTTTGGATTTCTGATTAAGGGATACTTAACTTCCCTTGTAAAAATGCATTGTGTGACTATACCTGGAGACAATGTGCAATATTGCCTCAGTTACATCCAGGTTGGATTACTGCAACACACTCTACGTGGGGCTGCCTTTGAAGACGACTTGGAAATTACAGCTTCTGCAAAGGTTGGCAGCCAAGTTGCTAACTGGATCTAATGATAGGGAGCGGATGATGCCCCCATTAAAACAGCTCCACTGGCAGCCGATAAGTTTCCGGTCCCAATTCAAAGTGCAGGTAATCACCTATAAAGCCCTAAATGGTTCTGGTCCTGCCTATCTTTGCGACCACATCCTCCCCTATGTACCTATGTAAGCATTAAGATCTGCCGGGGAGGCTCTTCTCTCAGTCTCGCCACCGTCACAAGCACAGTTGGTAGGGAAGAGGCAGAGGGCCTTCTTGGGACACCCTGCACCAGAAAGACTAGGCAGGCCACCATCCTATCCTTCTTCCCGAGATAATTAAATATTTGGATGTTTAGACAAGCCTTTGAGAATGTCTAGCCTAATGGTCTGCAATTTGATGCAGCACAGCACTTTCATCCCATTCCCTTGTTCCTTAGCTACAACTTGCACTGTCCCTTTCCTTGCTTCTTGTTTACAGTTGGCCATGTTTTTACGACAGATGACACTATAGATTATTGGGCACTGTTCTGAGTTCAAATTGTTGTTTTATATATGAGTGGTTTTATTTTGTATTGTACTGTGTGTTTATTTTATGCTCTGTTTTAGATACTTTGTGCCATATGTAAGCCGTCCCAAGTCCCTTTGTGGTGATGGAGGCGGGAAACAAAAATAAAGTTATTATTATTACATTTCAGGTCCCTGCACCTAAAATAGGTATGCTGCCATAAGAGCTTCCAGTTTGGATGACTTTGAAAAGGATATGGATAGATCCATGGTAGATGGGACTATCAATGTTTACCAGTCAGGATGGGTATATTTCCTTCCAGCATTGGAGGCAGCATGTCTCTATGTATCAGTTGTGTGAGAACATGAGGTAGAAAGACCCATTATAGTTATGTTCTGCTACAGGGCTTCCTGTAGGCAACTGATTGGCACAGAATATTGGACTAGGTAGAACGTTTGGTCCATTCCAACAGGGCTCTTCTTATTTTCTTTATGCAGGTTTCAGATGTCCTTTTCGTCTAGTTGGAACTCCCACCATTTCTTCCATCATTTCTTTCTGCGCAAATATCTGTTAAATAGAAAAAAGATAGAATTGCTGAATAGTATCTTCTAACTGATGGCATGAAAATTCCTCCAACAGGAACACATCTCAAAGGCCTATTGTCCTTTCACCAGAGAGGCAGACCATCCAGGATGTGTTCTGCCCATTCCCATCCAAGTTTATTATCTTTGAGTGCACACGCAATAGGGTCACCCTGTTCGCTGATCACATCTCCTTGTTCGAACCTGCCCAAGCCCTGAGCTCCCCAAGAGAGGCCCTACTCTCGGTCCCAGCTCCACCGCAAGACTGGTGGGAATAAGAGAGTGGGCCTCCTCTCTCGGTGGCTGCCCCTTAGCTTTGGAACAGGGTCCCTACCCAGAGAAGCCAGAATGGTCCCCTTCCTGCTATCCTTCTGGTGACAGGCTTAAACTGTTTATTGAGGCAGGCTTTTAAAGAAGGAAGTCTTTAAGATCAGGTCAGGGGGTGCTGTGGTTTTTACTATGAATAGGGTTTTAATAAGCTTTATCTGTTTATTTTTAATACCGTTATTATTTAATTATTTATTAATGTTAGTGTATTTTTAGGTTTACATTTATATTGTATTGGTTTTACTGTAGGCTGCTTTTAGTCTCTTTTTAATAGAGAAAAATGGGGTACAAATAATAATAATAATAATAATAATAATAATAATAATAATAATAATAATAATAATAACAATTTGCTAATTGATCCCTGATTGGGATTGCATCTGCTATATTACTACTATTTTCTATTTGTAAGGAAGGTGGGAAATAGTATCAGTATAGCAGCAGGGGAGACTGTGAAGAGGCATGAAGGAAATGAATATTTGGAAGAGCCAGAAATTAGTGTTCAAGGCAGAATTTTGCTCTTTTTGAAAGCATAACCTTTTGTACCAGAAGTATTCAGGCTAAGAATTCATTGCAGCACTAATGCCACCTCTTTAAGTTGTTTGGCTTCTGTATACTGATGACAGACACCCATGTACTGTGTAGAGGGTGTGAACATATATGTATATCTTTGGGGTCATTCATGGAAACCTGTTCTTTACCATTTTTAAATCTGGACCTTTTGTAGTTTTGATTTTTGTTTGTTTGTTTGTTTGTTTGTTGCAATAGTGGTCTAAGCATAGGACTATGGAGGCTAGGGTTCGATTACCCGCTTGGCCATTAAAACCCACTGGGTGACCTTGGGTGAGTCACTCTTCGGCCAAGAAAACCTAGTGACAGGTTCACCTTAGAGCTGCCATAAGTTGGAAACAACTTGAAAGACATACAAAATAATAGAGCTGTAAGAGACCTTTCTTTCTTTGGACGAAGTGCTTCAACATTACAAAGGCTAATCAAAGAAAACTGCAAGTAATTAAAAAGCATGTGCTTAACCAAGGTCTATGATTGATAGGAATATGGATTATAAATAGATAGTTGAATGGAGAATTCTTCCAGATTTGTGGGGTGTTGTTTCATAATAGAAATCAAACATGTAGATGCATAGGTTTGGGTTAGGCAACTGGGTGCATGTCAATTGTTTTTGACTACAATTCCCTTCACCAAAAGCTATCATAGCCAGTGATCCTGTATGACAGGACTTGTCATCCAAATATTTGAACAATATGATGTGAAGGACTTCTTTGATGTAGACCTCAGAATTGAAGGAATCTTCAGGCAAACTAGATGCGAGGTTAGTTGATGTCAGGGATCCAGGTGTTGCCTGAGTACAATGACTAGCAGCCCTACCCACCATAAGTAATAGTGAGGGAGTTATGGAAGTTGCTGTTTGGCAACGTGCTTCCCACTCCTGGGTTACATTGATGCAATTAATGTGCACTTTTTTGGAATGTGTAATTGCAATCAGTGGGGAGAATGAATTTTATAGGGTTGCTGTTATTAACATATCATATGCCTTATGGCATTTTAAATGTTTCATTTTTAGTTATCCTGACAATTAATTGGAAGAGAAAAGTATAAATCTAAGTAAATATGTTCATTATTGTTGTTAACAAAATCATATCCATACCATGTTGTTGACATACTATGTTGTTGACAAAATCATATGCATATACCCCAAGCTGCTATTTTTAAAGGAAAGTCTTTATTGGATTACTGACTCCTCAAAGATGTATATTGACAATATACTAAAATTACTAAAATTACTAAAAGTGACCTTTCTATACTGTGGAAACTGCAAATGACACAAAAGACTGGTGGGAGCCAATGCATTCTGGAGGGCTTAGTAGCAAATGTTTGAAATTTATGTATCAGCTGATTTGCCATCATCCCAGCTCCCATGATTCATGCTCATTTTTGCTGGTAACTCAAAGTGAACATATGTCTACACCAGGAAATCTGGATGGTGACTCAGCACAGACTCTACAGAATCAATCATGGGGCATGATGTTGGGGAAGACTGTTCTATTTCCACAGTTTTTAGTGTTTTTCAGCTGACATCGTGCTAAAGATAGTTTAATAATGTGCAGACAATGACAAATGTAATGCAGAGTATTACACAAAAGAAAAACAAAACTTGTGAGATGGATAATATGTTAAGTAGTAGCTCTGTATTATAAAATTGCGTTCGAAGGGTTATTTCAAAACTCCAGAATTGATGAGTCCTGTCCATTCAGCGGTCTGTCTCTACTAATAGCTCATTTGCAGTGCAGTGCTCAGGTTTAGGAGCTACAACTAAAGCCAGTAAATTGGAAAGGAAAGAAATTAGGTAGATGGCAAATGGCAAACAGTGACAAATGTTTAATTCATTTGCAGGAACCCAGTTTTGATCTGCTCCCTTCTTCTTTTTTTTACCTTGTCTACTGAATTTGTACAATGGATAAAATTGTATTCACAAATACCCAAAGAGAAATATGGGCTCACTGAATGGTCAGGGATCAGACTTTGCAGTACTGCTGAAGCAGAAGAGGGGATCAGTTATCTAGGTGCTTTAGGAAGAATACTACAAACACAATGCATTTATATATACATATACATATACATATACATACATATATAGATAGATATATTAAAATAGCTAGATTCATGATTCTTGAGTGGCCTGGTATCCTAACACTAGGAATGATAAAATTATTATTGAAAGCATCTGATAAAATGGAAGGCAGCAAACCTTTCATTCAAATTAGCAGAATTTACAGCATTTGGAACTCAAGAGTGCACTTGTACTCACATACATACATGAATATATATATGCATACATCATCATACTAGCTTAGGTACCCAGCAATGCCTGGGTTAGGTATTTTGTAATGCTATTTATTAGACATAGTCATTGTTTGTGTTTGCATTTTATGAATGGTCCCATTAGAAAATGCATAAGGATGTGGGTGAACTACAACTCCCATCATCCTCTGTCAATACTCCTCAAATTCCATCAGTATTTTAAAATGGTCACCTGTCAAATTGGATAGAAATATAAAAAAGGAACAAGACAAGGTTGCCCATTGTCACCTCTTTTGTTTATTTGGATGTTAGAAGTATTAAATATTAAGATCAGATAAGATAGACATATCAAAGGAATGCAAGAATTTAAAGTTAAGGCATATGTGGATCACATGGTGATCATCACAGAAGATCCTATAAAGAGCATACCATATCTGATGGGAATAATTAAAAAGTATGGAAGTGTGGCAAGTCTTAAAATAAATAAAGTGAAATCAATGTTTTTAACTAAAAATATTTCAAAAATAATATTTATAAACTTGAGAGTGTTTCAGAGTGCAAGGTTACAAGAAAACTTAAATATTTAGGAATATAGATAACTAATAAAAATAAGAATTTATATCAAGATAACTATGGGAAGGTTTGGAAGGAAGTTAAAAAAGATCTGGATAGAAGGAAAAGGATTCAACTATCCTGGTTAGGAAGCATAGTCATGCTAAAAATAATGATTTTACTGAAAATGCTGTTTCTATTTCAAAATTTACAAGGGAAAAAGAACTACTTATTAAAGATTGGAGAAGAAAAATAGTAGAGTATATCCAAATGGCCAAGATCTCCAATGGTATAAGGAGAGGAAACAAAGAAGAATTTGCTAGAAAATTGAGACTGGCCTTTGGATATTTAAAAAAGAAGACAAAATAGATTTTGAAATAGCCGAACAGGGGATTAATTCGTATAATGATAAGGACAGATTTTTGTTAGATACTAGTTCCATGTGGTTTGGTGTCCGAAGTCATGAGTGGTGGTTCATGGGTGGGAATAGGGAGGTGACAGGACAGGGGAAATAATGTATTTTGAGTGTTGAATTTCAAAGATTGTATGTTGTTGTTTTTTTTCTCATATACCACAATAAAAATTTATACACAAAAACGTATTTTAAGATGATCATGACAGGTATGTGTGCCAGGCTTGGTACACATGCATCATCAATGCAATTGGCTGGTTCTTTGGAAGTGGGTAAACTACAGTTCCCATCCTCCTGTCAACCCCCCTCTAGCTCCACCAGTTTTTTTAAAGTTTATCATGATGGATATGTGTACCAAATTTGATTCAGATTCATCGTCATGATTCTCCCATCCTCCTCCTGTCAACCCCCCTCAAACCTCACCAGTATTTAAAGTTGGTCATGGTGTGTATATCTGCCAAATTTGGTCCAGATTAATCATTGCTGGGGTTCACATCGCTCTCTGAATGTGAGTAGACTACAATTATCATTCTCTGCCATTGCCCCCTAGTATTTACAGTTGGTCATGATGTGTGCCAATGGTCCAGGTCAATCGTTGGTGTGGTCTTCAAATGAGGGACATACATATATATTTTAACTTTTAGATAGATAGATAGATAGATAGGTGTTGTTGTTGTTGTTGTTGTTGTTGTTTTATGCCTTCAATTTGTTTCATGGCGACCCTGAGGTGAACCCATCACAGGATTTCCTGAAGCTGAGAGTCTGTGACTTACTCAAGGTCACCCAGTGGGTTTTCATGGCTGAGTGGGAATTCAAACCCTAGTCTTCAGAATCATAGTTCAACACACAAATCACTATACCACACTGGTATACATTACAGAAACAGAAACATGATATATACATGTGGTATATATGGCATAGATATGATGTACACCCATATGTGCTCATATATTATTATTGTATGCTTTCATGTTGTTTCGGATTTATGGTGACCCTAATGTGACCATATCACATGGTTTTCTCAATCTAAGGGAGTATGACTTGCCCAAGGTCATATACGCCCCATCTACACTGCCGTACAATGCAGTTTGAAATTGCATTATACAGTCAGTGTAGACTCATATTATGCAGTTCAGTGAAGTTAAACTGCATTATCTGAGTCTACACTGACCATATAATGCAATTTCAAATTGCATTATATGGCAATGTAGATGGGGCTCTGTGGGTTTTCATAGCTGAGAGGGAACTCAAACCCTGTTCTTCAGTGTCATAATTCATTTTTCAAACCACTACACCATGTTGGCATGTTGGCATATATATAGAAACACACTCATGGGGATATTTGCCAAGGCATAAATGTATATGCATCATACATGCTTACATATCATGCATATGTTACACCTATATATGAGCACATGAAAGTAACACATACACTATTGTGATGACTCATGGGCCATGTAGTCCCGTTCCTAGCACTGTTGTGACAGATGAAGAGGAAAACTTAGGTTTCCCACCGTTTCAGCCAGAATTGGAGCTTTTTCAGCCAGAATTGGAGCCCTTGCACCTGCAGGAGATTTGCCTTCCAGAAGTCTGCCAAACAAGCCTTGAGCAGAAATCTCCCCCATTTTCTCGCCATGATTATTATAAACAACAGAAAGGCGCTCAGGAGGCGTCTCGCAGGAGCGCTAGGATTGCTGCCAGGCATTCAGCTGATTAAGCCTGCTTCCCATGGGAAACTTTAGGGAGTCATGCTTCTGGACACAGAGAATGGCTTTCGGTTCTGGTTCCCCAGAGAAATGTTCTTTGGCGGGAAAACGAGACCCTATTTAGGTGTTTTGCCCACGTAGGAATCTTGCGGAGTCAATTCGTCAGCTTCGGGAGTAGGTTGTGTGTGGACTACGCTACTCCCGCGTCCAAGTCCTTTGCTCCCGTTTCCAGCCTTGCCTTGCTTCCCAGGACCTTGCCTTGCTCCACGGACCTTGCCTTGCTTCCCGGACCTCGCCACGAATTTACCACAGATCCTGTTCTTGCTCCTCGTTTCTTGTTGCCTTGAAATCAGCCTAGTGTTCCAAGAATCAAGTTTACTTCCTAGCCTTGCTTAAGTTTCATGGACTAAAGGACCTTGTCATCTCCCCTCACTTTGCTTGGCAAAGTGAGTGTTTTGGTTACTGGATTACAACTTTGGACCTTAATATTTCATATTGGACATTGTTTCTTTGGACTAATTTTGACCTTTCCTGAAAGGTCTACTTCTGGACTATTTTCTACACTTGTTTTTATCAACTTTATATATTGCTTCAATAAAGATATTAGATAGATTCTGGCCTCTGTGTATGGTTATTGGTGCTCTGCAGTCTGGGTCGTGACAGTTTGACTCCGCCACCTCAAGCACCAATTAACCTAGGTCAGAATGTCTACCGGAGCCGGGCCAGGAGACCAACCACTCAGCTACACCATCACCAAGGATGAAGTGGACAGAATCCGTGATATGATCCATGCGCAGGAGGGAGAAATACGGGGCTTGAAGGAACGCGGAATCCGTCTCCCTGCCCTGGCGCTGCCAACCAAGTTTTCTGGAGAAGCCTCCAAGGTTCATGTTTTCCGTCGACAATGCCAGGCTTACATAGAAGCCCGTCAAGCCGAGTTTCCTCAAGAAGACATCAAGGTGGCGTGGATTTACAGTCTCCTAGACGGTCCAGCGGCCAATTGGGCCACGGCACTGTACGATGAAGGCTCCCCACACCTAAGTTCCGCGCATAACTTCCTGAAACACCTTAAGGCGACTTGGGGGATCGAGGACAATTTAGAGGCGGCCGGCCACAAACTCCGGCGCCTTTCTCAAGGGGACAGGCCCTTGTCCCTAGCCGAGTTCCGAGTGTTGGCTCAAAACACCGGTTGGAATGACATAGCCCTTAGAGGGCAGTTTCGGGAGGGTCTCAACATCGAGATGTTGGAAGAAATCTCCAAGGTGGATCCTCCAGACTCTCTTGAAAGACTTATTGATCAATGTTTACGAGCCGAAGTTATGCTTGCCAACAGAAAACAATGGCTCCGAGGCCAGAGTGGGAGAGTTGGAGCAAAACCTCCCGCTCCCGCCGGCATCCAGCCACGACCAGTGTGGAGACCCCCGCCACCAGCCCCATACCCCAGAGAAAGCGGGGAGGTGCCGATGCAATTGGGCAATGTGCGTCCCAGATTAGACGTTGCCGAGAAGGCCCGCCGCCAACGTTTAAACCTCTGTTGGTACTGCGGAGACGGGGGCCACTTTGCCAGAGAGTGTCCAGCCAAAAGAAAGCCCGCCGCTCGTTTGGCGGCGGCGTCCTCCGTGGAGACGGAGACGGCCGAGGCGGCTGGCGCAAAGCCGGCGGGGGAAGCCAACGACCGGGCGTAGAGAGGCTCGCCAACCTGGTCAGAAACCCCACTCAAGAGCCGCCAACCGGGGTCCTATTTCTCCTAGTGGTCACCTTGTGGTCAGCGAAAAAAGGACCCGTCATGATCCATGCCATGATAGACTCAGGAGCAACAAACAATTTCATTGATAGAGAGTATGCCGACTCTCTGGGATTACAATATCACAATTTCAAGAACGCCCGGGTGGTGCAAGCCATAGATGGCCGCCCCCTAAAGACAGGTCCAGTAAGCCAATGGACTGAACCCACCAGAATGTGGATAAGGGAACATATGGAAGAGATTTCCTTCTTTGTTACCGAGGTTCCTCATTTCCCTGTGATTCTAGGGATTCCATGGCTGACACTCCACGACCCCAGCATCTCTTGGACCAACAGAGAACTGCAGTTTGCTTCTAAATATTGCCAAAACCATTGTCTTGTAGCCAAGGTCTGCCATGCCACAGACGCTGAATCCATCATCACCTTGCCCAAGAAATACTCAGACTTTTGGGATGTTTTCAATGAGAAGGAAGCCGAGAAACTGCCCCCGCATAGGCCTTATGATTGTGCCATTGACTTGGTGGAGGGGGCCCCGATCCCACGAGGACACCTCTACTCCCTGACTGAACCAGAGCAAGAAGCTCTCAGGGAGTTCATAGAGTCAAACCTCCGCAAGGGTTTCATCAGACCCTCTCAATCCCCAGCCGCTTCCCCAGTGATGTTTGTGAAAAAGAAGTCAGGGGACCTACGCTTGGTGGTGGACTATAGAGCATTGAACAATATCACTAAGCGGAACCGCTATCCCCTGCCTTTGATCTCGGACCTATTAGACCGGCTTCGAGGGGCCAAGGTTTACACCAAGCTGGATCTTCGGGGGGCTTACAATCTAGTTCGCATCAGGGAGGGGGACGAGTGGAAAACCGCCTTCCAGACTAAATTCGGATTATTCGAGTCCCTGGTCATGAATTTCGGTTTATGTGGAGCTCCCGCAACGTTCCAGCATTTTGTCAATGATATCTTTCAGGATTATCTAGATCGGTTCTTGATCATCTACTTGGACGATTTTTTGGTGTTTTCTAGATCACAATCAGAACATGAGAACCACGTCAGAATGGTGTTACAACGATTGCGGGATCATGGACTTTATGCCAAGCTGGAAAAATGCGCTTTTGATCTACAAGAGGTAGATTTCCTGGGATACCGTGTCTCGCCACTAGGGCTCTCCATGGACCCGGCAAAGGTTTCAGCAGTATTGCAATGGCGGGCGCCAACCAACAAGAAAGAGGTGCAGCGTTTCTTGGGGTTCGCGAACTACTACCGCAAGTTCATTCCAGACTTTGCCCGCTGGTCTGATCCAATCACCAGCTGCATCCGTGGGAAACAGCCTTTCCGCTGGACGGAGCAAGCAGAGAAAGGGTTCCAGCAACTAAAGAAATTATTCACGTCCCAGCCAATCCTTCAGCACCCTGATCCTAAAACCCCTTTTGTTGTGCAGGCTGACGCCTCCGATGTGGCAATTGGAGCTGTACTCTTGCAACCAGTGGGAGATCATCTTCACCCTTGTGTTTTTTACTCCCGTCAACTAACAGCCCCAGAGAGAAATTACACTATTTGGGAAAAAGAACTTTTGGCCATAAAGGCAGCCTTTGAAACTTGGAGACATTGGTTAGAAGGGGCCAAATTTCCCATTGAAGTCCATACTGATCATCGGAATCTAGAACATCTAAGAACTGCCCGCAAGTTAAATCAGAGGCAGCAGCGCTGGGCTTTATTCTTTGAGCGTTTTGACTTCCAGATCCATTATGTAACTCCAGCTCAGAACAAGCAAGCAGATGCTCTATCACGGAAACCAGAATATGCTGCAGGGCGCAGAGAGACCTTTGAATCCCAATTGCTGCAGCCCGAGAACTTTGCCATGCTCACAGTGGGGAACACCAAATCCACTCCAATTGAATCTACTCCCTCTACTCCAGGGCCCCTTTGCGCTCAGGAAATCAGGGCCAGTCAACAGGCGGATGCCTGGGCTCAAGACCAACTTCGCCAAGGACTACATTTTCCCTTCTCGCTTAAGGATGGGTTGCTTTGCTATAGAAATCACGTCTACATCCCTCCAGGACCGGGCAGGGAAAAGGCACTTCGTCTGTGTCATGACTGCAAGCCAGCAGGGCATTTCGGATTATTTAAAACCATGCACTTAATCCTACGAGATTTTTGGTGGCCCAAGATCCGCAAGGATGTAGAAAAATATGTCAACTCCTGCCTGGTATGCCAGCGTTCCAAGACAAGAAGGGAGAAGCCCTCAGGGCTACTGCATCCCCTTCCTACACCATCTCGTCCATGGGAAATAATTTCCGCAGATTTCATCACTGATCTACCACCTTCCCTTGGATTTACCACGATCCTAGTGGTGGTGGACCTTTTTACCAAACTGGCCCATTTCATTCCCTGCGATGGCCTCCCCACGGCCAAAGAGACTGCAGATTTATTCCTTCAGCATATTTTCCGGTTACATGGATTGCCTAAGACCGTGGATCTCAATTCATCTCTCGTTTCTGGAAAGCACTACAGGAACTATTGGGCATAGACTCTCGTTTATCTTCAGCTCACCATCCCCAAACGGATGGGCAAACTGAGCGTACCAATGCCACCTTGGAACAATACCTTCGCTGTTATGTAAACTATCAGCAGGACAATTGGGCTTCCCTGTTGCCGCTGTCGGAGTTTGCCTACAACAATGGTGTCCAGGCTTCTACTAAGGAAACCCCGTTCTTTGCAAACTACGGATTTCATCCACGTTTCTTTCCTCCTGTCATTGAAACCTCAGAAGTCCCTGCAGCGGAGGACTGGCTGCAGGAACTCACAGCGGTGCAACAACTTTTGCTCCAGCAACTAGACCAAGCCAAGGAGGACTATAAACGCCACGCTGACACTCATCGCCAGCCGGGCCCCGAGATCAAGGTAGGAGATCGGGTTCTTTTGTCCACTCGCTTTTTGCCCTCCCACCGTCCCTGCCGGAAGCTAGATGCCCGTTTCATTGGTCCTTATCCAGTGGTGGCGCAACTTAACCCCGTGACTTTCAAACTTCAACTTCCGCGCTCCATGCGCATTCATCCAGTGTTTCATCGCTCCCTGCTCCTTCCGGCGGAAGGTGTGCGCCCTGATGCAGACCGGCCGGCCCCCACTCCTGTTTTGGTGGACGGGGAGGAGGAATTCGAGGTTCAGGACATTTTGGATTCTCGCTTCCACCGCCGTCGCCTTCAGTATCTCATTGACTGGGTAGGTTTTGGCCCTGAAGAATGCTCTTGGGAAGACGCTTCCACGGTCCATGCCCCCGACTTAGTCCGCCGCTTCCACCAGGCCTACCCCGCCAAGCCGCGGCCCCGCACCTTGGGAAGAGGGCCCATTTTGGAGAGGGGCCTTGAGGAGGGGGATAGTGTGATGACTCATGGGCCATGTAGTCCCGTTCCTAGCACTGTTGTGACAGATGAAGAGGAAAACTTAGGTTTCCCACTGTTTCAGCCAGAATTGGAGCTTTTTCAGCCAGAATTGGAGCCCTTGCACCTGCAGGAGATTTGCCTTCCAGAAGTCTGCCAAACAAGCCTTGAGCAGAAATTTTCTCGCCATGATTATTATAAACAACAGAAAGGCGCTCAGGAGGCGTCTCGCAGGAGCGCTAGGATTGCTGCCAGGCATTCAGCTGATTAAGCCTGCTTCCCATGGGAAACTTTAGGGAGTCATGCTTCTGGACACAGAGAATGGCTTTCGGTTCTGGTTCCCCAGAGAAATGTTCTTTGGCGGGAAAACGAGACCCTATTTAGGTGTTTTGCCCACGTAGGAATCTTGCGGAGTCAATTCGTCAGCTTCGGGAGTAGGTTGTGTGTGGACTACGCTACTCCCGCGTCCAAGTCCTTTGCTCCCGTTTCCAGCCTTGCCTTGCTTCCCAGGACCTTGCCTTGCTCCACGGACCTTGCCTTGCTTCCCGGACCTCGCCACGAATTTACCACGGATCCTGTTCTTGCTCCTCGTTTCTTGTTGCCTTGAAATAAGCCTAGTGTTCCAAGAATCAAGTTTACTTCCTAGCCTTGCTTAAGTTTCATGGACTAAAGGACCTTGTCATCTCCCCTCACTTTGCTTGGCAAAGTGAGTGTTTCGGTTACTGGTTTACAACTTTGGACCTTAATATTTCATATTGGACATTGTTTCTTTGGACTAATTTTGACCTTTCCTGAAAGGTCTACTTCTGGACTATTTTCTACACTTGTTTTTATCAACTTTATATATTGCTTCAATAAAGATATTAGATAGATTCTGGCCTCTGTGTATGGTTATTGGTGCTCTGCAGTCTGGGTCGTGACAACTATATACATACATATCTCAGCATAACGACATGCACGACTTTTTTGTTCACTCTGCATAAAATATTTGAAGAGGCTGAAAAATATGTTGGCTCACAAATTCTATTATTTATTATTAACTAGTAATGCAA
Organism: Anolis carolinensis; assembly: GCF_035594765.1. Classification (NCBI taxonomy): domain Eukaryota; kingdom Metazoa; phylum Chordata; class Lepidosauria; order Squamata; family Anolidae; genus Anolis; species Anolis carolinensis. The sequence goes on from NC_085841.1 coordinate 302,208,082, forward strand.
CTGTGACGGTCTCTCTCAAGAGAATGTCTATGTATGTGAGTTCTTTTCATCGTTACTCTGTTCTCTGCCATCAAAAGCTGGGTTCAGAAGTTGCTCAATAGGGAGATGTCCCTCCAACCCTTAGACCTTGTTCCTTGATGTTTCCTGCCATCATCAGTGATGCTGTGCCCAGAAACAAAACTTGAAACTGTCACATTTTGGGGCTACAAGTGGCCATGCTGGCTGGAAGATTCTTGAAGTTGAACTCAAAAATAAAATTTCTAAGCTCTGCCAAGTAGTGTTGTTGTTGTGTACTAGAAGACCCTAATGTGAAACAGAAGCAGAAAAATTGTGTGGAGGTCTATAAATAAAGGAAGGAAATAAAAGCTATGTCAGTTTCTACTGGGCAGTAGGAAAAAAGAGGTGGGTCTGCTTTCTTTCCTCTGTTAAAGACTGGAACCTAGATAGTGATTGACACCACTAAAAGGGTCTATCACACTGGCATACGTGGAGGGTAATGGTGACGATGGGGACAACCATGAAATAATTCTTTGTTAGGGGACAAAGCTACCTGGCATCTCTTGGGCAACTTGGCAACTAGCAGGATAGCTTTGTCTCCTGGCAGAGACAGCTTTGCTATCAGCTGTCTGCCACATCATTGTAACATCCATACTCACAGTGTCTCCTGCCACATCGCCACCTTATCCACTGCTTTCTCCTATACTCATATAGTTACTTTGGCCAATAGAATCTTGGCCCCAAATTCCAACCAACTAACAAAGGGAAGGATACTAATTCTTATGGTTCATTCAGGAGGTTTCAGCAGGGATAGCTGGCTGGTCATGTAGTCTGAAACACTTGGAGTCTCAGGGTTTTTGTGTATATACCTCACAACCTCTGAGGATGCCTGTCAAAGATGTGGGCAAAACATCAGGAGAGAATACTTCTGGAACATGGCTATACAGCCTGGAAAACACACAACAACCCTGTGATCGCGGCCATAAAAGCCTTGGGATCTCTCTCATAAAAAATGTGAGAAGTAGCAATTTGATCAAGTACAGCAGGGGAAATGCTGATGACCTGAATGAACGAGTAAGATAGGATACTGGAATCCAGAGTTACTTTCTGCCAAAGTGTTAATGAATTTTTTTTCTTGTGTCAAGGATTTTTTTTTTGCTTACTACATAAGTTATTTTTGGTCTCCAAGGAGTGAGAAACCTGGCTATGGAAACAGGCCTTTGATAATGACTAAACATTTTGCCATCGAATGGATGGAGGATATAAATGGGAAATTTTTAACGGGAGCTGCTAGGACAGTGGTTGGGGTGTTTTAATGGTAGCATTACGTACCATTATGTACTTTATTTTATTTTATTTATGGATGATGTCTCTTGTGTTACATTATCATGTTTTGCTTAACCTTTAGTGTATTTTGGTTCTATCATTTGTTTATTTTATTTTAATTGTTTATATGTCCATTATCATGTATTTGTTTGCTTTATATTGTTGAGAGCCACTCTGAGTCCTTCCGGGGAGAGGGGGCGGAATATAAATAAAGTTTATTGTTGTTGTTGTTATTATTATTATTATTATTATTACTATTATTAAGTCAAGATCTCAGTAATGACAGATGCAGGTGTCGCCTATCAAAGTATACTCCCATGTAAATATGACTAACTGGGATAGTTGAGTGAACAATAGTGTGATAGTCACAGAAATGTCACATCCTACAGCAGATAGTGAATTAATACCTTAGTAGGCAGTGAAATGAATATGACGTTCGCATCCGAGCATCATGTATCTGGGGGAGGGGGTGTAGGCTTCTTGGGAGCCCCAGATAACGAGTTTGGAATCCATGGTGGGCTACATATGGCCCCTGAGCTTCCCCACTTGATAAAATAGAGGCTTAGATGTGGCACTAGAATCTGCCCTTGTTGCTGAATGATTCAAGCTGGCAGAATAATTTTGATCCTTGTTTCATGAGAGCAATAAAGAGTCATGGGTACAACACTTTCATTTCCACCATTGATTGAATCCAAGTGGCCTCTATGTTAGCTGCATTCCTCTGAAATGGTATAAACAAGTTGGTCTTTGTGACTGAGATGATCTGCAATGATAAATAGAAGCAGTTCTACATTTGTCATGATCATTTTTGAAGGAGTAAGGATAAGGCCAATCCTACCATAAGCAGAGTGACACATCTCATATGGCAGATGCTGGGGATGCAACAATGGCAGCCCACAGACTTTAGTTAGATGAGAATGTGGGAATATTTGGTATCTACTAAAGGCAGATCGTGGCGTAGCCAGTGAATAGATAAGTAGACCAAAAGAAGAATATTAACTATACTTTTGATATAAGAGTGCCTAAAAGCTCGCCCTCATGTCTGAATATGGTTTACTGCCTTCCTGGACAAAGGGTCATACATTATTAACTACCATATTTCTTCAATTGCAAAACGCCATTGATTATAAGATGCACCCTAATTTCAGTACCACCACCAACAAAATACATAAGATACACCTGCGATTCTAAGACACATCTCCTTTAGAGATGTTTATACAGATAGTCCTGAGTTACAAACACTCAACTTACAAATGACTCAAAGTTAAGAATGGGGATGAGACAACAGAAAGTGAGATAGGTCTACTCCTAGGAAGGGAAATTCACTCCTGAAAGAGTTTTATTATGGGGAAAAGTGTCTCAACAAGCTTTCTCACCAATTCATGTTTCCACAACAAGCCACATTTTTCAAAATCCAATTATTACAGGGACAGAAAGTGAGATGAAATATTCTGAACAGGGTCAAAGACAGCAAAACACAAGGCTGTTAACCCTTAAGAACAAACCTACAGAACCTATCTTGTTCATAACTTGGGGACTACCTCTATAGGAAAAAAGTGTGTATTGGAATGGAAGAACTGCAGTAACTTTTTGGGAAGAGTGATCTCTGCAACCTGGCAGGAAGCAGAGAAGACTTAACTACACAGAGATAGAGGATGGCAGACATGCAGTCTGGAGTTCCCTCTCTCTAATCTCTGTGTCAATGCTTCCAAAAGAGAAAAGTAGAAATAGGTGGCAAGGATTCCAGGTTGCTTGATACAAGGACCAGGCACAGCACAAGGAATCTCCTGTCCATTTGTCTCTCTTGGAAGATAGAGCTGAATGGGCCACAAGGCCTGTCTTGAGTCTCCCACTAACTTGCTTCCTATCCTCAAGGCAGGGGAGGACTCTAAGATTATCAGTGTTGAAGGAATATTCAACTGCCAGTCCAATTGGCACTTATAAAGGGGTGGGGTGGGGTAGTCTATTGCCTCAAGAAACAAAATGTCTTTGTCTGACCTGGAATTGAGAAGGTATAAAACCTTTTGGTGATTTAAAGGAAGACAAACAAGAGTGACAGCAGATACCTTTGCTTATAAAGTGTCAAAGAGCATCTTTTTATCCCTTTCCCCAGCTGAATATCTCTGATTACTCATTACATCAACACAGTTCCCATGAGAAGTGTTAAAACTATTGCTTTGTCCCCGCCACAACAGTTGTGGGAGGTGATAGATCAAGAAGTTGAAGCAATGTTGCAATTAGAGATAATTGAGGAATCCCATAGTCCTTGGCAATGTCAGCCCTTGTTAGTATCGAAGCTGAATGAGAATGTTCATTTTGCCATTGATTGTTGGGAAGTTAATCCTGTTTCTAAATTCAACACGTATTCTATGCCACAGGTTAATTTGGTATTGGAGAGGATGGGCAAGCTAGATATATTTATCTACCCTTGATCTTAGTAAGGTTTATTGGCAGATTCCATTTACCAAGCCTTCTAAAGGAAAGATCCATTTCCTTATCCCATGGGGCCTGTAAGTCTACCTGAATGCCATTTGGTACGCTGTTCCTCTCAACAGTGTATGACCAAAGTGGTAATGAGAGCAAAGAGGAATGCAACAGGATTGGAGAGCATTCATTCCTGAGTTTGTCCCTGTGTCTCTGATAACCTCATCCACATACACACACTCTTATACATACACATCAATTCATAGCCACTTATGAATAAAGTTATGTGGTTTTTAAAGCTCTCTGTTCATATTTGTATAGAGCCACAATGGTGTGTTCCTTGAATTTTGGCCTCCTCCCTTATCTTCAGACTGATGCCACCAGTGTGAGACTTGGGCAAGAGAAGGGAAGTTCTTTAGTCTCAGACTATTTATTTATTTATTTACTACTTCACCTTTCTCCAAATGTGGGACTTGAAATGGCAAATATGAAACCTACTGATTTTTGTCCTTGAGTTGTATCAACGGGAGATAACTATTGTGGAAAGATGGCCTAGACCACTGCTTAAACTGTGGGCCTCACCTCCTTTAGTTCAATGTTGGGGTCATGAAAAAATTGCCAACAGTAAAAGATTTCTGAATGCCATCCATTTACACAATTGTGTTACCAACAACATGAAGCATTTACAGTGGACTCTGCAGAAAATGCTTCAGCTGTACTTCGCAAAAAGGAAAATCATCCTGTTTAGTAAGCCTTGAAAATGCTGATTTATTATCAGTAAATGTTTTGTTTTTATTCCTATCTTATATTATATACCTGGGTTCACATAAAAATGTCTTGGGCAGAAACGAGTTGCAAGTGGAAAACGTTTAAGAAGCCTTGACCTAGACACTGAAGAAAACAATTGCCAGTTCACAGGAGGATATTTCTACAGGTGGGAGGAATCCCAAGCTCATGTTGACTTTTTCCTCTTCCAAGAAGAAAGAAAGTGCTGGGCAGAGCAGTGTGTGTATACATAAAATCTGTGGTCGAGCCAAAGTTCATATTGACTTCCATCTTGATTCTCATTGCGGGGAAGCTCCATCTGAGTCTGTTTCCAGACAGCGCCAAAATGCACATTTTAAATCTAGGACAAAAAAAATGCCAGAACCTGACAGCAGGTCCACACACAGACCTGTCAGTCCCAGGTCATCCTCACAGCCTTCCTTTGTAACGGATCAAGATGAAGGGTGGATGGTGGACATCTAGTGGAAGTTTGTGCTGGACCTCATATGTGCTTGGACCAGTCTCAAGCCATGAGGAGAGGTGGGTAAGAAATAAAATAATTATAATAATAATAATGCAAATATCTTAATGTAAACACAAGCAGATTGTCATGTGCACATGAGGTCCAGCACATAACGGAGTGATTTTTTTTTTAAAAAAAACTTCCATCAAATCTCTCTCTTCACCCAATTGTTAATTCAACCTCTCTTTAATATTATAAAGTTTAAACAAAAGAGTTTCAGAGAGTTCTAAATGCTTTCCACTTATGCTTCCCTTGAGCCACCTGTGTGTCCGTGTCTCCATGTTTTGACAGCCCGATCAGCTGATCAGTTGTTTTGGGCTTTTAAAAAGTGCACATGTTCTGGAGCAGTCCACACAGGGGAAAGGGTAGGAAAGCATGCGTTTTGCATGTCTGCAGGGATATACAGTCATGCAACGGTGCATATTTTTGGAACTGAATTGGGTTTTAAGTGCACCTTTTAAACACGTGCTTTTCAGCTGTTAACCTGATCCCTCACACACTTTGGCTAAATGTTATTTAGCCACACACACACACACACCGGTTATTTCCGGGTTTTCAGGCATGGGTAGAAGGCCCCTTACTCAACTGTGGTTAGAGGGTTTGGACAACACTGAAAAATGGTGTTAGTCAGTTCTGGGCCAGTCCAGAAGCAGAAGCATCTACGGAGGGGAGGAAGAAATGAGGAGACAGTCCAGTTCTGACTTGCAGTGGAAGGGCTATCATTAAACCAGGGTACTGTGAGAGGGCTATAGAGTTTGAAGCAATGTAAAACAAGCAACAATTAGTCCTTATTGTTTATTTGGGCAAGAGGCCTGACAAGGAATAGGTAGGAGGGCTGAAATCATTGGGGGTGGGAGGGTGGGGATCTCTCCTCTGGGAAAGCAACTATAGTGCAACAAGATCTTAATGGACTTAGAGGAAACTTTGGGATCTAAGGATAGTCATCCAAATGTGTAATTAGGTGTAATTAAGTGAAATTCTGATGATAAAGATATTTTCCTTTGTTGACATACCTGATCCAGCAATCATAGATGCCTTTCTAAAGGAGCAAAGAATGATGTGTACCTATTGGCTTCAAAGAATGAATGAACAATTGAGGTGGAGAAGCATAGAGAAGGTTTTGACCCCAGATTCCCAGATTTCTCCTGTCTTCCAGGAGCTGGGCCAGTTTCTTTCTTCTATTGTGATGGGTGACATACTTTGTGAATGACCTGGAGAATCATCTCTTTAATCCCATATTTGAAAGGGACAAGTCTCATAATACCACAAAAGGATGTTTATTATTGAAGACCTCTCAACATTTGAGGACCTCTGTGATACAGCTTCATTTTAATTGCCTGTTTGTTGGACCGAAGGAGGTTGTATTTGCTCATCTGATATTTTCACAGATTCTTTTCTTTGACCTTCTGAAGGCGATCTCGTGATGTTAATATGCCAAAACATCTAGGACTCTTTCAACAGCAAACACAATCTCATAAGATCTTGACACCTCTCTTTTTCAGGAATAACTTCAACTGGATGCTCCTTGGGTTTTGCACTTTCTTCTCCTTTATCACAGATTCGTGCATTTGAAGTTGGAATGGAACAGAGCCAAGTAAGGGAGGGCTGGAAAAATAATGGCATTATGACCAAGAAAGAACTGGAAGAGAAGGGAGTCTTCCTCTAATGAAGGCAGACATGCTGATATGGTAACATTTAAAGCATCCTTCTTGTAAATACTTCTACTAGCTCTTCCTAACATTGATCTATTGACTCTCTGAGCTGGAAGACCCAAGCCAATGGACATCCTAAATGGGTGGAAAATTGACAACAAGTACAAAGGCAAGATTGGGGGGTTTCTATTTGTTTCCCTTAATTGTTCCACCACAAAAGAACACACTCTAGTTGGATGCAAGGGCCATATGTCTTTGGCGCAAAAAAGGTCACCATATTTTCCAACTGTCCTGATTGGCAAAACTATGTCGATTAATCCTCCGTTTTTCTAGTTTTTCAGCTGCTTTTAGAATGTAACAGTTTCTCTCCCCCTCCCACTTCCCTCCTTTAAATTTGACATTTAAGTTGGTGCAATTGGTTCCAAAATTAACAAGTTTACGTGAAGTAGGAGAGGGTGAATAGTGACTATTTCCTAGAGTCTCAGGCAAAAGCAAACTGCTAGAGCCTCCCTTATATCATCTGTGCTCTTCCTCATTAATTTTTGCCATCTTCACCACCTCTCATGTTGATCTGTCACATCATTTTCTCCGTAAAATGTTGAAGGGTATGGATCATACTATTCCTGGACTAGAGTGAATTTTGGATGAGTATCAAATGTAGGCATAATACATTTCCTGTGAGATGTGCTGAGATGAAAGAAGGAGGGCAAGGAAAGGAGAGTGAGGAAACGTAAATCAAATGAACTGCAAAGCTTGATGTTAAAAAGCAGGGAACACTGGCTGAACAAGTTACAGGAAGAAATCCTAGCAAGGCAGCTCTCCCTCCTCCCTCCCTTTTTCTGGGCTGTTATTTCCTGTCCTTTGGTGTCCTCTATTGACTATTTTTGGTAACATACAGTGTGAGGAAAATGTATATTGCAAATCTCTGCTGAAAAAGAAAGTACAGTCAGACCTTCACATTTGTGGTTTTGAAGATTTCAGGTTTGATTATTCACAGATTTGATTAAAACGATTATCTCTAGAAATCCCTAGATGCTCCAATTGTCAACTTCCTCCAGTCATGCTGTAGAACCTAGACTTCTAGAGAACACCTTTTGTTTTCAGCGTCCAGTGGAAATTGACCACAGGATAATGCTGGAAGATCTAGAAATTCCTAGTGAGGCATTTTCTCAGGTAAGAAAAATTTGTATTTTTTAAATTTGAAGTTAATACATTTTCATGGGGGCCACATGCCCCTAACCCCAATTAATGTAGATTGTATATTGCAAAATTCTGCTGAGAAAATATTTAACAAACTGCTGCTGAATCCCTCTAGGCCTAGTCACAGCTTCCTTGATGTACTTTTGCATATGGTCAAATAAGACGTTACAGTGACATAAGCATGTGTAAGAGCCAGTTTCCACACTCACATAATGGAGAATGGCAGCTTTTAAAGTTGGATCCATGGAGCTGAACTTGCTGCTTTATTTTTTAAAATCCTTCTCCTGGAATCCTTTCTTCCACCTGTCTTCTGGCATTCTAGAAGCTGGACTCAGCAAAGGAACTTTTCCTGAGCTCTGCTCCTCACTGCTTCCTTCTCATTCAAATGTTCTGCCTGTTTTCGTTTTCTCTTGTAGTGCTTCAGGGAATCAACTCCCACAAGAAGAAAAACAACTGGGGAATTGAAGAAAGGAACTTTTTTTTACAGAGGAGGTGAGAAAGTAGGTGAGAGGATGGTTCAGAGCTTCCTTTCTGCTCACCCACCTTTGCTTTAAACTGAATAACCATTAGACTATATTTCTGTAGAAGATCATCTTGTTCCAGCTGTCCTTTGAGAAGGAAAAATTGAGCCTTGAACAAAATGCTGGATTTTTTTAAACTTTTATTGAAAGAATAAACAGAAAACAATCTATTGAACAAAGAAAGTCTACAAATAAACGAATGCAATTGCAAAACATGAATGCAATGTGCAGTATATAATCTGGTCTCCAGAGTTAATGTCTAATTAACCAAATGTGTGCTTGGGACTTGTCTTCTTGGGGTTTGTTGATTGATTTGCATATTCTTATTTTATTGATTTGTGATTTTAACTGGATTTGTTTTTCCCCATATTTAATGCTTTTTAAATTTTTGAATGCTTGTTTTAACTGTTGTAAGCCACCTTAAATCCAGACCGGAGAAAAAGGCAGGATATGAATGAATATAAATACAATATAATAATACAGGTTTCCACTATTGGTCTCAAACTGCAGACTGTTTTCTCTTCTTGCAGCTTTGGCCCTTTCCCCAATTGGAGAGGGAAATCCAATTGGGTATTCTTTTCTGACCATTACTTTGGGAACTGGTTCCCAATCTTGTTTTTCAAAATAAAATTGGACTATGATTCCTATCAACCTCAGCCAACATGGCCAATGATTAAGAATAATGGGAATTTTATCTTTTAAACATTTGGGGGCCCAAGGTTGGGAAGGTAATTTGTGATTTCTTTACACATACACCCAAAGCGTATTAAGAGCCAAAATGAGCAAATTGTGTACAGCCTGAAAATGATACAAACAGGAAGTGAATATGACTCTGCCTGTAAATACAAGCACTCCCCAAGTTACAAACAAGATGGGTTCTGTAGGTTTGTTCTTAAGATAAATTTGTATGTAAGTTAAGGTACATTTTTTTCAGTGTAACTTTGGATAGCATGGGGAAGGGTTAACACCCCTGTGGTATTTGTTTTGCTGTCTGTGCTTCTGTTCAGAAGATTTCACCTCACTTTCTATCCCTGTGACAATTGGATTTTGAAAAAATGGCTTGTTGTGGAAACAAGGATTGACGATAAGGCTTCACCTGAGATACCTTTCCCCCATAATAACTCTTTCAGGAGTGAATTTCCTTTCCTAAGTATAGATTTATTTCACTTTCTGTCATCTTACTCCTATTCTTAATTATGTGTCATTTGTAAATCAGATGTTTGTATCTTGCCAACATCCCGTACAGCATTGCTGTTAAGAACACAAAAAATGTCATCTATATTATTCTGTTTTGATACAAAACCATCTTTGAGGACATGGGGATTTAATTACAACAATGCATTCATATCAAGTATCCAAGGTTTATCGAATAAGAAGATACCAGATCCTTTCTGATCCTGGAAGCTTAGCATAGTCAGGCCTGGTTATTGTTTGGATGGAGAACCACCAAGTAATAGTAGATGCTGTCAGGGGAAAGCAATGGCAAACCACAACTGAGCATTCCTTTCCTCAGAAAATCCTATTAAGTTTATGGGGTCACCATAAGTTGATAGAAAACTGGAAGACACATACACACTCACACCATGGTATTATATTGATTGTAGCAGAAGTAGTGAAGATGATGATTATTATAAAGACAATGGGCGAATACGACCAAAAATAATGCCAAAATGTCAAGATGAGCAAAAGGAGAAGCAGATGTGAAACAGCCTTGTTCACACTATTTACAGAGACATGATTAAACATCTCCTTGGCTTTTTGGACCACCTGTATAAACCAGGGCTGTATAAACCAGGGCATGACTTCATATAAGGCAGCTTTCAATATTCAGATGGCTTATTCCTGGCATCTCCAGTTTTTTTTTCTAAAGACGGTTCCTGTGTTGAGTAATGTCTCACCGCCCTGCCTGGGGCGCTTCTGTCAGGCAGCACTGAGTTAAATGTGGATTCTAGGAATTGTAGGACCCTTCCACACAGCCATATAACTCAGAATATCAAGGCAGAATAACCCACAATATCGGCTTTGAACTGGGTTATAAGAGTCCACAGTGCCATATATCCCAGTTCAAAGCAGATAATGTGGGATTTTATTCAGCTGTGTGGAAGGGGCCGTAGTCCAAAAGGATGATGTTTCCAGGCTTTGGAGGTTTTACATCAGCCTAGCATGAGACTTTTTTCTAATTTCCCTTTGTATTAAAGATCTTTCAGCTTCATATGTGCCAAGCTACAATATCTGCTCTTTCAAAATCCCATTTTCTTTATTATAAAAATGATTTTTAAAAACAGCTAGGTTTTCCAGGTTTTGCTGAACATGCATCATTACAACATATTGGAACAAGGATCTGATTCTCCCGCAGCCTCTTGTTTTTAAAAGCCTCCTCCCCCTCCCGCGAATGTCTCAATTTTTGGCTCTTGACAAATCTCAGGATACAAGCCAAGGAAAGTAGAATTGAACAGGTTCAAGCTTTGCCAGGAAAATCTGAGGTTCTCCTTGATTTGATTGTTAACAAGCCTTAAAAGCAGGGAGCAAGATCTGTGCTTTTGCACACATTGGATTTGATTCTGAGTTCTGAGCTCATGCAAAGCAAAACTATCTACAGATAAATAGGTCATCCTTGGCACTATTGGTGTTCTTAGGTTTGTTGCTCACCTGTAGAGCTGTGGAGCTGCAAATAGGCAAGGATTGGTTCTTGAAATCCAAACGTTTCATGAGGGAAGAAGCCAAACAGTAGCCAGAAAGGCCTCTCATGTACTGAGTTCTCCAAGTTGTTCTGCATTGCTGAAGTATCTAATATTTAAGGCTTATCCATGAAATGCCTCTGAAATCTGGATTTTCTGTTAGCATGATTGTACAGAAAGATCAGAATTGCTTCTGCTCACCAAACATATTAACATTAAAGAAAGCTTGGAAAGATTGATTTTTAGAATGGCAACACTTTAAATCCCCCAGCACAGAAACTAGTAGTAATTAAAAAATAAACAAATTTCTAAGTTCTGCTATGGAGGTGACTTTATCATCTGTGGGTTGTGATTCAGCTGAACTTGGTTATTAATAGAGAATCCATAAGGTATAGAGCCAGGTATGCACATTATATGTTTCCTTATGTGGACAAATTATTCCCATCGGAAAAATGTGGATGTTGCATGTGAATAGCAGCAACTAGGTTGTTGTACTTGGACAAAATAAGCATTGAGCTATGCTCTGAAATGGAATTTTCCTAAGGAAAGCAACATATGTAGCTGTCATGAATGTCTACCTTCCTCCAATGACAAAGCCATATTTATCTGTGCTTTGTCCAACCAGCAGAGGGCACCTTTTATATACTTCTGCTCTAAACTACACATCTCTTAATAAATACTCCATTGGCTTTCAATGAACAACTTCCATTACTCATGACAGACATATTTGTTCAGTCAGTTATTGAAACTGAAATGGTACAGGGTTTTGCACCATAAAACAATGTTTTGCACATATAACAAACTTTAAAGCCGTGAACACACACACACAAGCACACAACCAGAAAAAACATTTTATAATATAAAACACATATGCGGATTAATATTGTTAGACCACAAGCTACCTTATTACATAAAAATCAATGCAAAAATATAATAAAATAAAATGAGAGCGAGGGAGGAACAGGATTTCACTTCTCCCCCCCCCCCCCCCCGCTTGCCCCACACGCCAGTTGAAGATATTATTTACCTACCATAGAAACCCCGGTGGCGACGTGTGTTAAAGCACTGAGCTGCTGAACTTGCAGATTGAAAGGTCCCAGATTCAAACCTTGGGAGCGGTGGGAGCGGCCGCTGTTAGCTCCAGCTTCTGCCAACCTAGCAGTTCGAAAACATGCCAGTGTGAATAGATCAATAGGTACCGCTCCAGCGGGAAGGTAACAGCGCTCCATGCAGTCATGCCGGCCACATGACCTTGGAGGTGTCTACGGACAATGCCGGCTCTTCGGCTTAGAAATGGAGATAAGCACCAACCCCCAGAGTCAGACATGACTGGACTTAACATCAGGGGAAACCTTTACCTTTTTACTAAACCTACTTGCTTTAGTACAAATTATATTACTTTTATCATTTATCAAACTAGATGAGATTTCCATATGTCCAGTTAACATGATTTCTATTATTCTTCGAACACTATAGCTGGCAAGAATGACATTATAATTTGACAGAATTATCTCTCAAGTATGACACATCTGGTTGCCATTCTTGCCTAAACTCATCTGTTGAATGGTCCTGGATTACTCTCCATTTCATCTTAGGACTCTTCCAGACAGGCCCTGTATCCCAGGATCTGATCCCAGGTTTTCTGCATTAAACTGGATTATATGAGTCCCCACTGCCAGATAATCTGGGATAAACAGAAAACCTGGGTTCAGATCCTGGGATATAGGGCTTGTCTGGAAGGGCCCTAAGTCATACATCTTTAACTACCAATCTTTTGTTGACATGGTTGATGGGAGAGTGAGCTTATTAACAAAAGACCCTCCCCATAAATGTATAGCAGAGTAACTTATTAGCAGCAGTGTGATCCACCTTACTAATGCCGCAACCCCTAAATACAGTTCCTCATGTTGTGGTGATCCCCAACCATAAAGTTATTTTCGTTGCTACTTCATAACTGCAATATTGCTACTGTTATGAATTGTAATGTAAATATTTGATATGTAGGATATATTTTCATTCACTGGACCAACTTTGGCACAAATACCTAATACAACCAAATTTGAATACTGGTGGGGTTGGGGGGGGGTTGATTTTGTCATTTGGGAGTTGTCGTTGCTGGGATTTATAGTTAATCTACAATCAAAGAACATTCTGAACTTCACCAATGATGGAACTGGACCAAACTTGGCACAAAGAACTCCCACAACCAACAGAAAATACTGGAAGGGTTTGGTGGGCATTGACCTTGAGTTTTGGAGTTGTAGTTCACCTACATCTAGAGAGCCCTGTGGACTCAAACAATGATGGATCTGGACCAAACTTGGCACAAATACTCAATATGCCCAAATTTGAACACTGGTAGAATTTGGAGAAAATAGACCTTGGCATTTGGGAGTTGTAGTTGCTGGAATGTATAATTCACCTACAATCAAAAAGTCTTTGAACCCCACCAATGATAGAATTGGGCCAAACTTCCCACACAGAATCCCCATGGATTCTGGTCTTTGGGGATGCCTCTGACACCCCCCTCATGACCCCCCAGGTTGAGAAAAGCTGTTTTATATATTTCTCAGGTGTTAAATACTATCTATACATCTTTTTATATAAGTTCTCTTTCAGGTCAGCACAACGTGACATTCGACCCTTTGGCCCACATTTTCCCCATTGTTCAAAGTGAATGTTACTACCTATATTTTGAACCCATTCAATAATGCATTTTTCTCTTGTTCATCTTTAATTTTAGTAGTTTATATATCTTTGCATTTAAGTGTTCATAATATGTGCACAGTTGAACAGTAACTCCCAGAATTCCTCAATATTGGGTATGCTGGGCAAGGCTGATAGGTCTTACAGTTGAATAATATTTGGAGGATCACACATTACCTCCCCCTAGTCGACTTTATTATAGCATCTGGACTATCAATTGAGCCTTATAATTGGAATTCCTGTTTTCCCCTTTTGAAACAGATGGAGAGGCACAATTAAAGGAATAGAGAAGAAAGAATTCTTCTCTCCCACCATCATAAATAGAGATCTGGAAAATAAAATACAAGTGAATTTCTCTTGCAAGAGTAGTTTTATGTAAAGGAAATCTAATTAAGACTGAAAATGATTACTAAATGTTCCCGACTGTTTTCTTCCCAGAGTATAAACTGTGAAAATCTCTCAGTAAAACTGCCTGAGGCGACGGCAGGCAGGGGTACCACTTGTCTCTCAATGAGAACCCAAGAATTGCAATGAACTTCACACAGCCCAAGCCTCACTCCGCCTTCCCAGTTTGGAGATGACAGATGTTGCCTCAAGGCACGTTATTTTAAACACTTCTGTGGTTTATATATCTTCACAACTTTGATAGAGGAAATCAGATGTTGCAAATGGGCTAAAAATAAATCAGCCACCGATGGAGCCCTAGGCCAGTTAAATACCGGCCTTCTTTTAATATTCAGTATTTCCAGATTTGTTGCTCCACTTTTTGGATTCACACATTATCACCCTTAAAGAAGTGTACTCTTTAGGTCTGGATTTATCATTAGGCTATGTAAGCTGTATAGCATGTTCCTAGTGTCACTCTTGCAATGCAATTTATCTAATGGGGTCTCCACCTAAAATAGCATAAGCTTTTCTCAGTTCCAGAATGAATTCTTCCATACCGTGAACAGTGACTATTTTGTTATCATTTTATGTTCCATACTACACATTTCTGGCTGTTGGCTTTGCTGCCTTGAGCTAATGTGAATTTGAGGTCCAGTAATATCTGGAATGCAAAAAATTGGGGAAGGGATTGCCACACACTATGGCTGATAATTAGGGACCAAACTGTATTTGATCCTGAGTTGAACCATCCCCATTACTTTGTTTTGTTTGTATGTAAATGGTTAGGTGTACATTGATGTCCTGCTATGAAGGCCACAATCTGCCCAAGAAGACCCCTTCTAGAAGCAGGGTGGGAGACAACAGAACTTTGGAAAGGTTACTGGCTGAGGAATTCTGGGAGTTATAGTTTGAAAAAGTAACCTTTTGAATCTTAGTTCCTTGGGGTGATGAAGCAGCTGAAGGAGATTTTTGGCAGAGAGAAAAATGGCTAAGAACATCTTCTGCTCCCATGCAGATCTTCTTCTAGGAAGGATTGCACTGTTGAGGTACATCTACACTGTAGAATTAATTCAGTTTAAGATGCTATGGCACAATGATATGGAATCATCAGATTTGCCATTTTATAAGCTGTTTAGGTTTTTCTGCCAAAGAGTGGTGGTGCTCACCAAGCGACACCTCCCAGTACTTCATAGCATTGAGTGATGGCAGTTAAAGTGGTATCAAACTACATTAATTCTACATTGTAGATACAGCCCAAGTTGACAGAGATTTGTGCTGGAGGACCTAGAGATTCCTAGAGAGGGGTTTTTAAATCCCCCCCCCCCACTTTCTTGGGAGTCTTCTGCCCTTAACACCAGTAAATGTAGAGATCCTATTGTAACAACAATAACAGATATAAGAAAGGTAAAGGTGAGACACATCTTCTCAATATTCACAGTACATCATTATAGTATATGATAAAAGAGAAGTCCCAGATGCCCTGCAAGTGGCTGTCAGGTGTCTCATGTTTTTCTGCAATTGCTGCACATTCTCTGAAGGGAAGGATAAGACAGCTGATGCATAGGCTTACCTAGCACCTCTCATGCCTCATACCTGGTGAAGAAAGCATTGGCTCTTCTGCCTGTTCTACTTGTACTCTATAATCCAGCAGTGCCATTCCCAGTGGGATATCCAACTCCTATCATAATTCCCTATTGACTGTGGATATAATGGATATAATGAAAATGAAAACCTGCTTTTATCTGTCCCCCAAATATCTGGGTCCATTCAAGCAGTGGGTGTGTCTCACCACCATGGCTGCATTCCATCAGTGTGTTTAGATTGCCTGCCCATAAGTGACACTTAGTCAAGCAAATTGCTATAAAATAGCATTTTACAAGAAATGTAAAAAGGGATGATTACTTGCTCAATCAAGAAATTCATTGTCAATAAACATTCTCTTTGGGGCTTTCAACTGAGTGCCAGCATCATCTGCAAGCTGAATCCAATCTTACACATTTGCTGTTTTTTTGGAACCATTTTCTTAGAATAAATGTCACAGCATACCTAAGGGGAATTTATTAGGTTCCCAACCAACAGAGAAAAATGCCCGAGAAAGATTTCACCCGCATCATTTATGCTTAAGGAGCGGAAGAGAGAGGGGATTTCTTGAATATATTTATCTGGTCTCCATCCTGCTCTAGGGCTCCATTCATGAATAACTGTGCCCAGTTTTGCCAGCTTGGTTTTGAAAGGCTGGCCAAGTCTTGCCAGGAGCCCTAGCACTCAAAAGGCCATGAAGGGTCCATCTGGTATAACAGCAGTCAAACATTAATTATAAAGCAGCAAAACAATCAAATTGAATCAGCTTCCATTACTCCGAGGTGACGACACTGTAGGGCAAGAGCAGATGCCAGGGCACCTCTTCTGATGTCCTCAAAGTTCTTCCTTCCATAGTTGCCACATGATGCAAGACTCTGCAATGCTTTTTGGGAGCACAGCCCTGCTCTGGGGGCTTGGTGCCCAAAGTGAATGCTTTATGCTGCTCTTTGAGGACAAGCTTTTATCCAGATGTGCTCATAAGATATATGTATAGAGAGAGCGCGCACACAAGTGGGTGGGGAAAAAGATCTGGAAGGGGGATTCTTGGAAGCTTTTTATCTGAGTTTACTTAAGCTTCTCTCCAGGCTATAAATGCCTGACTGACCCCAGGATCAAAATGGGAATAAAACCATCAGAATTGATTTTGAAAGGCTGAGTTGGAATTTACTTGGGTTATACTCCCGGCTTCCTGCTTGGATACTGATACTCAGCAGAGGCTAGTGGAAAAGGGAAGCTATGAATTTGATCAGGTCTGGAGATCATGTTGTGTTCGCCTTCCTTCGCCTTTTATAGCTGTAGGCAGTTCTTTGAGGGCTGATTGTTCAGTTGGAAAAGGCCTTTCACATGCTGTGTTGTTTGTAATTGCTGTTCTTTTTAATCACTCTTTTAACTGCTTTACATATTCTTGATCATTTTAGAGTACTTTAAACTTTTGTATGATGAAAAAAATGCAGCTGTATTTCTTCTAACTTTTTGTGCTGCCTTGAGTTCAAGACTGGGAAAAAGGAAACTATAAATACTACAATAATCACAGCAGCATGATGTATTCACAGTCCTGTATTTTCCTTCTTTCTTATTTTCTTTCTTTCTTTTGAAATTTACTTTCACCCAATCACAATCTCATGAATGAATGTATTGGAGGAGCTTCTGTTATCAACCTTAAAATGGGAGAATGGACTCCAGTAATTATTTCTTTAAGAATTTTTAATGGGAGGGTCTCCCTTGCACTCCATCCACAGCAAACCCTCCAGTGCCCTTCTCCCCTCCATATTCTGACACTAATCACTCATCTTTGAATTCCTCCCTTTCAGCTTTCCTCTTCATCCACACCCACTATTTAACCATTTAGATATAAAAATAAAAAATCAACCCACTAGACAGAGGCTTTTCTAAAGAAGTGTAATTTGGAAATGTTAGCCTTTGAGGTCAAAGAGTAATTGCAGCATGTGGACTGTATGATCCAAGACAGAAATTATCCCTACCCAGCCATTAAAGACAGGGAGGGGAACACAGCATTCAAGGAAAGGCTACAGAAAAGAGATTATTCAGGTGGGCTGGAAAGGACAGGGAATAAGATGGGAGAATGTTTGGAGCTTCAACCTATGTAGGATTGTGCCTGCCTAGGTTGCCTGTCTCTGCCCTCTGCCCAAGTTAAGTTGTATCTGCAAATGTAGCACTACTTGAGAGGAGGTGATTGGAGGTGATAGAGATGTTATTCAGTGTATACCCAAGATGCATGCATTTGCAAAAAAAGAGGAACAGACAGGGAGATGGGTCTCCTTGTTTTTTGTTTGATCCACCTTTTATGATCTTCCTTCTGATCAATATTCTTAGGGTTGCTGAAGTCAGTTTGCTTGTCTCCCCAAATTGTACATGATTTTCTTGGACAGTTGTTCCTCACCTTTGATCCCTTCAGCTCCCAGAATTCCAGACAGCTGACCAAGCTGGCCAAGCTGGGGCTTCTGGGAGTTGTAGCCCCAAATACTTGAAGATTCATAGGTGGGGAACCACTGCTCTAAACAAAAGGCATCTTGTCTGGCTTCCAAGAGCAGGAACATGTCCACTTTCCTTATCCAACCCCACTACTTAGCTAGAATTGAAATCTACATTGACCCTTTTTTGGGGGAAGAGGGGCAATCCGGCATGTTGGACACTTCTGAGCAGCCACCGTAAATGTCCCCAACCGCATAATCTGGTAATATCTGGCTGCAACACAGGATCTACATGTTCCCTGTCGCTTGCTCTGACATCAGCCGGAGCAATGGGGATCTAAGGGAGGGGGCAGGAGAAGAGAGGAGGAAATCCTTCCTCCACTTCTTCTTCCTTCCCAGTGATCCCCATAGCCCCGACCGATCTCTGGGCAAGCAATGGGGAACAGGTAGGACCTGTATCATAGATGAAGACTATCGCAACATGGGGAGCAGGGAGGAAAACATTCTGCCATCTCATGTCCCCATGGCATCTACTGCCCCAGCTGTCCCCACTGGCGTTAAGTCCCTGTTTTAACAGGGATAGTGTTATGTTTTTATCTCATTTCAATGTTATTTTGTTGTAATTTAATGTTTTTTTACTGGAGCTGTTTATTTAATGCTTCTTAAAGTTTTGTATCCACTAGCTTTTTAGTGTAATTTGTTCTTAGCCTGATGTGAGCTGCCATGGTTCCTGTCCCAGGAGAAAAGCAGAGTATTAAGTAAATGAGTAAACAAATCCAATCTTGCAGGTTATTTTCTTGTTTGTTTACTTATAATAGACAGGACAGATGTGGGTCAAAATGCAGATTAGCAAAAAATGAAGGTATCTGAGAAATATAACTGTCACAAAGAAATGCAGACAACCTGATACAATCCATTATTTTCTCTGCTCTCCTTCCAGATCAGGGGTAAAATCTTATCGTCTTGTTTTCCTTTTTCTAAAAAGAAAGAAGCAGAAACAGTTGTGCATATAGTATTGTTTTGAATAATGATACTCTTCCTTTTACCCATTCCATCTTCTCCAGACTTTGAGCATCTGGGCAGTTTCATTCCTTTTGGTATTTCTCCTTATCTAAACACTATTTTGCACATGAAAGGAAATTATTTTCAGCCCCACTCCAGCATTTGTTACAAAGCCCTTTGCTCTGTGACCTTCAATTTTGAATCTAGGAGGAGACAGTGGGTTTTAATTTCCTCCCTTTGTGGCGGGTCAGCTCTTCCCAGTACAAATGCCACTGGTTCAGGAGGGCCATTTGCTTCTCATTCTCCCATCCTCTTGAAATACTAGTTTAAAAGCCCTAAACCACATCCAGAAAGCAAGCAATTTAGGTTTAACAGTCATTGTGGATCAACCCTTTTTGCCTTGCACCACCGCTTTTCATCTTTAGACCCGGGATATTTTTTTCTATGTTATTTTTACGAGAATAATCAAAAAGCAAAACCACAGTGAGAGCAAGGAATCCTTTGCAGAATAAAGATGTGATCCCATTAGAAATTAGACTTTGCTAAGCACATGCACTTTTGCAGAATAGGGTTGCATTTCCCTGCACATGCACAAAAATTATTGGGTAACACTATTTTTGTTACACAAATAACAACTGGGGCACATGTGGCTTAGTGACATCAGAGTCTGATCAATATATAAAAATTATTAATGAAGAAGGGCACACAAAAGTTAGGAGGAGCTACAAAAATATCCTTTTCGAAATGGCAAAATTCTGCATTCTGCATTCTGAGGGCTCTTGTACATAGCCCTAAAACTACGGCTAAAAAGTGGATTAGCCTGAGGCATCCAGATGACGTTTCAGGCTAATCTGCTTAAAACTGGAATAAACCCAATTTACTCCATTTAATCCAGTTTTTTAAAACACCTCTAAAGATCCAGACCTTCCCTGAGGGCCCGGGTCTTTGGAGGTATGGGGCCTGTGGAATCAGACTCCTGGGATTATCTTCCGTGATCCCAGTCTCTATTTCCACAGCCATGCCTCCTCCCCAGGCTCAGGCAGTCTGGAAAAGAGGGATGGCAATGCCAGCCTGTCAGGATTTTCTGTGAGTTAGGGAAAACTACCCAAACAAAAATACAATAGAGCATCTAAATACAAAAGCAAACAGGATACTTATAGTTGAGCATTCATCTCACAACAAGCAGAGCTTAGAGCTTAGGAGGCAAACATAAAGAGTGCAGTCTTTATACAGTAATTTCAAAGGGTTTATTTACAAAAACAATATCTACATCTCTTCAAAGCAAAGAACTGGGTCCTAGCTACTACATAACAGTCTCTCCCCCCCCCCCCCCCTTTCCTCTCAATTTACCAGAGAATGGCTCCAAGGGAGGCCTGCAACCTTCCCCCTCCCCTCCCCAAAGTCCTCTTTCTGCTCTTGGGGGGTGGAGAGAGAGAAAGGCTCCAGGCCTCCATCTGAGCCTTCCTCTGGTAAGTAGAGGGGGAAATGGAGGCAGGGAGGAGGAAGCTGGCATTGCCTTTGCCTACCTGTGCTGCTCTCGGATCAGCACAGGAGAGCCTCTAGCCACCCTCCCTACCGCAAAATCTCAGGGTTTGGGCCAGCTGTGTGGCCTCCATCTCAAGAAGAAATGGAATTTAAAATTCCAATGCTTTTTGGCAGTTTTGCTTCTCTGGAAGAGCCCTGGGTTAATGCCTTGGCGCTCTGAACTCAGTTTGCAGTAGTTGAAGGAAGTTGAAGACAAAGGAGGAAAGGAGAAGGAAAAGAGAGAAACTGGGACATTTTAATAGCAATTGAAAAAACAGGACAGGAGGATTAGCTGGAACAGTCTTTATTGTTATTGACGAAATGGTAAACAACTTGCTGTATTATTTATAGATAGGAGCCCCCGTGGCCTAGTGGATTAAAGCCTTGTGACTTGAATGTTGGGTTGCTGACCTGAAGGCTGCCAGGTTCGAATCCCACCCGGGGAGAGCGCGGATGAGCTCCCTCTATCAGCTCCAGCTCCTTGCGGGGACATGAGAGAAGCCTCCCACAAGGATGGTAAAAACATTAAAACATCTGGGCGTCCTCTCTCACACCAGAAGCAACTCAGGCTGCTCCTGACATGAAAAAAAAATTATAGATGGGAGCCAGTGAATTATGGAGGCCCATGAGACAATTTTCAACTTCCAGGACTCACCTCAGACATACCTAATTCCCAGTCCCTCTCCACCCAATAAATGACAGTGGCTAGAAATCTATTTCTGGTTTTGTAAAACATTTTGCATGGGGTAGATGGGCAGAACAAGGTGCAAGGAAGTCCTGCATCCTGTTCTGAAACAAAGTTGTCACTCCAGTAGCAACTCCATTTTTCCCAGTGAGAAGAACTTCACAGCTGGAGATAGTCCACAGAAACACCACTGGGTGCCTCATGGGGCCCATCACGTGGACCTGGTTAAAGCTATCTGTCTGTCTGTCTGTTTGTCTGTCTTACTTACTTACTTACTTACTTATTGCATTTCTATACTGCTTTTTCCACCCCGGGGGACTCAAAGTGGTTCATAACATGGTGAGTGGCACATTCAGTGCTTCACAATATAAAAGCATAAACCTCCCTTGCCTAGTTTCCAACATACCTCACAATCTCTGAGAATGCCTGTGACAGATGTGGGTGAAACATCAGGAGAGAAAGCTTCTGGAACATGGCCATACAGCCTGAAAGACTCACAGCAACCCAGTGATTCCGGCTATGAAAGCCTTTGACAATCTTCTATATATATAAAAGAGTGATGGCATCAGGGCAGTGGACAAAACAACAAAAGTACAGGCCCCGCAACCTCGAAATTTGACAACACAACCCATCATCCATGCCTCCAGGTTGATACAACAAAAAGAAAAGAAAAATAAAGTCCTAATTAGAGGGAGAGCAATAATATTTTTATCCAATTGCTGCCAGTTTAGAGGGCTAATCTCTGCCCACTTGGTTGCCTAGCAACCAGCCAAGGGACAGCCAGGCTTCAGTTAGGGGACAGGCTGATTTAGGCCTCACTTAGGCTTCTTCCACAGATTATCTGATTTTAACTGGATTATATGGCAGTGTAGACTCAAGGCCCTACTACACAGCTCTATAACCCATTTATAATCTTACATTATCTGCTTTGCACTGGATTATCTTGACTCCACACTGCCATATAATCCACTTCAGTGTGCATTTTATCCAGCTGTGAAGAAGGGGCCTCATAAAATCCAGTTCTAAGCAGATAATAGAAGATTATCAATATACAGTAGAGTCTCACTTATCCAACATAAACAGGCCGGCAGGATAAGTGAATATGTTGGATAATAAGAAGGGATTCAGGAAAAGCCGATTAAACATCAAATTAGGTAATCGTTTTACAAATTAAGCACCAAAACATCATGTTATACAACAAATTTGACAGAAAAAGTAGTTCCATGCGCAGTAATGCTATGTAGTAATTACAGTAGAGTCTCACTTATCCAACACTCGCTTATCCAATGTTCTGGATTATCCAATGCATTTTTGTAGTCAATGTTTTCAATATATTGTGATATTTTGGTGCTAAATTCATAAATACAGTAATTACTACATAGCATTACTGTGTATTGAACTACTTTTTCTGCCAAATTTGTTGTCTAAGATGATATTTTGGTGCTTCATTTGTAAAATCATAACCTAATTTGATGTTTAATAGGCTTATCCTTAATGCCTCCTTATTATCCAACATATTCGCTTATCCAATATTCTGCCAGCCTGTTTATGTTGGATAAGTGAGACTCTACTGTACTGTATTTACAAATTTACCATACAATATCACAATGAATTTAAAACACTGACTACAAAAACATTGATTATGAAAAGGCAGACTGCGTTGGATAATCCAGAACATTATATAAGTGAATGTTGGATAAGTGAGATTCTACTTTAATATGAAATAATTACTGGGATAGAATAATGCAGAACAATATAATCTCTAAAACCAGGACAGTAAATAAACAGGGGAATTCCACACAGGAAACAATCAGGGCCAGCTAACACCTCCCAACAAAGTATTCCCATCATCAAAGTCTGGCAAATCCTCAGTTTTCTCAGGGCCACAGACAGTAGACGCACATAAAATATTGCAAACAACACCACTCTGAAAACAAGGGAATTCCAGACAGGAAAGAATCAGGGCCAGCTAACACCTCCCAACAAAAAATTCACTCAGGGAGGAAGCAGCCAGGCTTTAAAGCTGCAAGGCCATTACATCCTAATCATTTTTCCTAATTGCAGCATTCATACTTGCCTCCAACAGACAAAAAAAACCCAATCAGAAATATTGTATATTCACAACCTTTAGGAAATAATATCCCCTGATGGTGCAGCGTGTTAAAGCGCTGAGCTGCTGAACTTCTGGACCGAAAGGCTGCAGGTTTGAATTCGGGGAGCGGAGAGAGCCCCCACTGTTAGCCCCAGCTTCTGCCAACCCAGAAGTTCAAAAACATGCAAATGTGAGTGCATCAATAGGTACTGCTCTGGCGGGAAGGTAACACCGCTCTATGCAGTCATCCCACATGACCTTGGAGGAGTCTATGGACAACGCTGGCTCTTCGGCTTAGAAATGGAGATGAGCACCAACACTCTGAGTCAGACATAACTGGACTTAATGTCAGGGGAAAACGTTTACCCTTTACCTTAACTACCACCAGTTCCTGAATACTTTATTTCCCATACCACCATATTTTGCCACAGCAACGCGTGGCCGGGCACAGCTAGTACAATATAAAAATGCATAACTTATCTAAAATAACATATAATTGTAGATTATAACCTTTTAAACTATAAAACATCAATCATAGACATTGACATAAGACATAAAACACTAAACAATTTCA
This sequence comes from Anolis carolinensis, assembly GCF_035594765.1. Taxonomy (NCBI): domain Eukaryota; kingdom Metazoa; phylum Chordata; class Lepidosauria; order Squamata; family Anolidae; genus Anolis; species Anolis carolinensis. The sequence continues at coordinate 302,232,151 of NC_085841.1, forward strand.
TCAATCCCGAGGTTATTCTTTCACTGCAATCACAGATATAGCATTCCTTTGCTTTTCAGACCATTCCTTATACCATATTGAATCTAGAAATGGGATGTGAACATATACATATACATGCATCTCCCATTCTTGAGGGTATATGTGTGTCCTAGAATGGGAGGACCTGATGTCAAGATGAGATGCTATATTTGCCCAATGTAAATACAAGAAAATGGACAGATGTTCGACCAATTTCTATTCCAGACAAACACAATGGGGATTTAGAGTGCTAATACTGTGCAAATGTGCTGGGATTTGGGTCTTAATATTCATGCAGGTCAACCTTTGTGTGACTAATAAGTGTATCCGTATCATCCTATAATTTGCAGGCTTCCAGGATGTGCCCCCTTAAACAGAAGCTTCAAGTTGCCTAGGAGTAAGGCTCATTTGGTTTTGTGACAAAATGCAGTATCAATTGCACATGCCCAGAAAAGTAAATTGCATGGGGTTTTATTTAAGCATTTAGTCTCAAACCTCTCTTGAGATAAAAGGTCCTTGGGAAGTTAAGTCATTCAGAGACAGGTTGCCAAAAGGATGTCTGGACAACTACTGTATATACTTGAGTATAAACCTAGTTTTTCAACCCTCTTTTTTAAGACTGAAAAAGTCCCCCTCAGCTTATACTTGGGTGAGGGTCATGGTTGGCTTATATTTGGGTGAGCTTATACTCGAAAATATTATTTTCCTCTATTATTATTGGTATTATTACATTTATTATTTCTCTCTATTATTGTTGCTACTATTACATTTATTTTACTCTATTTTTATTATTAATAATACATTTATTATTTCACTCTGATCTTATTATTATTGCATTTATTATTTTACTCTATTTATTATTACATGTATTATTTTCCTGTAATAATAATAATAATAATAATAATAATAATAATAATAATAATAATAATAATAATTACATGTATTATTTTACTCTATTATTTTTAAAAGGATACATAAGCACATTTACATTGAAGAAGATGAGAATAATGATTTGATCAGAGTTGGACAGTCTTATCTTAAATTTGAGCTTTATGTAAATATTCAAAAACATTTAACCTACTGATGTCTCAATTAATGTAATTGTATTGGTATCTATTTTTATTTCTGAAATTTACCACCCTCAGCTTATACTGGAGTCAAATGTTTTTCCAGTTTTTTTGTGGTAAAATTAGGTGCCTCGGCTTATATTCGGGTTGGCTTATACTCGAGTATATAAGATAATTTTGCCTGGTGCTACTAATTTCTGAAAAAGATTACAGATATTCAACCTAAATGAAATCTTGACCTAACTGAATGGGATAATTTCTCTTTCCCTGCTGTGTATCTGCATTTTGGATAGCTGATGAAATATACTATTGACTCAAGAGGACTGTAAACTAGAACAATGTTGATATTCCTGTTTTGCTTCTCTTTCCTTCCTTCTGTTCTTCTCTCCCACCCCTTCTGTTTTTCTGGCATATGTGCAAATGTATGGTGACGTTCATGTACAGTTGATGGGGACGAGGGAGAGGGCCTTCTCGGTGGTGGTCCCCCAACTTTGGAACGCTCTCCTCAGGGAAATCAGGCATGTCCCCACGTTGCAAGGTTCTGGAGGGAATTGAAAACATAGCTTTTCAAGCAGGCCTTCTACAAACCCTAAGATTTTAGTCTAGCCAAAAAAATCGACCTTGACTCTGCACTTTACACTATCAGTAAACTAGTGCTGCCCACTCTCTAACCAGTAGCTATTGCTGCATTTTATTGAGTATTTTATTTAAATTGAGTTGGGCTTTTATCTTTTATAAGTGTTGTCCTATGTTCTGTGATTTTGTTTTATTGCAATGTTGATGTTATTCTGCCTGTATTTTATGTATTTTATGGTCCCATTGTGTGCTGTCTGTAAGCAGCCACAAATCCCTCCGGGGAGATGGTGGTGGGATATAAATAAAGTTGTTGTTGTTGTTGTTGTTATTTTCTGTCTTCAAGCAATTATTCCCCCTCAAAATATAGGATGTTTTGCTGTCTGGAAGCATGGAAAGTTTGAATAGTCATGAACTTGTCCTGCACTAGTCTTTTTAATATGCCACAGAAGAAACTAATCAGGAGGTATTTCCCTTTGGATACAGGATGCTTCTATCTGTATTCTGACCTTGCTAACTGTTTCGATACTATGATTCAGTTGGCATAATTATTCAGTAACTTTGCCTCAGTACTAGCTATTTTACTCTCACTGGGGCATTTGGCCACTTTCATTCATTTATCAAATCAATTTATATTATGTTTTATTTTATATATTAACTCTAATTACCTAGACTATGAAAAACTGACCCCAAACACTGCAGCTTCAAGCCCTTACTGAGATCCAAAATCCATATCAAAATTACGCACAAAAATGTGACAAATAAAATCCAGTCTGGTTGACTATGCAGAGATAGCTGGATACCTATGATCCATTAGTACTAATGCACTTGGATGTTGAATGCCTAATACAAGATGTATACTTTCAGCATCTGACACATTTGTTGTTTTCTTCAGTCTCCAGTCATGCATTGATCTATAAACAATGTATGGGCGCTGCAGGCTAGCCAAAAGGCACCAGAACTTTAGATGATATTCTAACAGGAAGGGTGGTGATTCAGTATGAGGCTAAGTGAATGGTAAGGCTATAAATCACAAGCACTAGTCATGACAACTACATATTACCTCTAGCTTCAGAGTCCTTAAGTCTTGTGGTCGCTGTGAAACACAAGCAGGATAATAGTAATCTACTCATATTCTGCTTGTCAACATCTAAGGAGTATCTGCTTGAGCATTGTCAGAAGGAAGATACAGGACTAGATGGGCCTTTGATCTGATCCAGCATGGCTTGTCTTATGTTTTGGTCTATTGTTTACTATTACCAAAAGCTACACTTGGGTCAAGAGCTCCTTAGTCATCCTCAGTGGTCTTTCTTCTCCTGCTTTTGTTGTTTTTCTTTCTCCCATCTCATGCTTATTTAACCTTCCTTATCAGTCTTGTCTCCACACATATATTTGCAATTTCCTGTCTGCTTCTGCAAAACTTCTCAAAAGAATTCTGGGACCTGCACATGGAAGCATGCATGTAGTCTGGTTATCTGGTGGAGGCCCTGTGGGAAAAAAACTCCCACAATTACACCCAGTCTTGCCTCTAGGAGAGTGCTTTCCAACCTTTAATCCTCCAGCTGTTTTGAATGTCAGCTCTCAGAATTCCTGACAGTGGTCTAAGCTGGTTGAGGCTTCTGGGCATTGAAGTCCCAGACATTTGGAGGATCAAAAGTTTGAAACCACAACATTATCACTAGGGGACATAGTTATTGCCAAGAATCTGATTGATAACTATGACAACTCATAACTAGGATTGGTAATCAGCATTAATCAATATATTTAGAAAATGATAACCCTGAGAAGCCCAAACCAGGGTTTCTTTCTTAGGATCCATATCAAAGTTGCTGTGGTCCCACAGTTTGGAGCTATGTTGCAGACAGGCACATAGGTCTGTCCATGTATGCCAGTGGTTCTCAACCTGTGGGTCCCCAGATGTTTTGGCCTTCAACTCCCAGAAATCCTAACAGCTGGTAAACTGGCTGGGATTTCTGGGAGTTGTAGGCCAAAACACCTGGGGACCCCAGGTTGAGAACCACTGATGTATGCAATTTCTTTTATTATTATGAATTACAGACTAGAATGTCTCCTCATTCTGAGTGGATCCCATCAGCTTCAAGCACAGGGATGATTCACATAAAAAGTGGACATTGCTTTCCTTCCCCTGACGCACAGTTACTACCTTTGTTCCCTTGAAGCTATTTTTGCTTGCATTTCTGAATCCATTTAAATAATTTTAAAGGTCAAGGGCTTAACATCGTGCTTTAGCTTAAAACTGAGGTTGGATGGAGGATAAAGAAGGAAATAACCACTTGTGGCTAGTTTTAAGCTGTCCCAGAAAACAACAATTTTCTTTTCATGTTTATTTATTTTATTTATTTATTTACCATATTTTTTTTCTTCGTGTACTCTGTGAATGCACACTAATGGAGAGGCTGCGCCTGCGCAGGTCCCAACGGAAACTCTTCCCAAGCTGAAGTTTAAATTTTGGCGGTAGCCACGCCCCTCCGTTCCCGGAGGGCATATAAGGCAGCCCTCGGCGTCTCCTCCCCAGTTCCTTTTTTTCCGCCGCAAGGTTCACTTCGGATTCTCATGTCTACGACTCGCTTCAAGCGCTGCACTCAGTGTGCCGCTAAAATTCCTGATTCCGACGGCCACGCCAAGTGCCTCTACTGCCTCGGAGAGGCACATGTCGTCGGTACCTGCCGCTTCTGCCTGGCCCTAACGGCTCAGGCTAGAAAGAATAGAGCCGCGAGGCTTAGAGCGGCGCTTTACGAAAAATCGCTTGCCCCTGAACCCGCTCCGTCGACTTCGGGCACGAAGCCGCCGCTTAATCCGGGTTCGATGTCGGCTTCAACAGCTAAAGCCCCTTCGGTCTCGTCTAAGGCGTCCAGAGCCTCCAGATCGTCTAAGGCCGCTAAACCACCGTGCACACTCACCACGGCTACGGTGACAACGCGTTCTGGCCGGGTCGGCCCTTCCTCGACATCGAGCTCGGTGGCTTCCGTATCTTCGGCCCGATCCCATCTTGGGGCTCCTCCGTCGACCTCTGCGATGAAGATCGCCCTTAAAAGGGCTCACGAGGAAGCTCGTCGGACCCAATCCGACTCAGCAATGGTCCCTCCCACGCCGGGAAAATCCCTGAGGGTTCCATCAAAACAACCACTCGCTAAGAAGAGGGCAACCCAACGCTCTTCCTCTTCTGCTTCCTCCAAGATGGACGTCCTTTCTTCGGCGACTTCTTCTAGAAGGTCCTCTCCGATCGCTCCTGCTCAGCGACCTCGCCAAACTTCTCCTCAGCAACTTTCTGATGGCGAGTTGCAGGACTCACCCCACCACTCCACTCAGACAGTGGTCAGGGTGCCATCTCCTCGACCTGCTGTCTCCCATCGTCAGTCTCGCCAGCAGCTTTTTCCCCCGACCTCGACACCGGAACGGGGTAGACAGACCACTCGCCTGGCTCGAGCGGCCCAGGCCTCGGCCTCCAAGGATACTCGGCTACAGATGGCTTCTGCTCTTGAGGCTTTGCCGCCACCAGAAACTGTGTTGTCATCTCCCCCCCAGTCCCCTCAAGGGGCTGGGGACGATGAGATCGATATAGATCGCCCTGATTCAGCTCTCTCGGCCTCGGTGGTATCCTTAGGCCTTGATCTCTCTCCTCCTCATGACGCCTATGAGGTGGACCCTCCTTCGCCTACCGACAACATTCGGGCTTTCTCCGAACAAATGATTAGAATGGCCGACGCCCTGGGTCTAGAAATCAAACAGACTTCCAAGGCAGTTACTGATCCAGTCTTCAAACGGGTCCAAGCCCAGGCCCCTCCAGCCACGCTGTTGCCATTTTTGCCTTATCTCCTAGATGTCATCCAATCTTCGTGGAAGACTCCTTCCTCGATCCCTCCTACCTCGAAGAGAATCGAGTCTTGGTATCGTACAGATGACGACACTTTAGAATGGCTTAAACACCATCCCGACCCGAACTCCATGGTCGTTAAAGCTTCTCAGTCTTCCGGCCGTGAATCCACTACCCCTGCAGACAGAGAGGGCAAGAGGTTCGACGCGGTCGGTCGAAAGCTCTATTCCGGAGCTCTTCTACTCTGTAGAATGGCGAACTATGGGGCCTGTATGGGGGCATACCAGCAGATCCTTTGGGAGAAAGCTCAGCCCTTCTTCTCTAAATTGTCGGATGAAGACCGGTCCGTCATGTCCACCCTCCAGCAAGAGGCCGATTCGTTAGCGCATCATCAAATCCAGATGGCTAAGCATACGGGCGACACGGCCGGCAAGATGATTGCCCACGCCATTGCTATTCGTCGCCACGCCTGGCTGAGATCTTCCGGTCTGTCTTCCTCCTCGAGGCAGGTCATCGAAGACCTCCCCTTCGACGCCATGGGCCTCTTTAACTCTGGCACCGACGACAAGCTAAAAACCAACCACGATTTTAAAGTTCTGGCCACTAAATGCGGCGATCAACCCCAGGTTCACCGCACCAAGTGGTTTCCTCAACGCTTTCGTCGCTTCCCGCCTCCTTCTTACCGCCATCAATCCTTCCGGCGTCCCTCGGTATCAAACAACCAAAATCGCCAGCAACCCCGTCGGGCCGCTCAGCCACAAAGACAACGCGGCCGAGCCACCCCCACTGCTGCCCAACCTCTCCGGCGTTCCTGACGCCATCTCTCTTTCCAAAGACTCTTTCTACGGTACCGATGCAGATCTCATGCCTCCACACCCCTCCCTCTCACCAAATCAACCTCATGGTCTCTTTCTAGACCGCCTGGCTCCCTTCTTTCACCGGTGGAAATCTATTACTTCAGATGCCTGGGTTCTCAAAATTGTCCAAGAAGGCTATGCCTTAGAATTCGAAGAACTCCCGCCCACGGGCCAAGTCCTTCTCTCCAACCCTTCTCAAGAAATTCTCGCAGAGGTCGACGCCCTTCTCGCCAAGGGGGCTATTCGGCCTTCTCCATCGGTACAGGACCCTCAAGGCTTCTTCTCCAGATACTTTACGGTCCCGAAGAGGGGTGGGGGCCTCCGCCCAATTCTGGACTTACGCATGCTCAATGTCTTCATACGTCCAACCAAGTTCAGGATGGTCTCCATCGCCTCCATCCTCCCGATGCTTCAGCGCGGAGACTACTTCGTGTCTATAGACCTTCGAGACGCCTATTTCCACGTGGCGATTCGAGAAAACCACAGGCGCTTCCTTTCTTTCAAAGTTCTCGACCAGACCTACCAGTTCACCGTTTTACCCTTTGGCCTCGCTACGGCCCCAAGGGTCTTTACCAAAGTCGTCGCTGTCGTGGCTGCCCACCTCCGGCTCCAAGGGATCACAGTCTTTCCATATCTAGACGATTGGCTTCTGGTCGAATCCGACCCTGCCCTTCTCCGACGTCACGTCGACTACACCCTCTGTCTTCTAGAATCTCTCGGTCTTCAATTAAACCACGACAAATCTCACCTCGCCCCGTCGAACAAAATCTGCTTCATCGGCGCCCTGTTCGACTCAATTGCTCAAACTGTCTCCCTTCCGTTCGACAGGTTTCTAGCTCTTCGCCAACAAATCATTTTCTGCGAGACCCACCGGAGGGTTCGGGCTCGATCCATCCAGGTACTGCTCGGCCATATGGCCTCCACAGTCTTCACGACCCCGTTCGCCAGGCTTCATCTCCGGCCTCTTCAAAGGTGGTTCATAGACGCTTTCAAGCCATTCCGCCACCCCAACTCGAGGTTTCTCTCGGTCCCGCCTCACGCTCGTCGGTCGCTTCTCTGGTGGAAGTCCCTCTCCAACGTTTGCAGGGGTCTTCCGTTCCACCCAATTCCTCCCTCCACTACCATAACCACGGACTCATCCAACTTCGGCTGGGGAGCCCACATGAAGGGTCTCACTGTTCGGGGCCTTTGGTCTCCCTCCGAGAAGGCAAATCACATAAACTTTCTCGAACTCCTTGCTATCTTCAAGGCTCTGAGAGCCTTCTCACGCCTGATCTCCCGGACATCTGTACTCATTCAGTCAGACAACACGGTAGCAGTCTTTTACATCAACAAGCAGGGTGGCACGGGTTCAAGGAAGCTGATGCTCCTCTCCTCCCAGCTGTGGCATTGGTGCATAGCCCGCAACATCCAAATCTCGGCGATTCACCTTCCCGGGATCCAGAACAACTTGGCAGACGCCCTCAGCAGGATGACGACTTCCTCCCACGAGTGGATGCTCGACCCCGAGACTCTTCTCTCTCTTTTTCTCAAATGGGGCTTCCCCACTCTAGACCTTTTCGCTTCTCCCGAGAACGCTCAGCTGCCCCGATACGGGGCAAGACTCCCCCCGTCCTCCTCTCCAGGCTGCCTGGGAGACGCCTTTCTTCTGGACTGGTCGGCGGAACCGATCTATCTCTTTCCGCCCTTTCCTCTGATACCGAAGGTCCTGCAGAAACTCCGGTCGGTACCTACGTCGGCGATCCTGATAGCTCCAGCCTGGCCTCGTCAATCTTGGTTCCCGGCTCTTCTTCATCTCTCCAAGGCGACCTTCTTCACTCTACCTCTTCTGCCACACCTCTTATCCAGGGAGAACGGCCAGATCCTCCACCCGGATCTCCCCTCTCTACATCTCACTGCTTGGAGGATTCTCGCCTGACCTCCCTCCCGCAAAACCTACAGGAGGTCCTCCGCGCAGCTCACAAACCGGCTACAACCAGAGCCTACACTTATAAAGTCTCTCGCTTTCGCTCCTTTCTTCGCTCCCGAGGAATTACTGTTTTTCCAACCTCGGTACCGATTGTACTGGACTTCCTTATGTCTCTGGCAGACCAAAAACTTTCTCTTGCTTCTATGAAATCTTACCTGGCCGCTCTATCCTGGTGTTTTCAACAACATGGTAGACCATCTCTATTCTCCGACCACCTTGTCAAGACCTTCTTGAAAGGATACAACAACATCTGCCCACCGACTCAACCTCCTACTCCAGGGTGGAACCTCGAGCTTGTACTTTCTCAGCTTACTGCCTCTCCCTTTGAACCGCTGGCTTCGACCGACCTACGTCTCCTTTCTTGGAAAGTTGCCTTCTTGGTGGCCATAACCTCAGCGCGCAGACCCTCGGAGCTGGCGGCCCTTCGGGTCGATGAACCCTACCTCCGTTTTCATCACGACCGCGCCGTTCTCCGTCCGGACATCACCTTCCTTCCCAAGGTGGTCTCTGCTTTTCACCTTAACCAGGACATTGTCCTTCCCGCTTTCTTCCCAGACCCCTCGTCTCCCCTTGAGCGGAGACTGCACCTCCTTGATGTGTGTAGAGCACTTCTGTTCTACCGGGACCGTACTAAGGACATTCGAAAGACCCCAAAACTTTTTGTGGCCCATGCCCCAGATAAACTGGGCAATCCTATTTCTTCTCAAAGACTCTCACACTGGATTGCTCAGGCCATTGAACTGGCCTATGAACTAGCCAAAAGACCTCCTCCCCCGTCGGTTCGCCCACGTTCGACGAGAGGTCTCTCCACGTCGACTGCCTTCCTAAGGGGCATTTCCCTGGACTCCATCTGCAAGGCAGCGATCTGGTCTAACCCCCTTACATTTGTGTCTCACTACAGGTTAGACCAAAAAACTTTGAAAGATGCCGCCTTTGCTAGGGCGGTTTTGTCCTCATGCTTGTCCTAACCTTCTGCATTTATGACTTCTATGTGGGTGCTTTTTTCTCATGCGACCCTCTTGTTGTTTTTCCTGTTTGGTACATGTTTGCACTACTCTCCTGATGATCCGTGCCTTATTGCTACTGCCTTCCCCCTTAGGGGAATGATGTTTTCCTGTTTTTTTCACATGTGCTCTTAAAGGGTTATGTCATGCCTTACCGAACTGCTCTCGGTGTTTGGCGTGTGTTTGATGCAATACCTTAATGGGTCCTTGGACCAGGGTTTTTTGATGTTTTCATGTTTAATAAACATATGTTTGGACAGTTTTCTCGTTGTCAGGGTTTGCTTAGCCCGCCTCCGAGACCTAAGCTTGCTAGTCTCCATTAGTGTGCATTCACAGAGTACACGAAGAAAAAGGACAGGTTGCTTACCTGTAACCATGTTTCTTCGAGTGTACTCTGTGAATTCACACAAGCCCGCCCTTCCTTCCCCTCTGGCAAACCCTCTTCCTTTCTCGTTGCCTTTGCGGCGTAGGAACTGGGGAGGAGACGCCGAGGGCTGCCTTATATGCCCTCCGGGAACGGAGGGGCGTGGCTACCGCCAAAATTTAAACTTCAGCTTGGGAAGAGTTTCCGTTGGGACCTGCGCAGGCGCAGCCTCTCCATTAGTGTGAATTCACAGAGTACACTCGAAGAAACATGGTTACAGGTAAGCAACCTGTCCATATCCCACCTTTCTCAACCCCTGGGGGGACTCAAGGTGGCTTACAAATGGCACTGCATAGTGCCTACAACATAAAACATAAAAAGTTACATTAAGATTAAAATAAGCATAAAAACATGTTTAAATACAATCCAATGTTAAGACACAACATCCAAAGACAAGGTCTAAGGCCGATCCAGAGTCAATTGCATGATTTCAAGTAAACTTATTGCACAGCTACTTCTCAAAGGCCTGTTTCCAGAGCCAGGTTTTAACTCTCTTTCTGAAGGCCAGGAGGGAGGGGGCTGACCTGACATCACTTGGGAGGGAGTTCCACAACCAAGGGGTCACCACTGAGAAGGCCCTGTCTCTCATCCCCACCAATGAAGGTGGTGGGACCGAGAGCAGGGCCTCCCCAGACAATCTCAGACTCTGAGGTGGTTCGTAGGGGAAGATATGTTCAGACAGGTAGTGTCAGGACCCAGGCTGCAGAGCACCAATAACCATACACAGAGGCCAGAATCTATCTAATATCTTTATTGAGGAAATATATAAAGTTAATAAAAGCAAGTGTAGAAAATAGTTCAGAAGTAGACCTTTCAGGAAAGGTCAAAATTAGTCCAAGAAAACAATGTCCAATATGAAATATTAAGGTCCAAAGTTGTAATCCAATAACCGAAACACTCACTTTGCCATGCAAAGTGAGGGGAGATGACAAGGTCCTTTAGTCCATGGAGCTTAATGCAAGGCTAGGAAGCAAACTAGATACTTGGCAAACAAGGCTTGATTCAAGGCAACAAGAAGCGAGGAGCAAGAACAGGGTCCGTGGCGAAATCCGTGGCGAGGTCCGGGGAACAAGGCAGGGCTGGAACGAGAACAAGGTCCTGGAAACTGGAGTAGCGTAGTCCACACACAATCTACTCCCGAAGCTGACGAATTGACTCCGCAAGGAATCCTTTGTGGCCAAGCATCTATGTAGGATCTTGTTTTCCCGCCAAAGCACACTTCCTCTGGGGAACAAGAACCGAAACCTATACTGTCCAGATGCAGGACTCCTTAAACTTTCCCAAGGGAACAGACTTAATCATCTAATTGTCTGGCAGCTATCCGGGCGCTTCGGCGAGTCGCCTCCCGCGCGTGTCTATCTTGATTATAATAAAGACGGCGAGAAAATGGGGGAGATTTCTCCTCAAGGCTTGTTGTCTGACTTCTTGTGGGCAAACATCCTGCAGCTGCAAGGGCTCCAAATCTGGCAGAAACAGTGGGAAACCCAAGTTTTCCTCTTCATCTGTCACAACAGTACTAGGAACGGGACTACATGGCCCATAAGTCATCACAGGTAGACTGGGCTGGAACCGTTTAGGGCTTTGTAGGCTAAAGCCAGCACTTTGAATTGAGCTTGGAAGCAGATTGGCAGCCAGTGGAGCTGACGTAACAGGGGGGTGGTATGCTTCCTGTACGCCGCTCCAGTGAGCAACTTGCTGCTGCCCATTGGACCAGCTGAAGCTTCCAAACTGTTTTTGAAGGCAACCTCACGTAGAGCGCGTTGCAAGCTTTGGGGTTCTGTAGGTAAAATTGGCAGATATTTTTGAAAGTTTGCTACATTTTCACGCTAAGAGAATTAAACTAACCATAAGCTGCACAGCTTGCTTAGAGTAAGCAAATCAAATAGGGCATGGAAAGATTTCAACTTGGCATGAACATGGCCTGAACTCCACTGTGTGCCAGGATTTCGTTGAGCCCAGCATGTCCTGCGACTGGATTGGATTGGGGCGTTTCTACCAGGAAAAGACGCTGCTCCACCTGACAGACAAGGGACACCGATAAGGGCTTGGTGTAATAGTGACATTTCAAGTATGCCTGTAAAATCTGTTGCCATGGAGATGCCTATTAGAGCCTGAGCTGAGCCGCACGGCCTCTCAAGTTGTGAATCAGGTTTCAGGCTATGTTTGTATGTATTTATTTAAAAACAGCCCTAACAAGGGATGTGAACAAGGGAAGGACACACGAACCTGGCTGCTGAGTGAGTCAGACACACTTCAAGCTATTAAAATGCCCCCCTGACGTCAGACCTCTGCATCAGAGGAAGAACCAAATGGAAATGTCAACATATCTGAATGGAAAGGCCAGAAGATTAAAAAAAAAACACAACCCTTTCTCTCTGCTCCTTCCATGAAGTAAGAAAAGAATATTAAAATTCAGCAAGTGCATTACCCACAAACGAAGATCTGACTAAAGCTGCTATTCACCGCTGTTCCTGCTTATTTAGATGTCTCTGAAAGACATTAATGGAAATCCATGTCATAAGACTCCGTAGAAAGGGGGGAAAGAAGGTGCCAGCAGGAAACCAACAGAAACAAGGGGGAGAACCCTTCACAGTGCATTTTGAATGGAGACTCTTTCTCAGGAGGTTTTAGAGCTTTCTTTTTCTGCTGTTTTCTCAAACATAGTAGTAGAGTGCTATCCAGCTAAGGTGTATCTACACTGTAGAACTAAGGCACTTGGACAGCTCATTAATTGCCCTCGCTCTCTGTTGTGGAATTTTAGGGTTTGCTGAAGTAGCAGCATTCATTGGCAGAGGAGGCTAAAGACCTTGTAAAACTACAGCTCCTGGAATTCCATTGCATTGAGCCAGATGAGTTAAAGTGGAGTCAAACTGCATTAATTCTACAGTGAAAATACTTTAGGCCCCATCTACGCTGACCATTTAATGCAATATCAAACTGATATTGAAGAAAGTAGGTTCACTGTGCAGATGATTACATAGGAAATTCTGGAACCAGTTTGAGGCTCAGATAATAATTACACAAACTATGGAGCACTGATGCACATTTAGGGCTTTTTTCACACTTTTGGGGAGTTTGTTACCTGGTGGCCATAGTTTAAGACTAACTTCAAACTGCATTAAATGGTCGGTGTAGATGGGGCCCGCTATAGTTTCTCAGCAGCAATTACAGATTGTATTATTTAGGATCTAAAATGGATTGAGATGCCAACTCTGGTCCCATATCTACTTTGAAAAATTACAATGCTATTACAAGATCCAAAACTTTGCCAACAATAATCTTCCAATTCTATTGACTCTGAAGTTATGAAGGTGCTTTTCTTTTCTACAGGGTCAGAATGGGTCAGTTCCTAAAATGATATAATCTGATATCACCAGTAATAAAGTTAGATGCATTCTAAGTTGTTTCATCTGGGACACTTTTACACTGCACAACTATAACACTATTATCTCATTGTAGTTTGTAGTTTGGTGAGGTACTAAAAGTCTCTGGCTGATAAGTCTAATTGCCTCTCTATAAACTGCAAATCCCATGTTTCATAGTATGGAAGCAAGGCAGCTAAAGTGAAATTATAGTATTATAATTGTGTAGTGTGAAAAGGTCAGGGATGGCAATTTGCTTTTAAATAGATTACAAAGTCTCCATGTACAAATTTAATGTAAAAAAGTAGCATTTCAACCAAATCAGTAGTGGATTTGGGGTTATTTCTCAGTTAGTTTGTTGACACTATATTCACAAAGCAGAATTGTAGCACAATGTAGAGAAGGGAGGGGTTTGACAGAATCCAATGCTAGAATCAGTACATTGTTCTGTCTACCTTACCTTGAAATGTGTTGATGAGTGATGAGTGTATACCCCATGTGTCTAACTAAACTATAGATGCAAATCCTCACCTGTTTCACCTTGACATGAGAGAGCAAATAATTATGGGAGTTATTTTACTGTTCCAGGACAAAATATTTCTCTTCTTATGTTTGAATATCTCAGAGGAATTATTCTATTGGGAGGGGGGGGGGGAATCCATGGATGTTTTTAAAATGCAAAAGCCATGTGTTTTCTTCTGCAGAATAAACCATCTGCAGCACTTTGAGATGTCTGAACACTGGGAGAAAATTGTGCACAATTCCTCCAGATCTATTATTCCTCCTTATGGGCTTTACATACTACCTTTCAACCAGAGAATGAACGAATACAGTACAGAAATGCTTTCAGTCCCTAATGTATTCTCAATGTTTGTACACAGATTAAGTCTCTTTGACGAATGCTGGATTTCATAAACAGAAAAGCTCTTTCTACTTCTGTGGTACATCAATACTACAAAATTAATGCCGTTTGAGATCACTAACAGTCATGGCTCAATGCTATGGAATCATGGAAGTTTTATGCGGTATTTAACCTTCTCTGCCAAATAGTGCTGGTGCCTCATGATTCCCCAGCACTGAACCAATGCAGTTACAGTGATGATGATTTACACTAATTCTAATCCTAGAACTGATAATACTGAAAGGAGTTATGTGCTGTGACTCTCCCCCCCCCCCCCCCCCCGAGAAGAACTCAACATCAGAATGTTCTTTATGAAAAGACATTTGTCTTACTTTTCTTTCAATCTACTCAGTTGTAATAATTCATCATATGTTTGGTCAGGATGTCAGTTTCCCCTATTATCCGATTGCAAAACATTATAGTTCTCTCCTTAGCCTGGCTCGTTTACATGAATCTTCTTGATTGTTTCATGTTACTAATGGAGGCTGTGTGTTGAGATATTGCTTATAGCAGAAAATTATGCACGATGATTTATAAGAAATAATCTATTAGAAGGGTTATGAGAGATCGTACTGTAACTGGCTGACCTTTGGATTTTTTTTTAACTTGACATTTTTAAACACTGAGGGTACTCCTGCACTGAATTCTGGCTGCTGAGAGGCTACAGGACTGAGAGCAGCATTACTATTGTGATATATTCAAGGCTGGGCCAAAACATTTTGCTGCCTGAAGTCGCTCAGTAAATGCCAGAGCTTGCAAATGATACATTTTGGGCTACCATCCCCAGAATACCCCGGCAAGAAGGGCCTTTAGTGGGTTCTGAGAGTTACAGCAACCAAAAAGAAATTTCTTCACATTTCGCAAATTCCACCACCTAAAATCAAAGGCTCAAATCTTTTTGGTTAGTGCCAACTAGAACAAACCAATTTCAAGTTGTGGAATGATGAGACAACAAATAGGTAAATTCAATTGATTCAGTGGGCCTGCTTTACAAAGGATATGAAGTAGAATTCAGGCCAAGCTTGTGTTATTTTGATCCCTGAGGTATGAAATTTCACAGGTTCTTCTCCTATCCTCTGCAACATTAAAAGTGAATGTTTGTATGTATGTATATATGTATGTATGTGGCAGCTTTCTGATTGGCTCCCACTTTCACAGGCCACTGTGACCGCCAGGAATGACAGACCTGGCCCAAACTTGGCACACATAACCCTCATGACTCACTTTATGGCCTGGTGCCGTTTGTGGGTGGATGAACAACGGATGATGGGATTTGCAGTACTTTCAATCTCTTCGGCTCCCACAGACCACTGCGATGCCCACCAGTGACGGAACTGGACCAAACTTGGCATACAGAACTCCCATTACCCTCTTTACATTCTGGTGCAGATTGGGGGAGGATGTACCATGGATGATGGTATTTTCAGTACCTTCACTCACTTCCTGATACCACTGCAACTGCCACTAATGACAGAATGGTACCAAACTTGGCACACATATCCCAAATGACACATTTTACACACTGCAGCACTTTGGAGGAGGATGGACCAAGGATTATGGGATTTGCAGTACTTTCAAATGCTTCCTTTCCAACAGACCCCTGTTACTCTAACCAATGACAGATCAGGACCGAATTTGGCACACATAACCCCATGATACACTTTGCATCCTGGTGCAGTTTAGGGGAGGGCAGACCAAGGATGATGGGACTTACGATACCTTTACTCACTTCCTGAGACCACTGCAACTGCCACAAATGCCTGATCAAGACCAAACTTGGCACAGAGATCACCCATGACCTACTCTACACCTTGGTGTGCTTTGGAATAGTTTGGACCATGGATGATGGGACTTGCAATACCTTCACTCACTTCCTCAGGGCACTACGACCCCCACCAATGACTGATCAAAACCAAACCTGGCACATAGATGACCAGTGGTATTCTACATCCTGGTGCAGTTTGGAAGAGTTTGAACCATGGATGATGGGACCTGCAGTACCTTATCTCACTTTCTGAGACCACTGTGATCCCCACCAATGAATGATCAAAACCAAACTTGGCACATAGAGCCCCCATGACCCATCCTACATCCTGGCGCTGTTTGGAGGACGATTGATCATGGACGATGGGACTTGCATATGGGAGTTGTAGTTCACCTGCACCCACTGAACCCAGATGACATTGAATCTAGACTAAACTTGGAACACAGGCAAACAATGTATTTCTCAAATGACCCGGGCACCGCTGGGTTCCCAAGCTAGTTAATAATAAAAATCTGCTACCCTTTCATTACATGCAGAATTGTCTTTCAGAGCCGGGCACTTCTTTCTATCTAATCATCATCTTTAAAAGGTACACATATTACCTTTGAAATATCACATTCAGTCAGTGAAATGTGTAAGAAAGTGATTGTAATGTAAATGGAATGATCCTCTATAGATGGGCTGTGCTGGTGTCCTCAGAGATCCTTTTGACATGGGTTCAAATTTCAGGAAGGAGATTCCACCTAAACATTAGGATGAACTTCCTGACCCTATGAGCTGTTCAGTAGTTGAACTTTCTGCCTCCAAGTGTGGTAGAAGCTCCTTTTTTTTTTTTGGAGGCTTTTAAACAGAGGCCGGATGGTGTCTGTCAGGGGTATTTTGATTGTGCTTTTCCTACATGGCAGAGGGATGGACTTGATGGCCCATGTGGTCTCTTCCAGCCCAATGATTCCGTGATCTATTATATACACTTCCATACTATTCACCTCCCACACTGGACAGGCATTGACTGTTTTTCCGTCCATGCATTCATCTGCCCTTTTATTTCCATCCTGCTTTTCTCCTAGACTGGGATTCAAGGCTGTTTACAGAAAGGTAGAATGCAGTAAAATACATATACAGTTCCATCCCCTGTATCTATGGTGGATATATTTCCAGACCTTATACGGATATGCAAAACTGCAGATAATAGGTAACCCTATGAAAACAAAGAACTCCTGCCTCAAGAATACCATAGAGTCACCCTAGAGGACCTGTAAAATGCTGAATCATAGAATCATAGAATAATATTGGAAGAGACATCATGGGCTATCCAGTTCAAACCCCTGCCAAGAAGCAGGAAATCGCATTCAAAACACCCCCTAAAGATGGCCATCTAGCTTCTGCTTAAAAGCCTCCAAAGAAGGAGCCTCCACTACAGTCCGGGACAGAGAGTTCCACTGCTGAACAGCTCTCACAGTGCGGAAGTTCTTCCTAATGTTCAGGTGGAATCTCCTTTCCTGTAGTTTAAAGCCGTCTTTCCGCATCCTAGTCTCCAGGGCAGCAGAAAACAAGCTTGCTCCCTCCTCCCTATGACTTCCTCTCACATATTTATACATGGCTATCATGTCTCCTCTCAGCCTTCTCTTCTGCAGACTAAACATGCCCAGCTCTTTCAGCTGCTTCTCATAGGGCTTGTTCTCCAGACCCTTGATCATTTTAGTTGCCCTCCTCTGGACACATTCCAGCTTGTCAACATGAAAGATAAACATGGATAAATAACATGGAAATAACATTGTCAACATGGATAAATAAAATCAAAGACACCTGTCCCATGGATATGAGTACATATTGTAGTTAAAACACAAAATCAAAAGTAACCCAGTATTAAATAACAACAAAATGATGACCAATTAAACTCTTATTTTATAACAGATTAAAAATAGTACAGTGGCATAAATCATTTTTGTTAAAATTGGTTTCTGAAAGTTTCCTGGACGCAAAGGTCTTGTCACCAAAGGGAAAACAAAGAAGGTCCCATTCTAAAGGAGAGAGTTCCAATGTCTGGGAGCATCACAGAGAAAGTCTTCTCCAGTGTTCCCACATCTGTCAGAGTAGTGGGATAGTAAGAAGTACCTGCCCTGCAAATCTTAGAGCTTGGGCAGGTTCATATGGGAATATACAGTACTTCAATTAGGAAGGCTCTGTGCTATATTGGGCTTTATAGAACCAAACCAACACTTTGCATAGTGCCTGTAAACAGACCAGAAGTCAGTGAAGCTGTTGTAACAAAGCAGTTGTGCACTCCCTGTAACTAGTATCCATTAGCAATCTATCTGCACCTCTTTGGATCCGAAATTTCCAAACACACTTTAAAACTGACTTTGTATAGTATGCATTACAGTAGTCCAGTTGAGATATAATTCAGGCATGTGTCATTAAAGCTGAGTTGTGTTATAATCCTGATGTAGTCCATATAGGAAGAATAAGTGAGAAAGAACAAAAAGCTGTCTTTTTTTACTGAAAGAAAGTACCGCAATCCTTTCTAGAAGTTGTTCAGCAGCTGAAAAACTTCTAGAAAGTGAGACTATGCAACAGTTAACACTTTTTAAAAGCCATAAACACAAGCTTTCTTCTGACGAGTGGGTCTGACATGTTGCCGCAGACATTGATTTGGTGACTTTTCTTTGAAAGATGAATTGTTAATGAAGGTTTTCTCTACTTCGTCTCTGTTTTCCCTGAGTGAAAGTCTATAATTACCCATCATTGGGTGAGGCTGCAGGGAGGAAAACTAAAACAAAGCTATTTGAATTGGGAGGATGATGAAACATGAGTAAATTGCCACTCTTTTTATCTTCGTACTGTTCTGTGGACTCCAAACCCATTAAAAAAAACAAAAGAAGGTCCAAGTCACGTTTTCCTGGGATGAGAGAGCTGTGAAAATATATCCTGCTTAGAAGAGCACTCACAGAACAGAATCCTGTAGTCACACAGATCTGCATGTGCTGTTTTAACATAGCATAATAATGCACTTCAGCTGGCCATTCAACATTCTTGGCCCCATCTATACTGACCATTTAATGCATTCAAACTGGTATTGAAGAAAGTGGTTTCACAGTGCCTGGATGGTGATTTCACAAACCACACACCATTGGGCTTTCTTTCGTGCTTTTTTAGGAGTTTGCCATCTGGCCAGCACTGTTTCGAACTGCATTAAGTGATCAGTGTAGATCAGTGGTTCTCAACCTGTGGGTCTCCAAATGTTTTGGCCTTCAACTCCCAGAAATCCTAACAGCTGGTAAACTGGCTGGGATTTCTGGGAGTTGTAAGCCAAAACACCTGGAGACCCACAGGTTGAGAACCACTGGTGTAGCTGGACCCTCAGGATTACTTTGAGTTGTTGCAGTCCCTCCACTGATGGGCATGTCCATAGGGGTCCTCCAGAGAGCTCAGCAAATGCTGCAACCAATACACATCTGGCTGCAAGAACATAGGTGGGCATTTCTCCAACCCCCTTAGACTCCATTAGGCATGACATGGCCATGGGCTGCAATGGCTCAACAGCGAGAATTATCACACAAACCTGCTATTCCACTACAGTTGTGTTATCATTGATAGTGGATATGCACTGGGTCAAGCACTGTCGCTGTTGCACCTTCCTTCATTCATGCAGTTGCAACAATCTGCTAATTCGTGGTCCTGTGATTGTACATCTGCACACCCTTACAAACCCACTTTCCCACGCTACCACTGTTCCTTTATTTTAATGTGTTTTTGTAATGCAATGAATAGGAAAATAAGAACAACCAAATTGGGAATTGTGAGGAGCATCACTTTATTGCTGGCATGCTAGCACAGAAGAAGGGACCCATCACACCAAGGTAGGTGGCAGGAATATTACAGGATTTTAGATTTACCCATTAAAAGCTAGGAATGGGAGAATCATGGAAAGGAGGCCGACCAGCAGCAGGATATGCCTACCTTGTGCTATAAAGTCATACATCTGAGAAAGGGTCATTGCCGAGAGAGGAAGGAAATTCTGACCTTCACTGGCAGGATGCCAGTCACCATTTTCCTCTTTTACATGGAGAATCCAAAGTTAAGCCATGATTTTCCTCCATGGGTTTCTGGAAATACAGATTTACATTTCAACAAACAGCAGGGGATTTTTTCTGAGAAACCGTTAAGAAAAATGAATGAGAGAAGGAGGACCATAGCAGTTAGAGAAAAATAGGTAGTAAACAGGGAAAGAAAAACATGGTAGTGGTCAAGGATAGCTAGTGGAAAGATAGTGATATAGTGAGATAATATAGTGAGATTATACAGGATGTTTTAAAAAATGGACCCAATTTGACATCACAATATCTCTGCAACCACAAATTGCCTATGACTAAAACCTTTACTGTCATGGAACCCAGTTACAGGGCTTTGGTAATTCAGCCCTGTAACTGGGAGTCATAACATAAACAATCCCAGGAGCACCTGGCAGAAGAAGATAGAATATGCCTGGGAACTTGGGGCCGAAAGTATAAACAATTATAATTGGTCTAGTGTGTGAAAATGGTAGTAATGTGATATTGGGGGTGGGACTTGATGATGATATTTACGTGTGGTGTTACGTAGCATCAAAAGTTATAAAAATAGTTGTATGTAAACATTGGGTCATTCCTGACTTTTCCAAAGTCATGTGTTCTTCAATAAAGATTGGATTTGAGAGCAGCCATCTCTGATCTGCGTTCAGACTGATCCTTTGAAGTGAGCAGGACAATTAAGTCAGGAATCCAGTTCTCACCCTCCTGCAAATTTGCAGTGAAGTGATAATGAGCAGGGAAGGAGATCAAAGCCATGACGGAGCAAAGGGGCCTCCGCTGGGAGCTCTGCCGTTGGCAGAAGAGACATTGCAAGCCATAGCTTCCTCTACGGGGTACCCCAAGCCGGACGGCGTGACCCAGAGGATTCCCAGAGGGGGAAGAGGCGTTCCGGCGGCGGCAGAAACCAGTTGGGGATCTGGAGGAAGCATGCCGGAGACCGTGGCCCTGCGGTTATCCATCCTGGAAACTCATTTATCCAGGCTGTCGGATACCGTGGGGAGAATAGTGCCAATATTGGAAGAGAATCTCCAAAAAGAGCACATCCGATATGGCGCCGAGAGAGAGCCAAGCAAAGGAGGCGATTGGAGCCAGAGGGGACAGCGAGCTTCCACGCAGAGTCCCGCGGCGGCAAGGGACGAGGGAGACGAGGAATATTGGCAAGAGCTGGAGTTCCGGGACAGAATGGCGCGCGAAGTGGAGCGCCAGCAAGCTCTGGGAACTCTGAGGCCGCCAACCCCAACAGAGCTCCCAACCCCCCGAATGGGCGTCGGAGTAGAAAGGCCACTGGGGCCAGGGATCGGGTCCAGTGGATTTGTAGACGAAGGCGGAGAGGAGCGGGGGATCCAGGAAGAGGAGGAGGATGTGCCGTACGACGAGGAAAGGCGAGATGAGGGGGCTAAAGCGAGGCCAGTATGCGGATGGGCGGAAGGGCCGACAGCGGCGGCAGACTTTCGGGAGCCGCGCAGAATGACCACCGGAGTGGGGCGCGCCGTGTTCCAAGGAGCCGCCCGAGGGAACCTGATGCAACCCTTCCCCATGCCTCCCAGACAGCATCAACGGGCCGCAGAATGGATGCCAAGAAGAGAAGATCTCAAACTGGAATACGGAGGGGAATCAGATGAACTGAACTTTTTTCTAATTAGCATCAGAGGATACATGGAAGACAATGCACACACATTCCCCTCCGAAGCAAGCAGGGTTCGAGCCATCGGCAACACACTAAAGCGAGGAGCAGCCAGCTGGTACGTGCAACTCCATGCCAGACACGACCCATGCCTGAGGTCAGTGCCCCGCTTCCTCGCCGCACTGGAAAACCGATTCAGAGACCGGCTAGAGCAATTGAGGGCTCGAGACCAGCTGAAAGGAATAAAGCAGAGGGACAAAACAGTGCCCGAGTACGCAGAGGAATTCCTACACCTCGCGGAAAGGGTACCAGAGTGGTCTGAAGTGACCAAAGTGGAGTTATTTAAAGAGGGACTACGCCCCGAGATTTTCAGCTGGGCAGCGCACAGAGATGACCCCGAAACGCTCCAGGGATGGATTCAACTAGCGGGGCGCGTTGAATCCACCCTGGCCCAAGTAAAGCGCTTCAGGAGCAGCGGCGGCCAGCAAAGACCGGTGGCGAGAGGTCGAGGAGAAACGAGGAAGCAGGAAAGACCTGGAGGGAGGCCGGGGATTCCCTCCAGAGGAGACGACAACAAACCTAAACCGGGATGCTTTGTATGTGGGAAGACGGGCCATCGAGCAGCAGAATGCTGGGCACGGAAGGGGGAGCCGCCAAAACCCTCAAAGCCCAAGCCAGCAACCGGGAGGCGTGCGGAGGAGGAGGTGCAAGCCCCAGAATCTTCAGAAAAATTGGTGAGTCGGGACAAACGCATGATAGTAGTGCCAATCTGCCTCTCGGGGCTAGAGAATCGGGCCACCTGCAAGGCATTTGTGGATTGTGGTTGTTCCAGGAATATTATAACTCCAGAGTTAGCAGGAGCGTTGAAATGCCAGCAGATGGCGCTTGACTCCCCAATTGCATTTTCGCAGCTAGACGGATCAGTTGCTACTGGGGAAGTATCTACAAAGGAAATACGGGAGGTCCCATGTAAAATAGGCAAATGGGAAGGAAGAATATCCTTTGTGATAGCCCCTATTGCCACATACCACGTAATATTAGGGATACCATGGCTCGAACAGGCAAATCCCGAAGTAGATTGGAGAGGAAAGAGCCTAGCATTTAAAGAACAGCAGACGCAATGGGAGATAAGCAAGATTGCAGAAGAGGAGGACGAGGGAGATGAAGAAGGTGAAATAGACCCACTGCTATTGCCACCTGAATACAGAGACTTTGTGGATGTGTTCAATCAGAAAGAGGCAAGTAAATTACCTCCCAAAAGGAATATAGAAGTAGAAATTGAAATAACCCCCGGAGCAAACTTACCAAAACCAAAAGTGTATCCCATGTCTGTGCAGGAGAAGGAGGAATTGAGGAAATACATTGATAAAAACCTGGCGCGGGGCTTCATTAAGCCATCCAATTCTCCTCTCGGGGCCCCAGTGTTATTCAGGAGAAAGAAAGACAACTCCCTAAGATTGTGCATTGATTATCGAAATTTGAATGCAATTACTAAGGACAATAAATACCCTATGCCCTTAGTAAAGGATTTAATTACCGTATTGAAAAAAGGGAGCATGTTTACTAAACTTGATTTAATTGAAGCATATCATAAATTAAGGATCAAACCGGAAGATACTTGGAAAACTGCATTTTCCTGCGCATTCGGCCATTTTGAATATAAAATTTTACCTTTCGGTTTAAAAAATGGAGGCGGGTGCTTTATGCAGCTTATAAATGAAATACTGCACCCATTGTTGTACAGAGGGGTATTCATATTTCTTGATGATATCTTGATTGTGACTGAAGATAAGGAAAAGCACGTGAAATTGGTCCGGGAAGTTTTGCAGAGACTAAGAGAAGCAAAGCTGTACGCAAAACTGTCCAAATGTGAATTTAATAAAACTCAAATTGACTTTCTGGGGTATCGGATATCTCCAGAAGGGTTAGCTATGGATCCAGCTAAAGTATCAGATGTAAAAGAATGGGGAGTGCCTCAAACAAGGAGGCAATTGCAATCGTTTCTGGGGTTTGCAAATTTTTATAGATCCTTCATAAAAGGCTTCGCGCAAATAACTGCACCCCTTACTGAACTTTTAAAAACAAAAGGGAAAGGAGAGACAGCAAAAGTAAAAGCTCCTGGCGCCAAACTAAGTTGGACGCCAGAATGCCAAAAGGCATTTGAAACCCTAAAAGAATGCTTCACAGAAGGACCCATTCTAAAACACCCCGATATCAGGAGCCCTTTCATAATCCATTGCGATGCCTCAGACTGTGCGTATGGGGCAGTACTATTGCAAAAGGATCAAAATGGGAACTTAAAACCCTGTGGATATTTGTCCCGGAAGTTCAGCGAAACTGAAAAATGTTGGCCGATATGGGAAAAAGAGGCACTAGCCATATTAAAAGCCTTAGAATGCTGGCGACACTTTCTCGAAGGAAGCGGAATCCCATTTGAAATTTGGTCTGACCATAAGAACCTCCAGTATTTAAAGTCCCCTCGAAAATTGTCCCCCAAACAGATTAGATGGGCACAATACTTCAGCAGGTTCGATTTCCAATTAAAGTTTTTTCAGGGGAAGCAGAATGTCTTGGCAGATGCTCTTTCACGCATGCCTCAACACGAAGGAATACCCACAGCAAAAGAGGGAACAATATTCTCTGACAAACAATGGGGTTTAGCTGTCAGAACAAGAGCACAAACCCAAAAGGAGAACACTGCTATGGTTGAACTCGACGGAAAAGATAATTGGGGAAACGAGCTGAAACAGTCTTATGAAGGAGACCAGTGGATCGCATCCAATGCAGAACAGGGGGAGCAGAAGGGGGGATTTTGGTTTGTGAACAAGAAACTGTATATCCCAGCAACATTAAGGATCAAGATTTTGCATCGTTTTCACAACAACCAGAGCGCTGGTCATACAGGAATTACAAAAACAACAAAAGCAATAGCAAAACATTGCTGGTGGCCAGGGATGAGGAAGGACATAAAAAATTATGTTGTTCAATGTGATGATTGTGCCAGAAATAAATCGAGAGGAGGGAAGCCAATGGGATTATTACAAACAGTAGCAGAACCTACCAGACCTTGGGAATGTGTAGCTATGGACTTTGTGGGGGAACTACCGGTTAGCAAAGGACATCGTTATATTTGGACAGTATTGGACCTGTTTTCTAAACAGGCCCACTTTATAGCACTGACGAAACTACCATCAGCCGAGAAACTAGCTGAATTGTACATAAACCATATTTACAAACTGCATGGATGTCCCAGTAGAGTGGTCAGTGACAGAGGAGTACAATTCACAGCAAAATTTTGGGAAAAATTCCTGGAAATGCTAGGAGCAGAAAGGAGTTTAAGTTCTGCTTTTCACCCCATGACAAATGGGGCGGTAGAACGTACTCAGCAAACACTTGGGCAGTTCCTTCGAATGTACTCTAACATGAGACAAAATGACTGGTCTCGGTGGTTGGCTTTTGCAGAACTAGCTTTTAATTCGACTATACATTCAGCAACAAATAAAACCCCCTTTGAAGTAGTTTACGGGTATGAAATACAGCCTCTGCCCCAGCTGCCGAGATGGACAGAGAATGAGGGAACAGAGGCAGGGAAATGGAAAGCGCAAATGATGGAATGCTGGAGTCAAGTGACTGCATCCTTAAAAGAAGCACATAAAAAGTATAAAGTATTCGCAGACAGAAAGAGGGTGGAAGGTGATAAATTGGAGAAAGGAGATTTAGTGTGGCTAAGTACCCAAAACATCAAACTGGGGCTACCTTCGAAAAAATTGGGCCCTAAATATATTGGACCATTTAGAATACAGGGTGTTATCAACGAGGTGACTTTCCAGTTGGCATTGCCAAAAAGCTTAGGGAAAATACACCCTGTATTCCATCGTAGCTTACTGAAAAAATATATGGGTACTTTGGACAAAATGGACACATAGAATTATTGTTTTGTTTCAGGCTGATGATGAAAGAAGAACCGAAGAGGAGGACGAAGAAAAGGAGGGCACCATGTCATGGAACCCAGTTACAGGGCTTTGGTAATTCAGCCCTGTAACTGGGAGTCATAACATAAACAATCCCAGGAGCACCTGGCAGAAGAAGATAGAATATGCCTGGGAACTTGGGGCCGAAAGTATAAACAATTATAATTGGTCTAGTGTGTGAAAATGGTAGTAATGTGATATTGGGGGTGGGACTTGATGATGATATTTACGTGTGGTGTTACGTAGCATCAAAAGTTATAAAAATAGTTGTATGTAAACATTGGGTCATTCCTGACTTTTCCAAAGTCATGTGTTCTTCAATAAAGATTGGATTTGAGAGCAGCCATCTCTGATCTGCGTTCAGACTGATCCTTTGAAGTGAGCAGGACACTTTACAACTTGAAAGTGTGTAGCATAGAGTTTCAAATGATTACTGCTAGGTGCCTCTCCCAATGAACAAATACAGTGTTCCCTCACTACTTTGCGGTTCACTTTTCGCAGATTCGCTATTTTGCGGTTTTTCAATCAACTATAAAAGACTATTATAAATCATAAAAAATTACAATTTACAGCCTAAGGAAGGGAGGAAGAAGAAGCCGAAGGGAGAGAAAAGGAGCCCAAGCAGCAACGGGAGGAGAAGGAGGCGACTTATCAACACATGATTGGTTGATAAAGACTTGAAATCGTGTATAACTACTAAAATAATGTATAAATATTAAATTAAATATAGCGTCCCTACTTCATGGATTTTCACTTATTGCGGGTGGTCCTGGAACCTAACCCCAGCGATAAATGAGGGAACACTGTAATCCCTAGTCTCAATCATTCCATCAGCATAAGACCTGGTGAGATATTCTCCCTTTGCAGAGTTATTTTTTTAGATTTGATTCTGTCTCAAAATGGTTTGTAAAACCTGATGACTCATTAAACTGTAACTTTTTGTTTAATTGTCACATGTTGCCATTGTGAAATATACTGTTTTGAAATATACTCATTTTGATATAAAAGGTAAAGGTAAAAGTTTTCCCTGACATTAAGTCTAGTCGTGTTTGACTCTGGGGGTTGGTGTTCATCTCCATTTCAAAGCCGAAGAGCCAGTGTTGTCCATAGACATCTCCAAGGTCATGTGGCCGGAATGACTGCATGGAGTGTCGTTAGTTTCTGAATGGAGTGGTACCTATTGATCTACTTACATTTATAGTAGAGTCTCACTTATCCAACATAAACAGGCCGGCAGAATGTTGGATAAGCAAAAATGTTGGATAATAAGGAGGGATTAAAGAAAAGCCTATTAAATGTCAAATTATGTTATGATTTTACAAATTAAGCATCAAAACATCATGTTTTACAACAAACTGACAGAAAAAGCAGTTCAATACACAGTAATGTTATGTAATTATGACTGTATTTACGAATTTAGCACCAAAATATCGCAATGTATTGAAAACATTGACTACAAAACACTTGATTACTAAAAGGCAGACTGTGTTGGATAATCCAGAACATTGGATAAGCAAAGGTTGGATAAGCAAGAGTCTACTGTACATGTTTTTGAACTGCTGGGTTGGCAGAAGCTGGGGTAACAGTGGGAACTCACCCCGCTCTCTGGATTCGAATCACAATCCTTTCAGTCAGCAAATTCAGCAGCTCAGTGGTTTAACCTGCTGCGCCACCATACACTCTGTATAATAGGTGGGGAAAAATACCAGTATATGAATGACCCCATGTTCATCATTGTTATGTGTTCTAAATAAATAACATATGTTGCTAATATATTTACTGCATTCTAGTTCTGGAGTTTGATTGGGTAGCTATTCTACCAGCAGAGTGGATGTGAATCTCCCTTTCCCAGTGGATTCTTCTGCTACTCTCTGCTGCTATGATCAAGATTGTTATCAGAGACCAAAGAAGATATGAACTTTACATGGAGATGTGCTTGTAATTTCTCTTTTATTTCCAGCATAGCCTCAGGTTGCTCATTACGTTCATGGAATTTATCCTCAAACAGGATTGCAATTAATATCTTTCCCTCTACATCGCCTGTCTTGTTCCCTCAAGCTAATCCTAGAGATTTGAGCAATACAGGGGAAAATAGTTTACTTGCTTCTGACGAAAAACGCTGTCTACACTGAACATTTTCTGAATTCAAACAGGAACAGATGCATTGAGGCATGCACTGCAAAACCTTTGTAAACTTTCAACCTTTAGTGCCCCACTGCTAGCAAATGACAAAAGTGACAGAGCGTTATGTCACTGTTTTCCTCCTTTCCTTTGACGTTTCCAAAGCATGGTAACAGGTGTTTTCTATACTTGGCAAAGGGACTGAATGAACAAGGAAGCAGGAAATGGAAAGCAGTTGGATCCGGCTCCAAGTGCAACTCATTCTTTAACCAGCACTTGCAAGAGAATAAAAAAGCACACAGATGTCTTCTGTACGGGGTGGATGAAATCTGGGAGCAGTGATGAGGGGTTTTCAAACAACTTCAGACCCTTCACTGCTTTTTCTTGAAAACACATCTGGTTGAAATATGTCTTGTCCTTGTGCACACACATTTATTAAACTACCCAAAAGAAATGATTAGCATGACAGCTAATATATGAGATAAAGGTATTTTAGACTTTCTTTAAATCAACCTTACTCAAATAGGTTCCCATTAATGTGCTGGACTACAACACCTATCACACCAGTCAGCACGGACAATGATGACGGTTGTAATTAACACTTAGAAGGCACCAGGTTGGTGGCCTATCCTCTCAATTTGATGTTTGTGTGCTTAAGATTGAAATGAAAGAAACTAGGGAGAAATCTGGCTGGCAAGTGCAAAGCAGTTCAGGTTTCAATTCAAGCTATGCAGTTGGTCTTGCTTTAGCATGCTCCTTTCAGTCCTTGCAACATTTCTTTAAATGATAAACAAGCGGAGGATTAAGATGATATAATGGTACATGTGTCACCCATAGGCAGTGTATGCACATCCATCTGTCTTTCTCCCAGACCAATAGATAGATGCAACCAATCTCTTTATAGTTCTGTTTTCTTTATACAATTGAACTAGTTTTTATAAAGCAAGACCAAGTTTGGAAATTTTAATTATTGCAGGAGTATCTTTTGTTTGAAATAATTATGTCCTGCCATTGTTTTTATTGTTGTTGTTGAAGTTTCAAATTAAAACAGAATTAAACTACCAACATTTAAAAGCAATTTAAGGCATATACTTAAAGATGACAAACTAAATAAAACTACAGCATAAAATATTTTTGAAAAAAGCAAAAAAATGACTATAGATCATTTATATTTATCCCAGGAATGGGCAAGTGTGGAACTCCAGGGCCAATTTTCTGCTCCTGGGATTCTCAGAGGCAATAGAGACTACTAAAACAACCCAAATCAAATAAACAAAAAACTGGGAACTGGCTGGAAATTCATTTAAGGTTTTGAAATAAGGATATTTTTATGTTAATTGATGATAGAGAAGTCTATCCCCTTGGATTTTCTTGGTCACAAAAAGGTGGTTGAAGAAGCTTTAGGGGGTCAAGGGCTACCAAAGCAGTCTATATGTGACCCAGATCCATATTGACCCCTTATACTCTTCAATAAAGTGGTATATCTGCACATAACAGGTCAGATATTCCTTATTCCTGACAGCAGAATCCTTTTCAAAGAATTATAATTATAGATATATCTCACAAGTTGAAATTGTTCTGCTGAATGGCAAGAATTACCTGCCTTCAGAGAGGTGCAATTTGGGACTACTTCACAGTTCCTTCTATTTCTGGTGTTTGTGCATGAGTGCCATTCTTTTGTATGGCCGAAAGTTGCTGTTCTGTGTCTTCAAATTATTTTCAAATTCTGATGGTCCTAAGGCAAATGTAGTACAGCATTTCTTTGCTATAATTTGTTCAGTAGGGGTTGGCTTATTTTGAGAGTGTGTGATTGTTTAAGGTCACCTAGTGGATCTCTATGGCCAAGAGGAGCTTCAGTGTGGTCTAGTGGTTTGAGCATTGGGCTACGACTCTGGAGAACAGGGTTTGAATCCCTGCTCGGCCATGAAACCAACTTGGCTAGCTTAAGCAAGTCAAAGGAAGACAAGGACAAGCCTCCTCTGAGCAAATTTTGCCAAAATAGGTTTGACATGAGGCACACAACAACAACAACTCTCAAAGTACTCAAACTGCTAAATTATGCAAAATAATCTAGGCAAAATAGAACCCAGTGCCAAAAAAGTGAGTATAAACAAGACTGGATAAACCATAAATTTGTAGATTTTTTTAAAAAAAACGTAAAACAAATTAAGAAGGAAAATACAAAAACAGGAATTGGAATTCTGGATGCAATTTTGGCTAAGGCTGTATCTGCACTTAAGAATGATAGCAGTTTGACACGACACTAATGATCATGGCTCAATGTTGTGGAATTGTAGGATTGGTAGTTTTGCGAAATGGTACCTCTAGTGTCACAACAAGCTACACATCCTAAAAATCTATATGATGGAGTCATGGCAATCAAAGTGGTGTCAAACTGTTATAATTCTGCAGTGTGGATGTCTGTTTGTATTGCAGGGTGAGAACTGAATAATTGAATTGTGGATTGGATAATCTTGGAGGAAGTCATAGCCAGAAGTCTAAAAC
Organism: Anolis carolinensis; assembly: GCF_035594765.1. Classification (NCBI taxonomy): domain Eukaryota; kingdom Metazoa; phylum Chordata; class Lepidosauria; order Squamata; family Anolidae; genus Anolis; species Anolis carolinensis. The sequence continues at coordinate 302,262,217 of NC_085841.1, forward strand.
ATTAATGGTGACATTGACACATCAGAGCTGAATGTGTAAGGAGATCTAATCCACTGAACTCACAACATTAAGAATGTTAATTTGTGCATTTGTTCATTAATCTGTTAAATCACTGAACTTCAAAAACATTGCATGGAATTGCTGAAACACAGTGTTAACAAGTTAACATAATGAGAAACTGTAGTACTGTGTCAATTATCATTGTATCAAAGTAACATTTTTGACAAAAAGTGTTACTGAAAACTTGAGCAAATTAGGAGAATTAATTCATATTTTTGCCAATTATTTCTAAGCTCTGGGCATAGCTGGCTGATTGGAACAGTAGCAGACTGATCAAAATAATTTGGGAGAAGGAAGTGTTCATCCTGAACTATAATAAGATTGTAAGTGTATTCATTTATTCTAATAAGGACATCACTTTGAATTAAAAATTACTAGAGTTTAGACTTCACCACACCTCAGCCAGCTGCAGACTGATATCTGTACAAGGCTTGTCTGCCCTGAAGTATGAAGCAGGGGAGAAGGGTTTTACTGCTGGCAATGTCTTTTGGGAAACACAACTCTGTTTTGTACTACAGACAGGCAAACCTTTTCTAAAAGATTATTCAAAGAGTTTTCCCTGGATTTCTAAGAGGAAAGAGGATAAACTTGGCCAAGGATCTGTAATTTCACCCCTATGAAGCCCTGTAATCTTCATGAAACTCAAAAATAGTGCTTCAGTCTATAATTACAGTGTTATTAAACAGGCTGCAGGGAACAGGCCCACCTGCATTGACAGATTAACTGGTGCTATCAATTTAAAGTTACCATCAATTTGGATTTTCTTTTTTCTTTGCTTTGCATTCAGTTTTAAAATGTTGGCTTTCTAATTCATTAGTTTCTGTCTCTTCTCCCGGTTTTTATTTTATGAAAATGATATGAAGATCTTCAGAAATTAGATCTCTTTAATTAGGATATTTGACCTCTGGAGTTATGATTTTAGACAATGTGAGATCACAATATGTCATGAATGGTTCTGGTGGTGTGCCTTCAAGGCATTTCTGACCTACGATGGATTTAGAGGAAGTCTATCACATGGTTTTCTTGCCTGAATTTATTCAGAGTCCATGGTCATTACTTTCCTCTGAGGCTAAAAGGGTGGGATTTGCCCAAGATCACTCAGTGAATTTTATGGCCAAGTAAGGACTTAAACTCTGGCCTCCAGAGTTGTAGTCCAATCCATAAAGCAATGCACCATATTGGCATTGATATATTTTTGAGGTATGAGCAAATTGGTAGACAATCCCAGGTCTCAAAAAATGTTGCAAAGTCAGAACAAGGTCCACCCAGATACCCAACTTGTTTACAATCACTGCACTTTATCATTGTCCCTCATCCTTGTTGGCTGTTAATATTTTTAATGAGACTTTTCCCCGCCTTCCCTGAGTGCCCCTATTTTATCCTCAAGCCTCACTCGGAGTCCCGCACAAGCTCACCCCTGCACATACTGTACTTATGACCAGGTTTTTAAAGTAATTGATATGTTTTTATGTTGTTTTATGCTGTTTTATGTTGTTTTCTACTATATTGTTATACTGTTTTTAATTTCATGGATTGTTTTAACTTATGTCGATGTTGGACTCATGGCCATGTGAGCCGCCCCGAGTCCCTTCGAGGAGATGGAGGCAGGATGCAAAAATAAAGTTGTTATTATTATTATTATTATTATTATTATTATTATTATTATTATTATTTTATATCAACGGTATGCCAATTGTTTAATGTCCTAAAACTGCTTAGAGGTTTGAAGCATCCTTTACAGTTGCTGCAGATTACATAGGAGAGAAATGTTGTACATATGTACCCTGTAAATGAGACAGTGGTAAGGTCTAATCTTAAGGTTTTTTCCAGCTGTTTGTGGGGAAGCTAAAACACTGCTTTCTTAATTTAAAATTTAGGAAGTCTCTGTGATAACTGTTATGCTGTACAATCAAAATAGTATTTTAACTGTGACAGAACTTTTCAGAGATGATAGTGTTCCTTCTGGAGAGGTGATGTTCAAATTCACACTTTTGGGAGCAACTCAGATTTTTAACATGAGGGTAAGAGAAGAACACAGGCAAAAGCATATGGCTTGCATGCAGATGTCCAGTTCAGGACATTGGAAATTAAAATACTCTTAGGTTAGCTCCAATGGGAGAATATTTCAGCCTGAAAACAGCTGACCAGCAGTGGTTTGTAACCATTACTCTATTATAGCTTGAATGCCTCATTATTGGGAAATATCCTAATATGCCCCACATAAAAACATTATGTCAAAAACAATACAATCAGCCCTCCACATTTGTGGATTTGACTTTTGTGGGTTTGATTAATATGTTCTTTTTGGGAATCTCTAAGTCCTCTAGTCCACCTTGGGTCATCTTGTGCCACAAGTTGCACTGGAGGGTCTAGAGATCCCTAGAGAGGACATTTCTCTGAGCATTTGCAGGTCCTTCAGTGGGATTCAGGTAGAAGGTGACCATAGAATTGTGTGGAAGACTTGGAAAGGTGTTCTCTTGTGTAAAAAAAAAATAGTGTTTTCTTTATTTGCTGTTTTTCCACTTTCACAAAGGTCCTGTGCCCCAAACCACAGAAATGTGGAGGGTTGACTACACAGCCCACATATAGCACCTTATCTTACATCCAAGTACTAACCCGGGATGATCTTGCTTAGTTGATAGGTTAACCCTGTGACATACACACAATCCAGTTTTTGTAGGGGTACCTGACTGGTTTCCACAAAACTGACAGCAGATTTTCACAAATGTTAAGGATATGTGTTGGGTGACCTCTCATGTGCTATCGAAAATCAACTGTTGAGTGCAATGGGACATCCTGCTGCTTCCTGAATGTCCAGATTTGCACCATATTTGGACGTCATGGTGGGAAAGCTCTCACAATAATGATGGTGATGATGATAATAATAATATTTCTAACCCTCCCTCTCTCCCCAAAGGGACTCGGGGCAGCATGCAAGTGCAAAGGCAAATATTAAATGTCATATACAATCATAAAAATAAAGGCAGGTATTCAATGCCATATGCAATCAGAGGTGTACGCAGAGGTGAGAAATCCCATGAATTTCCTGGGACACAACTAGATGGATTATCACTAAATTTGGAAGGTTTAGGCCCTTATATGCTGCCATATAATCCAGATTACCAAATTGTTTAATTCACATTACAGTATGTGCTTTGAACTGGATTATATGAGTCTACACTGCCATATAATCCATTTCAAAGTAGATAATCTGGATTTTATATGGCAGTGTAGAAGGGGCCATATACTTGTAATGGTCTGATGTAAAAGGCAGGCTATTTGGCATGTGGGAAATCCACTTGGTGGAGCACCCCAAATTTAATCCAAGCAAAGATAAGCAGTTTTGCTAGATAACGTATAGGTTAAAGATGTTTGTGATACAGAGGTCACAGGCATATATTTAGAGCAGTGGTTCCCAGCCTTTTGGCCTCCAGGTGTTTTGGACTTCAACTCCCCAAAATCCCAGCCGTCTTACCAGTTGTTAGGAACTGTGGGAGCTGAAGTCCAAAATACCTGGGGGCCCAAAGGTTGGGAACCACTGGCTTAGGGTGTCCCTTCTGTAGCCATAATTTAATTGCTTAATAATATTGAGTTTACTTGACTGAAACTTTTTTGTCCCCAGAGACTGCTCTTTCCTTTTCCAAACTATTCTTTGTTGCTATAAAATACTTGTCTGTTGCTTCTGTTTTGGCAGTTTATCATGCAGAATTATAAACCACTGAAAAAGTTTTCATTTTTGCTGAATTTGGCTGTAGGTAGGGGAGACTCCACTTTGTGCCACCCTTTTAAAGGCCTGATGATGAAAAAAAAAACTCTTTTCCTGGTTTGAAAGTGTTATTTCTTGTTTAACTGTGCAGTACTTACTTTGAAAGTAGTTGTTATACTCCAGAAGCAGTACCTAAATTTTCTACTCGACAGATGCAACTGTCTTTCGAGCTGCATACGTCAACAGCAAGCTAGACTATTAATGGTCAGGAGCTCAGTCCAACCCAGGCTGGCTTCAAACTCATGACCTCTCGGTCAGTAATGATTCATTGTAGCTGGCTACTAACCAGCTGTACCACAGCCTGGCCCACAATAGGGACATGAGGGTGTTTAAAATAAATGTTGTTGTGTAGACTAGTTGCCCAGATTGCTGTGAGTTTTCCATGGAAAATGTATGGCCATGTTCCAGAAGCATTCTCTCCAGACGTTTCACCCACATCTATGGCAGGCATCTGCAGAGGTGTGATGTCTGTTGGAAACTAGGCAAGTGAAGTTTATATATCTGTGGAAGGTCCAGGGTGGGAGAAAAAACTCTTGTCTGTTTGAGGCAACTGTGAATGTTTCAACTGGCCACCTTGAAAAGCATTGAAAAGCTTTGCAGCTTCAAAGCCTGGCTGCTTCCTGCCTAGGGGAATCCTTTGTTGGGAGGTGTTTGCTGGCCCTCGTCATTTCCTGTCTGGAATTCCTCTGTTTTTGAGTGCTGCTCTTTATTTATTGTCCTGATTTCAGCCAAGCTTTGAAGCTGCAAGGCTATTCAGTGCTAATCAAGGTGGCCAATTGTAACATTCACATGTTCCTTAAACAGACAAGAATCCTTTCTCCCACCCTGGACCTTCCACAGATATATAAACCTCCCTTGCCTAGTTTAAAACAGACCTCACAACCTCTGAGGATGCCTGCCATATAAGGGGCATTCATTAAAGATTTCCCTGACCTACTTCCTGTGGACTGTGAGCAATGAAACTTGGTACAGTTATTAGTCTTCTTCATAGCTTTTTTTCCCTTCATGTCAGGAGCAACCAGAGTTGCTTCTGGAGTGAGAGAATTGGCTGTCTGCAAGGAAGTTGCCCAGGGGACGCCCGGATGTTTTGATGTTTACCATCCTCGTGGGAGGCTTCTCTCGTGTCCCCGCATGGAGCTGGAGCTGATAGAGGGAGCTCATCCGCGCTCTCCCCGGGTGGGATTTGAACCTGGCAGCCTTCAGGTCAGCAACCCAACCTTCAAGTCACGAGGCTTTTATCCCCTAGGCCACTGGAGGCTTCATAGCTACCACCTAGGGACACACACTTCTCCCACCTGTAAACACCTCGCTTGTAGAAGTCCACAGGTTGCTCCAAAAGTCAGGTTGTGACTGCGGAAATCAGAGTCTCATCATCTGAAAAATACTTGCCCTTCAAAAATAACTTCATTGTTGGAAAGAGGTGGAAGTCCGATGGTGCCACTGTGTCCAACTGCACGCCTAAACTAACTCTTGGATACTGGAGTTCTGCTTGAGCTCCACTCAGGGCTCCCATTGGCCGGGCGGGAAGAGAGGGGGCGGGCCTCCGCGTTGCCTGATTGGCGGGGCGCCTGTCTCTCCAGGAGGCTGGATGTTTGCATATTTATGAGTGCCCAGGGCTGGGAGGCGTGGCTTGGGGAGCTGCTGCTGCTGCTGCTGTTGAGGCTCGGGGGCGGCGTGTGACGGTGAGAGCGGGGCAGGGATCCCGGCGGAGAGGAAGGCGCCCCTCCCTCCTCCCTCCTGCTCCCCCTCCGCATCTTCTTCCCAGCCTCATGGATTACCAGATCCCCCGGGAAGCAGGAGGCTCAGCTCCAGGAGATCCGCCGCGAGGGGCTTCCCGAGAGTGAGGAGGAGGAAGGCGCCCTCCACCCACAGCATCCCCACCATGGACAGCCTCCTGGAGCCCTTCCCCTCCGAGCGCCTCTTCCCCGGCGGCGCCCCCAGTTTCCTGGACCTGGGAGACCTCAATGAGTCCGATTTCCTCAACAATGTGGTAAGAAAGGGACGACGAGGAGGAGGAGGTGTGTTCTGGGGAAGGAGAAAAGGGGGGAAAGGGCCACAGCCCCCTCCCTAGGGTGGCCCCTGGGTGCATCTTTCTCCTCTGCAGAATGAAGGCAGCTGAACGGCCAGGGCTCAAGGGGAGTTGTAGTTCCGGGAGCGCTCTTTTGACAGATCCCGCGAAGCTACAACTCCATGCGATCCCGTTGCATGGAGCCATTGGCAGCTAAAGTGAAGTCAAGCCGCACCAGTTCTGCAATGTAGATGCATGCACCTACATTGAAGAGTGAGTTTTGGAGAGGACCCGCTGTGTCCCGGAATGGCCCCGGGTTTGGCTTCCAGCCTCCAGCCCTTTCCCGGCTCTCTCTCTCTCTTTTACACTCACTCACTCTCTCTTTCTCTCTCTCACTCTCTCTCTCACTCTCACACACACTCTCTCTCTCATTCCATTTTTATTATACTACTAGCTTGGGTACGAGGAGCCCCGATGGCAAAGTGTGTTAAAGCGCTGAGCTGCTGAACTTGCAGACTGAAAGGTCCCAGGTTCAAATCCCAGGAGCAGAGTGAGCGCCCACTATTAGCTCCAGCTTCTGCCAACCTAGCAGTTCAAAAACATGCCAATGTGAGTAGATCAATAGGTACCGCTCCAGCGGGAAGGTAACGGTGCTCCATGCAGTCATGCCAGCCACATGACCTTGGAGGTGTCTACGGACAATGCTGGCTCTTCGGCTTAGAAATGGAGATGAGCACCAACCCCCAGAGTCAGACATGACTGGACTTAACGTCAGGGGAAACCTTTATCTTTACCTTTAGCTTGGATACCCAGCATTGCCCGGGTTATTTGAAAAAGTCAATGTTTTAATTGTACGAAATGTATAAGTTTGTGAATGAACTACAACTCACATCATGCCAAGTTAACCCCAAAAAGCTCCATCAGTACTTAAAAGTTTGTTATGTTGGTCAAGTTTGCTCTGGATGCATCATCAGTGGGGTTTAGTGTGCTCTCTGGCTGTGGGGTAAACTACAACTCCTGCTAGGATGAGTCAGTCCTCTCAAACCCCTCCAGTAGGTTGAATTAGTCATGGGGATTCTGTGTGCCAAGTTGGGTCCAGGGCCACCATCCATGAAGGTCACAGTTTCACTGGTTATGGGTGAACTATAACTCACAGAAAGGAAGGTCAGTTCACCCCAAACCCCTCCAGCATTCAAATTTTGGCATATCAGGTACGTGTGCCAAGTTTGGTCCAGATCAATCGGTGTTTTGGTTCACAGTGCTCTCTGGATGTCAGTGAACTATAACTCCCCCAAATCAAGGTGAATTTCCCCTAAAGACCTCCAGTATATTTTGCTGGTCATGGGGGCTTTGTGTGCCAAGTTTTGTCCAATTCTATCTTTGGTGGGATTAAGAGTACAGGTGAACTGTAAATCCCAGTACTGACAACTTCAAAATGCCCAAGGCAATTCCCCTCAAAAATCCACCAGTATTCAAATTGGGGCATATCACGTATGCATACCAAGTTTGGTTCAGATCCATCATTGTTTGGGTGCATAGTGTGCTCTGGATGTAGGTGAACTACAACTCCTATAAATCCCTCCAAAGACCTCAGTATTTTTATTGGTCATGGGGGTTCTGTGTGCCAAGTTAGTTCCATGTCCATCATTGGTGGAATTCAGAGTGCTCATAGATCGTAGGGCCATCTGTCCATTTGCAAATTGCACATTCAGACATGATTCCAGCCAGGGCTCGAACCCAGGGTGCATCTATATCAGGCATGGGCAAACTTCAGTCCTCCAGGTGTTTTGGACCTCAACTCCCACAATTCCTACCAGTCTACCGGCTGTACATGTGGAATGAATGCCATTTGACCCTACTTTCACTGCCATGACACAATGCTATGAAGTCATGGGAATTGTCATTTTATGAGCTCTTTAGCCTTCACTGCCTAAGAGTGCTGATGCTTCACTAAACTACAACTCCCAGGATCTCAGAGCATTGAGCCATGATAGTCCAAGGAGTGTCAAACTGCATCCTGGAGTTGTAGTTTGGGCAAGCACAGCTTGGGCAGAGAAGTCTAAACTGCAACTCCAGTGATTCCCTAGCATTGAGGAAGGGTAGTTAAAGTGGTATCAAACTGCATTCATTCTATAGTGGGGGTGCACCCCAGACTAATGCAGGATGAACTTGTGAAGTGCTTTGGGGTGCTTCTGCAATGTAGAGCGAATGCCATTTGACCCCCTTTTAACTGTGGTGGCTCAGAAATCCTGGGGGTTGTAATTTTACAAGGTCTTTAGCTTTCTCTGCCAAATAATTTCATGGCACTGAGCATTAAACTGATACCAAACTGTATTAATTCTGCAGTGTACATGCACCTTCTGTTTGGAAAGCGGCAACATTTGGCCTGATGAGGGAAATCCTAGTTGTGTGGGACTGTTTTGCGGCAGTTCATTGCCTCAGGCAGAGTCATTGCTTGATTGTAGTCCTGGAGTGTTAAGAGGTTCCAACCCTTGCTTCGAAACACCATCACCATCACTCGACAGGTTAATGTGATGAGCCAGGTTTAGGATCCAGATGGATCTTCCTTCTGTTCTGAGTACAAAACGTCACCTCCATGACTGTGTGAACCCGTCCTCTCTTTTCTAGATGGAATCTCTTAGGAGAAGCTCACATTCAGGATTGTTTTTCAATATTGCAAGGCAACAGTTATGATCACTTAATGGAGGGGTTTCATGCTTTTCTAAAGTTGTATATAGCTCAACATATGGAGAAGACAAGCTTGAAAAGTGGATTAACTATCAGATAAGATCCTATTACTTCGGGTGCACCCACACTGTAGAATTAATGCAGTTTGACATCACTTTAAGTGCCATGGCTCTATGCTATGGAGTTGTAGTTTTGCAAGGTCTTTTGACTTCTTTGCCAAACAGTGCTGATGTCTCATCAAACTATAAATCCCAGGATTCCATAGCATCCAGCCAGGGCAGTTAAAGTGGTGACAAACTGCATTAATTCTACTGTGTAGATCAGTGGTTCTCAACCAGCAGGTCCCCAGATGTTTTGGCCTTCAACTCCCAGAAATCCTAATAGCTGGTAAACTGGCCGGGATTTCTGAGAATTGTAGGCCAAAACACCTGGGGACCCACAGGTTGAGAACCACTGGTGTAGATGCAGCCCCAGCTGCTTTTAGTGCTGCAGAGGAATCCTAGGCAGAATCTCTCCCCTTGTATATTTATATGCGTAGTGGCAATTTGATTGCTCATTGGGATTGTAAAGATAGTGACATATATTGGTCATTATTACCGCTTAAGTACACTCAGATGATAAGAACATCCTGTGAAGGCTTCATATCCGTATTAATATGTTTTACCTACTGCATTTACTCATGCCTACTGTGCCATTGAATTTAATGTACACCTCAAATTTCAAAACCCTGAAACCAATTTTTTTTTGCTGTTGAATGTAATGCGCAGCAGCAAAATGTGCGCTCTTTGTAATTTGACCAAAAAAGATTGGTGTGTGCTTAGAATGCCTTATTTAAAAACAAAGGTGTTAAAACACCAAAGCTTTCACCCATGGAAAACAAAACCTTGGGGTGCATCTATGCTGTAGAATGGATCCACTTTAACTGCACATGCTCAATGCTATGGAATCACAGGGTTTGTAGTTTTGTAAAATGTTGAATTTTCTCTGCCAAAGAATGCTGATGCCTCACCACACTACAAATCCCGGGATTGCATAGCATTGAGTCATGGCAATTAAATTAGATATAATATTCCCCAAACAGGAACTCCAAGTGCTCCTGAAGCAGCTTCCCCTTTTGCATGGGCTCACCACTAAGATGACCTTGTTACACAAATCTAATGTGCACCCTCATTTTGATAAAGCAATTTAACCAAAAAAGGTGAACATTAGATTCAAGTAAATAGAATATTATGTCTTTTTCAATGAACCTAGAGTTCTCCATTAGTGTCGAAAGGAGACTGTCTCCAGATGTACAGGGGGATGGATCCTAGATGTTGGTGAAGGGAGAGATCTTCATCATTTTAAAGAATAATCAATCATACACATAGAATCATAGAGTTGGAAGAGACCTCACAGGCCATCCAGTCCAACCCCCTGTCAAAAAGCAGGAAAACACATTCAAAGCACCCTCAATAGATGGCCATCCAGCCTCTGTTTAAAAACCTCCAAAGAAGGAGCCTCCACCACACTGGGGCAAAGAGTTCCATTGCTGAACAGCTCTCACAGTGAGGAAGTTCTTCCTAATGTTCAGATGGAATCTCCTTTCCTGTAGTTTGAAGCCGTTGTTCTGCGTCCTGGTTTCCAGGGCAGTGGAAAACAGGCTTGTTCCCTCCTCCCTATGACTTCCTCTCACATATTGCTATCATGTTTCCTCTCAGCCTTCTCTTCTGCAGGCTAAACATGCTCAGCTCTTTAAGCCGTTCCTCATAGGTCTTGTTCTTCAAACCCTTTCTCATTTTAGTCACCCTTCTCTGGATGCAATCCAACTTGTCAGCATCTCCTTTCAATTGTGGTGCCCAGAATTGGACACAGTATGAACATAGTCTGCCTAAGTATTAACAGAGCAGAACTGAAATCACTGTATCACAGGTAGCAAATGTTTGGCCAATGGCGGGTTTATGCATAGACTTGTTACAGTTAAGGATCTCAAATAATAAGGGGGCCTCTACATTTTGAAAAAGAACATGTATGAAAGTGTCCATTAGAGGAGCATTCCTATTTTTGATAATGCCATTGGGACTTTTCAACTTAATATAGTTTAAAGGAAGAGTGGGGAACTGTGGCCCTCCTGATGTGTTTGGCTTACAGCTTCCATCTGCCTTAGCACTAGGATTGATGCAGAGTTGCGGTCCACAACTATCTAGTTGGCCATCCTGGTTAAGAATTTCAGCATAGCACTGTGTGCCTCACACTCCAGATGTTGTTGGATTTCAAATGCCATCAGCAAATGTGGGCTATTGTGAGGTGTGATGGAAGAACTGTAGAACAACAACTGTGTGGATTGTGCTTAAATGGACTGAATGAATTGGGAGCGTATTTCAGAACACTGATCTGATTCAAAAGCCTTGTAAGAAGATAAAATAAAAATACTGGCTGAAAGAGTAGAGGAATTACTACAGTTTATCCCCAAAGCAAACAGCAGCTTTAAGGATGATTTTCAACTTTCAGGTGAAATGGCATGGGGGCACATGATCTCCAGTTCCTTCCCATAGAGGTGAAGTTGTAAGCCAAGTCATGGTACTTAGACATTTATAGGAAAGAAACAAAGGAGTTGGCAGTATCTCGCCATTTCTTTCCATTGCATTCTAAGGCCAGCCTACACCTGAAATGTGAGCTTTTTCCTTGAGCAAACAAAATGGGTTTATCAGTATTGTAGAGAATATTTAAAAGTCTTTGTTTCCCAGATACACTGTGTTTTCTCCCCTGATTTTAGATTACAGCAGTGCTTTTCAAAGTGGCAGCTTAGTGCTAGCCTATGATTTATTGACTGCAAGTCCATGGTGAGCATCTAGGAAAGAATGAAAGAGTTGTAGTCAATGGGCACATGTTGTTCTTGTGTGCTTTTATTTGTTTCTGACATGTGGTGACCATAAAGCCAACCTATGATGGGGTTTTCTTGACAAGATTTTTTCAGACAAGAGTTTGCCTTTGCTTTCCTTTAAGTCTGAGAGAGTGTGACTTGCCCAAGATCACCCAGTGGGTTCCCATAGTGAAGCACTGAGCCATAGTCCAGTGCTCAAGCCACTATACTATGCATGATGCTAAGCACAGAGAAGGCACCAGATCCTGTCTAAAACTACACAGGGTCAGATCTAGTTACTAGTATTCAAGAGGAGGGACTGCCAAGAAAAACCAGGAGCTAAATAGCCTAAAGACACCAGATCCCAACTGATCTTTGAATCTAAGCAGGATTAGATCTAATTAGTACTTGGATGGGTGAGAAGTACTAGGTGCTGTAGATAGGCTATATTTCAGAGGAAGGAACTGGCAAAACTGACAGTTCCTTGCCTAAGAAAACTATACAGTTCAGGGATGATCATAAAGCAACTTGAAGACACATACACATAGGGTATATTCAAGCAAGGGCAAACCACCTCATAGAATCATAGAGTTGGAAGAGACCACATGGAATATCTAGTCCAACCCCTCATACAGAAAAAGCACATTCAAAATACCCTTGACTGATGGCCATCCAGCCTCTGTTTGAAAGCATTAAAGGAGGAGCTTCCACCACACTCCAAGGTAGTGAGTTCCACTGATGAACAGCTCTTATGGTCAGGAAGTTCTTCCTAATGTTCAGGTGGAATCTCCTTTCCTGTAATTTGAACCCATTCCTCCAAGTCCTATGTAGTTTCCAGGGCAGGAGAAAACATGCCTGCTCTCTCTTCCTTATGAAATCCTTTCAAGTATTTCAAATAAAATGTTTATCGTGTCTTGTCTCAGCCTTCTCTTTTGCAGGCTAAACATACCCAGCTCTTTAAGCCGCTCCTCATAGGGCATGGTCTCTAGACCTGTGATAATTTTAGTTGTCCTCCTCTGGGCAAGAATCAGATTTCTAGACACCTTCCTAATATTGACACAGCTTGTCAATATCCTCCTTGAATTGTGCTGCCCACAACTAGACACAATATTCCAGGTGAGGTCTAGCCAGAGCAGAATTGCTTCCCTTGATTTAGACATTATACACTTTTTGACATAGTCCAAAACCCCATTGGCTTTTTAGATGCTGCATCACATTGTTTGCTCATGTTCAACTTGTTGTCCACAAAGACTCCAAGATCTTTTTCACATGTACCGTTGAATGGTGAATCCGCAAGGTGGTGATGAAAATGTGGTGTTCCAATGTGCAAGAGATGGATTATTATTCTCACATATAAATTGATTATTGATTCTACTTTACAGATGCAGAGGCAAAAATAACTTGTTATGTTCAAATACAGCAGCCGTATATATATATAAATACAAACAAAAAAATACCCTGCAACCTAAATCAGCTAAGGGATGTTCAGTAGTCACAGAGTGCTGCTCTGTTGTAGGAGCAGAGCCGGCTCTACATAATTTTCAAGAGTAGGCGAACAGAATTTTGGCGCCCCCCCCCCCCACACACACCAATTGCTCCCATATAAAATTATCAAAGCAGATAATCCACATTATCTGCTTTGAACTGGATTATTTGAGTCCACACTGCCATATAATCCAGTTCAAAGCAGATGATATGGATTTTATATGGCAGTGTAGAAGGGGCCTTCTACACTCCCATATAAGATTATCAAAGCAGATAATCCACATTATCTGCTTTGAACTGGATTATCTGAGTCCACACTGTCATATAATCCAGTACAAAGCAGATGATCTGGATTTTATATGGCAGTGTAGAAGGGAACCTTCTACATTGCCATATAAGATTATTAAAGCAGATAATCCACATTATCTGCTTTGAACTGGATTATCTGAGTCCACACTGCCATATAATCCAGTTCAAAGCAGATGATCTGGATTTTATATGGCAGTGTAGAAGGGACCTTCTACATTCCCATATAAGATTATTAAAGCAGATAGTCCACATTGTCTGCTTTGAACTGGATTATCTGAGTCCACACTGCCATATAATCCAGTTCAAAGCAGATGATCTGGATTTTATATGGCAGTGTAGAAGGGGCCTTCTACACTCCCATATAAGATTATCAAAGCAGATAATCCACATTACCCGTTTTGAACTGGATTATCTGAGTCCACACTGCCATATAATCCAGTTCAAAGCAGACGCTCTGGATTTTATATGGCAGTGTAGAAGGGGCCTTCTACACTCCCATATAAGATTATCAAAGCAGATAATCCACATTACCCGTTTTGAACTGGATTATCTGAGTCCACACTGCCATATAATCCAGTTCAAAGCTGATGATCTAGATTTTATATGGCAGTGCAGAAGGGGCCATTATCAAGCCTAAAACAGCAGTGTAGTGGTTTGAGCATTGAACGATGGCTCTTGAGACCTGGGTTCAAATTCTTTGCTGTGCTATGGAAGCCCATTAGGTGACCTTTGGTAAGTCACACTCTCTCAGCCTCTGAGGAAAGCAGCAGCATCCTCTCTTTGAACAAGTCTTGCCAAGCAACCCCTGTTATTGGATTGCCATAAGTTAGGAATGGCTTGAAGTTACAATGACCTAATCTCACCTAAAACTAGGAAATGAAGCACCTAAATATTAGGAATAATGTTTGTATTCTGTGTGATAGTGGAATTGATTGTATGGGACTGTTGTGGACTTTCCATCTTTGGGGAAAGATGGTCATCTTTCAGGAATGCTTTAAGTGTGTATTGCTGTATGACAGAATGCGGTTGAATGTGATGGCCATTAAGGTCCCTTCTAATTTTAACATTTTATGATTCTACCAGCCAGTTGCTGTGGCATAGTCAATTGGTCACCCTGATAAGCACTTAATGGCCTTGGAGCCTGAAAGCCTGGCTTATTCCTCCCTGGGGGAATACTTTGTTGGGTGGTGTTAGCTGGCCCTGATTGTTGCCTGTCTGCAATTCCTCTGTTTTCTCTGTGTTGCTCTTTATTCACTGTCCTGGTTTTAAAGTGTTTTAATGGTGGTTGCCAGGTTTTGCCGATTTTCAATGGTTTATATAAGTATGGAATAATGTCCAGTGTGGGAGAAAGAACTCTTGTCTGTTGGAGGCATGTGTGAATGTTGCAACTGGCCACCTTGATTAGCATTGAATGGCCTTGCAGCTGCAAAGTCAATCAGGGAGGGTGGGGACAAGTGGAGCATATATATACCTGTGGAATGATGTCCAGGGTAGAAGAAAGAACTGTTGGAGGCAAGTGGGAATGTTGCCATTGGCCAAATTGATTAGCACTGAATGGCCTTGCAGCTGCAAAATCAATCAGGGAGGGTGGGGGCAAGTGGAGCGAATATATACCTATGGAATGATGTCCAGGGTAGAAGAAAGAACTGTTGGAGGCAAGTGGGAATGTTGCCATTGGCCAAATTGATTAGCAATGAATAGCTTTGCAGCCTTGCAGCTTCAAAGGCTGGCTGCTTCATGCCTAGGGGAATCCTTTGTTGGGAGGTATTAGCTGGCTCTTCCTGTCATAAATGTGGGTGAAATGTCAGGAGAGGGATATAAATAAATTAATAAAAAGCAGGAAGCTGCCAGGCTTTGAAACTGCAATGCTATTCAATGCTATTCAAGCTGGCCAATTCCAACATTCACACTTGCCTCAAGCAGACAAGAGTTCTGTCTCTCACCCTGGACCTTCCATAGGTATATAAACCCCACTTGCCTAGTTTCCAACAGACCTCACAATCCCCGAGGATGCCTGCCCCATGGGCGAAATGCCAGAAAACAATGCCTCCCGACATGGCCACACAGCCTGGAAAACTCACAACAACCCACAAATAAAAAGCAGTTTTAAATCCTGCTCTAAATTTCTAGCCTACCTCGCAGGGCGCGCGTTGCTGGCCTGGCTGCTGCTAATGGAGGAAAGCAACAGGAGGGGGCGTGGCTTCCAGGCACGGGAGAGGGAGGGAGGCCAGTATCGGCTGAAACAGCGCCAAATAGCCAATGGGAGCCCATCCTGAACAAGTAGGAGAGATCCACCCGGCCTTTCCCACTTCGTGTGTCCCTTCCATTTTGCATGTGCAGGCAGCCCTGGCTCTCCAGCTGTAAAGGCAAAGGGGAGGGAAGCCGAAGCAGGTCCAAGGAGGCCAACCTGGCTCTCATCTGCTGCCAAACGGGGGAAGAGAGGCACTGCTTTGTCCCAAAGGGCGCCCGCCCAGAGCTTCAGCGAGGCTCCTTTGCCCCAGCGCCCTCCAAAGCATCTCCAGGAGGCAAGCCCCAGCAGCCTGGACTTCCTTTCCAAACTCAATAGCACCCCTGGGAAGGTGGCGCCCAACGCGGGGGCGTGGCCAGCGTGCCGTGTTGGGCCGGGCCTGTGTAGGAGCCATAAAACTAAGTCCAGTTCAAACTGCATGATATGGCAGTGTAGATGGGGCCATTGAGCTGTGGCAGTACAAGTGGAGTCAAACTACATAAATTCTACAGTGTAGATGCACCTTCAGTTTCTCTTCTAGGCTGGCACCCAGTCCCATTCTTGGAAGATCTGGCTTGAATTTCATCCATGAAAGGAGCCTTCATAAGCAGGCTTAATCTCTCTCCCATTCTGTGTTTATCTACAGATTGCAGTGAACTTTCTCATCATATTCTTGTACTGCTGAATTGACCTTTCTATTGTGAGCGCTAGATTTTGGCTGTGTGGTTTAATCTTGACAGAATGCCCCTATTCATTCATTGTTTTCATTCATGTTGCCAATATTAAAGCAAATTTCAAGTCTTGCTTCAAACACAGTTAACCTTTTGAGCTTTTGTTTGTTTTTAGCCATCACTTTGTAACCTTTTGGCTGGCTTTACTGCACTGATGCAAGGGGTGAGCCACTGGATTTTTCTATTTTTGTCTGTTTAAACTCATAATAAGCATGGAGATAAGTGGATGATAATATAATTGTTGTTGTGTGCCTCCAACCCATTTCTGACTTATGGCAACCCTAAGGTGACCTTATCGTATGGTTTTCTGGGGCTGAGAGTGTGTGACTTGCCCACAATCATCCAGCGGGTTTTCATGGCTGAATGGGGATTTGAACCTCGGTCTCAGAATCATATCCAACACTCAAACCACTATGCCACGCTGGCTCTCAGCAATATGATATTACTAATTAAAATGGTCTGGGCAGTTTCTGAAAGAATCAGATTTCCAAGTATTGGTTTTTAAAAAGGGGAAAATGATGTATGGTAATTAGAGACATTGTATATTGTTAAGTGGGTGCCAGGATTGCTGGTATGTGTGTGTGATTCATATAACCAGGATAATCTAGTGACTCTTGATGTTCCTGAGTGCCTTCTGACAATAACTTTGTACCTATGAGGCATTCTATTTCTTTGTAGAAAAGGTTTTGAATCTCAAATATAGATGTTATTTTACATGCCCATTACTAGTATCTGGCAATCTAAAAGTTACTTGAGGATTTTGTTCATCGAGGTGATTCTCTTTCTCTTCATAGTAAAGGTAAAGGGTTTCCCCGGACATTAAGTCTAATCGTGTCTGACTCTTGGGGTTGGTCTCATCTCCATTTCTAAGTCAAAGAGAATATTAAGCTACAGTGAATTAGTGGAAGGCAGCATGTCTCTCTCTCTCTCTCTCTCTCTCTCTGTGTGTGTGTGTGTGTGTGTGTGTGTGTGTGTGTGTGTGTGTGTGTGTAAGGGGATCCTGTAGGTGATAATGCACAAGAGTCAATGGAGTCTAGAGCCAGGCAAAGTGTGGTCACTGGTCAGGCACTTTAGAGCAGAATTACATTGGAATAAGTGTTTCAAACTAGGTAATTCCAGGTCTTCTAAATCTTCTAAAATAAACCCTCTGACATATGGGAGTGTTGTTGACATTGGGTGGAATTGGCATGGCACTTCATGGAGGTCATGGATTCATATTAACATGAGCCTTTCCAGGTTATATTTTTGAGCAGTAAATACACAGTTGTGACTTACAAAGTTTTGTGAGGAATCCAGACATCCTCCTACAAAGTAATACTGCGGTTGCAACGACATGGTGTTTCCCTTAGCACTCCAGCTGCAATATTTTGCTGTGGGTAGAATGAGATTTTCTACACATACACTCAGCCAACCAGTAGTGTGCCAACCATGGCAGCGTGAAATGTGATTATGTGTGACAGTTTCTGGTGGGTGATGAACAACAGAGATCTCCATTGATGCCTGTATAATTTCAAGATAATTTAAAAGGCACTTAATTTTTCCTCTAAGTAAAAACAAAACATTAAGCAGAGAGCAGTCCTTCACTAACATTTCATTTATTGTTATCATTTGTGTCTTCAAGTCCTTTCTGATTTATAGTGACACTAAGGATTTCTGCAGATCCTGTGGACTGATCAATGATAAATAAGTAGTTCCTAGAACAAATCAGACCTGAACTTTCTTGAGAGGTCAAGGTGACTAAACTGAGGCCCCTTCTACACTGCCATATATCCCAGGATCTGATCCCAGATCATCTTCTTTAAACTGCATTATATGAGTTTCTACTGCCATATAATCTGGGATAATCAGATAATCTGGGTTCAGATCCTGGGATATAGGGGTCATGTGGAAAGGGCCTGAGGCTGTTATACTTGGCCACATCATGAGAAGAGCTGACTCACTAGAAAAGATGATAATGCTTGGGAAAGTGGAAGGCGGTAGGAAAAGATGCAAGAAAGCTATAGTCAAGAAAACTATAGTCCTAACTCTGCAAGGTCTGAGCAGGGCTGTTGAGGATATGGTGACATGGAAATCTCTCATTCATAGGATCGCCATGAATCAAAATTGACTTGAAGGCAGTTAGCAACAACAAAACAAAAACAAAACTATCATGTAGAATTCTATGTATTTAAATCCTGTTCTAGCAATCAAACCACTACACCACTGTAGATCTCACCTTATAACACCTTACTGAATACTTATAACACCTTGCTACAATAAAACGTTATGGTTTTGATCCAAATATGATCATATATGGCAGTAGGGGTTACTTACTGCTTCAAGGACCTTCTTACTTTCCTAAAAGATGATTGGCACAAATAGTTTTGGCTGTAATAGCAGTTATTTCTGCTTTTTTGGTCTATGGTCAGATTTCACAAATGAATACTGAAAAAAGAGGCTGTGTAAAGATATTAAACGACATTAAGAAAATGCAATGATTGCTCTTTATAAAATAAACAAAGAGAAAATGCTGCTTAACATAACTGAGATAGTGTAATCAGTGGTTGTATATGTATTTGAAGTGGAGTGATGATGTTAAAAAAACCCCCAATTTTCCGGTATTAGTCATTCAAAACATTCGTATACTTTATCAGTAGAGAGTCCAGTATGGTTATTTAATAAAGGTAAAAAAAACCCTACAACAACCAAAGCTTAATAGACAAACATGTCTGAAATAGTAAAGAATAGGACCTAAAATACCTGAGTGACCAGGTGGGCTTCCTTGAGTACTGACACTGGACACAGAAAAATATTGGGATCTAGACTAGGTGTGTAGCCTCGATTTAACAATAACTGATCATGATATACTGGTATTTATACAGAAAGGTGCTTTCCGTTCAATCAGTTTTAACTGTGGATGCTCTGAAGAGCTTCTGAACGCTAGACAGACTGTATATTTATATATTTTAAAGGTAAAAGCAATTAAATGGTCCTTTGGGAGTCTAGGTGTGTCAGAAAGCCAAAGCAGATTGTGACATTAGAATCACAAAAGGAAACGAAAGGAAGAAGAAAGAGCTGGCACAAGGAAATTCTCTATGGATATTAACTTTACCATTTAAGTGGTGTAACAAATTATACATCGTCTTGGCAAACATCATACATAGTTTTTGCTGAGTTTGTTCTTGGGTTTTTTAAAGAGCAAATATTGTGTTCACAGTGGATAAAAAGCTCATTTAATTGGGAAGAACCATATGCATTTAATTCTGCTTGAGCTGAAACAAAAAGATTAGCCAGGAATTCCTAGCCATTTCCAGTTCTGCTAGATTCCAAAGCTCAGTGGGACGTTGTCCCAGCTGCTAGGAGAGGTACACAGATGTCTTTGCAACGGGGGCCAGCCAAGCACTGTGTGGCCTATATAGAAAGTGTCATTCCTGCTATTTTATAACTTGCTAGCAGTTAGTTGACCCATAACATTTTTTGAATTATGGTGGGTTAGTCTAGTTTAGCTAGTTTAGCAATGAGGAATGAAAAATATGTCTTGAGATAACAATCTTGATTTTTTAAGGCTCAACAATCTTTACGATTTGGAGCACTCAGCTTTAGTTGCAGATGAACAGTTCCTGATCACTTAACCAAAGCATGTACAAGTTCCTTTAAAAAAAAAACCTTGTTACTTCTGGAATTTTGCAACTCAATCTAGTTGCTAGTCATGTTCATTGGGGAATTTGGGATGCTGTCATTTGAAAAATAATATTCCAACAGAGCCTGGAAGAAAAGACTTTTCACCAACGTCATTACCTCCAGCTCGTTCCTTTATGGGACAAGAAAGGTTGTCCCAAAAAAGAGCTAGCTAGAAGGAAGGAATATATGTTTCAAAATAATGTGGTATATAAGAGATAAATCAATATACAGGCAGTCCACGAGTTATAAACATCTGACTTACAAACGTCTCATAGTTAATAACAGGGTTGAGACAACAGGAGGTGAGAGAAATCTACTTCTACGAAGGGAAATCCACTCCTAAAAGAGTTATCATGGGGAAAAGGTGTTTCAATCGAAGCTTTATCTTCAATCCTTGTTTACACAACAAGCCAATATTTGAAAATGACAGAAAAAGAGGTGAAATCTTCTGAACAGGGGCACAGATAGCAAAGCAAAAACCACAGGTGTATTAACTCTTCTCTATGCTGTCTGAGGCAAAAAGATATATATTTTTGGCTGGAGTTACACTTCAAAAATTACCTATTATGACTTATAAACAACTTCAACTTAAAAACAAACCTATAGAACCTATCTTGTTCATAACTTGGGGGCTGCCTGTACTACTGTTATGAATAATTGTTCTTTGCTACCTTCAAAAATGATTTTTTAAATATCACGTTAAACGTGTTTGATAGGAATTCATTTCCCACAGGATTCTAATGTCAATCTATTGTCAGTTCTAAGATGGTTTAAAAAAAACCCCTAGAAATTAATTTGAACATAACAATTAATGCAAGAAATAATATTCTGAACTACTCCTTCCATTATCGCAACAAGTGTTGGTTACAAGATACTTCTCAAACCCTGCTCCATGGTATGTGATGAGAACAAGTTATTCTTAAAAAGTAATACTCTCTAGGCTCTGCTTTTCTAACATTATGCCCAATCCTGGTGAGGCTTTGTTTTCCTGTTTAGGGTTTCTCTTCTCTCTTTTTCAGTTTTATAGCATCAGAGCTTCAACATACTTAAGGTCCCCAGCAAGATGCTTGGCTGTATAGGCTCCCAGATATGTCATCCCAGTAGGCCACTGAGTCCAGTCCCACACATTTGTTGTTAATTTCGGTCAAACTGGTGACTCATGAGCAAGCTGGACTAGGAAAAGACTCAACTCAACTGAAGTGTAGTGCTGCAGATAAATTCTTCCAATGCCATGGATCTCATCTCAAAGACAAAATTAATGGGTCTGAGAGCAAGTCAAGCCAAAATGACTAAATAGAGGCCATTATATTTTGGATGTATCATGAAATGACATGATTCATTAAAAACACAACAATGTTTGACAACATGAAAGGCAGAAGACAGGAGGGTTGCATTATAGGAAGGTCAAGAAAGCCATGGTATTGCATTTGTAGGACATTAGCTGGGCTCTCATATGTTGAAGCTGACTGGATAGTAATTAACAAAAACAAAATGATTTATTCATTAAGTGATTTACAAGCAGACTTTTAGAATAAATTCTTTCAGGATGGCATAATACTAAAGCCCATAAACACAATGAAAGCGATGATTATGATTAAAAACAGAACTTAAAATAAAACTAACATTTTCAACCACATAGCACCATATGCTTAACAGCTCCAGTAGAAGTCCTGGTACTATCATCTGAGAAATGGAGTTTGGAGCACAAAGCTTTGGAGTGAAAAATATGAATACATCCTTACATACCTACATCAAAAAGTCTGAAAACTTTTGTTGACTAAATCTATTCGACTTCTAGTTTCCTGTTCCAGTAAACAACTTGAAAACAAATGCAAAACCATATTTTACAACTGCCATATAACTGTCAAACAGTTTCTCCTCCACCCTCTATTCCCCAATTTCTTCCTATATTGCATGCAATTAATTTCTAGAACTGGCAGCCACAAGAAGCAGGGATGCTTTGAACCAAGATTAACTGTGTCATTCAACATATCAACACTAACAAAAGAAAGTCAAGAGAAAGTTTGCTTTGCAATATTTAAAGCCAGGTAGCATGATTTGAGGAAGGCAGAGAGGGGAGGAATGGGATTTTCATGCTGATGATATATACTGAAGTGATACTGAAGTGGGGAAGGCAAAAGTGTCATTTACTTATATGCTGAAGGGAGTGCAATATTTGTGAGTCGTGGTGTATGTGTCTGTCTTTTTGAGAAACCATTGTGGACTATTTTTTGCATTATTCCTTTTATTAGCTATACCTTCAGGACCCGGTGGTGCCCAGGTTATTAGAAGAAGGCATTGTTTGTTTTGGGATGTTAGGTAATATCACTGAAGTCTGGTCCAGATCCATCATTGTCTGGGTTCTGTGCTGTCTGGATAAGGGTGAACTGCAACTCCCAGATTCCCAGGGCAATCACCCCTAAACCCTGCCAGTAATCGCAGTTGGCCATGTTGGGTCTGTGTGCCAAGTTTGGTCCAGATCCGTCGTTGGCTGGGTTCAGGGCTCTCTGCATAAGGGTGAACTACAACTCCCAGATTCGAGATCAATTACCCACAAATCAGGCCTATATGCACATCAGCTGGGTTCAGTGCTTTCTGCTTGTGGGTGAACTATAGCTCACAAAATTAAGGTCCATTCCCACTAACCCATGCAGTATGTTCAACTGGTCGTGGGGCTTCTCTGTGCCAAGTTTGGTCCCAGTCCATTGTTGGTGGGGGTCACAGTATCAGTGAAGGTACTGCAAGTCCCATTATCCATGGCAAGTTTGGTCCAGATCCATTGTTGGTTGGGTTAACAGTGCTCTCTGGATGTAGGTCAAGTACAACTCCTGTATCTCATGGTGAATTCTCCCCAAATCTCTTGGTCAGTTGCTGATCAATTTCTCTGTTAACTGTGTGCCATAGGAATGGGTAGGAAAGTGTTACGGTAGAGGCAGTGGGCGGGATAATGCGAATTAAGAAACCCTGGTATGTCCATTCTGGAGGAAAAACAGAACATCTAGGGTGAAATTATCCCAGCATGGAAGCCTTCACTTGAGTGGGGGGCAGAATGGTGTTTGTGGAGGACACTGGCAGGGTTTGGGCTACATGTTCATGGCGCTCACGATAACCTGCATGTCAGTGGAGGGAGGGCCATTGGTGTCTTCTGCTCAGTGGGAACTATAGCTGTTTCTGGAGGTGGGAGGCTGGCTGTGTAAGTGGACACCTCTTCCATACACACATTTTTCACTTTTTTATGTGTATAGAAGAAGATATAGAAGAAGATCATAGCTTATATGACTACTTATGTGAAAAGTCAGTTTTTACTGCTAAATTATCTCCAGTGCATTCTGTGTGGCAAAGAAGGAACCTTTAAGCTTCTTGCTAGGTGTGTCTTCCCATTGTTTTTGGAAACAGCTTTGTTCCTCAACCTCTGGTCATGGTCCTGAGAACAACCATAAATGGTTTGCTGTAAAAAGGAATCCTTTGCTTCTTTGTCCAACATGAAGAAATACACATCCTAAGCATATTTACTGAAAATATATCCTTACTGAATGTCACTGAAATTATAACCAAATACCTTGAAGGCAGCAGATCCTGTTTGAGCTTGGAAGCAAAGCAGGAGCAGCCCAGATTAGAACATGGATGGGAGACTACCAATGAATACTGTAGGCTCTATTTCAGAGAAGGAAACTGGATAAACCACCTCTGAGTATTCCTTGCCTAAGAAAACCTTGTGAAATACATGGGATTATCTTTAAGTCAACAGGCAACTTAAAGACGTGCAAGTGTACACACATGCACAATTGTGTACAGAATTGCTGTCTATCATACTTGGTTACATGTAGTGACCTCCTTTCAATTTAATGCTTATTGTATGTAATTCATATCTTAGAGGCTCAATGTCTTGTAGAATTCCACAGCAATGCTTTTAAATTACGTTAATTCTACAATGTAGATCCATCCTTTGTTGCCCCTCTCTGCAGAATGCTTTGACTACTTTTTCTTGCCCTGGGAATGTCTTTGACTTCATATCCTGCTCCCTATTTTACTGAGCTTTTGCTTTTTCCATAGGTGCCTTGGCACACTCGTAACAAAGCACTCTGTTGTTGCCATTCGCTATTTTTGTTTTCCCCACAAATGTCTCCAGACCCCATTTCTGGAAATAAAGATTATATTTGAAGGCCAGCAATTTGCTTTGTAGCATGCCAGACTCTTGACTGAGAAAGAGAAGGAGTGATAGAAGAAGTGGAGATGGAGATGGTAGTAGTAATGCAAGAGCAGAGACTGTGATTTTGGCAGGTGTCAAAAAAGGTACCAGTGACTAACACCACTTTGAGGATTTTGTCTTCTTAATAGCCAGAATACCTTTTCCCTTTTTAATGAATGCCAAAGTTCATTTTCAGGGTGCCTTACAGGAAACAGTTCTGTACTATGACTTGAATCTTCATGTACCAGGAAGGAGCCTGTGTTACAACATTTGGTCTGCTACTGTTTTGTGCTAGCTTTCAATTAGAGCTGGGAGTAGCCTGTGTTTGTTTACCTTCCTGTGACTTTAGATTTTCCTTGTACATATTACAGTTTCTTTCTATAGGATGAAGGCTGTAATGTCATCTATGTGATTAGGTTCTGTATAATGTCTCCTTCAAGTTTAAACTAATCAAAGCTCTTCCCCCTATTTTCTTTGAAGGCCTACTACTCCAATGAAAACTTCCTTACTCATATTTTATAGAAAAGACATATATTGATCCCATTTTTGAAGACAGAGTTTGTGTTTGCTTTTCCATAATGACAAATGGAGAACAAGAAAATCTGCCATCTATTTAAAGACATTAGCCAAGTCTTATTATATTATGGATGTTGAATAAGATCTTATTTTACTGTTTTCTTTCAGCTTTAGAATAATTTTAGGTGTTTGCATTTCTGTATTTTATTTTCTCTCTCTCCTGAAATCTTTCAGTGGTTAGTGGAGAAAACAATTTCTAAAACTGCATTTCTCTATATGAACTGTTTTTAATAGGGCTTCTGCTCAGGGTTGCAGCCTGATTGGACTGACAACAAGGGCCAGAAATTTTGCTTTAAAAATGAATGCTGAACTTCCACAGAAGAAAAGAATTCAGATTTATCTTATAGTTTGTAAACATGAAGAAACAGACTTGATGGCAGGTATACCTTAGCCGGCATATTGCAGTGGTTTGAGAGTTGGACTGTGACTTTGGAAACCAGAGCTCAAATCCCTGTAGGACTATAAAACCTACTAGGTGACCTTGGGCAGGTCACATTCTCTCAGCCTTAGAGGACTACAATGTGAAACCTCTTCTGAACAACTCTTGCCAAGGAAATCCTGTGACCTTAGTGTCACCATAGGTCAGAAATGACTTGAAGTCACAAAACCACAAAAGTATCTTAGCCACTTCAGTGAGCTAGGTTTGAGAAACAGTAGCCCATATTTATTACATAATTATAGAGCAATTGTTTTGCTTTAATTGCCTCCATTCTGCCCTATAGAATCCTGGAATTCACTATTTAGGAAAAGCTTTTAGAATCCAGTGCCTCTTCAAACTACAAACATCAGGATTTCATAGGATGCGGCCAATACAGTTAATGTGGAATCATAATGCTATAATTGAGTAATAAGAGTGGCACCCAGATGGTTGTTTGGACCCTCTTTTTAAAACCATTACTCGGGATTACAGTGTGAGAATTGCCATTGGGACACATGGCAGTACAGAGATCAGTAACAGGAACCACTTCATGGAGATAAAATGTGATAAAAGGTTTACAATATTGAACTGTGATATATAGAAGCAGAAACTGAGTGTAGGAGAGACCCCATGACTGTACAACCTTGGGTAACTGTTTTGCAGTTTGTGGTTGATGTTGACTTCTTTATGGCCAGGCAGCACATCTTTTTACCTCTATGTACTCAGTGTGGCTGTGCCCTGGATGAGAGCCTATTCTAGAAGAGGTTGGAAAAGTTTCTCCTTTTGGAATATAGCCCCCTGAATCCAGCATGGTCATTAACTAGACGTTATATCTGACCAAGATGCCCTCATTGGCGCAGCAGGTTAAATCGCTGAGCTGCTGAACTTTCTGATCAAAAGGTCAGCGGTTCGAATGTGGGGAGCAGGATGAACTCCTGCTATTAGCCCCAGCTTCTGCCAACCTAGCAGTCTGAAAACATGCAAATGTGAATAGATCAATACCTTCTGGTGGGAAGGTAACGGCGTTCCATGCAGTCATGCCGGCTACATGACCTTGGAGGTGTCTACAGACAACGCTGACTCTTTGGCTTAGAAATGGAGATGAGCACCAACCTCCAGAGTCAGTCACAACTAGACTTTATGTCAGGGGAAAACTTTTACTTTTACCTTATATCTGACCAAGGGACAGAATTATTCTATCAGAAAACTACCCCACCCTCAAAAGTCTCAAAGAGTGCATCTATAATGAATGCAGTTTGACACTACTTTAACTGCCATGACTCAATGTTATGGAATCCTGGAGAGTTCTAGTTCTACAAGGTATTTAGCCTTTATTTCCAAAGAATTCTGGTACCCCACCAAACTCCAACTTTGATTACCACACAGCCTTAACTCCTTGCTGTTAAAGTGAGGCCAAGCTTCATTCATTCTGCAGACCCATGGTCTCTTCTTTAAGAAAGCCAAAGCGGTACTCCCAGAGGTGAGCCTGGGTACATAAGGATCAGCCTTTCCTGACAGACTTGGCTTCAGGACAAAGGTTTATCAACCATAGACCAATATTCTGATTACTATACCAGGCTATACATGCATCTCCAAGGAAGGTTTTCTTCCAGATGAGGTCCTGATGAAGGCATAGGTAAGAAAAAATATGTGTGGCTGTCAAAAAGAGAGCAACTGGAGAAGAAAGAGTGAAAAGAACTAGAGGTGGAATCTGCAACTATCTTGAGTCATCTGGGTCTCCTAGCACTGCCTCGGCTGAACATGTCCATACGTTTCTTCATGGCATTATGTCATCAGTCCAGCTCTGAATCCCACCCCATCCCCCTTCTTCTCACTCTGGATGGCCCTACATCTGGTGTATATTGGGAATGGGTGTTTTGCTTTCCTGCTAATATCTATGGAGATTTCCTGGCTGCTCCTTAGCAGCCGCCAATGTTTTAGGTTGCTTCAGTTGAAGAATGCTGTTCAGCTAGAATAAGGACCAGCTGGACATGGTTTTGCCAGCAGTGAGGTCAATTTGGAAGTTACCACTGTACTTAAAAATACAGTATGGCCCCATTATCTAGAAACTGAATAGCCACGGGTTCACTTACCCACACTTCAAAAAATATTCTGCTACCAGCCAGAGATGTTTGTGGACACCTCTGGGTTCTTGAGTGTGATTCAAAGCTTTTCTTCTGGCCCAAGAACACCATGAAATAGCACTGGAGGACCTAGAGAAGCCCACAAACACATTCATTTGTTGGCCTCTCTAGGCCCTCCTCTATTATTCTTTGGTATGCTTCTGCCCCAAATATAGTCAAGAAGATAGAGGGTTTGCTATTATCCATCATTTCAGGAATCCGCTGGGGAGTCTGGGGAGTCCTCTGCGGGAATCCGCTGGGGAGTCCTCCGCGGATACAGGTGTCATACTGTATACATATGCAATGGATTGGTAGCTGATTCCCACCTAACCCTTGTTGGAAGAGATGAGTGACACCATCATGCTGATATTTACAGAAGAGATTTTTTCCCCTTCAAATACAGTTCCATCAAAAACAAAGGAACTGGAAAAGCCACCTCTGATTATTCCTCACTGAAGCAAAAGTAGGAGATTTTCTACTGGCCTATATAGGAGTGCTGGACTTTTAATGAAGGAAAAATAGGCAGATGTGTTTTGAATATCAGAGTCAGAAATATCGTAAGAACAGAGATAGTTAAACTTGTTTCAGCAATTTTTAGGAATCAGAACTAACAATATGTCATATGAAATGAAGCAACTAGGCTAGCTATGCCTTGCAAAAGTAAAAAAAAAACAACAACTAAAAATCCTGAACTTTCTCGAAACCACTTGAAGGTTTCCTCCAAAAGGCATTTGGGATGACTTTTTCCTTTCCCAGCTTCTACTTTTTGTGTGTTATGATTTCCATTTTTGTTGCCAAACTTATAAATCTGTGTTTTATTTTAACATGCTGGGTGAATCAGGCTTATCTTGTATCCTCTTTTCTCTCTGAATGTGTGCATGCATGCCCAGTAAGGGGTTCTGGAGGCAGTTTTTACCATGTCTGTTATAAGCAATAAGTGACTTCTCTGTATGTCACTAGCGACTGTATTTGGCTTTCATTTTTTAAAAATCCAGAATTTTGACTCTGAACTATCATTCAGATCCTATTCATAAGTATTGTTTGACATAATAATATTATAATCATATTTATTTGTTACCTCCCTCCCTTCATGGCTTGAGATCAGACACAACACAGTTAAAACACACAATTATAAAATACATACGTATATTAAAATCCATAGTGCGATGATTAAAATACAAATACATATATCAAAATACAAATAGAATGTAAATTTAAAGTTCACCTTTTAAAATTGACTGGGTAGGCCTGTAAAAGGTAAGGGTTTCCCCTGACGTTAAGTCCAGTCATGTCTGACTTTGTGGGTTGGTGTTCATCTCTATTTCTAAGCCGAAGAGCTCGCGTTGTCCGTAGACACCTCCAAGGTCATGTGGCCGGCATGACTGCATGGAGCGCCATTACCTTCCCGCCGGAGCGGTACCTATTGATCTACTCACATTGGCATGTTTTCGAACTGCTAGGTTGGCAGAAGCTGGAGCTAACAGCAGGCGCTCATTCCGCTCCCGGGATTTGAACCTGCGACCTTTCGGTCTGCAGCTTTAACACACTTTGCCACCGGGGCTCCGGGCAGGCCTATATGTTATAGTTTTTTTTCTAAACCATCATAATATGGTAGTTCTGTAGAATTCTCTCTGTGGCAAAATATACTTTTATGGGAGAGCTTTATCATGTTAGTGTTAATGACATATTTTCCTGATTTGTAAGTCACTAGTGTTGGAAGATCCCAGCTTGGGGATATTTACCATTTTTATTCTGAGATACCACTATCCTGTGAAGGAACTTTATCATATCAGAAATTATCCTATTGAAGGATTTCCAGAGAAAAAGCAACAACTTCTGAAATTTTTATGCAGAGGCTGGATTGCCGTCTCATGGGAGTGCTTTGATAGTGTATTACTGCATGGGAGGAGGTTGGGTGGCCCATGTGATCGCTTCCAACTCCATGTTTCTATGATTCTGTGATCAAGATCTTTTCCTGAGTTAACAGGTTTATGTACAACCAGGTGTAGAAAGCCTTTTTTGTTGTTGGGTTGCTGTGAGTTTTCCGGACTGTATGGTGATGTTCCAGAAGCATTCTCTCCCGACATTTTGCCCACATCTATGGTAGGCATCTTCAGAGGTTTGTGCTCATGAAGCACAAAACATGTTGTTAGAACTTCCTGGCATTCATAAACTTATTTTCAAATGTAGTGGAATAAAAATCAATGTCTCAAGGCACAGCTTATACAGTTGAGGTTCTCTGTGATATTTAGTTCAGTTATTCTACTGTGAAGTTTCCCTCCGAAGTTCTTTTATTCAAGAATTGCCATCTTAAGGTCAACAACAGAGTGTCCTTGAAGACTGAAATGTTTTCCAACACCTGCAGTGGCTGTCTGTTCCTGTAGATGGTCATCATATACAGTCAATTGTTGGTATTTTGAATGATAGTTTGGATACTTGCAGAACCCAGCTAAATATAGTTCAAGGGCACATTATAGACACTGACTTATTTGCCAATAGAGACATTTGATGGCCAATCAGGTCTCTGACAAACCGTTTTAAGACTGGATGTTGGAATGTTGCTTTTAGCATGAGTGAGTCAATGAAAACATCAAGAAACCGGAAAGCTTCATCAAGTAATGAATAACTCTCAAGAGCTGGATGAATTTGAGAAGCAAGAATTTCAAGAGAAATGTTTTAAAGGACGAAAATATAGAACAAAGTATTCTATTGAATATGAAGATTTGCAGTAATTCCAGACTAAAATTGTTTCATGCAGTGTATTTTGTATTTTATTTACCTGAGTTTTTATGTCTTACTTTTCAATTCAAAATAAGTGGAGAATGATATTTTTAAAAGCCAAATGCATTAAAGTATTCCAGAAAAAATGTAGTTCAGTGTGAACCAGTAGATTGAATAGCATCGTCTAAACAGCACAGTCCATTATGGATGCTTTTATTACAAAGCTGAGATGAATTCCTTATAGGAAAACACAGCTCTAAATATTTGTGAATATAGATAATTATTTGAAACCTGCAGCATATGATTGCCTCAGGATAAACACCCATTTTAATTACTAACATGTTTTCTTAGTCATGTTCTCCATAATACAGGGAGGCACCCAATGTTCTTACTTTTGATTTTCAGCTAAGGAATTATTTTTCCCTTCTTCCAAACAGACCAAGTAAATATGTAAATATACGCATAATAATGTTAAAGAATGTTTCTCAACATATTTTATACCCAGTCTACTGCTTCTAAAAAAATCAATTATGTGGTCAACTTCTGCTGAAAATTGCATTTGAAGGTGTAGCAATTCCTAGAGAGAGCGGCTTAATCAAATACACAAATAATTAATCTGTCAAAATTAAATCTGCAAATATGGAAGGCTGACAGTCCTTTTTATAGTCAACGGCATGACAGACTTTTTCTCTTACACTCTGTGTTTAATGACAAAAATAATTGTTTTTGCTGTTACATTGTCTAGTCATCTTTTCACAATGTACCATCATCAGCACAGCCTTTAATCAAATAAGCAGGCAGACGGGTAGACAAACCATTGAGTCTATGGACTCTAGTACAAGGCTTCTTAAACATTTTCTACTCATGAACCCTTTCTGCTCAAAAATTTTTTGTGTGTGACTTCTTTCTGCCTGAGAATTTTTTTACCCAACCCTGAGTATCTGAGTATATAAAATAGGCATAAAATCAAATGTTTACTGCTTATAACTCAGCATTTGCAAGACCTGCTAAACAGGGTGATTTTCCTTTTTATGAAGTGCACCTGAAGCATTTTCTGCAGAGCCCACTGTAAGCACTACAGGTTGATGCTAACAGATTTATGTAAATATCTAGGTTATATTCAGAAAATTTTTTACTCTTGCCTAATATTTGGTGACCCCAACATTGAGCTAAGAGACCCCATTTGGGGTCAAAGAAACAATGCTCTAGCAGACAGCGCATATGTGTATGTATTGCTTTTTGCATGACTGACACATGCTGATGTCAGTGCTTCAACCTCGAATTGGTTATCTGTGTGGGCAGTGAGTGAGCTTGAGGTTGAACAAGTGGTGACAAAGTGCTGGAGGACAGAGCTATGTGTGCTGTGCAGCCTGTCTTGGCTGTCTATCACCTACTTCTCTTCTGGTGCAGTTGAGGATATGCCTTTTCCCCAGTAAACTCCATGGTTGGTTGTTAAAAGTAGAAATTTAAAAAATGAAATCATATCCATATGTACAATTCTGCAGTTGAACATTCAGTGTTCCATGAATAACAAAAAATGTATAGTATAAGCTGGCATATTGTTGGGAATTTATAACCTCATAGGACAACTTAAAATTGTGCCATGTATTGCATGTAATGACTGTATTCCCAGGATGGGAAAGTTGTCATAGTTGTATTATCAGGATGATTACACAAATGGAAGTGTAGCTGAGTTGTTTCACAATTGCGGGGCAGGCTGCCCTTGTGCAACAATACTGCATGTGGGGGGCAATAGCACCCAATAGAGCCATGGGACACTACTGATGCAGAACAGAGAAGAGAGGAAAAGCATGAGTTCCCTGTACCTGGCCAAAAAATATGTCTTCATCTTTTGCAGTGCCTCGTTGTGTAGTGGGAGCCCACACCACACAAGCTTCCATAAAATTGGAAGAGACCACAGGGATCATCCAGTCCAACCCCCTGATGAACCATAGACATCTTGTATTTCACTCTCTTAGGCATCACTTCAATTTTCTAACCTGATTTTGTGTTGTTTCAGCAATGTATCTCTGTTATCGTAAAGTTATGTGAGGTTTTTGAAATCATGGGCTCTTTTCTGGTAAAGCTGAACCTCAAAATGAAACCACTCATGTCTTGGCTGTGTGTGTGTATGCATGCAAACAGAATGACAGTATGGAAAGTAGAGGAATCTATAACTAAACACTAATAATTTGCTATGGACATCTATAACACCATGAGATTTGTGGCCTGGTGAAACTATTGTTTGCAGCGACCCTGTTGAGGCTTTCAAATATGAAACTCCTTTTCAGCTGACCATTGGTGATGGCCTGTACTCACAATGAACAGCCCCCTACCCTGCAAGATCTAAGCCTTCCCCGACATAAACACTTCACTTCATCCTGGTTTCCCCATTCTTTATAGTAACCTCTCTGGTAGCTGGGCACAGACTTTCCACATGGTTTACTAAATCAGGTTAGAATCCTACTTTATATGCCAAAACTCTTGGAAAACTCTATGCCTGAAAGCACACACATACAGGCACCTCCTGCCAACAGGTTCCAAAAAACCTCCTTGCATGCCATGCTGCCTAGACATATCGCATCACTAAATCCATAAGCAGTCTAGCAGCTGTGAGATTGTGTCCAGTCTGTAAGTTACATCACTATTTTACTGAAAGTGTAGTATTGAAGACTTTTCCATTTTGGCTTTATGAAGACTTCAATGAAATAGAGCTTTACATTTACTTGATCATAGTTTTTCTTGATATTGGAGAACCATTGCAATTCCATTGCCTTTCACATAATACTTGAAAATGGTAACCAATCATCCTGTCACCTGATTTAGGGGACCACAGCATACTTCACATAACTATACATTCTTATTTTCCCTTTCACATTTCTGGGTATTCCCACTTTTTGTTCCCGCTTTTGAGTCTTCTTAGTGAAGAAGATCCTGGAATATCTCTTGGTTTTCCTTCCTGAGAACTTAGTCTTGTTGGGGATCAGTACAGAAACTGTTGTTTTGAGTCATTCTGCCTGAGTACAAGAATATGTTAAGAGGACAAAAATATGATCCTCAAAGTGAGTGATAACATGGAACAGACAAAACTAAAACCAACAACAACAGAAAGCCGAGTGATGAGAACAAAGGCACATCCATTGGTGTTGCCACACATGTTTTGATACCCCGCTTTGTGTCTCTTTGTGGAGAGAAAAAGCGGGGTATAAATAAACATAACAACAACAACAATACAAAAATAGGAAACTAGACACCATTTGGTGATCTTAGGCTTAGCTGATGGCAGTGGGCATCCATGAAGCTCATGTTCATTTGGAGGCAGTTGAGTACTATAATACACAGAAATGCATTGAACTGGTTAAGTTTAAGCATATTCCTCTGTAGAAGAAATGAGTGATGGTTCAGAATGAAGCACTGCAATCTAAGCTAGAGTTATTGTTGGAGACAAAGTGGATTCTTTTCCCAAAAGCTGTTAACCTCCTCTTTGTTGTCCATCTGACAACAAACAAAAACTTTTAGGGCTTTTAACAGTGTGCTGTTTTGCTGACCTTTATCTTTCCTAGTTCAATGGACGTGTTTAAAATGGTTTTAATTATATGGACAGCATGCAATAGTTGACCTTAACTTTGTTTTATTTATAGCTAAGTGCTTCTTACAATTTTTGAAAGATACTTTGGTTCCTAGTAATAATAGCACACCCACAACCCAGACACAACTGTCGTGCTTTATCCCTTTTTATGACAACAGCAAGAACAAACTAACACTCCTGAAGGCCATTTAACTTACACGAATTGTAGGTCCATTCTGCCAGCCACAACATATCCAAAATACTTGTTTCCTACAAACAAAAGTGAGATATGATATTGGTGGGTTTGGGGGAGCAATTGTGGCAGGCTGTATGGCCCCTTAGAGTCTCCCGGGACAGAAAATTGGCTCTTTGCCCTGCAAAAGTAGCCCACCTCTGTTATGTATCACATTGAGCACACTGTCAAGTAAAATAGAAAATTAAGAACCCCTTTTTGCACTGAATAGTTGTGACTAGAAATGTCAAGCCTGCATTGTAATTGAATATGGGATGTATTGTTGCTGCTATGTCTCAAACCTTGAGACAGGGTTTTCTCTCCTCCTGACAAGCTTTTGCAAACAGCGTGCTACAGTAATTAGCTGCTGTAACTGATTTTCATAATTGTTGTGGTTGTGCTCTTTCATGTGGTTTCAAATTTACACTAACCCTAAGATAAATCTGTCACAGGGTTTTATTGAAAATGTTTCTTTAGAGGAGGTTTACTGTTGCCTTCCTCTGAGACTGAAAGAGTGTGAGCTGGCCAAGGTGCTGAGTAAGGATTTGAACCCTAATTTCTCAGAGTCATAGTCCAACACTCAAACTACTGCACCACAATTCATCGGCCCAAATAGAAAGGATGCAATTTTTGACTGAAACTTGTATGTTACCCAGGTGTGAAATGTAAGTATTACTGTTATTAACTTTTGTCAAATTGACTTTGTCATGTTGACCTATGAATGAGATACTTCCAGGTCACCCTGTAATTAACATCATTGCTGGGGTTTTGTAGCCTCGGGGTCGTGACTTACTTGTTTGAGTAGACATCTGAAATGCAACCTTCCCCTTTTCCTGCTGTCTTCCACTCTGCCAAGTATTAGCGTATTTTCAAGGGAGTCATATCTTCTTGTGATATGGTCAAAGTACTTCAGTCTCAATTCAGCCATCTTTGTTTCTAGGGATAGTTCAAGCATGGTTTGCTCCAGGATCCATTTATTTGTATTTTTAGAAGTCCACACTATCTGTTGAGTTCTTCCACAGCATCACATTTCAAAGGAAATGATTTTCTTCTTATCAGCTTTCTTCACCTTCCAGTTTCACAATCACACTTAAAAAGAGTAATTGGAAATGGCATGGACCATTGTTACTTTAGTATTCAGTAATACATCTTTACAGTTTAGGATCTTGGCTGGTTGGTTCCAAGCTGTCCTTCCAAATCCTAGTCTTCTTCTGATTTCTTAACTGCAGTCTCCATTGTAATTAATGACTGTGACAAGGTACAGGGAATTTTGTCGTCAGGAAAGTCAAATGTTGTGGCACAACTATTTCTTGTGCCAGTCAGGAAGAATGATTACTGTTTTATCAGGTACAATGCATTAAAAAGAAGAAAGTTCCTCTGAAAATCCATCTCCATTAAGCCACATTCTAATTCAGTTGAAGAAGTATCTCAAAAACTGATGGCATCCATTGGACATAACTTGAAATCTTACATCTGCCCAGTTGTATCATTTCCTCATGCTTATGGTAAAAACTCTAGGAGATTCTACTTTTAAAATAGAAAAAGAAATGTGGTCTTCTGTATGGGTTTTGTTTTTGTTTTTGTTTTGCAAGGACGAGCAAGGAACTATTTCAAACAAAGATGTAAAAAAATATCTTATTAACAAATTAAGCATTTAAAAGGTAGGCAGTAGGATAGGAGAGGGAAAACTCCAACATCTTTTCAGAACAGAAGTGTAGATATTATGTGTAGGACTAGCAAGAAGGTGACTGGGACAAAAAGGAGGCTTTCTACTTTTCAATTGTTTTGACAGACTGACCAAAGGGAAAATCAGAGAATGGGGCAAAACATCAGATATAAAATGTTTTTTAATTTCACATTGGCAGTTTTAGTGCTAGTGGTTCTTTGCAATTTTGTATGAAATACTTAAGAAATTTTTGAAAAATGAATTTAAGTTGGCGGAAGATTTTTGGTTACTGCCCACTGTATTTTACAAAGTGATACATTGCAACCAGAAGGTGACACCGCTGAATTCAGTGGATCTTACTCCAAGGTAAACACATGTGAGAGGACAGCAATTAAGTTTTATTAGTGATTTGTTTAATTTAGGTGCTTAATGGTGTACATTTAAACTAGAGCATCAGTATTTTTAGCACTCCCTTGTTCTCTCAACTTAATATGTCAGAAGGTTGTCCTAATGTACCTTAAACTGTTTTAATTGTGTCTTTTAAAAAACATTACTGTATATACTCGAGTATAAGCTGAGTTATCAATCCCTTTTTAAGGCTAAAAAAGCCCCCCTCAGCTTATACTCGAGTGAGGATCCTTACCGGCTTATATTCGAGTTGGCTTATACTCGAGTATATACGGTAATCAGTATTGGACAATCTTATCTTAAATTACAGCTTTATGTAAATATTCAATAACATTTAACCTATTTATCTTAAATTACAGTTTTATTTAAATATTCAAAAATCTACTGATGCCTCAATTAATGTAATTTTATTGGTATCTATTTTTATTTTTGAAATTTACCAGTAGCTGCTGCATTTCCAACCCTAGTCTTATTCTCAAGTTAATAAGTTTTCCCAGTTTTTTGTGGTAAAATTAGATACCTCAGCTTATATTTGGGTTGGCTTATACTCAAGTATATATGGTAAATGGTTTTAAACTTTTATATCCAAATAAGTTTTATCTTAATTTTGATTTGAAAGAAAGGTGGGATATACAGACAGTTCCCAAATTACAACCAAGACAGGTTTTGTAGGTTTGTTCTTCAGCTGAATTTGTTTGCAAATCGGAACAGGTAAATTTTTGAAGTGTAACTTCTGCCAAATGTGTGTGTGTGTGTGTGTGTGTGTGTGTGTGTGTGTGTATAGACAGACAGACAGACAGACAGACAGACAGACAGACAGATAGATAGCGCTTTGGATAACATAAGGAAGAGTTAAGACCCCTGTGGTGTTTGTTTTGCTATCTGTGCCCCTGATTAGAAGATTTCACCTCACTTTCTGTCCCTTTGATAATGGGATTTTGAAAAATGTGGCTTGTGGAATTGGGGATAAAGATTCAGTGGAGACACCCTTTTCCCTTGATAACTCTTTCAGGAGTGAATTTCCCTTTATAGGGGTGGATTTCTCTCACTTCCTGCTGTCTCACCCCCTTTCTTACCTATGAGTCATTTGTAAGTCAGATGTTTGTAACTCAGGGACTGCCTCTATACGGAATGGATGGAGGGATGGCTGGATGGCCACAATTAGCATTTTCTTGAGGAACATTGCAGTGAGGAGTATTATATTCCTTCCTCCTCTCCATGAGCCTGTTACTGCTCATCTCTTGCAGCTGCTATTTTTACTGTAAAAACTGGATGCATTTGTGCTGGTAATGAATGGATTTCACCCTCAGAGACCTGACCAGGCAGTTACACAGCTTTCAGCCACTCCTGGTTCCAGACAGGGAGCTGGTTATGATGGAGTCCCTCTGCAGATTTTAATGCTCTGTGATTCAGTCCTCCCCAGCAGAGCCTGACTATACTTTGAGGTTTCACCTCCCCTCCTTCCCTGTAATCTCTTGCTGGCTCTAAAAGCACTTCCAGACTTTGGAAATATGACCAGCATGTCCAGAGACCAGTTGCAGTGAAGGGAATCATCTTGAGTGTCACAGATAGAAGGCAGCAGAAGAGCTGGTCTTTTGAGACACGTTTTTGAATCACTGTAAGAAGATGAGATATACCATCTGGAGATGACTGATGTAGTTTTCTTACATACTTTTTTTTAAAACATGAGAACAATAAAAAATCAAAACACACAACATTGGGGGTCTCTTTACATTCCTTTGCAATGAATAGTCAGGATGGTATTTTTGTGCTGTTTTTCATGATTTGGTTAATGTGGCCACAGAGTCCTGATGTGGTCAGCACTGTGTATCTGTATGAGCTTGACATCATCAGAAAATAAGTCTGTTTCTTTTTTGGACACAAACCTATCAGTTTTTTGATAGAACTGAAAAACCCAAATAGCTGTTTCCCAGCTTCTGGGGGGGTGTGGATCAAACTTTGTTAGATTCAAAAGTATTTAAACTAGATATCAAAGATTTAAAATGTTCAAAATTTGCTATAGAAATTGATAATTTCTTTTTGTGTTGCTCTGTACCACTTTCCCATTTCAAATCTCTCCCCCCCCCCCCCACACACACAAAATGACCTTGGTAGGTGATTGAGCAGAAATGTGGTGGACAAGAACATACCCGCCAGTTCTTGTTTGTGCCTTTTTCAGCTAATGTGTTCATTACAGATGGTGTTTGGTCCTTAACATTCAGAATAACTTTCAAAACCTCTTGGTCCAACAACTCTCTTCATAGCAAGAGCCAGATGATTAACCATACTCATAAAATAGTGGGACTTTTTGGAGGAAATTATATGAAAAAATAGAACAGATTTGATACTTTTTCGCATTTTATAGATGAAAACTGGGACATGCATGACCCAGCAACATCAGAGTATGGTTAAGACGGCACGGTGAGGTAGGACATAAAATCTAGGAGAGATTGCAGTTTATGCATCTTTGTTTAAATCTACTGGGAAAACCAAGACTGCTTGCTTTTTTCTCCTTCCTCTGAGTTAATTGAGTACCCTTTGAACTCAGTTTGTGGCAACTGTGGTAAGTTTGGGACTTGGGGGGCACGGGAGCAGGAGAGAGAAACTGTGACATTTGTAAAGCATCTGAAAAATGGGAGGATGGAAATCCATATATGGATACATATGATAATTTAGACTAGCAGCTTTCCCTAATCACTTGTCCAGATATGTTACATATACTTCAGATCTTGTCACTCCCAGCCAGCAGGGTCAGGCATGTCATAGAAGCCTTATTTACAGGAAACATTCAGGTACTGGTCTTTAACAATATTTTAGGAGTTCCAAAGTTGGGGGGGGCAACCACCGAAAAGGCCCGCTCTCACGTTCCCACGAACTGAGCTTGAGATGGAGGTGGGACCGAGAGAAGGGCCTCTCCTTAATATCTCAGGGCCCGGGCAGGTTCGTATGAGGGGATGTGGCCATCCTCCTTCCGCATCTCCTTTTGTATGACTCCAGTGGCTGCCCCCCGAGTCCGGAGGGCTCCCATCCTCCTTAGAAAAAACACATCCTTCCTTCATGGGGCAGGATGGCAAATAAAAACCTTATATAAAATCAGACAGGCTGATGTCAAAAGCAAAGATATAGGCTTGAGGACTGCTAAGCATAGGGATAGACCCTCACCGTCCTGCCCAGCCCCAAGGGGTAACCACCTTTGGTGTCGTCCTTTAGGCAGTGACCCCACCCCAGCAGGCGTCTTGCTTTTATCCCCCAGCTTCTGGAGGCAGCAGGTGTTTCTGCTGGACCCTTGCTTTCTTCACTCAGTCAGGGCCTGAGCCTGCAAAGAGGCATTCACCAGAAGCTGGGATCAAAGGCAGCGGCAAACAGTTCACAAACAAATGCAATGGTTCCTTGTCATCCTGGAGAGCAGTGAAGTTGGGTGCTTTCCTTGGTCTGGTTCTCTTCAATAGCGTAATAAATGACTGCAGACACACAACATTGTGGTGCTACTTCCATACTCACCTGTTCCAATTTTCTTCAGTATCCTGGAGCCTTCAACTCTTTCCACCAATTTACATTGCAATAGTGGCAATAACCGATATAGTGGAAGCAACCAAGTTGGCCCACCCACAACGGGCAGGCAAAGCCTAAAGTGTAGGGGGGAATTTGACGGCCCTCATGAAGGAGACCAGACTTGGTAACATTTCAAGCTCTGATTTTGACTCTTCAACAATCTTATCCCAACTTATTCACAGCAACCAGATGACAAATAAAGGGGATTGTCATTTTGTGGGTTACACCAAGACCCGATAGAAAAGCTTATGGATGTGTCAGTGAATCAAGTGAATTTTGAAATTCATGTTTTTCTTCTCTTATCTCTTTTTACTCTTTTCCAAAGCAAGGATGGGGACCATGATGCTCTCCAGACGTTGTGAACTGGAATTTCTATCAGGCTTTGCTACCACTGAGGCTGGTAAAAGCTGATGGGAACTGAAGTTCAACATCTGGAGAGCCCCACATTCCACAGATCCGTTCCAAGAGGCTGCAAATTACAAATATTTGGTACAACATCAAAGGAGAAATCTGAATTCATTCCTCTTTGTCTATCTCTTCAAGCATTAAATTAAACTGCTAATAATGTTTATTTTGGGAATCACATGGAAGTGGCCCCACAATGTTACACACATGCAATATGAAATCTCTTTAAACAGGAAACTCTTGAAGAGAATTTGCAGGGAATTCCCTGACAAGCTTTAGTTTATGGTAGATTAATCAGTCTCCTTTAACAGAACAATGCTGTGATTCCAATGGAATAAGTCATTCTTCTCTGAAACTCCTTTGGTATAGCAACAATCCAAAATTTTGTTTGATCCAAAATTCAGTTCAGAGAATAGCCAGTATGGACCCATTGACAGTCAGGCTCTTTTGCCAAAGAAAGAGTGGCATGTTATTCCAAATATGACATGTTTGTCTCAATTGATTGATTATCTCAATAGCCAGATACAAAGATCTAGTTTCTGACCTCAGAACTTTCCACAGTTCTGCAGAGTCTTACAAACCAGAAAGACAGAAGTAGGCAGTTATTTCAGAGGCCCCAGGAGAGTGTTGTGTCAGCAATGATCTAAATCAGTGATTTTCAAACTCTGATCCTCCAGGTATTTTGGATTTCAGCAGCCTCAGTCAATTTGGCCAGTGATCAGATTCTGGGATCTGAAGTCCAAAACTCTTGGTGGAACAAAGCTTAGGAATCACTGGTCTAGATGTGGGGAACTTGCTATCTGATGGGGGGGGGGGGGAAGGATTACTGTTTCCTATTGGATCAAGGCCTGGCACCAATCAGTGTCCATTGGTTCCATTGGTTCCCTTCCTCCCTGGGACCTTGCCAGGACTTAACAACTAGTGACTAGAGGGCTGGCACTAGTAGTTCTAGATCAGTCTGCAAGAGAACTTTTCTAGGCTGTGCTTAATGTATATATGTAAGTAGGTGTATCATGTTTGCATAAAGAACTCTGTGTGTGAGAGTAAGGAAACCACCTTCCTGTTCATGATCTGGATGAGCATCAGAAAGCCAAAACCTCCACTCCATAGAGAGCAGAGGTTTTTCATCTCCCTGAATATAAGCCAGGCCTTGATCTAGGCAGGCACTACATGATTGTCTTTGATCAACACTTAAAAAAATCAGTGGCTTTATCCACTGTAGGCTGCTTGTCTGAATATCAATAGTGCCACAGGCCTACTGGCCTTCAAGTCAGACATGAGATTTCAGCATCCTTCAGTGTAGCCCATGGAAAGAAATTAAGTGTTAGCAGTGCAGGTTAGAATGGAATCAAAAGAATGCTTTTTCTAACCTTAAGCAAAATAGTTAAAATGTACTTTGGGAAAGCCAGGCTTACTACTGTTAAACTAATGCAAACTGGTAACTTAAAAAAAAACTCCTTTGTATAGAAATAGGGAAATTGTGGCTCACTCTTGTTCCTCACCTAATGCAAGCTTCTTCTGCTGTCATCACTAATCAATCATGGGAGAAAAGAGACTTTTTTCAAACACTAGGAACCTGGTGAATGGAAGTTCTAGTTTGCATCCTGAGATGCTGTTGCATGAAACAGTTGTGTTGTGTAACTTGGGTGCTATAGCAGAGAACTGAGCTGTATGTTGCATCCCAGAAAGCTGCTGTATGGAGCTGAATTGGGCTTTGCAGCCTGGGAATGTGTTGGGCTCAGTAAAACTATCTGCTGAGGTGAGGTATTATTTGAAAGATAAATTCAGCACTGTGTAGGTGACTAATAGATCCACATTAGCTATATGGCTTGATTCCTTCTCCCCCACACAGTACATGATTCAAAGGGGACCTGCTTAAGGACCTTGAGTTTGAAAACCACTAATTCAGAATGTTGGCATATGGCAGCATTATGCAACCACACCTTTCCCGTCGGTCCCCAAACTCAGGATGTAAGTAGGTTGTTCCTGGCTCTGTATCCAATGTGTGAGGACCTACTGGACCTCCTTCTTTCATATTTCTGGAAAATGCATGACTCGGATACCATTTAAATCTGAACCACATGGGGATAGAAGGCATGAAGGAGAATTTCCATCTCGCAGCAAATGATCCAGGTTTCTTTTCTGAAAGAGGTGCCATTTCCTCTTGTGGAGGTGCCAGAAGAAATCAGTGGACGGAATGTGGGACGTGAAGGCTCAAATGCAGAATTTGAAGACGTTAGTGTCCGGTATTGTTTTCTGTCTGCCTCTTTTGGAACATTTGCATCTCGGCAGGATGAGATCCCTCTTGCATTATATGCATATATGACAATTGATCATTATCAGACAGCCTCACTACAAAGCATGGAAATGTAGTTTTATGGGAATTGCAACTCCTTCAATCTCTGGCCAGACTTGGCCATTGAGAGCTGGAAAAAAGCAAACTTTTCCTAAGCCTGGTAATTCCATAGCAGAAATTCCATACTCTGACAATCTCTGCAGAAATAATAGGTCCTCATAGTAAGAGCAGCGGATGCAGCAGCAGCCTGCCGAAGTAAATTGCTTGACAGCTTCTTCCAGGCTCTGCTCTGGAGAGCAACCACAGCAGCCATATCCAGATGCTGGAGATTTTGGTTATCTGCTGCATATGCAGCAGCCTGGCTGCATTTTCCTCCAAAACTAACTGGGCTGGGACCCCTTCCTCAGCCCTGTCAAATGCCTGAGGAGCGGCTGCTCCATTCTAGCCCTGCACTCCTCTTGATCTGCTCACCAAAAAGGCTTCTCAGCTGGCAGGCCCTTCCTATTGGCCCTGGGCCGCTAGGAGCTATCCAATAGGCTGATAGGTTTCTTATTGTTTCTTTAGAAGGCCTCTTCTGGGAGTCAGTTAACCCTTTGCAGTGGATTAGATTGGCTGGGATCTAAGGGAGTTCACTGCTTCTTCCTTGATTTCCACGGCTCTCCCTTCCCCTCTGCAACCCCCTCCGCACTCCTTTTAATTTCTCTTCCTCAAGTTTGCACTATTTCCTTTGGAACCTTGCAGCAGCCTTCATCCCATAGATTGTCTAGCCACAAATAAAATCAACATAGACCCCCTCCCTAAAACACTCACATACCCCAGCCAGAACAAAACTTTCCCCAGCTC
The DNA here is from genome assembly GCF_035594765.1 of Anolis carolinensis. Lineage (NCBI taxonomy): Eukaryota > Metazoa > Chordata > Lepidosauria > Squamata > Anolidae > Anolis > Anolis carolinensis. The sequence goes on from NC_085841.1 coordinate 302,304,987, forward strand.
ACTGTGAAATGCTAACAAAAGCTCCCTTTCATTTTGGTTCAGAGAATAAAGTTCATGTTTCCTAAACATAATATTGTAGACATTTTAGTGGATTCTCAAAATTGTATGCAGGTTCTAGATCAGTGGTTCCCAATCTGTGGTCTGTGAACCACCAGTGGTCCGCAAGAACTATGGTCCGCAGCATCACCGTTACAACTACGGCTAATAGCACAGCCCAAACAAAAATTTTTTTTAATTTGTGTCTTCATTTTTAAACCTATTCCTGGGATTATTTGGGGTGCTGATTCAGAAAATTGCATTGGATAGACCACATCAGCTCTAATTGTTAAATATGGTTTTCTGTAGGTGAGCAGATGGCGACTACTGGATGGCATATATTCTGTATCAGAAACTAGAGATGATGTGGTCTATCCAATGCAGTTTTCTGAATCAGCACCCCAAATAACCATACCAAATCTAAAGTTGACCAAAAACTGATTCGTAACCCTTTTAGTACTAATATTGGAGAGTGGTCTCTGGTCAAAGTGGTCCCTGGTCAAAAAAAGGTTGGAAACCACTGTTCTAGATTAATGATGGCACCACCATATCCACAATGCTGGGGTTTCATTTACTCACATTCTTGGGCCAGAAGTCCATCATTTCAATAGGGTTCGCTATTATCCATGAATTTGGGGGATTGTTCTTCAACCTAGATCAGTGCTACTCATAGGGCTGGTCTACCAAGTCATTGGCTACCAGTTCTGGTGAATTTCTAGAAAAGAAAGAGCCTATTATATCCAATGGGCACAAATTTAATGGTGGTCCCTGGCATATTGGAAAGCAATAATTGCCAGCCCTACTCATCCAGCAGCTTAAGGAGAACTGACCTTGTTGATTTTGGGGGTGGGGTCCATGGAATTTGATAATATAATGGTGAATTCATTGGTAACCAAATTTTGTGAGGAAACTAAATAATTTTACAGGGACCAATTCATAATATATCCACCACCACCCCTCTTCTTTTTCTTTCTTCTTACCACAAAATATCCAGTAATCAAGGGAAGGGTAGAATAGCTGCAAAAACCTTTTCAACTGATAGTACTAGGTGATTCCAAAGTATAGCAAGCTTCCAGTGGGAGTTGACTGGAAGTAGAGTCATGATGAAAGACCTAGTACAATGGTTCTCATCCTGGGGTCCCCAGATGTTTTTGGCTTACAACTCCCAGTTTACCAACTGTTAGGATTCCTGGGAGTTGCAGGCCAAAAACATCTGGGGACTCACAGGTTGAGACCACTGACCTGGAGATTCTCACAGAGGTGTTCTCACAGGTAACAAAATAGCAATTTCTTTATAAACGGTTTTTTACTTTCACTGTGATCTTGTGCCCCTAACCCCAGTGAATGTGGAGGGCTGACTATACATTTCAGTAACTCCCTCTAACATTCATATAGGGTCCTTCCACACAGCCATATAACCCAAAATATCAAGGCAGAAATCCCACAATATCTGCTTTGAACTGGGTTATCTGAATCCACACTGCTATATATCCCACTTCAGAGCAAAACATGTAGGATTTTATTCAGATGTGTGGAAGGGCCATGGTTGTCTACTCATCTTGACTTTGAGCAACATATTTTCTCCAGTTTTTGTCCCCCAATGGTCACCATTAATACTGAATTTGTCCCTTCATCACCATACCCACAACTTTTGCATTTCTGTTCCTCGGCTTCACTCCATGCATCTGAGGAAGTAGACTAAGGCTCCTTTTACACTGCCAGATAAAATCCAGATTATCTGCTTTGAACTGGATTATATGACAGTGTAGACTCAAGTAATCCAGTTCAAAGCAGATAATCTGGATTATCTGCTTTGATAATCTGGATTATATGAAGGTATAGAAAGGGCCGAAGTCTACAAAAGCTTACCTTGCCAACTGCATTCTTTCAGTTAGTCTCTAAGGTGCTACAGGATCCCTTTACATATTGATATTCCGTTTTAATATGGCTGTGTCTTTGAATTCTGTTAAAATAAATGTGGGTCTACATTATGGTTTCTTTAAAGGGTGGAGGACTCTAACTAGTGAGAAAGTATATTTTACAGATCACATTCCACTCGTGGATCTCAAAGACCTTAACACACAGCAAGAAAATATTTCTCACTACTGTGAGAATATTTTCTCTCGGTTGTTTTGGATTATATAATAGTACCTCCCTTTCCCACTCTCTATTTTGGCTTCTCCACACAGCTGAATGAAATCCACATTGAACTGGATTATATGGCAGTGTGGACTCCGATAATCCTGTTCAAAGCAGATATTGTGGATTTTCTGAGCTCTACTGCAAAAGGAGATCTGATGACAAACATCGGTCTCTCCATTAATTCAAGGATGAAAATTAGGCCATGTATAGCCAAGAAATATTAGGTTAACAGTGAGGAAGAATGCACAAACTAGGAGAGATTGCAGTAGTTTTCTTTTGCCTGAGTGTGCAGGGAGGGACAAGACTCTATTCCCTCCTTTCCCCCCTCTCCTCACCATAGAGTTAAGTGACTGCAAACTATGTCTGCAGTTTGAACCCAGTTTGCAGCAAATGAAGTAAGCAGAGGCAAAGGGAGAAAGTAGCAGGGGGAGAGAGAATCTGGGACTGTAAAAAGCATCTGAAAATGTATAACAGAGGATTAATTGGGGCTGTCCCTGTCAAATCAGGATACTTGAGAGAGATATATATATAATGTTTCAGAAATAAATGCACACTGATTTAACATGTGTACCCATACCAATTTGTTCAAAGAAGTTTTAAAAACAGTTTTAAAACAAGAGAGAACTATTTTAGCTGGCAAAGGAGTCAGTTTTTTTGCCCCCAGAGCCACATGGAGCACCAAAAACGCCAAAAAGACAACCAACAAAAAAGGTTTTAAAATGTTAAGGATATACAGTAGAGTCTCACTTATCCAACATAAACGGGCCGGCAGTATTTATGAATTTAGCACCAAAATATCACGATATATTGAAAACATTGACTACAAAAATGCGTTGGATAATCCAGAATGTTGGATAAGCGAGTGTTGGATAAGTGAGACTCTACTGTATTATACAGTCGAGTTCAGTTACAGTGGTAGCTTTTAGGAAGAGCCCATGCCATTTTTTTTCACATCACTATTCCTGCTAGACAAAAAATGATGGGAGGGGAGGAAAAGGAAAAGATCCTGTCCAGTTCCTTGATTTCCAAAATACAGTAGAGTCTCAGTTATCCAACATAAATGGGCCAGCAGAACGTTGGATAAGTGAATATGTTGGATAATAAGGAGAGATCAAGGAGAAGCCTATTAAACATCAAATTAGGTTATGATTTTACAAATTAAGCACCAAAACATCATGTTATACAACAAATTTGACAGAAAAAGTAGTTCAATACTCAGTAATGCTACATAGTAATTACTGTATTTACGAATTTAGCATCAAAATATCACGATGTATTGAAAACATTGACTACAAAAACATGTTGGATAATCCAGAACGTTGGATAAGTGAGTGTTGGATAAGTGAGACTCTACTGTACCCAAGAAATCTTAAAGCAGTGGTTCTCAGCCTGTGGGTCCCCAGATGTTTTGGCCTTTGACTCCCAAAAAGCTTGACAGCTAGTAAACTGACTGAGATTTCGGAGAGTTGTAGGCCAAAACAACTGAGGACCCACATGTTGAGCAAACAATTATTTTATGTCCTAAATATGTAATTGGTGGCTCCTAGTTTGACTGGAGTCTACCTTGTCTTATAACTGTCAAAATTTTACGTATTGTTTTCTTTGAAGTCTGATGATTTTAAAATGGATATTGAGTGGTCAATAAGTAATAGTAGTACAAAAACATGAAGTATATATAGTTGGTGGGTTGTTGTGAGTTTTCCAGGCTGTGTGGCCATATTCCAGAAGCATTCTCTCCTGGCGTTTTGCCCACATCTATGGCGGGCATCCTCAGAGGTTGTGAGATATACCTCACAATCTCTGAGGATGCCTGCCATAGATGTGGGTGAAACGTCAGGAGAGAATGCTTCTGGAACATAGCCATACAGCCCGGAAAACTCACAACAACCCAGTGATTCTGGCCATGAAAGCCTTTGACAACAATACATAGTTGGTGTCCGGGGGTCCTTCCAGTTTACCAAGTCCTGATAATTTGTACTGGGCCCTATCCTCCTGACTATGTGCTAAAAACAAAGGATAGGTGGGGAGGAATCTGGGAGTAAGATTACCATAATACTTTGGATCAGATCTGAGTAGCATTAACCAGTTGATAAGACCAAAGCCTGCTTAGATGCAACCCATACGCCATCTGTCTATTGTTAGCCCTGACAGTTTCATGAGTATTAAAATTCACCACGTGTGTATGTGTGTTTTAAGAGTACAAAGAATGGATGGAAGGAATGGGGCTTCTTCTCTTTTGGAAAGTAAAGGGAAACCTCAGCTGTGAATTTGAAGTGCAGCTGGAATTGGGGGGAGGTGGTTTTCATTCCTTATTGAAAGCAAAGAAGGGAAATGCAGATGTCACAGCTGGAACTGGAGATTTGTCTTGGCAGACAGAGAAGGAAAATATTTTTTAAAGAAGCAAAAGAGAAAACTTATAAGAATCCCCTCCCGATTTGGCACAGTTGGCCAGCATGAGGAGAACCTCTGACTTGTGAGTGGCCTTAATCTTCAGGGCTTGGGCTTCCATCCAGTAGTATTGGTTTTGTGCCAGTTTCTTTTTGGAGTATGTTTCAATGCAAGAATGTCAGGATTGGGAGGGTTTGCTTGACTCCAGAGAGGGCAACTTTCCCAAAACGCAAAAATGGATAGAGGATCCACAACCAGGATTGAAAAGAACAAAGGGTCTTGGCTTTTCGAGAATGGCCTTCAGGGAAAGGCAGGGAAAACAAATCATAATTCTATATTTTTAGCATACATAGCCCCTGAGATGATGTATGCAGAGCTTCACAGACTCCTCTGCAGAGGTTCACAAAGGTTTTAATGGTGTGATTCAAGCAGCCTTGATTGTGAGGTTGTGATGGTGAGAATATAACATGTGGTGAAAATATGTTTGGACAACTTAGTCAATCATGCGTCTGTCACCAGGGGTGTGCGGTTGCCACTTGACAGCCCACATGCTTGCCTCAGGAATGAGACAGCTTAAACATGAGCAGATTTTTCCTGTGGAGTTGAAAGATTGCCTCAGAGGAAGATGTCCAGATATGATAATCTCAAGAGGTACCTCTCCTCATATATCTTGAGTAAGAGAGAGAACTCAGAAGAAGAAAGAACAGCAAGAAATAATGGCTTGCACTGGGGGGGGGGGGGAGCCATGGCCCCACAATGGGGCTGGTGAACCTTGGCTACCCCCATCCTGGCTGTTCATTGGTAACACTGCTTTGAAAACACATCTTGTGCTATTTTTTGGCTGTGAAATATGGGGAGTGGGAGAGGACATAAGGTTGTGGAGGGAGAAAAAGCAAACATAGGGTGAATATGAGAAGGAGATAACAGAAGAGAACACTGCAGAGTCTGTGCTTTTAACTATGAGGACCATCTAGAAACAGTTTTCACTTAAAAACAGTATTGTCCATATTTTCCCAAGCGATTTATATTAAACTCAATATGATTTACTCAATGGTGACACGCAAGTTGGGAGGAATCCAGTTTGGGTTTTAGTGTAACCTTTTAAAGGAGTTATGCAAGGTGCTGCCATGCAGGAATGCACAATCAAAGTGCTCCTGACAGATGGTCATCCAGTCTCTGTTTTAAAACTTCAAAAGAAGAAGACTTCACCACACTCCAAGGTTTTGGCTATCTGGAAGTTCTTCTTTGTGTTTAAGTGGCATCTCTTTTCCTCTGGTTTGAATCCATTACTCTGTGTCTCAGGGGCCTTCCCACACAGCCATATAACCCAGAATATCATGGCGGAAAATCTCATAATATCTGCTTTGAACTGGGTTATCCGAGTCCACACTGCCATTTATTCCAGTTCAAAGCAGAAAATGTGGGATTTTATTCAGCTGTGTGGAAGGGGCCCTAGTCGCTGCAACAGAAAACAGCCTGACTTCATCTTCCATATGACATGGTTTCAGATGTTTAAACAAAGCTATCATGTCACCTCTTGGCTAAATGTACCCAACCACCTACTCACAGGGCATGGTTTCTAACCTTTCATAATTTTGATCACGCTCCTTTGAATGTGTTGCAGCTATCAATCTACTGAATCTACTTCCTATAGTCTGCAATTCCAAGAGACATCTTATATCCTTGGCGTCTTCAACAAAGGATCAAATATCTATAAGATCTTTATCTCAAGGTTTATCCTCGATATCGAGTGTTTCAAAACCTGTAGAGTCCTGAAGAATTGCTCTAATATTATAGAGACGCTGAGTCGGTTTGACTCCAGGCCAGGTTTAAGCCAATTGAATTTATAATTGATTTCTTTAGTTTCACATTATATCAGCATATATTATTTTGTAAAGATTGAATGTGCATGATGCACTAATACATATACTGTGTTTACAAAAATCAGTTGGAGTTCTGAGAAATTGTTCAAATACCGTAGACTACTCTATGTTGACTCCATTTTGCATTTAAGTCTCTAAGATTGCAGTTTCTTGAAACATTATATTCTGTAAGATACTGCTGTGTTTTACAACAGTTAACTGTACTTTATTATTGTTGTGAACACTTATGTGAATGTCAAATGTATATGATGCTCTTATATACATACTGTGTTTATAGCATATGTTTTGAACCTTTATAGTTTTTGCGTATCTCTTTGACATTGTTTAGAATAGACATCTGTGTTTATTGATTATTGTATTCCGAGTATTTCTTGCCTAAGAAAACCATATAAAATTCAAAAGGTCATCATAAATTGGCAGGTGACTGAACGGTACATGCACAATATCACCAAGGAATTCATAAAGCTCCACCATAAGTCTACTACAATTCATAAGTGAACTCTCAAAACTCTTAATATTCTTTAAGTAGTCATAAAGTTTTCAATTATGAAATACTTGGCTACTGTCAGCATTTGGTTAATATTACTCCATACCACATCTTAGACATCATCAGACATTATTTCATGGAACTAGGGGCCTAATTGTGGGTTTTATAAGAAGGGGTACCTGAATTTGTCAAAGAAGCAAAAACCACAATTGGACAATACCTTTACTTCTGTTGGATTTAATAAATTGTGAACTTTAGCTTTTCTCGCCTTTCATTGACAAGCTTGGCTTTTTCATATTAATGCAGCTGGGAAGTAACTCAAGTAGACTGTCAAAGATACAGCATTTATCAAACAAACAAATCTATCATTCCTTTAATTTAAAATATTTATTTTCTGTGGTCTATCCTGAATTTCCTGCCAGTCGGTTTCACTAGGTAACATAAAGATCTAATTTAGTTACTTTGGCCATAATAGCTAAGAATGATGAGTGTTTGAAGTCAAACACAATTGGAAGGAACTAGATTGGAGAAGACTCCTTTGGACTCACTGCCTTGCCAATTTTTTTCTATGTCATTAAGAAGTCAATGCATTTTTGTATAAAACTGCAATCTTTATCCCCCAGAAATAAGAAAGGAATGAGAGGAAGAAAAATCTGGCTTATCTTTCAGTTCTCTTCAAACTTTGATTCACCCCTGACTCTATGGACTATGATTCACCCCCTTTAACTCTTGTCTTGCCTGAAATTAAATAGCATGTTCCAAACCTAGTGTATTCTAGGAGTTCTTTCTTATTTAGTGGGTATATGTTCCTCATGGAGTCTTTGGTAATAACCATAATTATCCCTAATCTTAGAATATAAACTATCTTAAATGTAGAATGCATTTACCTCTGGAGGAACCTTATTGTAAGAAAGTGTAGTTGATACTTGTAAATGAGTACATGTCCAGAGATAAAAGGGACAGGCACAGGCAGGATGAAAGCATTCAGTCATTTCCAGGAAAGAAGCAGAGACGACCAGAGAAGAAAAATTATATCTGATCATAGCTTTGGAAGAGTATTGTAGAAAATAGTAGCAGTGCAGTGAACCCCATCAGGCATCTAGTCTAGTGCTTCTCAGTGCTTCATACCTTAATTTCAAGCAATCATTAGATCAAAGAGCTAGGATGCACCATGACCAAAACAAACAACTCACTTTTCCTGAGATGAGCTTTTATATATGCCTTTGAATTGTTTACAATGTTAGGGACAAAGAAATTGCAGTAGAAATAAGCACCAACAGAAATAACAACTGTTGCATTAGTAGCGAGAAAGTTTTGAGGGAATACTGGGAAATGCTATAGAGTATAAATTGTATGGTAAGTGGAAAATACAAAGAATGGAAGTTAAATATGGAGGAAGTTTTGTCAGGGATAGTTTTCATTGTATGACTAAAACATCTGTGTCCCATGTGTCCCTGCTTGAGGGCTGGCGGACCAGTTTATCTCATGTACATTCAGTGAAGAAAAGCTAGAGCCAGAGTTGCCTCAACACAAAAGCTACAATACTTTCTGCTTGAACACATCCAGAGAGGAAGAAAGCACCACCTACTAGGCAATTGGTTCCATTGGTGATCTGCTGTTGACATAAGCTTGTGTCCTGATATTTCTAGTTCTGCTACATTATGCCAGTTTAAGTGACATATTTGGTACAGTAACAAATTTGGAATGATCATAGGGGGGAAACTACTTTTCCAAAACCTTTCATATCTTGCTATAGAGGCAAAATCTGAAATTCTTGAGATAAGCACTCAAAGCCTGAATGGCTAAATCTCTCAGTTTTGCTATCTCTTACATTAAAAATCAAATTCAGGAGAACATGTACTAGTTATAGAAAGTTTTTTAAAAAAAGAAGTAATTGAGCCAAATGAAATGTTTATTCATCATTATGACTAAGAGGTTACTGAACTACTGATTTTTCTTCCAACTGTACTCAGGATTGATAAAAATCAGTAGGTTTTTTAAAAGTTGAAATTAGGACAGTCATTGTGTATCACAGTTATGGATTCATAACCTAACTGTAGCTGCTCTGTATTCACTAACGATATAGTCATGATTGCCACAATCGTATATCCCGGCCCCTCCCAAATTTACTTTACAGGGAAGCAGTCACTTCTAGAAATGAGGGCCTGTTCTGCAGATGATCGCAGTGCAGGTGGATGAGGTTTCCACCTCTTTCTGCTGAATGAAGCAAAACTGTGACAATCAGAAGCAGGAACTTTGTTGCAATTCCTTGTTGCAGCTTTTCCTAATGGTGAGAGGAGGATGGAAGTCTCATCTTGTTGTGCCCTGCTTGCCAGCAGAACATTCCTCCATTTCTTGATGCAGCTACTACCTCCTAAAATGTATGGAGGTTATATCAGAAGACATTATTTAGTCACACATACATAACTAAGTAGGCAATGTTGAACATGAGTTCAGATTTTTACATTTTTAATTGGATTTGGAAAATTTAAAACAATTTTAATTCTTTTAAAACAATAAGCCAAAAGGAACCTATAGAATCAAATATAGAATCATCCAGTCCAACTCCCTGTCATGTGAGAACACAAAATAGAAGTATTCCTGACAGATGGCCATCCAACCTCTGTTTGGAAACCTCCAGAGAAGAATATTCCACCACACTCTGAAGTAACATATTCCACTGCTGAACAGTTCTTCTCATCAGGAAGTTCTTCCTAATGTTTAGGTGGAATCTCTTTTTCTGTATTTTGGATTCATTGCTTCATATCCTAGTCTCTGGAGCAGCAGAAAACAAGCTCGCTCCTTTCAAATATTTAAACATGGCTATCATGGTCCCTCTTAAACTTTTTCTCTTAGCTAAACATACCCAGCTCCCTAAGCCACTCCTTATACGGCTTGGCTTCCAGACCTTTGACCATTTTGGCCACTCTTCTCTAAACACACCAAAATACTGCACAGTGATACTGTTACTTCCCTTGATCTAGACCAGTATTTCCCAAACTCTGGTCTTTCAGGTGGTTTGGACTTCAGCTATCAGAATCATGATCATTGGCTAGGACACCTAGGACTACTGGAAATTGAAGTCCCAAACTCTTGGATGACTAGAATTTGGAAACCAATGATCTAGGTATCATGCTCCTATTGATACAACTTAGGATCCCATTGACTTTTTAAGCTGCTGTATCACACTGTTCAATATACCATCATGTATACTACAATAATTATGAAACTTTTAATTCTATTCTATGAATACATTAGTAGCAGTTTACAGAGACTGGAAATACCATGATCAGTCTTGTTCTGCAGATAGTGTGCATGGAGTGCTTCTTTAGTATCTCTCTCAGCCTCTCTCTATTTGCAGATAGAGAAGGGCATGGAATAGGAAAAAATGGGGAGATAGATCCGAGTAAGGACAAGAAATATTTGGTATAAATACCAAATATCTCATTTCTTGAAGATTAATCTGAAAATAATTGTGAATCGTTATTTTGTGTGAAGTCTCCTTCTAATGAAATCTATGCCTGTGACTATGTAGTGAAGTTGCATCAAACAATAATGTACAAAACATAATAATGTACTCATACTAAAAGAAGCTCTCTCACTAGGGATTTAAACTTGATTTAAATAATTAAAATTGAATCCTTCAGAGAAGCAATTTATTTCAAATCATCTTTCACTTTGTTCCAGCTCTTCATAGAACAAAGTTGAGGACTGATTATTCCCTTTCTATAGCTTTCTCATTGCCTCTCGGCTTCTGTTTACACAATGAGATTGTCCTGGATTGTAGCAGGCAGAGCAAAACAAACATACCTTTCTAATGGAACAGGAACTTACACTCTGTAGCATCCGGGGTGTTCAGGTCAGCTCCTCCCTCAGTTGTTCTATCGGCAAGTCTAGTTCAAGAGATTTCTGTCATCCTACATAAAGAAAACAATTGCCCCTCCTTCCCAATTTGGATGAAAAAAAGCAAGTCATGTGCCACTGACTGGAGTTTTGAAATGATACAGCTTACTCTTTAAAGTAAATCCTTTCATATGGCTGTGAGATTTAAAAGCAAACAAAGAACACTTCTGACATATTTGTTCTGGATCCCAGAAGGATGCAATTAATCCTTTAAAATATTTATTTATGATTAACAAACTGAGCTTTTGTACATCTATCAGCAATACGTTTTGGCTTTGATTTCTTCAGTTGTTCAAAATGTATTTATTTATTTTGTGTCAAAAGCATTGCATAAATAAATAAGTTTAAAACTGATAAAATAAAGGGAGCACAAGCAGCTAAATAATTTTAGACCAAAAACGGGCATCAGTGATTGCATTGTCTGTAGCTTGAAACAGTTCTTCCTCTGTGCATGAGGCAGGGCATTGTGGGCAAGCATACAGGTGCTGAGTTGTTTGTTCTGTTCCACTGTCACACAAAGTGGAGGATCCTTCTAGGTAGTGTCATTTTGCCAGGTTGTCTTTTGATCTGCCCGTTCAACTTCTGAGTCTGTTCAGGGACTTCCAAGTTGCCCATTCTTGGTTTGCCCCTGGAGGAAGACCCTCGTGGGGGGCCGACCAGTTGAAATTATCTGATTTTTCTGCCCACAGAAATAATCTTGCTGATGCTGGAGGAACATTTAGTGGAGTGGTGGTTCTCATGAAACTTTTCATACAGTGTGTGGCTTTCACAGTGTTCAACCTTGCAATTGGCAGCAACTTCCCGTCACACATCGGGGGGGGGGGGGCAATGCTAGGTAGCTTATAAAGTATATCAGCAGGTGTAGTTTTGAGACATCCTATGATTATTCTACATGTCTCATTCAGTGCTATATTCACCTGCTTCACAGGGGCAGATTTATGCCAGATGGGGCAGGCATACTCAGCAGTTGAGTAGGACAAAGCCAGGGCTGATGTTCTTATTAATTTTGGGTTTGCACCCCATGCACTATTGTTCAAAATAAAAGTGAGCTACCTCAGACATTTTATTTTTTCATTGCTTCAGTACACACACATACACTTATTTCATATAATGCTACTTTTCAGACGATAAATTGGTACTGTGCAGAAAAACTGTAATCCAATCACTGTTTTATCATTAAAACCGAGAAGAACTACTATATTTGCATTATTACTCCTATTTTTGTGCTAGCAGCTTGACATGCGAAGTGTGATCTCTGATCACATTTAAGTTTAATCAGAAGTAAATAATATTAGGCATATGCTCGACCTTCAGACTTTGGTAGAATTGCATTCTTTTCCAGGTAAAGCTTTCTTACAATCTATCTTTTTGCCTTGTTCAAATTGTGTTGTTTTATGTGTCAAGCTGCAAAGCTGGAAAAATGAAGGACAATTTTTTTAAAAAAATTATGGCAATTCTAAGCTTGATAAAAAGTTCAGAGTAACTCAATACTAGCACTACTTTGTGAATGTTGGCCTTAGGCATGTCATTTATTATGATTAAATTTAAAATATTATCCTGCGGAGTAGGCATTCCTGCACTACACCTTCCATGCCACACAATGCCTTCTTTTACAAAACATATGCTGCCATTTTAGAAAAACTGTTTTTAGTATTGTTTTTTGTTTTCCAAAATGATGTGTATACATTCTTCCAAAGGGGAATCATGCTTCCAGAAAAAGGGTCATACTTTATTCCAGCTGTTCACCTTCTACTGATGTTACATTTACAGGTGAAATGCATCCTACAAAACTCACTTCAGCGTACCTTCCAACTGTCAGGGACTGTTCTGGTGAACTAATCCTGTGTCATCCCACTTTCTCAGCTGCTTTTAAAATGTCTGCACTTCTTTCTCCCCTTTCCACTTTCCCTTGTATTCTCAGCTCACTTTAATTCAGACTGGAATACCCGAGAGGACTCTAACCCCTTCCCAACGCCCCCCCCCCCCCCCACAAAGGGCTTTAAAAATAAAATTACTTACCCAGCTGCCATTAAATCTGGACATCATTTCTATGTGCCAGGACAGCTCCGGCAGCAGTTTAATGGCGATTGGATAAATAATTTTATTTTTAAAGCCCTTTTTTGGGGTGGGGTGGTTTGGATGTCTTAGTACTGGGAGAACATCTCCCCTCCTCCCAAGAAAGTGTGGATGTTGAGCCAGTGTGTGGACTCTGATGTGGGCCCAATCGGGTTTTTTAAACCCGACTGGGCCCACATTAATGTCCTGTTTGGAACTGCTCTAGGAGATAAGAGAGAGGAATCTTACTCTTCCAAGTAAAATTAGAGAAAAGCAATCTGCTGCAGACTTCCTCTAGCTTATGTGCTCTTCCTCATTAATAACATTTATCATCTTGACACACTGTGATGCTGCTTGACAATAGCTATCCCAGTTTTCATCTGTGAAATGTTGGAGGGCCTGATTCAGATCATTATTAGGTCAGAAAAGAGAAGGCTGAAACATAACAGCAGTGTTAAATAGCTGAAGGCATGTCATATATATGATGGAGTGAATTTGTTTTCTGCTGCTCTGAAATTAGAATATGAACCAATGTATTCAAATGACAAGAAAAGATTCTCCCTAAGCATTAGAAGCAACTTATTTGCAGTAATAACTTTTCAATGGTGGAATAGACTACTTTAGAGGGTGATGGACTCCCCCTCTTTTAAGGTCTTTAACAGAGATTTGTTTGGCAAGCTTTTAGAAGTGGTTTACTTGCATATTCTTGCATGGCACAGGATTAGATTAGATAGCCCTTGCTGTCCTTTCCAACTCAAAGATTATCTTTGTGCAGAAAAAATCCCACATTTGAAGTATTTCTCCATTCTTTGCTCATTCTCGAAGAATTTCTTGGCTATTGCTCAGTGGCCTCTCTTGTAATGTACCAAATGAGGGGGGTGAAATGTTATAAATGGGATAAAGAATAATATTACAAGCACATAACTAGAAATGTTGCTTTGAATTAGTGGATGTTCTGTTGAAGTCACTGAGTCATGTTTAAACTTTATGGGAATGTTTTTACTTGTCTGCCCTAAGCCCTTGTGGCATCAGACAGGACATAAATACTTTAACAAGCAATGAAAGAAAATATTCACAGTTATGATATGAAATAATGATATTCTCTCTGGACATTCAAAAGATGCCTGAATTTCAAAAGGAAATTAAAATGCCCCCCTTTCCTTTTTTTTATTTGGAAACAATTGGTCTTATATATCCCAGGGTGGAAAGGATGCATCATACTGTTGAGCATATGTTATCCCAACAGCCGTATTTGCAAAATATAGGAGTTTCGTCCTTGCTTCCCTTTAATTTTGAAGCGACCATACGCACCTTTCACACTTTACTCACCTTTGACACTTATGCAAATGGATTTTAGACATCTATGACAAAATTGCACCATGGAAATCTCGAATGTTGATCTCCATTACTAGTGGTGAAAGCATCAGAGTGGGTGAACAAGCAAGGAATCTCCACAAAGACTTAGGGAAGAGCAGGATGTAGTGTATAATATGGGGCGAGGCTTTGGTTTCCTGTAGACTTGGGGTGGTGGCAAGAAGTATTTAAGATCAGTCTGATAAGGCTCAATAGAAACAGACTAAAGGTAAAAGGTAAAGGTTTCCCCTGACATTAAGTCTAGTTGTGACTGACTCTGGGGGTTGGTGTTCATCTCCATTTCTAAGCCAAAGAGCCGGCATTGTCCATAGACATCTCCAAGGTCATGTGGCCAGCATGACTGCATGGAGCACTGTTACCTTCCCGCCGGAGTGGTACCTATTGATCTACTCACATTTGCATGTTTTCGAACTGCTAGGTTGGCAGGAGCTGAGGCTAACAGTGGGCGCTCATTCTGCTCTCAGGATTTGAATCTGGGACCTTTTGGTCCACAAGTTCAGCAGCTCAGCGCTTTAACACACTGTGCCACCAGGGGCCCCTAGAAACAGACTAGGAACTACTAAAGGCATGGAGGCATAATATGCTGAGATTAATAAGGTAAAATATACCCTGAAGAACTAATCCATATATCAGTTCATTCTGTGCCAAGACATGGATATCATCTGTGTATGTACTTGTGCACATTTTTAAATATCTATACACAAATACATTGGAAACCTTTTCCATTTGGGGTTTATAAAT
Organism: Anolis carolinensis; assembly: GCF_035594765.1. Classification (NCBI taxonomy): domain Eukaryota; kingdom Metazoa; phylum Chordata; class Lepidosauria; order Squamata; family Anolidae; genus Anolis; species Anolis carolinensis. The sequence continues at coordinate 302,319,996 of NC_085841.1, forward strand.
GCAAGTGCACAAATATATATGTGAGTTATGTATTGGCTGTGATAAACATCAGTAGTGATTTCTATACAGTGAAAGAAATGAATAAATAGATAAATGGTATTTGCTCTAAATTGAAATGTTATACAGAATGTATCTCACAATAAAATATATATATAAGGCATGTTTGATAGTAATCCTGTAACACATTGCTAAGTTATATGACACCCCATTTCCAGGGGATTATGTTCCAAAACGCTCTGTGGATGCCTGAAATTGTGGATATTAGTTAACCATATATTTTGACTGTGCATGGGCTGGAAATACACAGCAGAATCACATTGAGGGACCTGGAATAACCCACAATTTTTTTGGAGACGGGCATATTTTCTTGCAGCGTATGTGAAACTATAGACGAGGGGAGGGTCATACTGTATGTAAAACTGTTGTAAAATTGTACATACAAATTGAGAGATGTAAACTGGAACAAATTAAGGTGTGAAAGGCATGTAAACAGATGCATCAATGTGGGTTTTGGCCATTTTATCATTAGCTTTTTGCAGCAAGAAGAAAATATGGTTATATGGGGTTTTTTTTTTATCATCCAAACAATTTGGCACCCAATATGTCTGGCCCGGAATATGTTTTAGTAGAAGGCCTCCTAGACTTTTGTGGAGGTGATGCTAACCCTTTTTTCACTTGTCCCTCTTTCAGCATTTCTCTGAGAGCTTCGACCACTTCTCAGAGAACATGGAGGACTTTTCTAATGAACTCTTCAACAGTTTCTTTGATGACCCTGTTCTGGCTGAAAAGAACCCTCTGCTGGACATGGATCTGGACCCTCCTACTCCTGGCATCCAGGCAGAGCACAGCTACTCCCTGAGTGGAGATTCTGCCCCACAGAGCCCCCTCATGCCAGTCAAGACAGAAGAAAATGGTGAGTGTCAGGTCTCTCTTGCTGGATCTAAAAACCCATTTGCTTTCATGCCACAGAGCTCCATAGAGCTTTTAAGAGAGGAACAGAGCTGAGACTGGTAAGTTCAGTATGGGCACATATTCAGGTTCTTGGGAAAGTTACTTTTTTTGAACATGATCTCCCAGATTCCCCCAGCCACCATGGCCAGAGTCATGTTAGCTAGGAGATTCTGAGAGCCTTAGTGGTAAGAAAATTCAAAATGATACAGAAAAAGGACATTTCCTGTCAAGGTAGATGTTCTCTGATTAGAGAAATGGAATTAATTACGCATGCCTTTAGTTTTAGTATAGAAAAACTACAGTTACATGTGGCCCTTGGCAGCTCACTTGATGTAGTCTGAATTGATTTGCATGCATCTGATGATAGCAGAGCTGGGGTTTTTTTCTCATGTCAGGAGTGACTTGAGAAACTGCAAGTAGTTTCTGCTGTGAGAGAATTGGCCGTCTGCAAGGATGTTGCCCAGTTTTACCATCCTGTGGGAGGGTTCTCTCATGTCCCTGCATGGGAAACTGGAGCTGACAAATAGGAGCTCACCCTGCTCCCCAGATTCGAACCGCCAACCTTTCGGTCAGCAGTCCTGCCGGCACAAGGGTTTAACCTATTGCGCCACCGGGGGCTCCAGCAGAGCTGGTGATTTTACTGAAATTATTGCTTGTGAATGTGAAATAACTAATACAACTGAACTGAAAATGTGTATATACTTTGCCTCTTGTTGTTTCCCATCAAGCCCACTTCCTTCTGATAGGCGATCTAGAGAAATTCAGTGATGTATTATAACGAGAAAGGAAAAGCCCAGGAAAGGGAAAATAGGCAGGAGAATAAGGTTGCAAACTTAAACATCATCATCATCATCATCATCATCATCATCATCATCATCTTTATTTATATTCCACCCTGTCTCTTCGATAGCTAGGTTGAGATCCTGTAGTGCAGTGGTTCTCAACGTGGGGTCCCCAGATATTTTTGGCCTACAACTCCCAGAAATCCCAGCCAGTTTACCATCTGTTAGGATTTCTGGAGTTGAAGGCCAAAAACATCTGGGGACCCCAGGTTGGGAACCACTGCTGTAGTGCAAAGTATAGAACTACAAAAGGTTGTATCTAAGTTGCAGAGTTATAGCAGTTTGATACAACTTTAACTTCTATGACTCAATCTTATAAAGTCATAGGAATGGTAATTTTACAAGGTCTTTAGCCTTTACTGCAAAAGAGTGCTGGTGCCTAACCAAACTAGATTTACTATGATTCTACAGCATTGAGTTAGAACAGTTAAAGTGGTGTTGAACTGCATTTATCCTACACTATAGATGCCCCTAGGAATCTGTTATGCTGGGGACAAATCACTACTCAACCACAGAAACCCACTGGGTGACCTTGAGTCATATTCTCTCAGCCTCAGAGGAAGGCAAATCTCCTCTGAACGAATCTTGCCAATAAATGCCCAAGATACATTGGATTTGGTGTCACCAGAAGCTGGAAACAATTTGAAGACATACAACAATAATAAAGACATACATAGGATTATGGAGGAGGTTTTAGCCAAACAGAAACAATTCTGATTTGCCTTCTTTGCTGTTTTCTTTTGTTCAGAGCAGCAATAATGTAACAATTTCTAATCAAAGCAAAACTCTGATATATGGTGTAAAATAGCCCAGATGTGTGAGTGATTTCTGTTTCCCCATTGGGGTCTGCTACAATGACAGACTAAACAGGGGTTTTGGCTTCATGACTCACAGCAGAGTCACCCACTGACTGGTTTAAGAGAGGGAAAACATTTATGTCTTACAGTCATTTAATGTGATAACTAACAATTTCCACCTTGGATCTTGTCCAGTAAGCTGAGCTCTCACTCATTATATTCGCTAAAGATTGTTAGAGATGTTTCCACATTTTAAACCAGTGCTGGTTGCCTAAAGTCTGCTCTCTTCTGAGCTATAGTTAATACGCAATCTTTTTTTGGAAATACATAATGGGTTGCTTTTAGTTCATCCTTCCTGCATCTCTATCAAATCTAGAAATGAACAAATATTTATTTATTGTGTCCAACATGAATATAAACAAAAATGAGGCAAATACAGGGGATAAATATTTTATTTTATCTATATTTGCTTTCCTCTCAGAATTAGAGGTCAATAATAGTTGATTTTGACAAGTAATGGGAAAAAATAATGGAACCTAGAAATGTTTTTTTCCCTTTTGAATTGTTACTAGAATATCCAGCTTAAAATATAGGGAAACTGAATTAATCTTGATCAAATCCTAAAGGGACCAGACTCCAGTCAAACACAGTATGACACAAATACTTTTTCAGATGTTGATGTGTGGTCGGTGAATGCATAGCTGAGTTTGACCCACACCTTACCCAAATTGATTAAATTCGTGAACAACTATATCTGAAAAAGTAACCTTTCAAAGTTTTGCACTTTCCTTTAAAACACTCTTCCAGTCAACTCTTAGAAACACTATAAGCACATGTTGGTCTTGGAACTAAATGTTTGTACTCTGTGTGACATGGCTCCTCTTGCTATATTCTCTTTAAAAAAGTGGAATTGTGTGTTCTTTAGACATAATTTGCATAATTTCCTCTTATTGTTCAGAATTCATTCTGTTTCTATTAATCCTGGAAAGACACCAGCAGGATTCAGGGAACTGAAGAGCTTCCAGTGTTTGTAAATATTCAGCACATATTATCCACTGAAACGTATCATTAAAATTGTAATTATTGGGAATTTTCTGTAATGGGGAAAAAGAAAAATAATTATGTTAAGTTAAAAACCTTTGGAACAAATGTATGCATCTCTTATGCTTGTGTGGGATTGCAGTAAAGTCACATTCACTAGGCTAAAGAAGGCATGGGCAAACTTGGGCCCTCCAGGTGTTTTGGACTTCAACTCCCACAATTCCTAACAGCCTACCGGCCATTAGGAATTATGGAAGTTGAAATCCGAAACACCTGGAGGGCCCAAGTTTGCCCATGCCTGGGCTAGAGGCAGAAAATCTGCAAATGAAGAAATTGCTACATTTCACCCAAGAAAATGCTTCTCTCAGAATTTCTAGGTCTTGCAGCACAGCTTTATGATCAACGTTCACTGAAAGCTGAACACAGAATCATATTGGAGGACCAAGAGACTTTATTTTATTTTATTATGGATTTATTTTATTATGGATTTTATTTTAAATTAAATCCATGAATAATCAAATCTGTGTACAATCATATCTATAAAACCCAAAGCCACAAGTGAGGAGGGATGACTGCATTCATACATCTCCTGGCTTCAGGCTCCTACTTAGAATCATAAGACTATAGATGGAAACAACCTTGGAAGTCATTTAATCTATTCACAATTCAATCTATACATTCAGTCTATACAGAACTGCCATTCAAGGCATGACAAAAACATCCCTGCCAGATTGCCTTTCAGCCTCTGCTTAAATACCTGCGGACAAGGCAAGCTCACCACTTGCCAAGGCAGTCTCTCTTCCACTGCCAAGCAGCTCTTATTGTCAGACTGTTTCTCCTAGTGTTTATCTGAAAGGGCGACTTCACTTCAGCTTCCATGCATTGGTTCAGATCCTGCTTTTTGAAGCAATAGAAAACAAGTCTGCTCCAGTAATCAAAGCCTCTCTCTGTGCATTAAAGCCTAACCTTCCGCTACCTGGCTGGAAAAATCCTGCGGAGCGTACCATTCCCACTCCAAGAAGGAGGCCTAGTAAAAGGTGTCCTCTTACCCCCTTCCTTCCCTCTTCTGGCAAGCCACAGCGGCAGTCTAGAGGGATTCTGAGGTTATTGGGTGTGGGTGCCCAGATGTCTGAGCCCTCCCTGGCACTTGTGTCTTGGGTGTGGAAGGAGCAGGGGCTGCTGCCTCCAGCCAGGGCTCATTGGTGCTTGTGGAAGACTAAGTGGCTTTCTTTCTTACCAGTGGACTTCTCCACAGGAGACGGAGAGGAACAGTCATTCCAAAGCCTATTTTTAAAACAATTCATTTTGGGATAATTCATGATGACAAGATATTTTTAGAGCAATCCCAGTAGCAGACCTTGTAATTTGCGGGACCATGTGGGTGTCCCGGTGGTTGAAGGACAACAGTTGGCTTGAAAAGAGAATGGCAGAGATTCAGTTTATACAAGAGACCGGCCCAAAAAAGGACCTTCCCTTTAGTAAAAGCAGGGAATACGTTTCCCTGATGTGGTCATTGGTTGTCCAGGTTGAGTGACACCCAAACATGAACAAGAGAGGAGGCAAGGACGCAAATTGCTTTTGTAGGTTTCTGGGTTTTTCATTATATGATTGCTTGGAAAGAAGATGGTTTATTTATTTAACTATTTATATCCTGCCCTCTATCTAAAGATCTCAGGGTGGTGAATCAATCTGAGTAGTTTCAACAGCATAAAAATACAATGAACTTTGAAAGGCTAAAAACATATATTATTATAATAAAAACATATCTGGAAATGAAAGGTTGAAATCGGTTAACATAGCTTAACATGATTTTAAGCTATGAACATTTGTGGGATTATGTCTCATGTAATGGTAAAACTTTTACTGAACTGCTTCACCGTAAGATTAAGGATGATGGCATTTTGTTCCATCATCCTTGAAAGACAGCTCAGAAAAAGCTATTTTTGGACTATTGTTCCCAGGATCTGCAACTAGCATTGCCAGCAGACATGGTGTTTAGGGAACTGGGGGAGGAGCTGTCCAAGTATTTAACTTTTCCAAGCTCTGGTGGAAGGCAAGGTAATTACCCCTTCATACAAACTGTCAATGAGCTATACATTTGAGTAAAACAAGTGGGATCTGCAACAAGATGGCTGGCTAGAAATCATATATAATTGTCTCCCACAGAGTCAGTTACTATTCATTGACCATAACAACTGTCCCTATTGGTATGTGTTGGCTGTTGCCCAAGGTGTTTCCTTCAATAAACGTTTATTTCTGCAAATGATATGTTCTTCCCCCTGCCCCAAGATTCCTACTGAAATATACATTTGTACTCTATCTTTTGTGTTTGTGCAATTTTTGGTGCATATAGACTAGCAACTGGAGACCTGAAATTGCTGTTGATGGTGCAGTGGACTACAACTCTGAAGATCAGAGTTTGATTCACTGTTTGGCCATTGGGTGAATTTGGGCAACTCACACTTTCAGTCCCAGAAAACCTCTCGATAGATTCGCCTTAGGGTTATCTTAAGTCAGAAATGACATGAAGGCAGACAATAACAACACCAACATACATTATTGCGATGTTGTAAATCCAGTGTAGGTTGTGATTATTTCACCTATACTGCTAGAACAGAATGTACATGCTCCTTGTTAATCTGCTCCTTCCATGGTCCTTTGCCCAGGACAAAGCTTCCTAAATCCTGCTCCTCCCAAGTCAAATTTGAGAGCAGTAATGGAAGTAACTAGTCAAACTGGATGAGCAGGAATCCTGCATCTTAACTGGGGACATATCCTAGCAGTTTACAAGTTGCACCACAGGGCTCCTTCATTCTGGAGTGGATTTCATTAACAGCTTTTAAAATGTCCCATTTTCTCTTTCCCACTTCTCTCCTTATTTCAATTGCTGCAGACTGAGTTCTAAAGGAAAAAGTAGTTTGCACTCTGGTTACCTGGCAAGAGTGGAGAAGGGGAGCGGTATCTTTCCTTCTCCAATAGGTTTAGGCAAAGGCAAACTGCAACAGACTGTGTGTGCTTTCGCATTAATCATTTCTGCCATCTTGACCACAGTCTGATATTGCTTGGCCACATGTGTCTCAGTTTTGACCCGTAAAATGCTGGAGGATATGTTATTGTTTTTCCTGACAGTTCCATTCTCTGCACTGTGATACACTTAAGTGTGTAAATTCAATAGCTTCCTTATATCCATAGATTATGAGTCTTTCTTGTCTATCATACACATTCCAAATATCTGACTGCATACATAGTATCCATGGAAAATTGCTGAAGTCAGTGCTTTTGGTGTCCTGAGCACAGCAGGGAGCAACTGTCTTTTCAATGTTTTATAGTTAATTTCTTCCTTTAAAATCTCCAGTGGGCTGATGGAATGTGGGTGTATCAGCCGAGAAAGCCTTCCCAGATTCAGGCATTTGTCATCATCTTTTAAAATGTCTATTCTCACACAAAAGGTCACTATGTGTGCTCTGATGAAGACTTTCCCTGCTTTGTGTTATTGTTGTTTTTGTTGTTGTTGTTGTTGTTGTTGTTGTTATTATTATTATTATTATTATTATTATTATTATTATTCTACCAGCTTCCCCCTGGCAATGGACAGAACAGGTTGAACAAGCCATCTATCCTAAGGAAATGCAGATGCATGGGACAAGAAGGGTGATTGGCTCCATATACTTAAAGTGAACTGGAAATACAAATATTCACATGGGTCATTGGCACAAAATGGTGAAAAGGATGAAAGTTGTGGACTGTGCTCTTATACTGAAATATAAGGGGGAAATGTGTGGCCAGCTATGCCGATCTCACCATGATGTATGTGAGATTAACAAGGTCACTAGGAAAATGTGATGTGAACAAGAGTATTTTGTCTCTGTAGACAAACCCTAAATTTGTACCTGAGCTTAGCGACTAGCTATGTTCTCTCAGTATCTATGGTACTACACGATCTCTTTGCATGTTGTTTTAAATTGATCAGATGGATGCTATTGTATGCCACACTGAGATCGCTATACATAGGAATATTCAAATTAATTAAATAAATTGACTTGGCACGAAGAAGAGGTAAACCGTTTATCCTTTTCTTGTTGCTTGGATGACGTTAAGGGATAAATTTTAGCAGTATGGTTCAACTAGTAGTTACTACTCAAGATGGATTTATGTTACCTCCAGTGCTGGATATAGTGGGTTTTTGTGTACCAGTTGCTCAGGAGAGTGACATGGAGGATACATATGCACTTCTGTCTTTCTCATGGCCTACTTGTGGACGGCTGAACAGCCATAGTATGAATACTATAGGCAGTGTTTGGGTCCATCCAGCATGACCTTCTTCTGTTCTTGTGCTTGTGGCATTCCAATGAGGTCCATCTATGTGGGAACCGGGCTACACTTTGCCAACAGCTTGGATGTCAGCACAAAAAAAGTCCCTGATGTTTTATATTTAGGGAGTCCATATGGGTGACAGATGTATAGTAACAGGGCGGGAGAAAGTGAATACACAATCTTCTCAAAACAATACCAGTGGGTAGATTTTTCAGTCATTGGCGTGTGAAGCAGCTAATGACAAGAACAATTTATTACACTCATGTTCCTCTATTTTTCTGAAAAACTCAAATACAGTCAAGAAAGATAGTTGATTCATAGAGAGAACAGCATCCTGCCTTGATTCTAGCAGCTGAGGAAAGGCTCTCCCTCCATCCCAGCTGCCATTGCTCTGGCCTTTCAGGAGAAAACAGCAGTCAGCATTTGCTGGACTTAATCCCCTTCTGCTCTGCCATTCCCTTTTCTAATATTTCATCTGAAGAAGTGCTTTATGTCCAGGAATGCTCATGCATAAGAAAAATCAGTTAGTGTTAAAGTGATGTCACAGTTCTTTCTTTTTCTTTACCCCTGTCTTCCACCTTTTTATACACTGAGAGACTAAGAACTTTATCACCACCATCCCACAACTATCACATTGTTGGAGCAAATGGGAACATTCCATATCTCTATAATGCTTCTCAGCAATCATTCTGTTATGCTACTTTGGCAATTTATGGCCCTGTACCCCATCTTCTGCACCACCTGGTTAACTCCCCATGTATGCCCTCCCCGTCTTCCCCATGTATGCCCTCCAGAGCAAAAACATGCTTTTCAACTTTTTTATTTTTGCTTGAATTGTACAATTACAGCAAATTGATCAGATTAAAAAAGATTAAAATTCAGCTCAAATTGATTAGAAAAGGTGGGTTTTTACTCTTGAGTTAACACTTATTTTGCTGAGGTAATTAGGGCAAAGGAGGCATTACTAATAGGGTTTTATTTTTCCTGAATGAACATTGAAGCTTCTATGACCATAAGAACTATTGGATGGGGAATGTCCATCAAACCTGCATGTGCTCTCCCCACTTTAATAATAACTTTATTCTTATATCCCGCCACCATCTCCCCGAAGTGACTTGGGGCAGCTTACATGAGGACCAAGGCCAGCATAAAAAAGAATCACAATGTAAAACACAATTAAAAACATATAACAAATAAACGATATAATTAAAACAATTAAAACCAGAAAAGTAAAAACATCATAAAAATTCATAATCAACCGACATCAACAACCATTAGCCAGAAAAAGTGGGCATGATCAGATTTCAGAGGGCAGGGCAAGGGCTTATGCAAAATGCAGATTATAAGGCCACGGCTGGGAGTAAAGTGCTGAAAAATCAAAACAATAATTTAGAGCTGGGCAGGCCTGATTGGGAGCTAAGCCGTCATTCAAAGGCACATTGGAAAATCCACGTTTTCACATCTTTATGAATGTAGACAGGGAGGGGGCTAATCTGATCTCCCTGGGGAAAGAGTTCCAGAGCTGGGGGGCCACCACCGAGAAGGCCCTCTCTCTTGTCCCCAATAACCGTGCTTGTGATGGAGATGGGAGCTGTCCGTCAACTGTTTTTGCCAACCCGATTTGTTGCCTACCGAAATATTCCCTCTGATAGAAAGAAAACAAGTATACAGGCAGTCCCTGAGTTACAAACATCCAACTTACATATGACTCCTAATTACAGCAAAAATTGAGACAACAGGAAGTGAGAGAAATCTACCTCTAGGAATTGAAATCCACTTCTTTAAGAGTTACCATGGGGAAAAGGTGTCTTCACTGAAGCTTTATCACTAATCCTTGTTTCCATGAAAACCCAACATTTTCAAAATTCAATTGTCACAGGGACAGAAAGTGAGATAAAATCTTCTGAGCAGGGGTACAGAGCCCAAAATAAATACTATTTTATGCTATCCAGAACTTTTAAAAAATGGCTGGAGTTACACTTAAAATCTACCTGTTCTGACTTAAGAACAAACCTACAGAATCGATCTTGTTTGCAAGCTGGGGATTGCCTGTACCCCTCCCTTGTTCAACAGTGAAGGAAATGAAAAAAGAAAGGAATAATATGCTTGGAATATGAGGGGGAGGGAAGGGGAGAGGAGGAGAGTTACACCTGCCACACCACATATCTGCTGGTGTCGAACTGCAGCAGAACAGGCCCATTGTATCCGTGAAAAGGTGTGTTCCATCAATAATTGAGATGAGAACCATCAGCAAGAGAATGACATTCTATAGGTTCTGGACAAACACATTATTATCCTGCTGTAATAGAAATTTGCACAGCTTGTGTGATAAAGTCCCAATATAGCTATTTCTTTGAAAACTACTGTTTTCTTGTGTTTCCTGGTTGTTGTTGTTTTAGATTGTAAGCCTGTGAACAAGAAATTGGTCAAGAGTAGGGTGAAAAATGGGGTGAAGCGTGAGGTATAAGTGCTCTAAATAATAAATAAATATGACTCTCTCTCTCTCTCTCTCTCTCTCTCTCTCTCTCTCTCTCACACACACACACACACACACACACACACACACACACACACACACATATATATATATATATATATCTCGCATTATGGTAGATTAGTGACTGAAAGACCAAGAGCTAGTCAGTGAATTTAATGGACAACTGGAGTTTACATTCATACTTCCTCGACCTTTCCCCAATACTCTCACAGTGAAAGATTAATTTCATCAGGGCTTAGTCCCTGTAGTCCTCTCTCAAAACAAAGCATAAAGGGCTTGTTCAAATGAAGAGGTGCTCAGTCTTCTCCATGGTTCACACAGTCCCTTCCCAACGGCATCTTTCTGTAAGCTGGATTCATTGGCACCAATCTGATGGAAAGTGAACTTCATGACAAAGTCAATAACTCTTCTTGGATTATAACTTCCAGAAACCTTAATCTAACATGGCTAGTAGCCATGCTGTCTGAGGGAATTTGCAGATTGTAGTCCAAAAAATAAATTTATCTCTCTCTCTCTCTGGATTAGTTTATGTATACACACCCTCCCTTTTATTTTTAAAGTAATATCCCCCTCACCCCAATTTATATGCAGCTAGGGCAGAAACACACTGAAAAGTTATATGCTTAGTTTAATTCCCAATCCTCAAAATGTTGCTATGTGCTTTCTGTCTTACTAAATAATGGTGCCAGTACTAGTTACCTAAAATAGATTGAGTCTATTGTCTCTTAAAATTATAATCAGCTTTTAATTGTATTATTTTGAGGTTCAACCCATGACTGACAATGATATATTCCAAAGCTTATTAACGCAAGTGAAAAGGGGAAAGATGACTTTCAACCCCCTGGCATTATATGAGCCCTGGATTCTGCATATTCTTGGCAGTGTTCTAATTTATGTAAGCCATCCATTAATTAGCTTAGTCCTCTAACACTGTGTGTCACAAGCTTTTTTGTGCCTTGTTATATAGAGGCAGAAAACAGGATCATTCTGGGATCACATTTCCAGAAACTCTTTCCTTGGATGGTTGAGGATTTTTAAAAGGCTCTTATATGATGATGGTTGCATCGATAATGCATTCCTTTATTTATAAGTAGCTCCTGAACAAAATCTTGCAGCAGGAATGGCTCCTTTTCAGGATTACAGAGAACAAAACAACCATTCCATCTGACAAGATATTCCATCTCATTCCCTTTTCCTTCACAAGAGCACAAAAGCACTTTCAGTCTTAATTACCGTAGACAGTTTTCAAAGGGTGTTCAAATGCACATTTCTTTATTTCCCTCCTAAAGATTTGTTGAACTTCCTACAGTCCTGTTTGTTGTTTCTTGTTATGCTGATTATTTTTTATGTGCATTCAAATGGACTCCAACTTATATCAAATGTATGGTAGGATTGTCTTGGAAAAATATATTCTGGGGGTTTGCCATAGCCTTTCTCTTCATCTAAGAGAGAAGGGGGGGGGTTTCCTAATGTCACCCAAGGGGTTCCCATGGCTGAGATGGGAATTAATAATAATAATAATAATAATAATAATAATAATAATAATAATAATCAGAAACATTCTCAAAAATAAGCTCAATGGAGGCAGTACCATCAAGGCCATAAACACCTGGGACATACCTGTCATAAGATATACTGCTGGCATCATAAGCAGGTGAAACTGGACAATTTGGACAGAAAAACAAGAAAACTCATGACCGTTCATTATTTACTGCATCCTCGCAATGATGTTGACCGGCTGTATCTGCTTAAAAGGTCTGGTGGCAGAGGACTTTTACAAGTAAAACAAGCAGTCGAAGAAGAAAAACATGCACTGGCAGAATATGTAAAGCAAAGTGAAGAACCTGCTTTGATTGAAGTCAAAAATCAGAAACTTCTCAAAGCCCAAAGTTCAAGAAAACTGCACTACAAACCAGAGCTGACAGCTGGCACAACAAAGCATTGCATGGGCAGTTCCTTGACAAAATTGAAGGAAGTCCTGATTATGGCTCACTAGTGGAACACTGAAGAAGGAGACAGAAGGCCTGATTCTTGCAGCCCAGGAGCAAGCCATCAGAACAAATGCAATTAAGGCCAGAATTGAAAAATCAGCTGATGACCCAAAATACAGAATGTGCAAGGAAGCTGATGAAAACATTGATCATATCCTCAGCTGTTGCAAGAAAATCGCACAGACAGACTACAAACAGAGGCACAACTATGTGCCCCAAATGATTCATTGGAACTTATGTCACAAGTACCACCTGTAGTAAAGAACTGGTGGAATCACAAACCTGCAAAGGTAGTGAAAAATGAACACTCAAAAATACTGTGGGACTTTCGAATCCAGACTGACAAAGTTTTGGAACACAATACACCAGACCTCACTGTTGTGGAAAAGAAAAAAGTTTGGATTATTGATGTTGCCATACCAGGTGACAGTCAAATTGATAAAAAAACAACAGGAAAACTTGGCCATTATTAAGACGTCAAAATCAAACTGCAAAGGCTCTGACACAGGTGGTCTCAGTGGTAATCGGCACACTAGGTGGCATGCCAGAAGATCTCAGCCAGCATTTGAAAACAATAAACATTGACAAAATCACAATCTGTCAAATGGAAAAGGCCACCTTACTTGGATCTGCGCACATCATACAAATATACATCACACAGTCCTAAATGCTTAGGAAGTGTATGACTTGTGATTTTGTGATATGAAATCCAGCATATACATCTTGTTTGCTGTGTCATACTGTGTTTTTGTGTCAGTAAAATAATAATAATTTTATTCCTATACCCCACCACCACCTCCCCGAAGAGACTCAGGGCAACTTACAAATGGGACAAATGTCCACAAGACATAAAAGCAAACACAATCAATAAAACAGAACACATTCAGAAGGAGTATCATAAAATACAACAACCAAAATAAAACAGACTAAACATTACAGAGTAAAACAGATTATATTGGAGCTCCATCAGACCAGGTTTCACCAAAAACCAAAAACAAAATTCTAAAATGGGCATGACCAGGCTATAAAAAGGCTAGGCAAGGGATAGTGCAAATGGCATACCATAGGGCCAGGGAAGTGGATGAAGTGCAAAACAGAACACTGTCTGGCGAACAAGGGACTTGGCATATATAACGAGGGACTAATCAATCTCAAATGCCTGCTGGAACAGCCAGGTTTTCAAATCCCTACAAAAGGAGGACAGTGTAGGGGTTTGCCTAATCTCCCAGAGTCCTAGTCCAGGACTCTGCTGTGTTGGCCCCTCTTTCTTCTATAGCAATAGTTCCATTTTGGCTACAGAAGGAACAGGGCATGGGTGATTACCTTTCAAAAGTAATTTGTTCCATTACTGGTTATAGTGTTGAAAAAAACAGCTTTCTTTGCATGGATGGAACAAGTTGCCTTTTTCTATTACTTGTGCTGGGCATTACTTTCTGAAAATTTTGAAGAGAGGGAAAAGACCTTTGGATTGCTCAGAGGATGGCATAAGGGTTCGATAATTTCTGAGAAAATGCCTTCAAAAGTAGCTTCTGCAGATAACTTGAAAGTGCTTTTTGTTATCCCAATAAAAGTAAGCACCAGTCTTATACAGTACATTGCTTTTAAATTTTCACTGTATTATCCCCTCATCATCCCAGCCTAACTCCTGTAACATTGTTGTTATTATGTATTTTTCAAGTCTTATGGTGAACCTAAAGCAAATCCTGTTACAGGGTTTCTAGGGCTGGAATATGTGAGAGAGGTTGTTATCCATGTGTAGGCTATAGATCACATTTGTATTCTTTTTACCCTTTTGTGTATATGGCCTAGGAGCACCCCTGGCATATGTAATGGATACCTTACAGGGTTGGTGAATGGCCTGCCTTGCAGGGCTGTTGTGCGGCCATTATTCAACACATGTAGGGAAAAGAAGTGATACAGTGCCAAGGTGGTGGAATGTGATGTAGAAATGTAGTCTGAAGGGGACTGTATTTTGGAATGCCTTCCTGTATTTACAGACTCCCTGCAAACAGAAAATAAGCACAACTGGTGAGAGATAATCTGGTACAGAAACTTTTTCTCTGTCCTACCTATTTTCTGTTTGCAAGGAACTCCTATGTAACATTCAGATACGATCTGAAGTGTCACAAGTCTGTTTTACTACCCTAGTAGTAAAGGTAAAAGTTTTCCCCTGACATTAAGTCTAGTTGTGTCTGACTCAGGAAGTTGGTGCTCATCTCCATTTCTAAGCCGAAGAGCCAGCGCTGTCTGCAAACACCTCCAAGGTCATGTGGCTGGCATGACTGCATGGAGTGCTGTTACCTTCCCGCCGGAGTAGTACCTATTGATTTACTCACATTTGCATGTTTTCAAACTGCTAGGTTGGCAGAAGCTGGGGCTGATAGCAGGAGCTCACCCTGCTCCCCAGATTTGAACCACCAACCTTCCATGGGCTTCTTTTACTACCCTACTTTCCTATATTACCTTATGGATGTAAGTTCAGAGAAGAACTCATTCATTTCTTCTCAGGCTCACAATTGGCCATGAAATCTTCTTTTCAGCTTGTAAGTCATTGTGCAGTTAGTTTCTGCCAGGAAAGAGCATCACACTTTGTTACCTGCCTGCTCTAGCAAGTAACATCTGTTAGGGAGCCCAACATCTGTCGGAAAGAGAGCAGCTGGTGAGGAAGGAACTTGTCAATTCTGTACTCAAACCTCCTGCTTGACATAACTTGGATCAAGATGAAAATGAAAATAGGACGAGTTCTCTTTCTAAACATGAAGTTTTCATTAAAGATGAACATACCATGGGGAGTTCATTTTTTAAACATACCGATTTTCATTTCACCAGTATTCTATGGTGTTCAAGTAGAAAGAAGACAAACCTCTAACCTTAGAATGGTACAGCTGATAGTGAACTTGCAGGAGAATTGACAGTGCTTCTGCCAAGACCAGATATTCTACCATGTGTCCAAGCATCAATGTTGAGGAGTGACAGTCTGCAACCAATACAAAGAACAACATGTATTTTGCAGATTCCAGACAAGTCCTGTTAATCTCCTATAAAACAGACAGTAAAAATCCCACAGACTGTTAAAATTGACATTAATTTTATGAAATAAGGTTTGATGATATGACAAGGCTTCCCTACAATTTGTTAGAATGAGTCAACCAGTTGTGACAGCAGGTGGGAAAGGATATTCCTTCTGAACGTATGTCCTCTTTCTTTACTCAGAAGACAGAGTCTCACATGCCTCTCTAGAGTTAGCTTCCTTTCTACATGACAACTTCATGTGAGAAAGTGATCACATCCTGTCACTATTTGGGGGGGGGGGGGGACTGCAGAAGAAAATGGGCTTGCTAGTGGAAATGTGACCTCCAAGGAGATAAAATGGGTCCCTGGTGTTCTACATCATCCATCTTCAATCACAGATCTCCTCAATCCACCAAATACTGTTAATCTTTGAGTTTGCTTGCTTACTCCTCAAGGCAAGACCATAGGTGGTTGTTTCCCAAACAGCCATGTCTAACACCATTTTCAAGGACATTACCTTGACTTCTTTCCTTAGAAGATTAGAAGAGAGGAGTTGCCCTGCATGCAAGGACATACCCAGTTCATTCTTGAGGAGTTAGACCATCAATTGTTTTAGAACTGAACAAAAGATAGACTTATTAAATATAAAGCTCGTAAGATTGCCACTACTGTAGCTTTTCCTCTATATTAGAAAACATTTGGTGGAGAGGGCAGGCATGAATCTTGCACTATCTCCCTTCTGCATAGCTAAGTTTTAACTTGACTTTGATATGGTTCTTTTTGTAGAGTTGGAAAATGGTATGTGGTCTCTCCAGCACAAGCTTTGTTCCATCATGGTGAAGCAAGAGCAGAACATGGCTCCTGAACTCCCTGAGACCCAGATGTCAGCTAATGAGGTCCCCATGTTGAACCTCAGCCCACTGCAAAGGTTGCCAGTCCCTGAAGAGGTGAGTCCATTGCCCCGGGAATGCCTCTCACTATCAAAGCATCCAAAGTTCAAGCTTTGGTATTACCTATTGGCTCTTCACATCCTTTATTTTAAATCAAAGACAGGGAATCTCTTTCAGCCCAAAATTACTTTCAGAAAGCTTTGCAAACACCACATTCCAGTAGAGCGTATTGCCTAAGGTTGCCATGTTAGGACAATCCAAGACCCTGGAGGGTTATAAATAAATAATAAAAAATAAAAAATTTCTAATCTGCCCTATCTCCCCAGAGGCTCAGGGCAGCTTACAGACATAAAACTGGCAAACATTTAATGCAGTTTCAACAACATAATACATAATACTATACGAATAATTTAAAATAGAATCAAACAATGGCTGATAATCTGGTAAGGAATGAACCTTTGTGATGTCATGGGTTGTGATGGTGATTTTACAAGGATGACATTACAAAGAAGCATGATATATTGATCAGCCACAATTGCACAGAGTATGCTATTCAAATTCAATAGACCTAGTCTAACAAATACACAGATGTGTATATGTGTATTGATACACCTCATATTGGCGCTCTTGCCTTGAGATTCTTCCCTCCTGTCCTGAGGACTAGAAAAATGGGTCAAGAATCTGAGCTCTAATAACCATTATGAGGCTATAGGAAAATTGGCATAACTAAAAAATAAAGTAGCTTTATTTTAAAGCAGTTTTTGCTTTAAAATTCTTAGAAGACACGTTTTAACTTTTTAGAATAGGAAAAAGCTCTGAATTTGCAAACCTTTTTTATAATGTGAAAAGAAATGTGGCCATCTAGGAAATTCAGAGACCCTCAAGAAGCCAGATTTAGTCCAGAGTGGGGCCCAGGGTGGGTTAATCCTGGTGAAAATGCCATTCTAAGCTGGAAATTCAGAGAGAAAAACAGATCGCTCATATTTGAGATATCCGAAAGAAAAATACCAAGAGAATGTCTCTGGTTGGAATAGTTGTGAGAACTGAATGCAAAACTTCAGTTCTGGAAATATGTGCTTGATATTTGCAAAACATATGAAGCCTGTGTAGATCATTTTACTGATTGCTACTCGTTCAAATAGGAAACAGAGTTAACATCATCAGCAAAAGTGGCAAACTACCATTAAAATCAAATTTGTACAACACAACTCTTGAATATAACGGGGCTCCTTTTTTGCTGTTCATTGATGTTTTGTTTTTAGGTTTAGTGTGCTCCATTAAATCAGTCAAGTAAGGAAGGGAAAATCCCCTCTGGATGATGACTTGCAAACTTTCATTCTACGGGGAAATTAACTTAAATGTTAAAGGTTTGCCCAGTTCCCTAAATGACACAAAAACTGCATGGCACCTATTAAACATTTCATAATTTTACAAATAACTCAGGTTTGTAAAAATTGTGGTTGAAAAATATATTCCATATCTGTATTATTTCACAGGCTCCCATAGAGATGACACCCCAACCTGTAATTAAAGCTGAGCCCAGAGAGGTGAACCAGTTTCTAAATGTGCCAACAGGTAAGAAAAATTGCTTTTTTAAGATTCTTCCAGGTTGGACTTGCCTTTTGCCACTCTACTCTAAAAGCTTGACATTAGCTCAGGGTTCCTCTCATCCCAAATTGACCTCAAACGAATTTGTGGCACTTTATCGATGTTTCTGAGTTCGCAACTTATAATGTGTACTTTGCTAATCTATCATTGCAACCTCACAGTTTTTAATTCTATGTTTTAGTAAGTATGTTTCATTTTTCTGGTCAATGTTTAAATATTATAACTGGTGCATGTTATTGTTTATTGGTGTATTGTACATTGTTATTGTTTTGTATATGATATTTCTGTGAGTTGCCCTGAGTCCCCTCCGGGGGAGATGGTGGCGGGATACAAATAAACTTAATAATAATAATAATAATAATAATAATAATAATAATAATAATAATAATCGTGGTTCCTTTTTTGATAAGAGTTAAGGTACAGCACAGCATTGACCTGTGAATAGGTCAACCCAGGTGTTTTGTGTTGATTTTTTTGACTAATATTTCTAGACAAACACGTATATAGAGTACATTGAAGTTTAAAGTGAAGGTCAACAGTAGCAATAGTGAGAACAAGGAGAGCAGATGTTCACCAGGGCTTTGAGAAAGGACCAAAAGTGTGACACCAAAAACCAAATTGACTCCAGGAGTCTGGGGCATGCATGCTATCATTGCTAATTAAAAAATACCATTTTTAAAAATCAAGTTAAGGGAGGAGGCTGAGGTGGCTCTACTCACCTTACACAGAGCAGTCTCCTGCACTGTCCTTGTGCTTTCTAGATGTTTGCCAGTCTACAAACATAGACAGCTATCAGATTTTGAGATTTCCCCCTTAAATCCTTATACCATGCTCATTCTTTTTATGGTATCTTGCAGAGCTCCATAACAGTGTAATTCAGTTCTTGATGAGATCTAAAATTCTGTCCACTGTCAGTGCATTTAATGGGTGTTTTTATTAGTGGGGTTGGGGAGTAAGTTGCTTTGGAGCAAGTCATTAGAAGAATATTAATATATGGGGCCAGATTTTATGTATCACTGTAAAGGATCTCAATTTCCCCCCCTGAAGGATAATGACATCAGGAATGCAGCTTGGCAGTAATGACACACCACAGAGGGGGCTGGTTGGCAGAAGCCAGCACATTTATTTATTTACTTTAAAATATAATATCACTCTTAGGTACAGACTACTCATTTTGAAGTGAATAAACAATGTTTCACACAAAATTTTAGGCACTTTGAATATTTGACTCCTTATTTATTTCAACAAAATAGGATTTCTTTATAATGTAGCCTTTAGCTAGTTTAATAGGTTTCATTAGCAGTTCAGAAAACTGGTAGATCACACTGGAAAGCTGGCACTTAAGCAAATCCAGGTTCTGGCAGGCATTTCAAGAGAGTAGTGTCCAAAAGAACTGGAAGAATGGCTGTCATGATGGGGGATCTTTCACAGAACACAATTATACTATTATAATGTGTGTTTAACTGGCATGGTTGCATCCTGTAGACTCCTGGCATTTGTATTTTCGTTAGGCTCCAATGGAGTCTCTGGCTGAGATTTTTAAGTGCCCCCCACCCCCAAACTGCAAATCCCAAATTCCACATGATGTTGTTGTGATGGTTAAGTAGAATCATAATGCTACAATTGTTCAGTGTGAAAAAGCTCTGGAAAATGGCAATTACATTATGTAGCTCATTCAAAAAGAACAGAGGGAAGGAAGTAGATGTATATGTCAAGAGCAGGCATACAAAACATTTTATTCTAAAAATAAATAAGAAAAACAAGAATACAGTCTGAAAGATACTTTGCTGAAATAAAAGGTTTTCATGGGAACAGTAATTAGCATGAACAGTAGACTTCAAATAACCTGATAGCTGACATAGAGCAACTCTGTTTATTCTGTTATAGTCAGTAGCTCAGATGAATCATGCAAACAAATCCAGCTGCATATTTCCTCAAAATGCAGCAGGTTCTGTCTCTTGTGGTGCTAGTATATCTGAAATAATAGTTTCCAATTTCAGTTGTGTCTCATTTTATTTGTACCAAACAAAATAAAAATGCCAGGTCATTCCTAGATTGCCCTATTTTACA
Source organism: Anolis carolinensis (assembly GCF_035594765.1). Lineage (NCBI taxonomy): Eukaryota > Metazoa > Chordata > Lepidosauria > Squamata > Anolidae > Anolis > Anolis carolinensis. Next base: position 302,340,009 of record NC_085841.1, read on the forward strand.
AAGAATTGTCTTGTATCTATTCAGATAATTAGACAGTCTATGAGGGACATCTACTTTTACTGACAGCAATAGTCCAAAGACTAGTTTTAAAATATTTTATGCTAGCAGTACCAAAACTTTGACATAGGAGATCATAAAGGATGTACTTTACTCATCACTTCGTGTGTGCCACCCAAAAATCCAGTTTTAACTCACAGCCATTGCCATTGTTTAAATGAGCACCACAAACTTAAACTGACTGCTTTTTGAGTCTAGAAAACTAAATGCACACTTCAGTGCTGGTGTCTTTGTGTAACTCTTCCTAATCTTTGCAAATGTAAAGCAGCAGAGAACAATTTTGGTAGAATGAGGACCTTTTGGGGTTCACAAATCAGGAGAAGTCCCCACTTGTTTTTAAAACCCAAAGTAATGTGTATTCTCTTAAAATAAATGCAATCCCCGACTTACCTGGGCAACAAGGTTGCAGGTGGGGGTGGTAGCAGAGCTTTGTTTGCCATTGGGCAGCAGCAGTAGCCATTCTTCTTTCTAGCTTTCACTCGTAACCTGGGAAACAGAACAGTTAGCCAACAGGCCACCATCTACCTGGCTGGAGCAACCCAGATGTGGTCTTCACTCTGATCAGATAGCCTGGTATAAAGTCAGATGTCAAAGCGAGCTAAGATCAGTTTACTCCATCCTAAAATTGTGAGTGACTGCACAGATGCTTTTTGACAAAACTATAATGGCATATGGCATGGGCCATGGATTTAGGATTGAGTAACCAGTCCACTAGGAATTGGTTGAAAGGGTCCCATTTGGAGCACACAGTGGATGTGGTCTGGAGGTACAGCAGAGGGCTGAAGCTTTCCACACACTCAGATGGCTGAGGGACCAAAGCTGAGGCAGCCTAACAGGACCCTTTCATGAGATCCCTAGAGGATCTGGCACTAGACTGGATCTGCCAACTCGCTGATATACAGGCAGGTTGATTAGTGCTTGAATCCAGGCCCATGGATAGGCTAACCCTGTCTACACCTGTAATCAAATAAAGTTGTGGCCTTTCCCCCTCCAAGTTATTGTATCTTTATTGTTCAGGTGCTTACCTTGCACCAGAACACACAAACCCAAACCACATTTTTTCTGTAAAACAAGGTTACACACTTCACTTTAAAGGAGAATCTTACTTTCTGGGAGGTTGAAGGAATGCAGTTTTCTGATTTTAGTCATTTCCCCAATATGATGGTAGCTGTTGAAAAAATCAGATAGGAGGGCACATGCAACCGGGACACCCTCTGTTACCTGTTTCTTTTGCAAGACATGTTGCTGTTTTGGCATTAACTTGATCACCAATCCACCTCCCATTCTCCATGCCTAAATTTCACCTGGATATGTTTTTTTCTTTCCTATTTTTCTCAATCCATAGACTTACTTTCTTTATGAGCATGAGTGTTGGTACTATTAATGTTTTCCCTCTACCTCCCAAATTAGATGATTTGGTGCAGATGCCTCCTACCCCTCCCAGCAGCCATGGCAGTGACAGTGATGGATCGCAGAGCCCTAGATCTTTGCCTCCCTCCAGCCCTCCTCGCCCCACTGCTCGTTCCTCCACAGCAATCTCTTCTTCTCCTCTCCTCACAGCACCACACGTAAGCAAGTACATGGTCAGAGCATGGAGGTCCCATGTGGCTCTTTGTAAGCATGCCTTCAATACAGTGAAAGGATGTAACTACTTGGTATTATTTACCATCTGGAATTCCTTGTACGGGTTGAGCATCACTTATCCAGAATGCCAAAATACTCCTAAATTTCATAGTGTTAGCATGGATGGTTGAGACAGTGACATATTTGTATGCAAACTTTGTTTCCAGCACAAAATTATTACAATTATCTATACACCGAATAAAAGTGAAAATCTGTATGTATGTGGCAGAGGTGTCTCCTTACACAGACAGTCTCATGCCTCCACAAACAGTTGCAACTCCCAACACTCAGAAGATACTAGTGGCCCTCCCACCACTGACATGCAGGTTATAGCGAGTGTCGTGAACATATAACCCAAACCCTGCCAATGTCCTTCCCAAACACTACAGCCCACCACATTTCATCCTAGATTTTACGAGTTTCCTCCGTGACAGGCAGGCATCCCAAGGTTCTCCATTAGTGTGGAATTTGCATTACCCCACCCACTGCTTTTCCTACCCTTTCCTGTGGCACACAGCACACAGAGAGGAATTCATCAGCAACCCAGACTGGAGAGATTTGGGGGACTGACTCAACCGCATGGAAGTTTTAGTTCACCCTGCATCAAGACAGAGCACTGTGACCTAGATTCCCTAGTAGGTACTGGGATTGTAGGTACTAGGCACTCTGAACTCCAGCAAAGATGGACCTGGACCTAACTTGCCACACAGAACCCTCATGACCTCTTTGGAGGGATTTATAGGAGTTATAGTTCACCTACATCCAGAGGGCACTATGAACCCAAACAATGATGAATCTGGACCAAACTTGGCATGTATACCATTGAATACTGGTGGGATTTAAGGGGAATTGGCCTGGACATTTTGGAGTTGTAAGTACTGGGATGTATAGCTCACCTGCAATCAAAGAGCACTCTGGACTCCACCAACAATGGACCTGGACCAAACTTGGCAGACATACCTGATATGCCCAAATTTGAATATTGGAAGGGTTCTGGAGAGACTGACCTTGATTTTGGGAGTTGTAGTTCACCTGCATCCAGAGAAACCTAGGAATTGTAATTCACCCACACCAAACTGAGAATACCTAACATCCAAAAACAAACAGTGCCTTTTTCAAATAACCTGGGCATCGCCAGACCCCAAAGCTAGTTATGTATAAATTAACCTCAGGCTGTGGGTATAAGATGTACAAGAAACATAAATGAATTTCATGTTTGGATTTATGTATGCAAATACAGGTATTCAAAATTCCAAAATCCAAAACACTTCTTGTCCCAAACATTTTGGATAACGGATGCTCAACTTGCACTGATACAACCTATGCCTTGAGGACATAAAAAGAGTGATATTTCGTGGCAGCAGGATTATATACAGCAGCCTTCTCCATCCTGAAACCCTCCAGACGTGTTAGATTGAAACTCCATTTCCTCATCAATGGCCATGCTGTCAGGAGATGATACGAAGTTACAATCTAACATATCTGGAAAGCAGACTGGGGAAGTCTGATATGCAGGATGCCATTTTGAGGCACATATTAAGTTCTGCCAACATTGGTTCTATGTGACTTGAAAACAAAGTTTGACAGGGTGTCATCCATGTATAGTGGAGCTTAGTGGCTCCTATGTCATTGAGCTCAGGAGCATGATCAACAAGACATTTTGATGCCTAAAATTTAGAACTACTTGCCCCATGAGATCTATTGCCCCCCCCCCCCCCTGCTTTGGCTATATTTTGCTGTCACATGAAAACATTCTTATTCCAATAGTCCTTATGTCTAAATGTTGTACTTCTTAACACCATTTTCACTCATTTTAATTACCAATTTGCTATATTACTCTCAGTTCTTTTAACTTTTTTCAAAATGTTAATTAGCTTGGGCCCTCTGCACATTTTTTTCTCAACAGTAGGACTCAAAATGGCTTATAATATTAAAACCAATACCAATTACTGCACATTTAAAATCTCACTCTATCTCTCTGTATATGTATATCATCTCTCTCTCTATTAAAATGCAATTATTCCATGCTGTTAAAACCATTTCCAGTTCATTAAAAGACAGAATATATTTTTCATTATTGATGTTAGCTACTATGGGGTTTTTTTCAGTTTAAAAGATGAACGCATATTGGCCCACACATGGTTGCCCACACATATACACATACATGTATCAAAGTTAAAATGTGTACACATCTAGTAAGGGGGAGTTGCTAAGCCTGCAACTCTCTCTTAGGGAGTTTTTCACACTCCATTTTGGATTTCTCTTTCCATTTCAGCTCAGCAGCCAGTGCTCCCTTTAATACAAAGTCTGTTTTCTTGCAAATACCATACTTAATATAGAAACCAGAAGTAGCTGCATCAACAAACATAGAATGTCACTTCATGCCTTTGATGGAAGTAGACTTACTTTGGTGAAAGCTTATGCTACCAATTTTATTCTCTTTGTCTCAAAGTTGCTACAAAATCATGGGGCACCTTAAACTCCTAAATTCTAGTTCAGTAACTAAATGTTATCCACAATATTGAATTTTTCCTCTTGAGAACTATAGTTTCTTCCTCCTGTCAGCCGTGTTAGTAGAATAGCAACTTAGGAAGATTGCATTTTGAACCATTATTACAACTGTGGATAGATCCTTCAGCTAGAGATGTCCCAGATGTTATCTCTTCCATTGATTGTTTACATTTCTCTCTTCCTCTACCTTCTCCCACTAACTGAAGACAGTACTTTATATTTTTGATGAGCAGGACTATGATCCATGAAAACTTCCACTGCAATAAGTCTATTAAAGGCCTGTGTCACAAGATTCATACAGACTGGAGAACTACAATATCCCAGGGGACAAACAAAATTCTCTACTCTTTAGTTTATTATGTTCTGTAGTTAAGGAGTACTATTTCCCCACCATCACTTCAAATCATATAATACTTTGAAGTCTCAGGCTGTAGTATAATACTGAGATACTGGTTGTTTTTGAATGTGCAGTAATGGGCACAGAGTTAAGCCATCAATCTAATTTGTCACCAGGAATCTCCTTCCATTTCTCCAATTTACTCACTCCCTATTTACCCATGTATTGGTGAAACCTTTTGGCAGGGGATTCCATTTTCCCCACAGTAAAGTATTTCTTGGTCTATATTCTGAAAAGGTGGTTCTTCTTGTTTCTAGAAGCTACAAGGGACTTCAGGGCCCCTGCTCCTAACTGAAGAGGAGAAACGTACTCTGGTTGCTGAGGGCTATCCCATCCCAAACAAGCTTCCTCTCACCAAAGCAGAGGAGAAAGCACTGAAAAGAGTTCGACGGAAGATCAAGAACAAGGTACGTAACCACGGGATGCACAACAACCTTCCCAGGTTCATAGTCTCTTCCCCCCCCCCCCCCAATGTGTGTTGATACCTACTTTTTTCTATGTATAGTGTTTCAGGAATCTTGCTTGGTGGTGGGAATTGCCATTTGGTGCTTGCTGTGTATTCACTTTCTGGATTTTACCTATCTTTTATAATTCTCTTAAAACAGTGGATCTCAACCTGTGGGTCCCCATGTGTTTTGGCCTACAGCTCCCAGAAATCCCAGCCAGTTTACCAGCTGTTAGAATTTCTGGGAGTTGAAGGCCAAAAACATCTGGGGACCCCAGGTTGAGAACCACTGCCCTAAAATATAGCGGCACTGAGGAGTGGCCAAAGAAATCAAGTATTGGAGCACACACATCAATTTGGATTTTTTTCTTCTGCTATATCTTGATATTTTTTGAAAAAGAAAAACACTCTTAGCGGTGGGAGTTATTGTCTGGTTATTTGAAACCCCCTTGAGAACTACCATTACAAATACCTCAACCTCTATCAAGGTTTGTCTTGACTTAAGGAGGTCTGTTTTTCTGTCCAATCTCACTCATGTGTTATTCATGTCCCTTTTTTGACATTTGCCTCATCCCCCACTAGTGTAACAGTATACAATACACACTGGTTGTATCTGTTCCTGCATTAGGTTCCTGAGATATATCTGGGGTATTTATAGCCATTTATGTGATTTCACAAGATGAAAACATTTGTGCTTCCCAACTACAGAATTTAGAAAACCAAATAGTTCTTTACCCTCCCCGATGTTCGCTATACTAATACATCAAATGGTAATTAAAGATAGGGATAACTTTATCATTCATGAAAACATGTTTCAGTATATTACTACTCATTTACAAACTGGCAATTATTATTATTATTATTATTATTATTATTATTATTATTATTATTATTATTATTATCCACATCTCCTCTAGGCGGGTTACAAAATCGCTAAAAACATCTAAAACAGTGGTTCTCAACCTGTGGGTGCCCAGATGTTTTGGCCTTCAACTCCCAGAAAAACTAACAGCTGGTAAACTGGCTGGGATTTCTGGGAGTTGTAGACCAAAATACTCGGGGACCCAGAGGTTGAGAACCACTGATCTAAAACATCTTATAAAATACACATATTAAAACGTATTTCTACAAAATACTTATTAAAAGACACAGAACAAAGCTGACACATAAGATGCAAGTTTAAATTTTGTGATTAAAACTGGCTGGGTAGGCCTGGCGGAAGAGATAGATCTTCAGTTGTGTTTTACATTCTGACAGCTCATTTAGCTCTCAGAGCTCTTCCGGCAAGTCATTCTACAATCTTGGGGCAGCTGATGAAAAGGTCCTCTGGGTGGTGGTTGGCAGTTGAGTTCTGGCTGGCTGGAATAGCCATCCTCCAGAGAACCTAAATGTTTGGGGTGGATTGTACAGGAGAATATGATCCTGTAGGTAACCTGGACCCAAACCATGCAGGGCTTTAAAGATTAAAACCAACACTTTGTAGTTTTCCCGGAAACTAATTAATAAAAAATTATAATAAAACTTTATTTATATCCTTCCCTGTCTCCCCGAGGGGACTCAGTCAGTCGAGTGACTCAGTGTGGTGTATAATATATTCACTCCTGAATGTTCCTGTAACTAATCTGGCTGCCGTATCTTAAACCAACTGGAGTTTCCAAACTTGGTACAAAGGTAGCATAATGTAAAGTGCATTGCAGAAGTCCAGCCTTAAGGTTACCAGTGCATAACAGATGGTAAGGATGGTTGGTCTCCTCAGATAACTGTTGAAGAATAATTGCTTCCCAGCTAAATGAATATTAATGCTAATTATGGATCATTACAAAATCTGAGTTTCCATCTTATGAACATACAGTATGCACCAAGGCCTCATACTAACTGTGACTCAGAAGCAGCATCCTAGACAAGAAATCCATCTGGCATAAATTTTGTTAGCTGGTTTTAGAAATTCTGATCTACAAAGATCATTGTCTACAAGTTGGTTTCCATTATAATCATAACCTAAAGTTGATTCATCAACATTTAATTGTTTTTAAAAAGTTGTGTTGATGTAAGTGGGAACTTTATAGATGGTATCCCAGGGTCAATCTAATCATGTTCCCTGAGATTAACACATTTTCTCTGCCACAGGATTTCCTCACAGATATATGCCTCAGCCATTCTAGTTGCAAATTAAGCTTTTATCTGACTTTCATCTGATCAGTCAAAAAAAGCATGCTAAGTGCAAGACATATAAACAAGGACAAGCATGCAAAAGACACGTTTCACCACTTTGAAACAGCATCTCTTCTCAAAACACTAAATATTGTGACTGCTTTAAACCTAGGTAGAGTACAGTCCTATTAATAGATGAGGTGCAAAGAGGACATAGTCATAGTTTTAATGTGGGTTAGCATTGCAGTTTGAAATACAGGAAGCTAATGTGTACTGATTCAGATTAGGAGTCTACCCCAGAATTATCCATTTTGTCTATAGGTGGTGTTCTCCCATTCCTTTTGCCAGATGACAGCAACTAAAGCTCAGATATTTCTGCACATAAAGCACATGCTCATCTGCATGAACATATGAAACTTCCCTACATGAGAAGAAGAAGAATCCTAGTGGATTAGTCCAAAGATTTACCCAGTCTAGCATTCTGTTCCCACAGTGGCCAGCCAGATGGCCTGAGGGGAAAATGTCCTCCTAGCAGATGTTTTCCTAACAGCAGACTTGAGGGCAACAACATCCTCCCAAGTTGTGTTCCCCACTAACTGGTATTCAGAAACACATTGTCTTTGATAGTGTTGGTAATATTTAGCACTCATAGTTTTAATATACTTCTCCTGTGTTACCATTAGTCCATCTGGGCCAGTTTCTTTTGATCTGACTAACAGCAAACTTTACATAAAACAGAAAATCCATGAACAAACTCCCATGGTTTTTACAGATTAAATGTAAAACAGCAGGAGGAAACCCATGTTAGACTGTGCTTAATGGGCTACAAACGGGCCTTTAACTGTTTTCTTCCTTGATTTTTTCTCCAATTTTAATCATGTCCCTTTGGAGCTGCTATTTGAAACCATTACAACTACTTGCCAGTATTGCCCAGAAAAAGCAAATAACTTCGAGGGGCAGGGAAAAGCAATGCTTCTGAGTCAAATGCCCCCCCCCCCTTGTTTTTAAATGATCAAAAGTATATAAGGTATCTTGGGTTGGATTAACACTGCCATATACTGCATTTTGAATCTGCATAATATAGTCAGTGTAGACCCACATAATGCAGTTCAATGCAGTTAATCGACATTATATGGGTCCCTACACTGATCATATAATGCAGATTCAAACTGCTTTATATGGCAATATAGATCCAACCTAAGTCAGAAATTACTGTATCCGATTTAGTTTGACCCTCATTAATATTTCCACCCTCATTCATCAGATTTCTGCTCAGGAGAGTCGGAGGAAGAAGAAAGAATATGTGGAGTGTCTGGAGAAAAAGTAAGTTGGTTCTGCTTTCTGAGCAACCTCTTTAAGTTAATTTTAGACTGGCAAGGTCACTGGTTTCTCCTGCACTTGACTGAATACTGAAGATTACTGGATCTGCAAGATGGCAAACCTCTTCAAAAGGCACACATCCCTTTTATGTGACACCTCATACAAATGTTTCTTCTTTTAGGGATCAGTAACTGCCCGAATACCTTATTTATTGATTTCTCAGTTTATATTCTGCTTTTCTCTCCAAAATAATTTTCAAGGTGGTTCAAAATAATAGTATGTTTTGTAAAAAAAAACTAAAAAAACTAAAACACAAAACAAGCCCATTTTGTGACTCTGATGGACTCTAATCCATAAAAGCATTAGTCAGACTTCTTCAAGCTGATGCTCTGGAGATGTTTTGAAATACAGTTCCTGTCATTCACAGTGATCAATGATGGAAGTTGTCATTCAACCTATTTGGGAAGGAAATTAGTTTGGGGAGGCTGGATAATGTATGTGTTAGTCTTTTTAGTGCCACTCATCTATATAAACATTATAAAAAAATCTTTTTTTTAATGCTTTATGAAGGCCACCAGATTCCCAGAGAGTAGGATGTCAATTGAATAAATAAATGTGTGTAACGTTGTGTGTTTTATCGTGCACTTTAAAATAAAATCATATTCCCATTATGTAAATGACACATGAATGTGAGAGGGAAGATTGTTTTCTGTAAGCTGTTTAAAAATCTCAAAGTTAACACTGTGGTTTCCCAAGTTCTGTAAATTGTTGAGTCAAGATGGAAGACCAGCCAGAGTTGTTCCCTAAAGCCTGTTTCCATCAATGGGATTTGCTACAGGGTGAGATGTCAGTGGTCTTGAGTTTGCTACCAAATACACTATTCTTCATTCATTCTCTATGATCTCACTGACCTTCCTTTGGGAGTGAATGTGTAAATGAAAAGGATATTATGTTTATTTATTTGTTTATTTACCCAATTTCTACCCCGCCTGTCTCTACTCCACAAGGGACTCAAGGCGGCTTACATATGGCAGCTATTAAATGCCTTAAAGCATATACAAACAGTAGACTTAAAAATGTAATTAAAATTAGTACATATTAAACATTTAAAAACATTACATTCAACATTAAAATCATGTCATCCAAAAATCATAGTCCAAGGCCATTCTGTCATCATTCTACATATTCCATGTCAATTATTGCAATGTACTAATCGCTGAAAGCCTGATCCCAGAGCCAAGATTTTACTTTTCTTCTGAAGGCTAGAAAGGAGGGGGGCGATCTAATGTCGCTGGGGAGGGAGTTCTACCACCGAGGGGCCACCACTGAGAAGGCCCGGTCGTCCCCGCCAGCCACGTAGCGAAGCAGGCGGGACTGAGAGCAGGGCTTCCCCAGACGATCTTAATTTCCAAGTGGCTCATAGTGGGAGATACATTTGGGCAGGTAAGCTGGATCAGAACCATTTAGGGCTTTATAGGCTAAAGCCAGCACTTTGAATTGTGCTCGGTAGCAGACTGGCAACCAGTGGAGCTGGCAGTATAGGGGAGTTGTATGCTCCCCTTATGCCCCTCCGCTGAGCAGCCTAGCTGCTGCCCATGGGACCAGTCGAAGCTTCCAAACAGTCTTCAAAGGCAACTCCACATAGAGCACATTGCAGTAATCTATACAGAATGTAACAAGAGCTTGGACCACCGTGGCCAAGTCAGACTTCCCAAGTTACGGGCACAACTGGCAGACAAGTTTTAATTTTGCAAAAGCTCCCCTGGCCACCGCTGAGACCTGGGGCTCCGGGCTCAGCAGTGAATCCAGGATCACTCCCAAGCTGGGAACCAGTGTCTTCAAGGGGAGTGTAAATCCATTCCACACAGGCTGTAACCCTATGTCCTGTTTGGCTTTGTGACTGACCAGGAGGACCTCTGTCTTGTCTGGATTCAATTTCAATTTGTTCGCCCTCATCCAGTCCAACACAGCTGCCAAGCACAGGTTCAGGATTCTCTTCATCCATGCAGTTCATTGGACAATTTTGGTTCCAGCCATCATCTTCTTAGCTTATCTTAGGCTAGGCTAGCCAGCTTCACAGGTCTATAGTGAATATGTTGCCAGGTGTTATATAAGATGAGGCTCGTATAACTTTAAACATTAACAGATTGCGGAGCAGGAGTAGATACTGTAAAGCTCTATCAAGGAGGACTAAGGCCTCTTTTACACTGCTATATAAAATCCAGATTATCTGCTTTGAAACAATTGTTTGAGCCATCTTCTCTCATCACAGCTGTTGTGGAGAAAAGAGGGATAGGCACAGAAGAGTGCCCAGCTCTCTTCTTTTTGTGCCAAAAGAGATCATCCATTGGACCTGCATAACTTCCCGAGAAGCCAAAATTATCTGGGGCTCACGTGGGATAATTATTCCAGGACTATTGCTAGTTCAGCTACATCTGAAGTTTTTCCTCTTTGGATTCCAGGTTTCAGTGCCAGGGTTTCTCAGTGAACTGTAATGTTAAATAGCTATCTGTTGTCTTTCCACTGACTATTGAAGATCTTTCTGTTTTCTTAGGCACCTGCATATCAGCCATGTGAAAAGAAATTATTTGAATTGGGGTGCAATTTTAATCGTTTTAAGGGCCTTTAAAAACTGTTTTAAAATAATGTTTTAATATAGGTATTTACTTATTTTAAACTTTGGCTGATTGTTGTTTTAACTCATCATGAGCCTCATTGAGAGGAAGATGAGATATAAACAAAAAGTATATGCATTTTGGGGGAAAGAGTGTTGTGTGTGGTTGTCTCTCTGTTGTAATCAGCACGGCATCTTTCTCTATTTGAGGTGCTCTGTAGACACTCTGGACCAGGCATGGGCAAACTTGGGGCCTCCAGGTGTTTTGGACTTCAACTCCCACCATTCCTAACAGCCTCAGGCCCCTTCCTTTCCCCCCGCAGCCGCTTAAGCGGCTGAGGGGGGAAAGGAAAGGGCCTGAGGCTGTTAGGAATGGTGGGAGTTGAAGTCCAAAACACCTAGATGCCATAAGTTTGCCCATGCCTGCTCTGGACTATGATGCCATTAATCCCCAAAAAACATTGTTGACCTGATAATAATACAGATTGCCTATGGTAGGCACACAGTTTGGGAAGCCTGCATTTAGGATTTGTTTTGAAAATTAGACAGAAAATTCAGATAATCCAATTTTCAGATGAAAAGCTATTTGAGCTTTGTCCCAGCTGTTGTTTACTGAACCAATATGTACCCATTAACTTCATGTCTGGTCCTTATGGAGCAGATTCTGGAAAAAAAAAGGTGTGGACATTTGGGGAAAAGTGTCTAAAGTGGGCTTTTTTCCTCTCTCCCTTTTCCAGAGTTGAATCATATACATCTGAGAACAATGAATTGTGGAAGAAAGTGGAGACGTTAGAAAATGCCAATAGGTGAGTGGGACCAATGTTGGTGTTTGGGTGAAAGGTGCTGCCAAGCAGGAAGTTCGGGAAGATGCTGGGAACAAACAGAGAAAGTGAAGATCAACACGCTCCTTTACTTCTTGGCAGATCTTGAGCTGTTCTTCATGTCTTGGGGTCTTCTTCCTTCTCCTTCAATAGCAACAGCAAGTCAGCTGGATATGGTTAGCCAACAAGGATATTTGCGTTGGGACACAGAAAAGAAATTTTCAGCTGAGTTAGACAGAGACTGGCAGGCTTCTCCTCTCTGTCCTTCCCTTCCATCATAGTGGATTCTGGAGCCATGGTGATGCAATGGGTAAATCCTTGTGCTGGCTGGACTGCTGACCTGAAGCCTGGGTTGCTGACCTGAAGATTGCCGGTTCGAATTTGCAAGCCAGGGTGAGCTCCCATCTGCCAGTTCTAGCTTGTGGGGACATGAGAGAAGCCTCCCATCAAGATGGTAACACACTGGGCATCCCCTGGGCAACATCTCTGTAGACGGCCAATTCTCTCACACCAGAAGCAACTTGCAGTATGTTCTCAAGTCGCTTCTGACATGATTAAAATCCATGATTAGTGGATCCCATTCTCAACTCTAGCACTTCAGCTCTGTTGCTGAACTTGACTCCAGAGCTCTTCTTAAGCTGACAGGCTCTTCCTGTTCTCAGTAGTCCTCTTGGCCTTGGGTCTGCTTGTCTGTCAGCTTAATTAAAATCTACCTAGGAATGGCTTCTAGTATGAGGCTTATCATCAATGTCAGCTCTGAAGGGAAGAAACTCAAGTCAAGTGGGACTGAGTTAAAGAGAGAAAGCTGTAGCAGTACTGATTTGCGAGCTCCAGAAATACCACAGTCAAAAATTAATCTCTTGAAAGGGTTTATTGGTAAAGTGAAGTAATGTCAGACTCTTGCCATTAATGGTTTCAGGGAGATCTTTTAGGTCAGGGGTTCTCAACCTATGGGTCCCCAGATGTTTTGGCCTTCAACTCCCAGAAATCCTAACAGCTGGTAAACTGGCTGGGATTTCTGGGAGTTATGGAGAGAACCACAGGTTGAGAACCACTGTTTTAGGTGGTGATATGTTTTATTTCTCTTATTTCCCATGGGGTGTTGTGCTTGTTCCCTGCCCTCCACCCAAAGTTCTGTTCTAGGGTGGTATCACAGGAAGGGCTACATGTAAAGATGGAATATAGCCAATTGAACTGGGTGTCATTTGAAGCTTTTGATATTCCTGGATGCAGATAAGAACAGTGAGGGAGACCCTACTGTTCCACGGGTCCTTTTCCTATGGTTTTTGAAGAGAGAATAGTGCTCCCAAGAAGCATGAGCAGTCTATGGAAGGCAATTATGGCTACAGAATGGAGTTCTTATGAAAGGCCTGTTTTCAAAAGTTAAACTTTTGTATGCAGGTGGTCTAGAATCCTAAAGACTGGTGCCAGATACAGTTTGATAGCTCTGTAGTCTAAGCGAACTCTTAGAATCATAGAATCATAGAGTTGGAAGAGACCTCATGGGCCATCCAGTCCAATCCCCTGCCAAGAAGCAGGAAAAACTCATTCAAAGCAACCCTGACAGATGGCCATCCAACCTCTGTTTAAAAGCCTCCAAAGAAGGAGCCTCCACCACACTCCGGGGCAGAGAGTGGAACCACTGCTGAACAGCTCTCACAGTGAGGAAGTTCTTCCTAATGGGTTGTTGTATGTCTTTCGGGCTGTGTGGCCATGTTCCAGAAGTATTCTCTCCTGACGTTTCGCCCACATCTATGGCAGGCAATCTTAAAGATGTTGTGAGGTATGGAGAGAGAGGAGGAGAGAATACTTCTGGAACATGGCCACACAGCCCAAAAGACATACAACAACCCTGTGATCCCGGCCATGAAAGCCTTCGACAACACATTATTCCTAATGTTCAGGTGGAATCTCCTTTCCTGCAGTTTGAAGCCGTTGTTCCATGTCCTAGTCTCTCCAGGGCAGCAGAAAACAAGCTTGCTCCCTCCTCCCTATGACTTCCCCTCACATATTTATACATGGCTCTCATCATGTCTCCTCTCATCCTTCTCTTCTGCAGGCTAAACATACCCAGTTCTTTAAGCCACTCCTCATAGGGCTTGTTCTCCAGACCCTTGATCATTTTAGTCTTCCTTGTCCAAAGCTTTGGAAATTGTACTTTTTTAAAACCACAACTCCCCAAATACCCAACTAGCAGTCCAAAAAGTTAACTTTCTCAAGCTCTTCACTAGCATGTACTCTTTTCCTCTGCCTTTAAATCAGGGGTGGCCTAGGCTCCATCAGGGGCTCCTGCCTTATGTGCCACAACTTCATCTAAGTACCTGGAGTTGCATAACAAAGAGACTCTGACCATAAACTGAGCAGTTACCTGCACAGTCCAAGGGGTCCATATTCCTATCTGTCAGCCTCTTTGCCCCAATAATTAGTTTCCTCTTGTGCTTCCTGAGAAGAAAAATAAATCCACTGCATGTACTGATGTGAGGAAACAACTGGAGGAGTTTGCCTGCCCTCCTGTGAAGGGCGAAACAAGAATGAAGTGTTAATTGATAAAATCTGGGCAAAGCAACTCTCAGGAAACAGGCCATTCACCACCACCACCACCTCTTTTTCCTCCTCTTTATAAATGTACTGTTGACAGTCAGAAACAAGAGTTCACCTTCCACTTCGAAGTGGATTACTACCAACCTCCCTGTTCTGTTTTACCTAAAGTTTGCAGAAACCCATGGTCCAATACGTCCACTTCTGATTTTAATTACTGAAGCAGGCTCTGGACTTTTATTAACCACAGAGCAGCTGCCTCCCAACTTGCCGTTTTGTGGATTTGTTTGCTTACACGCACACACCCAGTCTTCCCCAACCACAACTGGCGGTAGTCCAAAACAAAAGGTTGCAGAAGGCTGCCATAGATAATTTAGCTAGTTGCCTGTAGGAGGTAAGGCTGGAAACAACTTCTGTGTGTCCCCACGTAACTTCTGTGTCCATGTGATCCTCCTGGCAATGGAGAGCATTAGTCATAGTACATGCAAGTACCTGGAGTGCCTTTTCAAAAGATGCAGAGGTCTTTCTTCCCATAAGATGGGCAGCTACCTGCACAATCCATGGTATTGCTGTGGCTCTATCTGGAAACCCCCTTGCCCAAAGAATTGGTTTCTTTTGAACAGGAATGAAACATTCACTGCCTGAGCAGCATTCAGCACTGTCCACGCTTTGTCCTTATATGTGTACAGACACAGCCTGAGATGCTCCCTTTTCAAGCTCTTTCAATTGGATGCAGAGATTCCTTTAATGTGTACAGCTCCGGTCACACAGGGAAAACGATAATCAATGGCCCTTTTATCCTGGCTCTGTCCCCCCACTTAATCTTACCACCGTACTTGACCTTGCGCTTGAGCTTTTCAGGCCCTTGGGTGCCCCTCTGCCCTCATTCAAAGGTTCTTTGTCACATTCATTGCCTCTGATTGCCTAACAGGAGGTTCTGACCTTACCTTTCCGGTTAGAAGATGCTCCCTAGAGACCCGGGAAGCATCAAACACATTCTCTGTTTTGTTTTTCCAGTGGTTTAATGTTTTTCAGCAACGTAGTAGTAGATGCGAGAATGGCTAATGCCTGCCATCTGCTGGACAAACAATGAACTGTTGCGTGTAAACTCCACAAAATCTGTAATTTCTCCATATTTTTTGCTGCACTAGATCTTTCTCCCTCTCATTCCCTTCCTCCCTGGTACTACTGTCTGCGTACCTTGAAGTAGTCATTGTGAAATTACTTCCAGTTGTACATATTTCAGCCCAGCTTTAAATGTATGGTTTACTGTGGAGAGGAGCAATTACATGACATTACGACAATGCATGCCATGCATTTTCAAAGAGAACATATGTGGGAACATCTATCAACAAAAACTCAGAATATTAAAGTGACAGCAACAGATATGATAATGTGCATTTCAGTGTTGCTCACAAACCATGAATCCTGCCATCATAGCAGGAAAGTTTCTAGGATTTCTTTTATATTAAATGTAAAGGATCTGTACAAATTTAGTATTAGTGCTTGGCAAGCAGTCTCTTTTGTATTTTGTTTAGGATTCTACTAAGCGCTTAGATGTTCAAAAGGACTTTTAGTTAACATTTACATTTTTTTTCTGTGCCACAGGCGACTTGAGAAAACTGCAAGTCGCTTCTGGTGTGAGAGAATTGGCCGTCTGCAAGGACGTTGCCCAGTGGAAGCCTGAATGTTTTACCATCCTGTGGGAGGCTTCTCTCATGTCCCTGCATAGGAAACTGGAGATGACAGATGGGAGCTTTCCCCATTTCCCGAAGTCAAACCGGCAATCTTTTGGTCAGCAGTTCTGTAGGCACAAGGGTTTAACCTATTGCGTCACCGGGGGCTCCAGTATACATTATATACATTTACATTACAGTGTATCAGTATTCTGTATTGATGAACATACTTGTCACACTGTTTTCTGAAGACACTGAATGTTTAGTTTCTTTGATCTTGGTTTTATTTCAATAAATTGCCTTGAGTTTCAAAAAGTATATTCATGTAATGTTAAAAAGGAATTTTTATTTCCTAGGACTCTCCTCCAACAATTACAGAAGCTACAAACTTTAGTAACAGGGAAGGTTTCAAGGCCGTACAAAATGGCTTCCACACAGACAGGGACCTGCCTGATGGTAAAGTCTGCATGTTTTCCATTCCTTATTTTTTTAGGCATGACCTGTATTTCTTCATGTAGACATCTTGCTCCCTAAGGCATATTAGATTTGGGGCATATGTATTTTTAACCAGTGAAGTTGAACCTTCCTGAAAATTCTGGCTGGCATCCTGTTAGTGATTTAAGCCGGATTTACGTCTGCATATGTTTTTTGGAGAGGTGGTCATTACAGAAGTATTCTCTATGGTGAAATGAAAAATCACACATAATTCACATTTGACCAGTCCACACACTGTCTTGCCAGAGAAAATATATGCCACACAGATGATCAGTAATGAACAAGAAGTTTACTCTTCAAAATGCGGAGCAACATATATACAGCCATATTTACAATTGCGTTGACTCACATAATATCCTTTGAGAGAGATTTAAATAATCCTTAGGTGTCTATGTAAAACGGTGGTTCTCAACCTGTGGGCCACGGCCCAGTAGTGGGACGCAAGAACAAAAATCTGGTCTGCAAACCTCCTTCCTCTTTATTTATTTTATTTATTTTATTTCCACTCCTTTCCGCAGAGCTGACTATTGCATTGGATAGACCACATCAGCATAGATTATTAAATATGGTTTTCTGTGGGTAAGCAGATAGCAACTACTGGGTGGCATATGTTCTGTATCAGAAATTAGAGCTGATGTGGTCTATCCAATGCAGTTTTCTGAATCAGCACCGCAATTAACCAAACCAAATCCAAAGTTGACCACAAACTGACTTGTAACCCTTTTGGTACTAATATTGGAGAGTGGTCCCTGGTCAAGTGGCCCCTGGTCAAAAGAAGGTTGGGAACCACTGATGTAAAAGGTCTTCTTCAAGCAGCCCAGAAGCAAACCTCTCTTGGTAAGATCCTGCACAGAAAACGATATGTAACAGTTGCCAAACTCCCAGGCTCAGTTAGCTCCCTGGGTGTAACCCAACCAATGTGGACCCACCTACCCTCACTGACCGCCTCCTCATCCATTCTGAAAGGCTTTTTTTTTTTTTGCTTCAGTGCCAAAATAGCAGGCCTGAACTACTCTGAGTGGTATTGTTTAGAATAATGTTGCTCCGTCTCAGCAACTACCTCCCACACACATACGTATGCAGGGTAAGATTTGGCGTCCCCTGTATGAAAAGGATTTGTATTCCTATTGTCTTTTTATTTAATCCTCCCTAATCTAACTTGGACTGTTCTTGCCATCCATTAATATATAATCCTGGCAACCCACTGAACAGAGCTTGGCATACTGTGAACTGACACAGAATAAGTTCTTTTAAAATATAGTAGATAAGAGGTGCAATTTTTCCTCTATCTGCAGTGTTTTTAAAAAAGAGGCCAGGCACTATTTTATTGTATATTAATTTGACTTTTCATTTCAGGTATATACATGTCAAAGGTTTACAGTACCATTCAGCCTTAACTGATAACTTGTCCCAGGAATTTTAGATTAGATTTTTATTATTGCAAGTTACATTTTAAAGGCATTTGAAACCTGAACTGTATGTATTTATCATTATTGTGATATTTTTAACCTGTTTTGTGTTGTGAGTCATCCTGAGAACAGGGCAGTATAAAATTTCCCTAAATAAATAGCCAGAACTAGGTTTGTGAGTCAATCTGAGATAAAAATAACTCACATACACAATTTCTTATCAGTTGCTGTATATATGTTGCCTTCATTGAAACCTTAATTACTCTTAGTTTCAATCTAAAACCTAATATGACAAAATAAGTTGATGAAGGCTGCCATGTTTTTCTGTTGTTAAATATCATGTTCTTTTTTACCATTGAAATGGTCTTAGTGCATTATGAATGAAGGGATCTCTTCTGGTGGATTTTCGCATCAGGCAGAAATGCAGCAAAGGAATGTTTTCTCCATCGCTTGACAGTGATGTCTAAATACTTGTTTCTGAGAATGTCATTTTAAGACTATCAAGGCTAAGGACCCCTTCACATAATCTGTATAATTTGGTTCCACTTTAATTGCCATGGCTGCATCCCATGGAATCCTGGGATTTGGATTTTGGTTAGTCACTGTTGGAAATAGCAACCTCCCAAGCCTTTCAGTATTTATTTGTTAATGTATATAATTGCTAACCTGTATTCTATGTGTATGTTGATTTGCCAGTTTAACTGTACCTCTTTGGTGTGGAAGGGATTATAGATATGTGATTGTACTGAGCATGTTCAGACTCAGGACTCAATTTTGTATTCAATATTTGTTTAACACCTCAATGGAGGTGGATGCATGTTGTTGTTTGGACTTCAGTAGAAAAATATGACTTATGGACTTCAGTGAGTACAACTATACCTAAAGACTATGGACTATTGATTAAGAATGATACCCTGTGTACTCAACATACAAAGAGAAGTGCATCCTATGTATAACTGAACCTTAAATAATAAACGTGCCTGTATGGTGAATTAATACAAGATATTTGTGAGTAAACAAGATACCGTATGTTATTTTTCAAAGAAGACTTTGGTTTTTTTAAAATCTCTGAGTGCATATTTTAAACTAAGAGATATCAAGGGAGTGTATATCTTTTGGGCAACTGCAATTACAAAGTGCAAGTTGCAACTGCAACTGCAACTTCAGCTTCAAAGAAACAACCATCCTCTGCTAACCAAATATATTTTTGTAGTGCCATGTTCTTTGTCCTTGGCAGGTCAAAGGCATGGTTCTTCAGTTTAACAGCAGAGTTACCTATGTGCCATTACATAAATGCTTATGAGTATCACTTGTTCAAAAGGTTGACTTCTAACAAGGTAATGCTTTTCTTGACTAGTGGTTTTCAAAAGGTGATCTCTACATGTTCATGAACATTCATATTTGCCAAACAGATATGACATCATTTTTTCCTTTTCAATAAGGTTATGATTGTCATTTATTTCCAAAGACATATGTGCCCAGAGACTGGATGCAGTTATCTCCAATAGTCACTAGGGCTCTGTAGTTGAGTTTTAAATACTCCTCCCAAAGGCTGCATTTACACTTACTAAGGTAATCTTGGAGGACCATGTTCTGAAGATGGCCCAGATGCAACACGAGAGCATCCCTTGAATCCTTTGGTATCCAATGTTTGACCAGGCCAAGAGTGTATTGGAAGTTACTGCTGCTGTTTTGCCACCTAGAAGTAGCTCCCTGGGAGAGCTTTGCTGGCAACATTGCTTTTGTTGAGGTTACATCAAGGAGACTAGCCATGTGAGCAGCAGAAGTGATGTCACCAGCAAGGCACTGCCAGAGAGCTGCTTATGCTTCAGCCATGTGTCTGTTTACATGTGGACTCCAGGTTGGACTGGATCCAGCACCGTCCATCCTTCCACACCTCAAAAACACTGGAATCACTCCAGAAATTCCTGGAAGAAATTGCAGCTCCCCTTACCTTGGATTAAAGCCAGGATGCAGCACTATTACTATAAAACCACTGTAGGTTATGACGATCCCTTGCAGCAGTTGCAAAGTGAGTCCATTTTATCTGGCCCATGTAGACATGACCTAAATTGCAAATCAGTCTTTCTTTGGATGTTACAATGGCAGTTAAAGTGGAATTATAGATTCAAGTCTGAGGACCCTTCCACACAGGCACAAAATGCAATTGGTTCCGAGCAGCATTGAGGCCACATTATCCAGCCCTAAGTTGCCTCCATGACAGGAGATGGGCCAGTCAGCCCAGCTGTGCCAAAGCCCTTTCAGCAGGGCTGGATATGGGCTGGACCTCCTACCCTCCCTGCACCCTCATCCTCTCCTCCCAAAAAAAACTACAGAAAATCATCCATTACCATTACTGCAGGATCTGTACTTCCCGATTCAGCATCTTGCTGGAAGCAATGGAGACTGGGATGAGTAACCCCCCCCCCCCCCAATCTCCTCAGTTGCTTCATAAATCAGGAAGGACAGATCCTGCAGCAATTGTAAGTGGTGACTTTCTGTAGCTTTGGGAGGGAATGGGGGCAGGAAAATACTGTCACCCCTTCTTCGTAGGCTACTTGAGCTTGGGGGATATGGGTTGGCTGTGGGGATGTGGTCTTGGATACCACATTGAGATCCCAGATGGCAGTGTCCACTGCCAAAACATCGGGAAAGGTTCGGATCTTTCTGGATGATTCAGACCTTTTCCAGTTTTTTTTTAACCCAGACTAAGTGAGCTTCCTCGGATTCAATTGTCTGTGTGATGTGTGGATGCACCAGGCTAATGTGATTCTACTATCCATTAAATAGTAGAGTTGATAGGGCCCTAGTCAGCCAAAAAGCTCACTGAATGACTTTGAGTAATTCATTATCTTTCAGCCTAATTTACTAGACAAAATAGCTTGAATGGTGCATTTTGCTGAGGGCTGCTTGGAGGAGTTTATTTATTACAATATTTATATCCCGCCCTTCTCACCCAACAGGGGACTCAGGGCGACTCAGGAATGGCAGGATTAAAATGGAATAAATAAAGAATACATGAATATCATTAATCCTAATACCTAGATGACAGAGCAATTGGTTTAACTGCAGCTATAACATCAAAATGTCCATGGAACAATAATACTGTACCAGTAAAGGCTCAAATAAATGTGTATTCACACAGTGTTTCTGTTAACTGTCTACATTGGCAATTTCTCTCGTGTCTCATCCACAGGTCCTAGTTGTATGCTTTGTCCTGGTCCTGGGCTCCCTGGTGCCATGTCTCCCAGAATTCTCTGCAACATCACAGACAGTAAAAACAGCACCAACAGCAGACATTTATACAACTAGTAAAAGTGAGTCAATTTTGACTCTTTTTAGCTATTAATCCCAGAAGAAACTGCTTGGAAAAGTTATGTTTTTGGGGTTGCTGTGAGTTTTCCAGGCTGTATGGCCATGTTCCAGAAGCATTCTCTCCTAACGTTTCACCCACATCTCTGGCAGGCATCCTCAGAGGTTGTGAGGTCTGTTAGAAAACTATGCAAGTAGGGTTTACATATCTGTGGAAGGTCCAGGGTGGGAGAAAGAACTCTTGTCTGCTTGAGGCAAGTGCGAATGGCCAGCTTGATTAGCATTTAATGGCCTTGCAAATTCACAGCCTGGCTGCTTCTTGCCTGAGAGAATCCTTTGCTGGGCAGTGTTTACTGTCCCAGATTGTTTCTTGTCTGGGAATCCCGTTTTCTCAATGTTGTTCTTTATTTACTATCCTGATTTTAGAGTAATATTTTTTGCCATTCTGACTGAATATGTTTCCTGACTATAGTAAGAATATAGTGTTATTCTTCTGTCTATTTGTTTCTTATAATTGTAAAGATTCTTCATTCTATTTTTACTTTACCTTCAGAGCTGTTGGCTTTAGTTTATTATTTTCATGTCTTTATACCAAACCATTCAGTAAATACCAGCTTGCATTTCCAAAGATTATTCTTGTCTTCCTCAGTTCAGTGCTCCATCTCCACTCTTCCCGATACGAGGAGAACTGAACAAATAAGCAGGAGGTCTCCCTGACCTTGTAAAATAAAACCTCAAAGCAAACTTCTGATGGACACTAGTTAAAACTATCAGAGTACTGTGAGACAGAGGAAGAGCACTGCCAATAAAAAAGCAATGGAAACGGAGAACCAAACGCATATCTAAGATCATGTGTGAACATGCATTGTACTTCTGGGGAAAAGCAAGAATGTACTGGGCCCCAAAACAGATCTGAAATGCTTCAGGAAACCTGCAAAGGAAAAGGGATTGTTTTTGTTTAGGATTCTTATGTGCCCTCCATTACATTAAGCCCTCTGTTTGAGAGGTTTTCGACCAAGGTCTGATTGAAAGGAGTAAAAGTTCAATGTATTGTCCAAGGCTTTCATGACCGGAATTACTGGATTGCTGTGAATCTTTTGGGCTGTATGGCCAAGTTCCAAAAGCTTTATCTCCTGATGTTTCACCCATATCTGTGACAGGCATCCTCAGAGGTTGTGAGGTACCTCACAACCTCTGAGAATGCCTGCCACAGATATGGGTGAAACGTCAGTAGAGAAAGCTTCTCGAACATGGCCATACAGCCCGAAAGACTCTCAGCAACCCAGAAGTAGTTGTTATTTGAGGCAGGGCCTTAAAGTCCCCATCAACAGGAACCCATTCAGTAGGTTAGCTATAATATATTTCTCTTTGGGATGTGTATTATTTCTACAGTGGAGTGAGAGATACTGGATTTCTATTTACCCTTTTCAGTTATTTCAGGACTTGCTGCTCTTATAAATCAGCATGTCCAACTTCTGTCCAGCTACCTTTAAAAGACTTTCCAGTTTCCATTCTCTTCATCTACTCCTGTGTCCAAGTTTGAAATTTGAAAACACAAAAAATAGGCCCTAATCTTGATATTCGCATCTGCATTGAAATAATGTGACCCTATAATTAAATAAGGCTAGTATTTCTTTCTAGGGTAATGAAGAAGGATATCCAATGGGATCAGTAGAGTCACTGGTTTTATCATTTTTGATTTGTAGGCAACCTCACACCTCAGAGTGGATTTTATCAGTTATTTCCAATCAGGATATATCTGCAACAATGTATTAGGATGCAAGGAGTGGGACACTGATAGTATTTCTGTATCAGTGCTGACTATGGTCTTCTCTGCTCCTACAATCATTGTCACTGCAGCTACATGACAGTTTATCCTCAGCCTTGTCCCCTGAGAAGCTCTCACTGTCTTGTTAACCCAACAATCAAACTTACTTCTAAAACCTTTCTGGTTAGTTAATGTTTGCAACACAAGATGGAAACAAAAGCCCAAGTCGCACAAAAAGAAGTCGAGAAGAGAGAACAAACATATGGATTATACTACTGTGCACTGAAGGTCGAGGCTTCCATGATAGAAACCTCCTGCAGTAATTTTTTTAATGCTAGGGGAAAGACAGACTGTTTGCCAGAGCATCAAAAATTACTTATTTCAGCTGGAATTCTCAGGATCCCCCTGCCAGCATGGTAAGGGTTCATGCTAGTTAGTGGATTCTGGAAGCTACAGTTCGAAGAAGTAACTTTCTATGGCTCCATCTACACTTACCATTTAATGCAGATCGAACAGTATTATATG
Organism: Anolis carolinensis; assembly: GCF_035594765.1. Taxonomy (NCBI): domain Eukaryota; kingdom Metazoa; phylum Chordata; class Lepidosauria; order Squamata; family Anolidae; genus Anolis; species Anolis carolinensis. The sequence continues at coordinate 302,363,671 of NC_085841.1, forward strand.
GTCAGAGTGTAGACTCATATAGTGCAGTTTAACTGCCTTGAGTTGCATTATCTACACTGAACATATAATTCAGTTTGATCTGCAATGAATGATTAGTGTAAAATTGTAAATGAGGCCATAGAAAATGCAGTTCAGTGTGGTTTATCTGCATTGAGGCCCCATCTACACTGGCCATTTAATGTAGATTGAACTATATTATATTGTCAGTATAGACTCATATAATGTAATTTAACTACATTGAACTGCATTATAGAAGACAACACTAACCATATAATGCAGAGTAGGTCGGGGCTATGCTTTGTTATTTGTTCCTCTCTGCCCTGTGGACTACTACTATTCCATCATTGCTTTTCTTTCCCACCCTTTCCTTCCATAGATTGAAGATCCATAAATGGCATTGCCATTCAAGATGTGGATCAGCTAGGTTAACGTTTGTTAGCATGTGTAAGAGCTGGTGTTTGAAATCATCCAGAAAGGACTATCACTGACTCCAACTACACTGCCGTATAACGAAGTTTCATAATTGAGTTTAACTGCATTCAACTGCATTATATGCTTCTAGGCTTGTGCTAGAAATTGATTGTGCTTTTTCCTGCACGGCAGGGGGTTGGACTTGATGGCCCATGTGATCTCTTTCAACTCTATGGTTATAGGAAATTTAGCATTATTTTGGGAGATACCATTGGCTATCCATAACCTGGAAAGTTACTGTTAAAAATTATTCCTGTTCTTATATAGTTTAGAAAAATGTATTGTCTCTATTGCTTGATAAAAGAGGAAATTGTATGGAAATTAAGTCTTAGAACATCAATTGTTTTCCATGAAAGTAACTTAGAATTGATGAGAAGAGGAATAAAACTTGAAAATGCCTCTAAACAAAACATAACTAGAACACAGTATTCCATGCACCAACTTCCTCTCATTGTGTTGGCTTTATGGTGTGACTTACTTGCATTATCAAAACAAAAGAATGGCTTGTTGCCAGTAACTATGTTATTTCCGAGTTCTGTATGTTTGAGGGCATGCGTTGATTGGGGAGATGTTGTATAGTGCTACATCAGGGTATGATTTCTGCAAAAGAAATGCCAAAGTCAGGCTTTGGGTCCCAACAGTGTATTAGGGAAAGTATGCAGTGAACTATAACATTTTAACAATGGAAATCACCATGTTTTCTGGATTTCATTAAAATGGTTAGAGAGTATTAGATCCATTTTAGTTGCCACTTTGCTTTTTTATTGTAGATGTAACAATTGCATGATATATAGAAATTCAGCTTGTTCAGATTTTGTTGGTATAAAGACAGAATAAGGGAGTATCATGTTCACTGAATTATTGTCTCCTATGTAGATCTTAAGGGCATGGAGTTGCGGGGGAGGCCGACTCAGAACTCTGCAATATAATTATAGCAGATGGTCAGGATGTTTATGTATATCATGAGCACATATGTCAATGTATTCTGGCACATGGCAATATGGTGCAATGTTTAGTGGGCTGGATTGGGACTTGGGAGATTCAGCTTCTCTTCCACAGTGATCCATGAATGTCCCTGGTTAACCTTGAGACAGTCGTTCTCTTTCAGACTGAACAAACTCACAGCATTGTTGCAGAGACACAGTGAGAAAAATAAGTGCTTCCTTGAATTGATTGGAGGAAACGCAGCATACTATAAATATATCTAATAAGAATGCTTACTGAATGCCAAAGAGCTAGTGCAGTCCATTGACATTATAAAGCCTTGTTCTTAGCACCTAACAGACCTCTTCTTTTTGCAGTTCAGTCCCGGAGCCTTCTATTCTACGATGAACACGGGGGCTCCTTAGAGGAGGGCTACAGCTCCTTCATCTCTGTGGAACATCCTGAAAAGTGGGAAGCTGGAAAAAATGGAGAGGAAGAGCAGCCACCTCCAGAGCTTGTGCACAGTCCACTGGTTGTGCCTCATGAAACTGCCAAATATCTGCACAAATCTCAGCAGGAGGGAACAAATCAGACCAGCACAGCTGTCACTCATCCCAAGGAGCAATTCCATGAGAGGTGAGCAGATCCACTTTCCAGCACCTACCAAATATCCTCAGAAAACTTGAGCAACCCCTTAAAACAGCAATAGTAATAATAATAATAATAATAATAATAATAATAATAATAATAATAATAATAATAATAAGCTTTATTTATATCCCACCCCCTCTCCCCGAAGGGACTTGGGGCAGCTTACAACACAAACAAATATAATAAATGATATAACACAGACAATAATCATATATCAATTAATAAAAACAAAATAGCACAAAAGTGTAAACATAAATAAACAGTTTGAAAGACTATTTAGCCCTCCAAATGTGTCTGTGTGTGCGTGTGTGTGTGTGTGCGTGTGTGCGTGCGTGCGTATGCCATTTAAAACCAGCCAATTCCTATGATCAGGGTATCCGGCATTATAAATTATAGTTCTAATAACCATTTAAAGTCCTGCCCAATAAGGTGGATGATACTCTTAGCCATTATCAAAAGCCTGCTTAAATAGCCAGGTTTTCATCTCCTTCCTGAAACTTATGAGGGTGGGTGCTTGTCTAATTTCTTTGGGAATGATATTCCAGAGCCGGGGGGGGGGGGGGCACTACCGAGAATGCCTTCTCCTTCGTACCCACCAACCTTGCCTGGGATCGAGAGGAAGGTCTCTGCGGCTGATCTTAGGGCCTGAACAGGTTCAAAAGGAGAGATGCAGTCACATAAAAAGGCAGGACCCGAACCAAATTGGGCTTTATAGGCAATAACCTGCACTTTAAATTGAGTCTGGAAGCAGATCAGCAACCAATGGAGCAAATCAAGAATAGTGGGAGAGATATTGGAGCATCCATCAGAGACTTGAGTCTGATATGGGAAGAGACAGCATGTGGCAAAATGATTAATTTGTATTCTTGTTTTCTTTCTTTCCTTTTTCTGCAGAGAGAGAACCTCCAGTGATGCAGCGGAATACTTATAGCAGTTGCCAGTCCTCAGGGCCTCTTCCGTCTGGCTGCAGATCCTTTCCCAGCTGCATGATTAAAAGCAGCAATCCTCTGCACACTGACCTGGGAGTAAGTCCCCTTGGACCCAGAGGGCCTTACTCCTGAGTCCACCTGCTTAGGAGGGAGTACACTGTAGGGGGATTGGGGCTGTAATCATAAACATACTTTCTAAGGATTTAGACAGGTTGAACATAGTGAAACCTACTTCTGTGTAAACATGCATAGAACTGCACTGTCAGTGGGAAAGGATGCTTCATTTAGACATCTCTAAATTCGCCTTGAGTTCAGCGTCTTGTCCCTTCTCCCCTTTGTTCCCCAGTGCCAACACTGGTCTTTCTGTTGAGATTCACCTTGATTTGCAGGGATAAAGAGTTGGCAACATAAACATTAATCTCTAATTTTTCCCTTCCACACTTGATCAATGTGGCCACTGGTTATAATTTTTCCTCCCTATGTAATAGGTCACCAGACATTCTCCACTTCTGGCTGCACAGTTCCAATTACGTACTGTGTAAACTAACTCCAGCCACATGTATGTCAATTTCAAGAAAAAAATCATTTCTTCCTTCTGAAATTGTATTCTGTATTGTCTTAATTTTTGTATGACACGTGACATTTTTAAAAGCTGTAAAATGAAGGTGGAACAAAGTTACGTGATTAAGTGTCCAGTTAGGAATAAGAATAGTTTGCAAAGGAAATTTTCACTTGTTTCATCAGATAAAAATTCATAACATCAACCATTGTGTTACTTGTGTGGCTGCACACTTGGTATCAAACATACTGAACTTCATGGATTTGTTTCTGAGAGTAATATACTACCAATGTAGTCTTGTCTCATCTTCTTGCCAAAATCCTGATTCATTTTTTTTTAAGATTCTGTTTTGATGCCCATTTTTTCTTTCACCAGAATTTAATCATTGTAGAAAAAATGCATATTCTTTCTAAGATGAAAGTACCATGCACAGTTCAGTGCTTGGAAGCTTTTGCAGGAATGCTTTGGAAACCCTCACATAATGGGATTAAGAATCAATGTCCATCATATTTTCAGTTCCTTCCAATTCCATGTATCCTTCCAATTCCATTCTCTTCAGGTATTTGGATTTAATGACGTCCTTGTTTGCTCTTGTAGTTTACCCTGAGAACATGAGAGTACAACTGGAAGGATCTCTACAACACTTGTGAAAACAAGTCAGTCTGACTGTGCCCACTGGTGTAGCCACAGATGGTTTGGATGTACACATGTTTCCTGAACAGCTCCATTCTTGTACTGTTTTCCTAGTGCCATTTGAGACAGAAGTATGAAATTGCAGGCTTCACTTAAATTTCTATTTTAGTAGAAATGCAAGAATCAGTACTTGGTCTATGGCCCCTAGAATTCCCCAGTAAGCTTGCCAGTACATTGGCAACAGCATTTCCAGCTCTGATAGGAGTGGAGTGATCCTCTATAGCCATTCTTCAATGAAGTCCACCAGGGCCAATATACCACTGCAGCTCCCCCCATCCCACTTTCCTCGGCCCAAAACTAGCACAAAGAACCACTCTTCCATTCGTGCATATCCTTTTTATCTATTCAGAAATTCTACTGGGCATAGCCCATGTGTGCCTCCAATTCACAATGTTGTACAGAGACCAAAAGCAGAAATTGTTTGTACATAATGAACCTTATTTTGTATTATTGCCAATCCCTTAAGATATTGTATTTTGGAGACTCTCAGATCCTATTTTCTGTATTGTATTTTATTAAGATTTATTGCGGGCTTGGCCTCTATGAACTTCCTCCCTTTGCAGGGTCCTGTTTCCTCTTAGCCTACCAGCTGATGTTTGCTTTGTTCTGGTTTTAATATATCACTGTTTTCCTCCTGTTACTAGCTCTGCAATTGCTTTCAAGCAGCAAAATTAAAAAAAAGATTCAGCATCAGCTCTGTTGTTTAATTTTTTCATTATTATTTAATTGATGAGCTATTCATTTAGAAAATGCTTAGTTAAATGCAGTTCTGCCATCATCCCATGAATAAATGCATTCTCCCACCATCAACAGAGGCAACCAAGCGGAAGGGAGTGCTTCTCTAAGGGCTTGTTCGGAAACTTTATTACTGTGTTCTGATGTCAGCAAGTTCCCCACAAGTCTATTACAATAGTCCCAGTCCTACAGAAGAAGCCTTGTAATCATAATGTAATATAATATTGGCATATTAATTATATTATATTTAATACAATATATTGGATAGGAAGTCTTGTCGCATAAGAGTTCTCCTTGGGAGAAAAACATATTTGTTTTTATATATTGGCTTTAGTAAAATATGCATATTTCCTCGTATGTCACAAGATCTTAAAGTGGTATACAAGTAAGGAGAGCCTGCATGGACTATTGGTTTCAGCATTGGTTTATGTTGCTGGCAAACAGGGTTCAAATCCCTGTTCAGCCATGGAAATCCATTAGCTGAACAAAACCCCTCTGAACAACCGTGCCAAGAAAACCCCATGGTAGGCTTGCCTTAGGGTTGCCATGACTCAGAAACAACACAGATGCACACAACAACATAAACATAAAACATTTTTAAAACATAAAACATTTTTAAACTTACTGTTTTGAAGCAGTAAGACATTAGCTAATATGTGTGCTTGTTACTATTTTTTATAATAACCAAGTTTTTAAAGGACCAAAGATGTGGCAAGTAAAAAACGGAGATAATGACTGCTTTAGATCCCAAAACACCCATATTACACATAACCATGATGTGCTGACAAGATGTTCATAGAATCATAGAACCGGAAGAGACCTCATGGGTCATCCAGTCCAACCTCCCTGCCATTCAGAAAAAGCACAATCAAAGCACATCCAACAGATGGCCATCCAGCCTTTATTTAAAAGCCTCTAAAGAAGAAGCATCTACAACACTCTGAGGCAGAGAGTTCCACTGTTGAACAGCTCTTACAGTCAGGAAGTTCTTCCTAATGTTCAGGTGAAATCTCCTTTCCTGTAATTTGAGGGTTCATCCCATTGCACCAACAAATCCAAACTAGTGCTGGACTCCAGTCAATAGTGGTATCATCACTAGAAAAAGAAAAGTCTTACAAGTTACACTACAATAAAGTTTATCAATTTCCCAAGGAATTAAGTGTGTGCAAGAGCTCTAAGGTGTTAATATATAAAAGTGCTAAAGGAAATTCAAAAGTTGCTACCTTGCAGATGGTCTTAAGAGGCTTAAGGGTTGCTTAAGAGCCATTGGGAGGTCATTGTGGAACTTGATCATGATAGTCTTTCAACCAGAACAGTGTCCTCTGGGGCAGCTTCAAATAGCATGGCTGTCCTCGTAGGTATGGGCCAAGTCACACAAGTGTCACATAACACTCTGCACATGGAATTCTGCATCTCTTCTATTGAAACCTCCAGGCAGTGTTTGCAAGGTGGGACACACTGACTGATATCAGCTGGTCAGTGGGTGAAAGGAATGGTGCTGACACACAGGCAGCACCTCACTGCAATTCTGCAAATATGAGAAGAGAGCTGATGCCATCTTTCAGAGAAAGAAAGAGGGCAATCAGATCTTCTCTTCAATGGGCTGATTATGCATACCTTTCCCCTTAATAGGCGTTTTATGAAGTGGCAAACACATCTATGTCAAGCCCAAAAGCTTCTGAATGGAAGGAATGATTGGGAGGTTGCCAGAGAAGAAATAAAAAGATCATTGGAGAGCCCAGAATTGAAATGCTTTTTGACATGATGGAAGACACTTCCCCCCCCCCCCCCAACTCTTTGGCTCATTCAACCAGCTTCACAGCTAGGTTCTTTGTGTTGTTGTTTTTTAGATCCAAAACAAGAGCCAGGTTTTCCCAAACTCTGTTCTTCCAAGTGTTTTGGGCTTCAACTTCCAGAATTCGCAACAAGGCAGATGAGACTTCTGACCAGACTTTGGTGTTAACTGATCTAAGTAATTCCAAAGTGCATGGATGTCACCGGCTTTGTGTTTCTGTAGAAATAGAAGAAACATAAGATTTATTATATAGATTTGTTGTCATCTTTTATCCCATTGTGTTCATCTCTCCATTTGTAGAATTTGGGAAAGTTGCATTGTGGTACTACAACTCTCAGAATTCGTCTAAACTCTAAACCAGTGTTTCTCAACCTTTGGATCCCCTGGTGTTTTGGCCTACAGCTTCCAGAAATCCCAACCAGTTTACCATTTCTGGGAGTTGAAGGCCAAAACATCTGGGGACCCACAGATTGAGAACCACTGCTCTAACTAACAGAGGAGCAATCCCAAATGCTGAATTCTACCCTCAAATAGGATCAGCACATTGGAGAGCTACCTTCATTTTCAAGCCAAAACCTGAACCCTGGGATCTCGTTGATTAATCGTGGCAGGGACAAGTCAATGTCCGGAAGAGTGCATTTGCAATTGAAAGAGAGAACCAAATGGACAAATTGTACCCTGTATCCTTTGAATAGGAAAGAGAATTTTCTTAATGTTACCTAACATTTCTTTAGGCGCCCACTCATCTCCTCAGAAACCCTGTGCAGACCTACAGCTCATTCCTATCCCACCCTACATAGCTGAGGAAATACCAGCATTAATAAAAGAAACCCAGGACCCTTTTCATGTGCAGTTGCAGCATTCTGTTACCACTTCAACTCCCATGACTCCATTGTATGAGATCCTGGAATGTGCAGTTCTGTAAGATCCACAGTTTTAACTCTAGGCCTCCTGTTGCACATTTTGTGACTTTTATTTTTAAGATCCCTCCCTGAATCAGATACTCGGGGTTAAAGGTGAGCACTACAGGAGATAAATGGCCGTACTGCCCAGTGGATGGAATGTGTGGCAAGTGTGCCCAGTTTTTCCTTTCAGCTCTTAAATGGAACAGGCACATTTATAGGAAACGAAAACAGAGAACCATTTATTACACAGCTAGTGTCACATGGTGATTTAAGTATTAGTCTACAACTCTGGGAACCAGAGCTTGAATCTCTGCTCACTCAGACAAAACAAAACACTGGGGCAGCTTTGGTTGAGTCACATACTCTCAGACCCAGAAAACCTTGAGATGGGGTCACCAAGAGCTGGAAATGTCTTCAAGGCAAACAACAACAACAACAAAACAACAACAACAACAACAACAACAACAACAACAACAACAACAACAGAGATGTGTTATCTTTGTTCCTGACATGGTGATCCTAAGGTGATGCTATCACTAGGGTTTCCTGTGTCTGAGAGTGTGTGACTCACCCAAAGACATCCAAAGAGTTTCTGTGGTTGAGCCCTAGTCAAGCCCTAGTCTCCATTTGGAGTCCAAGCCACAATACCATGCTGGCTTATGAAAACAGCTTACGTCCCTAGTATAGATTCAACAAATGGGAATCTCATTCTTGTGAAAGCAACTGTCCTACATATGCTTTGAAAACATGGTGTGTTTTGTTATTGGGTTGGGGAGTCATCTATCTCATGCCAAGATGTGCTGACATACCTTATCATCCGGGGGAACACTTTCAGGATTTGAATTATGGCAGTTAAAGTGGTGCCGGAATGCTTACAGTGGCCTAAGCAGGGCATGGATGATGCGGCATGTCTTCCTTTGTGATGCACCAAGCGTTCCATGACAGTTAAGGCTGGAGTAGGGGGCTCAGAGTGAAGCAGTTAGTGGTAAGGATCACAAAGGGGCAGCAAATGGGAGATTATTTTTCCTAGTTTTGTTTTGTTCTTTCACTTTCATTTTAGGAAAGGAGAGAAGTGCCTTTCCCCATAGATTTTCTGACTTGGTTATCTAAATGTCTCCTTTACTTTGCATTCTCCTGGCAGGAATGATCACCATGAATGTTATGGGGCAGGATAGAGGTCAATATGAGATGAATATGATGTAGTTTGCCTGTATAGATAACATTTGAATGAGACAACAGAAGACACGTTATAAGGAACTGAAACACAACCATTTTCTTTTTGTGAACTACAAATATTACTTGCTACATTTTCCTAAGGAAATTATTATTGAAGATAATGAGAAAGATCTCAGTAAATGAGGACAAATCAGTCTAGGAGGCCACAGTAAAAAAAAAAAAACAACCAAAACAGGAAGATCAGCAGGAAGGATGTTTAAAAGCAATGCTTTTGGGTTGGAAAGATTAGCCATTTACAAGAAACATTGCCCAGGGGACACCTGACTGTATTTACTCAGCCTTCAAGGAGGCTCTTTCCGTATCCCGCCCCAACCACTATCACTTGTAGTGGTCACCTTTAAGCCTGAGGAAAGATTGTTGAAAGCTACAATGTGGTTGCTGTTGCCCGCTTTTAGTCAAAAATTATTTAGCCACTTGTGTTCCCTCTATTTTTTTTAGCATTTTGTACTTATTTATGCAGTTCTTTTGATACGACATAAAAGCAAGAAGGATTTTCAACTCCCAGGTTAAGTGATTTGAAGGCATGAGTTTCTTGAAACAACAACAGTCACCAAGTACAATATCTGCAGGAAGGATCTGCAATTACCAGGTAAGATATCTGAAGGAGTGAGCTTCTTGAACCCGCAGCATTCACCAAGTACAAGATCTGCAAGAAGGATTTGCAATGACCAGGTAAGAGATTTAAAATAATAAGCTTCTTGAACCCACAGCAGTCACCAAATAGAAAGTCTACATGAAGGATTTGCAACAACCAGGTAAGGGAGTTGAAGATATAAGCTTCTTAAATATGATGATGATGATGATGATGATGATGATGACAACGATGATGATGATGATTTGCAGATCCATCACAGGCTAGATACCTCATGGTTAGAGGGTTATCAGACTGATGTGTAATCATGGAATATGACCATCCATGTGGTTTTGGAACCCACTGTGGATCCTGGAACCAAACCCCAGCAGACACTGAAAGCTGATGTATTTTACTTAAGGGGTTGTTTTTATGAAGTTGGAAGTTAGTCATGCCCCAGTTGTTATTACTGTGGTATAAGTAGTCTTCCATCTCAACCATCAATAAAAGTTTGATTTGTATACCTATTTTATATACCTATATATCCGGGGTCACATAAACATATCTTGGGCAAAAAGGGGACACAAGTTGAGAAAGCCCTACATCAGACAACCAACAAGGAAAAGCTCTTGCCTTCAGGCTTACCAAATGTATCTGGCTAACTGTTGGAAATGGACCCATCAAATTTTAGGTTTATTTTCAAGTTAATTTATGTAAGGCAGAAGGTAGAAAAGGGGAACAGACTCTTTCTTTTATTGGTAGGAGTAAAAAGATCACTAATAAAAAAGGTGGTACTGTAGAGTCCCACTTATCCAACGTTCTGTATTATCCAAAGCAGTTTGCCTTTTAGTAGTCAATGTTTTTGTAGTTTTCCATATATTGCAATGTTTTGGTGCTAAATTCATAAATACAGTAATTACTACATAACGTTACTGTGTATTGAACTTCTTTTTCTGTCAATTTGTTGTAAAACATGATGGTTTGGTGCTTAATTTGTAAAATCATAATGTAATTTGACATTTAATAGGCTTTTCCTAAATCCCTCCTTATTATCCAACATTTTCGCTAATCCAATGTTCTGCCGGCCCGTTTATGTTGGATAAGCAAGACTCTACTGTACTTGGAAAGGTTTCGCTTTTTTGGAACTCAAAACCAAGCATCCTTTTAGACAGCAGTAATTGTTTCATTCCAACCCCCCCCCCCCCCCCAAAAAAGACATACCATAACATCTCCTTATTTTAACACAAGTCTGCCTTATTAGCAGGAAAGCTCTCACAAAAGGGACAACATCCCTCAGATATGGTTAACAAATGGCTGCACCTCATGTGAAAGGGTGGGTCTCCTCTGTGCTGTTGTATCACAGGGGCACATTTCCTCTTTGAGTTCTATGCCATTTACACTTTGGCAGAAATAACCTTCCTGAGGGTGCGTCATTCTTCCCTCACTTACCTTTCAGAAAACAGGTGGGCTGGTAACCTGCACTGAGCGCTGAGTACTTTGTCAAAGGAAAAACAAGTTGATGATTATTTCTGTGCTGCACAGACATGATGTGAAAGTGGAATAGTGCCTTCTATTTAAAGTAATTGCTCTAGTTACTTGAGAACATTTTTGACAAGAGAGCAAGGACCCAAAGTAGATTGCCACCGTGTGCACCGTCTCCCTGATATATTGCAACCAAATTTAGTTCAGTCCCCTTGGGAAAGTGATTTGCTCAAAGACAGGTTCTCATTACAATGAAATGCAATGTTTGACACACACACTCAGGCAGATAGACACAGATCCATATACACACAGGGGATTCTTAGAGAAGTAATAAAAATAACACTGTCATGCACTACAATGTGCTGCAATCACACTTGGAATACTAGGTGCAGCCCTGCTCGTATCACCTGAATGTTTTTCAAAAAAGATTATAATGATAGTCAATTTCAGCATAAAAATAAAACTGGAGGGGGGGATTGGGCAGCACCCGTAAAACTGACTTATTTTAGCATGAACCTTTGCAGATTTAAATCTACTTAATGAGATGCATTAATGCATTCAAGCCATGCAGGGCAAGGGCACACTTAGCTACCAAATTATTTCATCTTTAAATACTTCATTTTGGGGAATATAATGTACTTTCTAATTATGGGCACTCACAAGGAACCACAGCTTGCAAACATCTTCATGACTCTTGTGCCTAGAAATCAATCCACTATCTTAAATACACTGATAGTATTTTCATTATTTAGACCAGTGGTTCTCAACCTGTGGGTCCCCAGATGTTTTGTCCTTCAATTCCCAGAAATCCTAACAGCTGGTAAACTGACTGGGATTTCTGGGAGTTGTAGGCCAAAACACCTGGGGACCCACAGGATGAGAACCACTGATTTAGACTAATGGTAGGGAATAATTGGAGAATGTCTGTCAGAAATTCAGCAACATCTACCCTACCATCAAACTGAACCTGGAACAATTCACAGAAATTTGCTTTCATAACACCACCGTATTACAGAATGGACTTTTAACTACCATGCAGTATTGAAAGGCCACTGATCCTTAAACATACTTGCATACCTTGAGCTTGCAGCTTGATCACAGTATCATATATATTATTTAAAGTAAAGCCCCCCATTCAATCAAATATGCCATCAATGAGGGACTCAAAACTCATGGTTTTGAAAAAAGCATTTCTCCAACTGTTAATGCTGTTGCGAGTCTATCTGTCTATTTACATTATATCTATATGAATCTTTGCATTCACATTGTTGAATAGCTGCTAAGCTGCTTGAAGGAGCTGATCCTCCAAACTATACACTTTCAACTACTTTTTAAAACTAATCTTCTATTATTATTGTATTTGAAAGAAGTACCATCCCCTTTTGAAAAGAAAAGTGGCTTAGCTTATTATTGGAGCAATTTCCCACCTACCTACGTGCCAGTTGAAATGGTGTTGTGTGGCCATTGTTGCCAAGCAGCTTAGCAGTATTTACTAATAGCACCAGGATCAAATCCAACAGAAGAGGAAAAGAGAAATTGATTTTGAACGGAAGACTATCACAAGTGACAGGAGGAATACTGAACTGGCAACGTTCAGCCCTTGAGCCCTGATCCAGAAAGAACAACTCAATTCTGTTGGTAAAAGGCAGAGTTTGAGAGTAATACTCTAACAGGCCAACATATTTATCTGTAACTGTGTTACATGTAGCATGTTGGCACTAATTGATTTCTGTTCCTTCAGAGGCACTTTTGGGCTACCCAACTATACCCCCTAGACCGTTTATATGGCCAAATTTACCTAGTTTGAGCAGTTAAACTAACATTTGTTTTTAGACCATTCTCAGGGTTGGTCTAAGGACATTCTTTGCAAAGTACTTTCTAGTAACTCAATTCCTGTTCCAGTGGTCTTTGTGCTTGCCTAGTGAGTAGTGATAACAGCATCAGCCAGCCTGGAGCAAGCATTATAGATTTTCAGAGTCATCATAAAACAACTGAAACGAAAGGAAGCTATGGAAACTCCATGCTCTTGTTTACTGCTATCAAGTTGACTTCGATGTATGGTGACTCTATGAATGACAGACCTCCAGTAATTCTTAAAATGTGGATGAAGTGTTGGGCCATATCAGAGTGCTAGGTGCCTTGCAGCTTGCAAATATTACATGCTGCTCTGGTCCTACTCAACAGTCTAAAGTATTTTTGATGCCCTCTCCTTTTATGTATTCAAAAGCCAACGAGACTGGCAGCTATATCACTTTTCAGCATTGACAGTGAATGGGACACAGCATCTTCCATGAGAGCTGAAAACAGTCATACTAATTTACAAGGACATGTAAGGCACAGCTTTCTCCTGTAATGCTTTGCGGCCACCTTCTAGCATCTGCAGCCTGGGAGCTGCCTCATTTTGCCTAATAGTTGGGCTAGTCCTACACGGAATACCATCTAACTGAGCTCCATCTCCGGTTTAGGAGTATCTCCAGGAGGCCTTGTCTATTTGAAACTGTGTGAAAAAGGATGGTAGGCTCTGTTGACCTTTGGTGTGATCTAGCAGGACTCTTGTCATGTTCTAATCCCCTAACATTGGAAACTGACTTTTCTTTCAGTTCATCTAGCTTTAGTTCCATTGTGTTGAATGAATGAATTGTTTATTGTACTAGCCATAGGCCATGACATCAGTAGTATACAACCTTTATAAACACTTTCCAATAAAAACATTAACACTTATTCAAAAATTAAAACTAGCTGTTTAAAATTATGATAGCAGCAACATAACAATGACAGTGTCTGATTTGTATCATCCCAAACCATCGCCATTTCCATTTCTGACCTCAAGTATGGGTTTTGCTACCTTAGCTCTGATCTTTTGGGCTGCAATTGCAAATGTGGCAACCTTTAGTGTTATATTTTTGGAATAATCTGCTAGCAAGTCGCAGATCACAGCAGATTGTTGCCATGTTGCCCTTTCTTCCAAGAGTGATCCCAGGAGATTTTTCCTAGGATCATTATACAAGGGGAAATGTAGCAGATAGTGTGTTAGATCTTCTTTTCCCCCTGTGCCACAAATGCAAAGTCGTTGGACATGGGGGATCCCTCTGTATCTTCCCTCTAGCCAGTTTGATGGCATTGTTTGGAAGCGCAGGGCTGTAAATGCTTTCCTCAGGACTCCATTGTGTTGATTTTGTACCAATTCTTTATGAAATTAAACTTGCAGTTGGAGAACTGCAAACTGGAGAGGATTCAGTTTCCATTTCTAGTCCCAAAAAACAAGTCAGCAATAGCATTCTTCCTAAAGTTTTTGGCAGTATTTCCAAGGGCTACTGCTTTGTGTTCAGTATCTGTCTCTTGAGCTTCGGGAACAACATCAAGAGAAGAAATGTCATCTCCAGCTGATTGGAAATCGCACCCCCAGGTTCTCTGTTGGGTGTGCTGCTAATTGGCCCTGGGGGAGTCCAACAGGTGTCAGAGGAAATGTCACCGCATAAAAGGCACTAATGAAATAATGCCATGCATCAGGAAGCAGATCACTCTGGAGCTTTCCTAGAGCACCTCCTGCCAAGAAAGGAAGGGGCTGCAGCTGCCCTGCTTCCCTGGGAGGTGAGGTGGGGGAGTATGCTTCCTGCCCTGCACCCTACAGGCTTCCAGTTGGGACAAAATGGAACTTCGAGGGGGCAGAGAATCCATTTTTCTACCCCTATATGTGTGTTCTGCTGCCCAGTTCCCTAAGAAACATCTCACCCCCAAGACTAGAGAACAGTGGCAAATCCTCTCCTGTATCCAAGCATCCCTTGTTACACTCAGGCAGAAAATTGAGAGCCAGTGCAGTGGTTTGAGTGCTGGACTTGGATCCCTGGGGAACAGGGTTTTAGTCACCATTCAACCCTAAGAACCCATGGGGTGAAATTAGGAAAGTCAAATATGCTCAGCTGGACAACATACAAGCTTCCCCTGAATACACTTTGTCAAGAAAACTGTTGCCCTAAGTTGGAGTTGCCTTAATCTGGAGTTGACTTGAAGATACATTACAGGGAAACAACTGTACCACCATTTTTTGTTTGCATCCTAGGGTATTTCAGTCAGCAGCCTGACAAGCAGACTTTAAATCAATGGAGTCTTTCCCCCCACTGGCATGAAAATGCAGCAAGTGCCATTATGTCAACCTGATGTCAAATGTTTAAGCAGCAGATTCTGTTCTACCATGTACGCTTGTGTACTTCAAAATAAATCCCACTGAAAGCAATAACATAGATAGGACTGCATTACTATAATGATTAAATGATAGATTAGTTAGTTAAAAAAACGACCTAACCAACTTTTTTTCTGAAACAAACATGCACAGGATATTCCTGTAAAGTTTCAGTTGAAAATAAGGCCTGTTTTAAGAATAAATATGAGCTAAGCACACAAATATGTTTATTTAATGTGTTTCGTCTCTGACCTCTTTGATATTAGACTACAGAAAATGAACTATTAAAAATAGTATTTGCTTCCAAAAATAGCTGACCATTTCTTGTGAAAATATATACTTTTGAGCACTGCATCCATATTTTGAATATGATAATATGACAATACATATGCATGTTTATAGTTTAAAGTTTAAAGTCCACTCCATCCAAAAGAATTGTGGCTGGCAACTTAAAATGAAAAAAAGAAAAATTAAAGCCCAATAAAATATAATTAAATACATTTGCAATTTTAAAAATATGTTTCTGATTCATTGATAGGTAAAGATTGAAGGAAATTGTGCCTGGAAATAATGAAACATAAACAATGTAGTTACCTGTAGCTTGTTTATTTTATGGTTAGCAAGAGTGTAAGGAAGTCACATTTTGAAAGCAGTGTAATGGGTATGAAGTTATGCAATGACATACTTTCCAAGCTTGATTTTAAAGGGCATTTCAGAGGCATTTTGAGCTGTTTTCCCAATATTCCAATAAGCAATGGCAGTGGGTTGCTTTTCAAACAATGTAATGAATAAAACAAACTTTCCATTCTCTGTATACACTCAATCCTCATATTTCTCTGAAGGATGGCAGTGGGCTGCCCATGCCGCCCCCTCCCCCAATATGTCGGGGTCTTCCAGATTGGTATTGCCTCTGTATGCACCCACTGTACTCTTTTTGTAGTGGTTTCTTAAATCTGGTTTAGGACCTTCTAAACGTGTGCAGTTTTTACGTTCAGATGTGATTTGCTGAGATGGTCCTGTGCTTTGAAAAACATTTTTTACTTCTATGATTTTTTTTCTTTAGAATTATAATGCTATAGTGAAAAAAATGGTGTATCACTAACATATTTTAACTCTTTAATTTTTTTAAGAGAGAAAGGAAAAGAAAGATACACTTCATTCCAACATATTTGGCATTTTAAAAATGCCCACTCAAGATTGAGAATAAAATACTGCCATTCGTGTTGGGATTTGCCAGAAAAGTAGTCAAGATGAAAAGAAAGAAATACCACAACCACCCAAGACATTGGCTCTATCTGAAAATGTCTATTTCTGGGCAACAACTTCCAGCATCCCTCACCATTGACTCTGCTGGCAGTTGTAGTCCAATAAATCTTGCATCTCTATTGTAGGGTGTAGCTATACTAGCAGCAGTCTGATAACAGTAATTTGATATCACTGGAATTCATAGTTTTGGGACACTGTATTCCTAATCTACTGGAGAACTCTAGTCTGTTCCCCCGAACTATAACACTACAGATCTGCAATGCAGTAGTGAAGTATTTCATCAGACTACAAATTCCAGATTTTTGTAGCATAGAACCACAACAGCTGTACTGGTGCCAAACTGCTATAATTCTCAATATACTGTACACACAAATTGTGTAATATAGATAATAATGACATTTTTCCAAGATTATGTAATTTCAGAAGATGCAAAGAAATATGATCAAAATGACCAGATGAACCAGAGCACTGGCACCTAACCATGTTTCCCCAAAACTTGATTGGCTTCATCTTCCAGAACCCCCAGCCAGCCTAGCCAATAAAACACTGAAAAAAATTAAACTGGCATGGATATCTATATCAGAAAATGACATCTGATGTCTTTTGCTGTGTCAGAGTGTTTCTGGTTTGGAAAAAAATCCCTCTTCCATATGGTTGTTAAAGGTGTAAAAATCCTCTCTGAGTCATCTCAGAAATTCTTGGAACTGAACACAGAACTGGTTTCACTTGATGAAGCGTTTGTGCTTACTGCCTACTGCAGAGAGAACCTAATGGACTCGTCACCCTTCTACAGTAGGCAGTAAGCACAAACAAGGCCAACCCTAGCAAGTTAAGCAAAATGAGCAGTTGCTTCAAGTGACAGATGCAACAATGTGTTGGAAAATCATAGAATCTTAGAGCTGGAAGAGGCAGCAAAAGAGCTATCTAATCCAACTCTCTACCATGGAAAAATACAGAACTAAAACACTCCTAAAAGATGCCCACCCAATCTACATTTAAGTAGTAGTAAAAGTGAAGGTTTTCCCCTGACATTAAGTCTAGTTGTGTCCGACTCTGGGGGTTGGTGCTCTTCTCTATTTCTAAGCCAAAGAGTCAGCATTGTCCATAGACACCTCCAAGGTGATGTGGCTGGCATGACTGCATGGAGCATGGTTACTTTCCCACCGGAGCTGTACCTATTGATCTACTCACATTTGCAGTATAAATAACTAAATAAAGAAGATTCTTCCTAACATTCAGGCGGAATCTCTTTTCTTATATTTTGAATCCATTGGATCAAGTTCTAGTCTCAGGAGCAACAGAAAACACACTTGCTCCATCTTAAGAGATTTAAAAATGGCGATCATGGCACCTGTCAGTCTCCTCCTCTGCAAGAGAAGAGAGAGAAATTGTCTGGTCTGATCTAGTCTTTCACAAAATCTATCTTACTGTTTCCATGCATGGTGAAGAATGTTTTCCAACCATCACTGCTGAAAAAGTATTAAGGTGGCAATCTAGTTGCCTTTCCTACATTAAATGGGAGAGACAGCATTCTGTTCTTCGCCTCAGACAGTAAAATTATTGGGACAGCCCTGGGCATATATCATATTAATCATTCGGTTCAATGGTTAGCATGAGAAGAAGGTTCCTTTTTATTTTTACTTACAGCTTGAACATTGAAACTCAGGACAGCGAGATTCTCGCTCTTCAGTTCCATGCTGTAACTTATCAGAAGCATGTGTTGACAGGCAGAGAGACCATTTGGAGAATAATGGAGCCAGAAAAAAATCATCATAATGACATTTATAAAGAGGAAGTCATGCTTAGCAAACTCAATCATTTCCATTGATAGAATCATGTAAAGACACTGTGATCGAGGCAGCTAAGCATTAACTGACCCTTATTCCCAGACAGACTTTTTCACAGATGTATTGCTTTTCATTATGTTCATTTATATCCTGGCTCTCTCTCAATATTGGGACTCAAGACAGGTATCAAGACTGAGCATTAATCACAGCTAGTGTGGGGAGAAACTCCCCCACCTCATAAACTGAAATGTTGATGCAGAGGAAATCCCTTGGAACCACTGAGTGACAACAGCAGCAGAGCGAGGGGGGCCGTGTCCCCTTGGAAACTGGAGTACCTGACCCTGGAGGGAACTGACAGACTGATTTTTAGGACTGCATCTGTATTTGGCAACCAAAGGGATTAATACTTTTAGAGAGTGGTTCATTGTGAGGTTAGCAATACAGGGTATTTGCTTCCATCACAAACTTGAATGTAGTTTTTTTTTTCATGTCAGGAGTGACTTGAGAAACTGCAAGTCACTTCTGGTGTGAGAAAATTGGCTGTCTGCAAGGATATTGCCCAGGGGACACCTGGATGTTTTTGATATTTTACCATCCGTGTGGGAAGCTTCTCTCATGTTCTTGCATGGAGCTGGAGCTGACAGAGGAAGCTAATCCATGCTCTCCCCAGATTAGATTCGAACCGGTAACTTTCAGGTCAGCAACCCAACCTTCAGGTCAGTAGTTCTGCCGGCACAAGGGTTTAACTCATTGCGTTACCGGGGGCTTGAATGTGCTCAGGCATCAGATTGTGGCAATTTATATTCCATATTGTTTGTATTGCATTACACAGATATATATACAAAAAATCCTGATGACTTTTGCTCAGCCTATACAGGTTCTTCCAAGGAGCTTGGATCAATATGCTTGACCATTTAGCTCAGTGGTTCCCAACCTTTTTTTGACCAGGGCCCACTTGACCAAGGCTCACATGCTCAGGGCCCACTTTGACCAGGGCCCACTTGACCAGGGACCACTTTGACAAGGGACCACTTTGACCAGGGACCACTCTCCAACATTAGTACCAAAAGGGTTACGAATCAGTTTTTGGTCAATTTTAAATTCAGTTTGGCTATTTGGGATGCTGATTTAGAAAACTGCATTGGATAAACTACATCAGCTCTAATTTCTGATACAGAACATACGCCATCCAGTAGTTGCCATCAGCTCTCCTACAGAAAACCGTTTTTAATAATCAAGAGCTGATGGTCAGATCTGCAGAAAGGAGCAAAAATAAAATAAAATAAAGAGAAAGGGGGTTCATGGACCAGATTTTCGTTTTCGTGACCCACTGCTGGGCTGCAGCCCACAGGTTGAGAACCACTGATCTAGCTCTACCATTAGGCAAATTGAGACATACACAGTGAAAGGTACAAAACAAACAAAGACTTGGAACCGTGCCTTGCTTTGCCTTGGAAGTAATTCTCATAGAATTAAATGCATTCCTCTTTCCGAGGAAATGAAGTCATGGCCTTGCCCTTCCCTGATATGCTTTATTACATATCTTGAATGTCATTATATGGAAAGAAAGACAGCAGTTTGAGGGAAACTGTGAAGTAGGCTGCATTACACATAATGGCAAATGTCTCTGCAGCTTGACAAAGCCCACAGGCTTCACGAAACTTGCCAAGCACCCCTGGATAAATACAAAGGAGGAGGAAGTGTCTTTCTCTGTGTGCCAGTATTTGTTTGTGAGAGGAAGACAAAGCTTATAAAAATAAGGTTGAGGAGGAGGTAGGAAAAAATGCTCTATTTTGCTGTGCGAGAAAACTCTCTGGCCTCATTGCTCCATTACATCGTGGAGGGAGGGCACATTATTTTGGCACAGAGGTTGGCAAGAGAATGCAGATCTGTAATAAAGTATGCACATGGCACAGTTGGGTGGCCAAATGTAGATAGCGGGGGCCTTTTCCCTTAAGCACAAAAGTGAGAACACTGGTACATTTAGGCAGATTTAGATTCAGTACCTAAATAGTTTTACTGGTGGCAAAGTGTATCATTTAGGCCTTTAGAGAATAATGTGCTTTATTCCTCTCGTTTCAAAATGTGTGAAGGCAGGCCTGCTGCAGTTGGAAGCCTTTCTGTTCATTCTGCTGCACAACGGTCTTGTTCTGGTGGTACTGGTGACTAACACTTTCAGTGGGAGCAGTTTATCAGCCTCAATGCCAAGCCAAGCCCCATTCGCAGAAATTCTGAGAACCGCAGTGCTACCAGTGTAACTGTATTCTCTGTACCGGATGACAAAAACTCAAAACAGATACCTATATTTGCATATACATACATAATGAGATACTAAACACGAATACATCTTAAATACACTTTATACCCACAGACTGAAGATAATTTTATACATAGTAATTTACATACGTTTGTGCATAAAACAAAGTTTATATACATTGAACCATCGGAGAGCAAATGTCTCAGCCACCCATGTAGACGATTTTGAATTTTGAAATTCTGAATAAGGGGTGCTCAAGCTGCATTACTAAAGAAGTTTGAAATGCAAAGGCTGTTACATGAAAGAGGGTTAAGGTTTGCCAGGGAATTACAACACTTTAGGGGGAAAAATGTATTTATTTGTTACGGTCTATGACCAGCACCAAAAAATGAACAAACGTCGGAATAGGAACATATATATTTAGGTATTAAGAAACACTCTCAAAAGCAAAGTTAAAACCCAGTATTGAATAACTGTACTTATCCTGGGATTACGTTACTGTTCAATGAACATATAGTGAGAACAGTACTGCTAACTTTAGAAAATGTCTAAGTAAGCGTTGTTTTTGCTGTTCCCTGTCTACATAAGAATAAACATCCACATTGTGGTTCTTGAAACCTGCTTGTCATAAAGCCTCAGCTATCATGGAGTTTCATTACTACAGATGGCAAAGACAATTTGTTACCTGAAACAAAGAACAAGATGGTACTCCTCTCATACTACGTGTAAAAGAAAATTGGACTGACAAGTTTGTTTCCAGTACAGGTGAGAAAACACCTTCTGCCTCACCTGAAGGCAGCCATCTAACTTAGGTGTAGAGGGACACAGTACACAAGGGTCATAGAAGTCTCCTGCATTCAACGGGGAGAAGAAGATACTGATCCTTGAAGTCAAATCTAACATTTTGTTTAAAAAATCATCACCATCATCAACTTAATGCTGGATACTTTGTTCTCTGATCTATCCAGTGCTGGGTTTCCCCCTGGGAAGATGGGAGAGAAATACTCAACTAAAAATTACTGCCAGAAAAAGACCATAAACTTTGTGACTATTTGAAAATGATTGGAAAAGTTACCTTTTGATTATCACTCTCAAACAGACATCCCAAGCCTTAGCCAGCATGATCGTGGTGACTAGAGGATTCTGGGAGTCATCGTGAAAAAGATTATCTCCTTCAACCTCAGCATTGGAGCATGTCAGAAAAGACCAACTTTTCATGTGAGGAATATTATTTGGGCAGAGAAGATGACAGTCATTCTAAAGAAGAGGCACTAATGCTTTCTGGGGGCTGGCGGGGCTGAGTCATGGGAGAAATGTGAAAGGAAAACCTAGAGAGGTGGGCTAAATGACAAGTCACGACAAGGCAATAGGGAGGTGTGGGTGGTGTGGTGGGGGGTTGGAGATGCCAAGTGATTGAGAGGCGTAAACCCAGAGAGAGAGAGAGAGAGAGAGAAGGCAAGGGGGTGTTAAAAGGCAGAGGATGCTACAGTAGGCCCTCTACTTTTCCTGGGTTTAGGAATGCAGGAAACTGTGAATGTAAAAAATACCTTTTTAAACTTGAGGAAACACTTTTTTAGGAATCTATAGCTCTTCAGGGTGGTTAACTTCCACTGCAGCTAGAGATTTCTAGAGATAATATATTAATTAAATCCATGAATAATCAAATTCATAAAAATTAAAACCGCAAATATAGAGGGCTGAAGTTTCAGAAAATCTTTAACTCTTTCGTCCTGGTTAGAATTTTTTTTTTTTTTGTGGGATTTAGAGTTTACAGAGAGCTGAGGCAGTTCTTCTCACAAACCCTAGCAGCTCCTTTTCACACAAAAGTTGTTATTATTTGCAAATATTTATATGCTGCCTATAGCCAAAAATTCCAAAGAGATGTACCTCAATAAAATGTAAAATATGCACAAAATAGAATTGCACAGAAAACAACATGTACATTCTTTCTGAAATCCAAGAAACAGATGCTGGGTTGGATTGAACAGGGAAAGTTTGCTCAAGTAAATATGTTTTTAACATGCATCGAAATCTAAGGAGAGTCGGAACATGTCTTCTGGAAACCAAAATAGGCACATAGTCATCTTTTAACAGAAGGACTATTATGTTCCAGGAAAACCAAAACAACAGTTAACTGAAGCAACAGTGAACACTGATGTGTGTGTGCCTTTAAGTGACCTGTCGACTCATGACAGCCTCATTATATTCATAGGGTTTTCTTAATCAAGGAATACGGTACTTCGATATGTTTTGCCATTTCTTTTCTCTGAAATATAGCCTACAAATCTGATATTCCTTGGCAATCTCCCATCCAAGTACTAAGCTGACCTGACCTTCCTTAGCTTCCAACATCAGGGTATTTAGGCTGGATACCTCGGTCTAGCAAAAGGAAAGTTCATCTTGATTCTAATTCATTAATTTCTATTACTGGGGCTGGTCTAGGCCAGAGCTTCTAAACATTTTGCATTTAAGACCCCTTTTCAGCTGATAAACCTTTTTATACCCCTGGATATATAAATATATAAAAACCAAACATTTACTGGTAATAAATCAACAGTTGCAATGCTTGCTAAACAGGGCAATTTTCTTTTTCATGAAGTACACCAGAAGCATTTTCTGGAGAGTCCACTGTAAACACTGCATGTTTTTGATAACAGATTAGTGTAAATGTCTAGGTGGCATTCACAAACCTTTTACTGATGCCAATTTTTTTTTTATAACCACAACAATGAGTTAAATGGACACCATTTGGGGTTGGGACCTACAGTTTAAGAAGCAGTGATCTAGGTAACAGAGAAATAATGGGAGTAAGCAGCAAGAATTATAAAAAGTTGATCACAAAGATGGGACTGAATCACCCTACTGGAGATAATTAAAAGGACAAAAACCAACTACTGCTACACATTTCAGAATAGATCTTTGAAGATGTTGCCAAATGACTCCAAATAGTTCTAATGCAACCAAAGGACTATCTTTATGGTGACTTAACTTCATGTACAAATTCCCTAATGTTGCTCAGTTATGGTAGTCAAATTCTGTTATTTGAAGTTAAATCTGTTGTTGAAGGCTTTCATGGCTGGAATCACCGGGTTGCTGTGAGTTTTCCAGGCCATATGGCCTTGTTCCAGGAGAATTATCTCCTGACCTTTTGCCCACATTTATGGCAAGCATCCTCAGAGGTTGTGAGATCTGTTGGAAACTAGGCAAGGGAGGTTTCCAAGTGGGGTTCACCACTTGCTCAGACCTCACAACCTCTGAGTATGCCTACCATAGGTGTGGGCAAAACATCAGGAAAGAATGCTTTTGGAACATGGCCATAAGGCCCGGAAAACTCACAGCAACCCAGTGAAGTTAAATTGCTATAAGCTTTGTCCTGTAAAGGAAGAATCTTAATGCTCAGTATGTATCAACTGTGTTAATCTCTGTTGTATTTATCAGTTGTGCTTCTCCATTCTCTCTACTTGAGACTCCACCTGATGCAACCGTTACTGTGTATTAAGAGGCATTAATAAGAAAAATACTTTTTACTAGGAAAAAGAAGACCAGGCTCTGATGTCCAGCATGTTCAGGCAGCAGTAGCTGGCTCACAAAATAGTGTGGGAATTTTGAATATAATCAAGAGTTTAGTGTGAGTGTTTAAATCACTGCCCAAGGTGCTGAACCTAGTTTAGGGATAGGATTGGAGACTTACTCCTGCAAAGTTCTGCTTAAAATCCAGAGTATATTCATGGAATGCTGTCTAACATTTCAGATATATGTGAAATCAAAACAAATCTATAACAGCCAGTGCCTTAAACTGTGTCTGCATGTGGGTTGTCTTTTATTCCAAACAATACCATGTCTACTATTCATTTTGTAGTAATCTGAATAACTTCACTTCATCAACAACACAAAACTACATATAGAATCTTTAAATAAAACAAGATTTTCCTGCAACAAAGGCAGGACAAAGTGTACTCCCAGCAAAAGAAGTGCAAGCCTTGAATGATTTCTCAAAGAAGGGGGAGAAGAAGAGGATCAAGAAGGGGGATGGAAGAAGCATTAAAGGAGAAGGAAGAGAGAGGGAGGGAGAAAAAATGGAAGAAGGGAGAGAAGGATGAAGGGTTAACAAAACCAGTTCAAAACTCCCTTTGGGCAATTCTGATCATTATTGTATAGCTATTGTTATAGTGCAACAGGTTACAAAAGCTTCATTATCATCCGTATCCTTCATTCTCCCTGAACAGACATGAAATCTGGTGCAGAGAAGTGACCTAATGTGTGTATGTGTGTGTGTGTGTGTGTGTTTGTGTGTTTGTGTGTGACCTTATTATTAGTTATTAAGGTTGTTGCCTTAGGTTGTAAATTTTGGGATGTCATGAAAGCAAATTAAAGTCATTTATTATTGTTGTTTTTCTGCCAGAAATGAAGAAGGGGGTGGCTACAAGATGATCTGCTTGTGTGCCAAAATAATTTGGTTAGCTTTGTGTTCTAACAACTGAATGCAGGGAAGGGGACAGCATTTTCTGCTCTGCCTCAGGCAGCAAAATGTGTTGATAGCCTTGGGTACTGGATGAGCCTTACACTAGAGTTTAACTAATTGACATGCCAGCCCTATTGACCTAGAAGCCAGTCAACAGAGCAGAGATATAAAATAAGACATTGCTCCCGTATTCTGGGAAATGGCACCAAATTATTTCCACATTCTCAAGAGGCTTGAAATTTGGCATCATTTCAGTACTCTGTCCCTGCCCCCAGTTTATCCATGTTTCACTCTCTTTTTTCTCTCTCTTTTGCAATATTTTTATTAGAATTACACATGCATTCAAAACAGAACACAACAAAGAAAAGACCACATACACCACATACTAAAAAGAAAGAAAAAAGGACATGAAATGCATCAACAATATGACTTCCAACTATAGTGTCTTTGTTATGATTTTGTCATTGACTTACCTTTGCCTCTCCCTGCTTAACTTAAATTGTTATATTTTGTTTATATGTTTAACTCACATTAATATTCAAAGCCAATAATCATCATATCACTTTTTTCTTTATCAAAAAGTCTATTAATGGCTTCAAATCACTTTAAAAGGTTATTAATGACATAGAATAGTCATCTTTTCCATTGCTGTCAATTCATCCATTTTTAGAAGCCATTCTTCAAGGCACCAGATACCTTCTGATTTTGAAAGTTAAGCTGGATAGTACTTGGATGGGAGACAGCCAATGAAAACTAGGTGCTGTAAGCTATATTTCAGAGACAGGAACTAATAAAACCATCTTTGAGTATTCTGTGCCTAAGAAAACCCTGTGACCTCCATACAGTCATTTTAAACCAGCAGGTGACCTGAAGGTAAATATATATACACACATAGTTCATCTATCTTTCTTAAGCTTTGCTCCTCCACTGTATTCTGAATCTCACCGTCCAGAGTCCTGAACTACTGCTCATACTGGCTGGAAATGACAGCCCAAAATATAGTGGGGATGGAAATAAAAGACCATTAAAATAAAAAATAGCCCTGCTTGTTGTTGACCTAAGCAACCCGAAAGATAGTTGCATCTATCAAGTAGGAAATTTAGGTACCACTTATATGTGGGAAAGCTAATTTAACTAATTTATGACACCATAAAAATCATCCAGCAGTGTTTGGAATGAGGAAGTCGGCGTGACAGTGGATGATGAAGCAGCTGCTCCCCCTGTGGCCGGAATTGAGCATACCCTCAGGAAGCTGGAAGCTGGAGAAGGTTAAATTGTCTCTGTCTCTGTCTCTTATGTTCATATGGTATTGAATGTTTGCCTTGTATGTGTAGAATCATAGAATAGTAGAGTTGGAAGAGACCTCATGGGCCATCCAGTCCAACCCCCTGCCAAGAAGCAGGAAATCGCATTCAAAGCACCCCCAACAGATGGCCATCCAATCTCTGCTTTAAAAGCCTCCAAAGAAGGAGCCTCCACCACAAGCCGGGGCAGAGAGTTCCACTGTAGAGCAGCTCTCACAGTGAGGAAGTTCTTCCTGATGTTCAGGTGGAATCTCCTTTCTTGCAGTTTGAAGCCATTGTTCCGCGTCCTAGTCTGCAGGGCAGCAGAAAACAAGCTTGCTCCCTCCTCCCTATGACTTCCCCTCACATATTTGTACATGGCTATCATGTCTCCTCTCCGCCTTCTCTTCTGCAGGCTAAACATGCCCAGTCTTTTAAGCCGCTCCTCATAGGGCTTGTTCTCCAGACCCTTGATCATTTTGGTCACCCTCCTCTGGACACATTCCGGCTTGTCAACATCTCCCTTCAATTCTGCAGCACCCAGAATTGGACACAGTATTCCAGGTGTGGTACATTGTGATCCGACCTGAGTCCCCTTCGGGGTGAGAAGGGAGGACTACAAATACTGCAAATAAATAAATAAATAAATCGGCATTTAATAGGCTTTTTCCCTTAATCCCTCCTTATTATCTAACATTTTTGCTTATCCAACATTCTGCTGGCTTGTTTATGTTGGATAAGCGAGACTCTACTCTATTATTATTATTATTATTATTATTATTACACAGCAAACAAGATAGATATGCTAGATTTCATATCACAAAATCACAAGTCAAACACTTCCCAAGTGTCTAGGACTGTGTGATGTATTTTCGGATGATGCGTGCAGATCCCAGTAGGGTGGCCCTTTGCAGTTGTAGATTGTAATTTTGTCAATGTCTATGGTTTCCAAATGCCGGCTGAGATCTTTTGGCATGGCACCCAGTGTGCCCATCACCACCGGGACCACCTGCACTGGTTTCTGCCAGAAACCAGAGTTCAATCTTGAGGTCCTGATAGTGGCTGAGTTTTTCCTGTTGTTTTTCATCAATGCGACTGTCACCTGGGATGGCGACATCAATGACCCAAATCTTTTTTTAAAAATTATTATTATTATTATTATTATTATTATTATTTATAATTCTTGGATAGGAAGGAAATGGAGCCCCCATGGCGTAGTGCAGGGGTCCTCAAACTTTTTAAGCCGAGGGCCGGTCCACAATCCTTCAGACTGTTGAGGGGCCGGATTATCATTTGAAAAAAAAAATACAAACAAATTCTGATGCACACTGCACATGTCTTATTTGTAGTGCAAAAACAACAACAACAACAACAACAACAACAACGAAAGAACAATACAATATTTAAAAATAAAAATAATTTTAACCAACATACATTTATCAGGATTTCAATGGGAAGTGTGCTCCTGCTTCTGGCCAATGAGATAGTCAAATTAATTAGGGTTGTTGTTGTTGTTGTGTGCCTTCAAGTCATTTCAGACTTTGGGCGAGCCTAAGTCTAAAATGTATTTATTTATTATTTATTTATTTACTGCATTTATTTACTACATTTGTATCACACCCTTCTCACCCCAAAGGGGACTCAGAGTGGCTTACAAATTATACGTACATACAATATATTATATTATTAGCATAGCACAATATTAGCATTATATATTACTTTATTGAACTATACCACTATACTGTAATATTATTAGTAATATTATATGTAATATAGAATATATAATTAATATTATTATATGGTATTATTATTGGTGTTATATTGTATTACATTATAATAATAATATTATTATCAATATTATATGTATATACAATGTATTATATTATAAAACTTAGGGCGGGGGCCATGTAAATGATCCGGCCCCCGGGCCTTAGTTTGGGGACCCCTGGCGTAGTGGGTTAAAGCCTTGTGACTTGAAGGTTGGGTTGCTGACCTGAAGGCTGCCAGGTTCGAATCCCATCCGGGGAGAGTGCGGATGAGCTCCCTCTATCAGCTCCAGCTCTATGCGGAGACATGAGAGAAGCCTCCCACAAGGATGGTAAAAACATCAAAACATCTGGGTGTCCCTCTCCTTGCAGACAGCCAATTCTCTCACACCAGAAGCGACTCAGGTTGCTCCTGACACACTCAAAAAAGGAAGGAAACGACCTATGACTACTGGATAGAGTTGCTAGATATGGAAGTCCAACCTAAGTCAGGGAGGAGAAGGGGAAAAGGTATGATGATGAAAGGGGCTCCAGTTCCTGGGAGGTTGAATGGGGTGAGGCGTCCTCTTTGGACCCAAGCCCATCCCAGCCCTGACTGCGCCTCCTCTCAGGCTTCTTCCTCTTGGCGCGCCGAGGGTTAAACGCCGGTTCCCGAGTGTCTCTCAGGTGACCCCGCCTCATCTCCCGGAGAGCACAGCCTTCCCTTCCTCCTTCCCCATCCCTGCAGTCGCCTTGCCTTTCCCAGCGTCAGGCTCCGTCCCAGCTCCTGCTTTGCCTCCTGCTTCTTCTCACCCGCTTTTTCGGGAAGGAGGCACTGACTGAGCTCCAGCATCTTTCCCTCCCCAAAGCCACCGACCCGCTCTCTGAGTCCCTTCCTTCTCCTTTCCGCCTCTTTCCTTTGGGGAGGCGAGAATTGCCCTCCTCTCTCTCCAACCCTCTCCCTCATCTTCCTTAAGTTTCCGCATTGCCCCCATCCCACTTCGCTCGATGCGCCGGTGTCTCTGAAAGGCAAGAAGAAGAAGAAGCGGGAGGAAAAACTCCTCATCCCTTCCCGAAACAGCCGTCGAGGTTTGGAAGGGGTCTCGGAGGCGAGGATGGCGGGAGCTTCGGGGACCTGGCGGGGCTTCGGAGCCGCCGAGGAAGGAGAGGCCGCCCGAGGTCGGAAGAGCAGCCTGCAGAGCTCGGCTCGGGGCCCGGAGTGGCGGGTGCTGGGCGCCGGGAAGTCCCTGCCGCCCTGCCTGCCTCTGGGCCTGAGCTTGGAGCCCTCGGCGCCGGAGGAGGGGGCCCAGGGGGGAGCTTCCCTGCGGATGCCCATCCAGGACCAGTTCCTGCACCTCTCCCTCCGCAAGCAGGTCTCCTACAGGTAAGGCAGCACAGCCGCCGCCACCCGCATCTCCAGGAGCCCCGCAAAACACTGCTGGTGTGGCCCTCAACAGACTCTCACCCAGGCATGGGCAAACTTGGGCCCTCCAGGTGTTTTGGACTTCAACTCCCACCATTCCTAACAGCCTCAGGCCCCTTCCTTTTGCCCCTCAGCCGCTTAAGCGGCTGAGGGGCAAAAGGAAGGGGCCTGAGGCTGTTAGGAATGGTGGGAGTTGAAGTCCAAAACACCCCAAGTTTTCCCGTACCTCTAACCTCTCTATGGGGGTCTCAAAGAAACTATCATAATAATATACTTGATTTATATTCGACTCTATCTCCCCGAGGGGACTCAGAGTTACAGGTACAGATATGTGAAACATTCAATGCCGTTATACAATTGACAACGAAGACAGTACATAAACCGAAGCAAGGCTATTGAAAATAGGTCCAGCTAGTACTATACCCCAGGCTATACCATATCAAACATTCTGTATTGGCATGATATTAATATGTTAAGTATACCCTGGTGGCACAGCGGATCAAACCGCAGAGCTGGTGAACTTGTGGACCAAAATGTCGATGGTTTGAATCTGGAGAACGGGGTGAGTTCCCACTGTTAGCCCCAGCTTCTGCCAACCGTGCAGTTTGAAAACATGCAAATGTGAGTAGATCAATAGGTACCGTGCAGTCATGCTGACCACATGACTTTGGAGGGGTCTACAGACGACAACGGGGCCCCTGGTGGCACAATGTGTTAAAGTGCTGAGCCGCTGAACTTGCGGACCAAAAGGTCCCAGGTTCAAATTCCGGGAATGGAATGATCACCTGCTGTTAGCTCCAGCTTCTGCCAACCTAGCAGTTCGAAAACATGCCAATGTGAGTAGATCAATAGGTACCGCTCCGGCGGGAAGGTAACGGCGCTCCATGCAGTCATGCCAGCCACATGACCTTGGAGGTGTCTACAGACAACGCCGGCTCTTCGGCTTAGAAATGGAGATGAGCACCAACCCCCAGAGTCAGACATGACTGGACTTAACGTCAGGGGAAACCTTTACCTTTTTACCCCAGGCTATCAAACATTCTGTATTGACATGATATTAATATGTTAAGTATGCTCTGGTGGCACAGCGGGTCAAACCATAGAGCTGCTGAACTTGCAGACCAAAATGTCGATGGTTTGAATCTGGAGAATGGGGTGAGTTCCCACTGTTAGCCCCAGCTTCTGCCAACCGTGCAGTTTGAAAACATGCAAATGTGAGTAAATCAATAGGTACTGCTCCAGCGAGATAGTAACAGTGCTCGTGCAGTCATGCTGAACACATGACTTTGGAGGGGTCTGCAGACCATGACAGCTCTTCGGCTTAGAAACGGAGATGAGCACTAACCCAGAGTCAGACATGACTAGACTTAATGTCAGGGGAAAACCTTTATCTTTACCTATCACTATACCTCAAGCTATAGAATGTCAAACATTCTGTATTGGCTTGATATTCACATGGAAGTACAATTAATTAAAAGGAAATGAAGACAAATAGAGACAACCCTAATGACAAATAGAAACAAACAAATAGAGACAAACCTAACCCATTTTTCTGCTTTATTGTATTATAAAAACAGTGTTTTATTCAAAGTATTATTTCTTTCTGGAAACAATATGGGCCAGCTAACACCTCCCAACAAAAGATTCCCCCAGGCAGGAGGCAGCCCGGCTTTGAAGCTGCAAGACTCTATTCAGTGCTAATCAAGCTGACCAATTGCAACATTCACACTTGCCTCAGGCAGACAAGACAAACCCAGGCTTGTGCAACTATGCTGAATGAGTTCTCTTTGCTCCAACATGGGTGGGTTTCGATTATCTGAACACATAGGAGGGCTTTTCCCCCCCATAGAAGTTTTTACTCCCTTGGGTTGTTGTGAGTTTTTCGGACTATATGGCTATATTCAAGAAGCATCCTCTCCTGATGTTTCACCCACATCTATGCCAGGCATCCTCAGAGGTTGTGAGGTCTCTTGGAAAATAGCCAAGTGGGGTTTAACACAACCATACAGCCCAGAAATCACACAATAACCCAATAATAAATGCAAATTGTGTGTGAGAGAGGTGAGGAAATCAGCACCACATTCACAGGCTTGTTAAGAAATCCTTCCTTGCAGCTGACCATACCTTTCAACAAGGTGATGCTGTTGCCTCAGGCTGCAGAAGCTGGGAGGGGACGGAAAAAATGGCTGTGTGGATTCAAGTCATTTCAAACCTATGGCGACCCTAAAACAGGGTTTGTTCTGAAGCAGTTTAACATTGCTTTCCTCTGAAAATGTGATTTGCTCCTAGATTTCATGGCCAGTTGCGATTTTGAACCTCAGTCTCCAGATCCATAGCCTAATACTCTAACTAATACTAGAGGGAAAAAGCTATTGCCATATGTGGCTTGGCCTTTACGTACTCAGTTATCCCGATCTCTAGGATGCTGTTTACTATTGTCAGTGCTGAAGAGAGAGCGAACTTCCAGTCTTGTCTTTTTTGCATGGAAAAGTAGGGGCAGAAGGTGGCCATGCTGCACTTCCCACTGCTATATGTTTTGGAGTATTAAGGGGACAAGTGAGAAAAGGCTTGGGCCTTTTCTATCAGCAGTGAACCTACCATTTCAAAAGAGTCTTTGTTGGAGAAAGATAGATGACCTCATATCAAAAACTGAGGCTGATGCATAGAGGCAATTTAACATTATTAGGGCATAAAGGACAGTCTGATAAATCAGTACAATGTTCTCACAAGATACAGTCTGTTCTCCAGTTTTATTTCATCATTTCCTCTCTCGCCTAATTTTAAAAAAAAACATTTAATCCTCGGGTGATAGCAAAGCAGTCCAGATGAGCAAACAAGGTAATAAAACTTCGTTAATGTAAAGCCTGAGGGCAGAGG